>NW_025422127.1:2500000-3125000 GCF_011764305.1 Mustela putorius furo | reverse complement strand
CTTGCACAGCCGCAGATGACAGACACCACAACATGTGGACCTCATTTTATTGCACTTGGCTTTGCTGCACCTGGCTCAGATGGTTGTGGCGTT
This sequence comes from Mustela putorius furo, assembly GCF_011764305.1. NCBI lineage: Eukaryota > Metazoa > Chordata > Mammalia > Carnivora > Mustelidae > Mustela > Mustela putorius. The sequence goes on along the minus strand of NW_025422127.1, from coordinate 3,124,907 downwards.
TTTTACAAATTGAAGGTTTGTGGCAAACCCACATCAAGCAAGCCTGTTGGTGTTGTTTATCCACTTCGTGTCTCTGTGTCACATTTTGGTTTGTCATGATGATCTGTGCTCAGTGATCTTGGATGTGTTATTGTGATTGTTCAGGGGTGCCATAAACTGCAACTATATAAGACGGCAAACTTGCAGCACCTGGGTGGCTCAGCCGTTAGGCATCTGCCTTCAGCTCGGTCATAATCCCAGGGTTCTGGGATCGAACCCTAGGGTTCTGGGATCGAACCCTAGGGGCTCCATGCTCAGCAGGTAGCCTGCCTCTCCCTCTCCCACTATCCCTGCTTGTGTTCCCTCTCTCATGCTTGCTCTCTGTCAAATAAATAAATAAAATCTTAAAAAAAAAAAAAAAAGATGGCAAACGTAATAAAAGTTGTGTGTGTTCTTGACTGCTCCACTGTCTGGCCGTTCTCCGGTCTCTCACCCTCTCCTACAGCCTCCATATTCCCTGAGATACAACAATATTGAAATCAGACCAATGAATAACCCTGCAATGGCCTCGCGGTGTTCTAGTGCAAGAAAGAGTCACGTGTCTCTCACTTTACATCAAAAGCTAGAGATGACTGAGCTTAGTGAGGAAGTCTGGTCAAATGCCACGATGGGCTACAAGCTAGCCTCTTACTCTAAAGAGTTAGCCGAGTTGTGAAGGCAAGGAAAAGTCCCTGAGGGAAATTAGATGTGCTACTCCCGTGAATATACAAATGGTAGGAATGGGTAACAGCCTTATGGCTGATAATGGAGAAAGCTTGGTGGTTTAGATAGAAGATCAAACCGGCCACAACATTCCCTTAATCCAAAGCATAATTAAGAGCAAGGGCCTAAGTCTCGTCAATTCCATGAAGGCTGAGAGAGATAAGGAAGCTGCAGGAGAAGAGTTGGAAGCTAGCAGAGGTTGGTTCATGAGGCCCAAGGAAAGAAGCCGTCTCTGTAACATCAAAGCACAAGGTGAAGCAGCGAGTGCTGATGGGGAAGTTGCTGCAAGTTATCTAGAAGATCCGCTTAAGACCATTAATGAAGGGGGCTACACTAAAGAACAGATTTTCAATGTAGACAAAACAGCCTTTATAAGAAGATGCTATCTAGACTTTCATAGCTCAAGAGGAAAAGTCAATGCCTGGCTTCAAAGGACAGAATGACTCTGGTTGGAGCCAATGCAGTTGATGACTTGAAGTTGAAGCCAGTGCTCCCTGACCGTTCTGAAAATTCCAGAGCCCTGAAGAGTTATGCTGAATCCACTCTGCCTGTGCTCTGTAAATGGAACAGCAAGGCCTAAATGACAGCACGCCTATTTATAACATGGTCTAGTGACTATTTTAAGCCCACTGTTGAGACTTACTTCTCAGAAAAGAAGATTCCTTTCAAAATATTACCCTCATTGACAATGCACCTGGTCACCCAAGAGCTCTGACGGGGATTCGCAATGAGGTTAATGTTGTTTTCGTGCCTGCTAACACAACGTACACTCTGCAGCCCATGGATCAAGGAGTCATCTGGGCTTTCAAGTCTTATTACTTGAGAAATACATTTGAGGTGTTTGTATTTTATTTATTTATTTGACAGAGAGACATACTGAGAGGGGGAACACAAGCAGGGGAAGCGGGAGAGAGAGAGGCAGGCTTCCTGTTGGGCAGGCAGCCCAATGTGGGGCTCTGTCCCAGAACCCTGGGATTATCACCTGAGCCAAAGGCAGACGCTTAATGACTGAGCCACCCAGGCGCCCCTAAGAAATACATTTTGAAAGGCTATAGTTCCCATAGATAGTGACTTCTCTCATGGATCTGGGCCAAGTAAATTGAAAACCTTCTGGAAAGGATTAATCACTCTAGATGCCATTAAGAACAGTCATGATGCATGAGAAGTCAAAATATCAACATGAACAGAAGTTTAGGAGAAGTTGGTTCCAGCTCTCAAGGACAGCTTTGAGAGGTTCAAGACCAGTGGAGGAAGTCACTGAGGATGTGATGGAAATAGCAAGAGAACTAGAATTAGAAGTGGAGCCTGAAGATGGGACTGAGTTGTTGCAATTTTATGATAAAACTTCCCTGGATGAGGAATTGCTTCTTACAGATGAACTAAGAAAGTGGTTTCTTGAGATGGAATCTACTCCTGGTGAAGATGCTGTGAAGACTGTGGAATAAGATAGTTGAAGAGACTTAGAATATCGCATCAACTTGGTTGGTCAAGCAGTAGCAGGCTTGAGAGGATAGACTCAAACTTGGAAAGAAGTCTGACTTTGGGTAAAACGCTATCAAGCAGCATTACATGCTACAGAGAAATCATCCATAAAAGGAAAAGTCAAATGATGCAACAAACCTTATTATTGTCTCATTTTACCATTTACCAAATTACCATAGCCATCCTAACCTTCAGCACTCACCAACCTGATCTGTCAGCAGCCATAAACATTAAAGCAAGACCCTCCACCAGCAAAAAGATTATGATTTGCCTAAAGTTCAGATGATGGCTAGCATTTTGTAGCAATGAAGTAATTTCTTTAAAGATTTTGTGTATTTATTTGATAGAGAGAGACACAGCAAGAGAGGGAACACAACTAGTGGGAGTGGGAGAGGGAGAGGCAGGCTTCCAGCTGAATAGGGAACCCGATGCCGGGCTCAATCCCAGGGATCATGACCTGGGATCATGACCTGAGCTGAAGGCAGACAGTTAATGACTTGAGCCACCCAGGCACCCAGCAATAAAATATTTTTAATTAAGGTAAATACATCAGGTTTTTAAAAAACATAATCTTATCGCACACTTAATAGACTACAGTATAGTGTAAACACAACTTTAATATGCATTGGGAAATAAAATAATTCATTTGACTCACTTTATTGTGGTATTCCCTTTTTGCAATATTCTTTTTACTAAGGTGGTCTGGACCTGAACCAGCAATATCTCCGAGGTATGCCTGTACTAGATCTCTGCTCAAATGCTACCCCTGTAAGCAGTCACTGTAAAATAGTGCAAACACATGCACACACAAACTCTGTCACATTGACCTGTTTCATTGTCTGTGTAACGCTGATCACTATCTAAAATTATCTGGTTTACTTACCTATTTGAATTTTGCTTATTAGCTCTCCACATTGTCTAGCACTCCTAGAAGGTGAGTTCCTATTTACTGCTTTATCCCAACTCCTGGCATATTCAAACTGTGCAATAAATATTTGCTAGATAGATAAATAGATGTAAGCCTGCAGAACTCAGGAGAGAAAGTTGGGGAGTGGGGGTGGATTTGGGAGCTGGCATCACAATAGAAACAGATGAAACCATTTCATGAATTGATTTGCCCAGCAAGAGTGGGCAGAAGTGGGGAAGACCAGAATAGAATCCAGGAGACTATCCACAGAGTGGAAAAAGGAAAAGAAGCCTGGGAAGGAAATCAAAAAGACATGGTCAGAGAGGCTGCAGAGAAGTATTGGAAGGAGACCAGAAGAGAGTTCAGGAGCAGGAAGTAGGGGACAACACAGCAAAGAAGGAATTAGATGAAATGTGCCCAATTTCTGGCCATTGAGAAGTCACCGGTGAACATCCAGTTCCAATATAATTAGGGGCCACTGGCAACCAATGAAAGTCATTAGATAAATGCCCTGGCCTCCTGCCATTTGGAGGGACAATTCTGATGTCCCTCAGTGGACATCCAGCAGGATCGAGCCCCAGTGGAACAAGTTCAGAAATGCACCCTTTGTTGGCTTGTCTTTCTCTCCTGTTTCATCCTCTCTGCATTGTCTCTCCTGCTCCTTGGGGTCCCCTCCCACATAAACTATCAGCATTTGAGTCCTCTCTCAGTCTCTGCTTTCGGGGAGATCCAAATTAGGAGAGACTAGGTGCATTTCTCATCTCTCTCTGTTTTTCAGGGATGGAATGGGACTTCCCCTTACAGCTCATCATCTGGAACTAGACTGTGTGCCCACGTGTGAACTAATCATAACCACAAGGGAAGGGAATTATTGTGACTGCCTTAGACCAGTATTGATCCATTGCCTGGGGCTGGGCATACCATCCATTGAGAATATCCAAGCCAGATTCCAGCTCTATCTCCAAACCATCACAGTTTCATGACTAATGCATGTGGGGGCCCCCTCGCAAGAATGGGACATCTTAACCCCTACACATCCCTGTCTATACCCATATACCACAGACTGCCAGGTACTCAGTTCATGCCTCTGCTCTGCACGGCACCATGCCGAGTGCCAGGGACTGAAATGCAAAGACCATAAAATAGAATTCCTTACCCCCAGGGCTGTATTATCCAGACATGTTACATATACAGGATGATAAGGCAAAACTATTCAGAGAATAATATTCAGAGAATAACAGCACAGTTGATTCCAAATCAGAGAGGGAAGCAGTATTAGTCAGGATAGACCAGGTTATGCTGAAGAAACAAATAACCCCTCAGACTAATTTATTCCACACTACATAGACCTCGTGGTGGACAGGAGTTTCTAGTCCGTGGCATCATGCTCAAGCCAGAACCCAGCCCAAGGGAGCAGCTGATATCTGGATATTGCTGAGCCAGAGAGAAGGAGAGCTCCAGAGGGTTTTGAATTAGCAACTGAATTCTTGGCCCAGGAATGAAATGTATGACTTCCATGTATAACTCATTGGCTGAAACTGGTCACATGGCCCCATCCATCCTCAGAAAGCCAGGAAGTGAGATTCTACCAGAAGATATGCCAGAAGGCAGAGAGGCAGAGATATCTGGTGAAGAGTGTAAAGACTTCCAGAAAGCATGAAGATGAATAACGTTTGAACTGAGCCTCGAAAAATACTTTAGTCTTCAATAAATGAAGCTAGGGTCAAGGGAGAGGACCCACCGAATAGAGAGCCGTGTAAGAGAAGTTCTGGAGGTCAGAGAATGCCTGACCAGTGTGAGCACAGCCAGGCTTCATGAGAGGGTGACGACTATACCAGAATAGGAACTGGGCAGGAACGCTGAGTTTACTCAGTGAAATCATAAAATCATAAGGATTTTAGACTATAATAGATGACTGGCAATAAGGTGCTTCCAAAAGGTTTTTAAGCAAGGAGGTAACTTGATCTGATTCGTGTTTTAGGAAGGTAGCTTGGTGGCAGAATGGGAAGGAGATTGGAAGGGAGAGAGACCCAAGTCTGGGAGGCGATCGGAGGCTGTCGTCACAGACAGTCCAGGCACGGATAAGGCGGCAGGAGCCGAGGGCGGGGCTGGGAGGATGCCGAGGAAGAAACAGATGGGAGAAGACACTTCCCGTCTAGAAAGGATCACTGCCTTTTTTTTTTTTTTTTTTTTAATGAAAATATTCAAACATATACAAGATGAGAGAAAGTAGTTTAACAAAACCCCATCTACCATTACCCAGCTTCAGTTGTTTATCCACATGGCCAATACCCACCCCCTCCTCGCTCTACTCCACAGCATGACTTTAAAGCAAATCCCAATCGCTGTTTCGCTTAATCTGTCATTTCTTCTGTATGTGTCCTAAAAGATAAAGACTTTTTAACTGCAATCACAATACCATTATTACAGCTAAAAAATAATGACAATTACTTCATGTTACCAAATACCCAGCCATTAGCCCCATTTCTGTACTAGTCTCTTAGTTTTTCCCAGTTGGTTTGTTCAAATCAGGATCCACACATCCCATTTGGTTCTCCCTCTTTCTCTCTCATGTCATTTACTCGTTGAAGATTCTGGGTCATCTCTCCTCTGGAATTTCCCCAATTCTGGATTTTGCCATCTCCCCTTGCCTGCTGACATTTAACATGCTTATCTTCCTCCTGCATTTCCGGTGAACTGGTGGCTGGATCTGAACTTTCCCTCTGAACAGAAGCAGAGGGAGGAGAAGGGAAGGGGAAAGAGGGCCATTACTGACACAACAACTACCATTTGCCAGGCACCATGTGGATTCCGAGTTAAGAGGATCTAATCAAGCCCTTACCACAACTCTTTGAGGCAAGAGCGCATGATCACTGTTTTGTCAGACGAGGAAACTGGGATGGAGGAAAAGCAACCTGCCCAAGCTCACAAAGCCAAAAGAAGAGGGAGATGGGGTCGGAACCTAGTTCTGTCTGACCCTAAGCCCCTTCTCTTTCCATGGCTGTGGCAGAGAGAAGGGACATGGCCCATGAGTGGCCATGCCAGGAAGGAAACCCAGCTCTCCTGACTCCCAAGACAGCTTCAATATATTAATAATAGACATTGCTACTTCCCACGTGGCACACATCCCAAGGACAGTAAATGATGCATCATTGTCCCCATTTTACAGATGGGAACACCAAAGTCCAGAAAGGGTGAGTAGCTTGCCCCGGACCCTGCAGTTGGTGCACAGAGCCAGGATGCACCCCCAGGTCTGCTGGACACCAGAGCCCATGCCTTGCACCACTGCCCTACGTGGCCTCTCCTTGTAGGTGGCTGTCATCTTCCTGGTGGCCATGGGAGGATGGGGTTGGATGCAGAGATGGGAAGGAGGAGGCTGGATTTTCTTGCTGGAGTTGGAAAAATGAGCTGTCACTGTTGACCCAGAGTGGATCTGTTTCTTCCTACCACATTCCCCAACCAAGCACAGCATCCACTCAACTCACAGCAGTGAGGCAGCGAGGGAGGGGCAGCCCACGCCCAGCCCCATCAATCTTGGTGGCAGGGACTCCCTCCTCTAGCTTTCTCAAGAGGCCACACTCCCTGCTGCAACAGGGCAAGAATCCAGGAGGACCGCACTCTGAGGGGAGACAGAGGCAAGTTTCCCCCTGTTCGGAAGCCCTATAGCAGCTCTTCCTCCTCAGAGCCGCAGGGACAATTGCAGAGAAAAACCAGGACATTCCCCCCCACCAGGATATTTTGTATGCTTTGCACTTGCTGCTGTGTTTCCTTCATCTAAAAGCTCTAAAATTTCAAATAAAAAGGTACAATGAAAGCAGCAGCAGGATAAATAGCCCCAGTGATCTGAGCCGAAACCCTGGAAGCTTTATTCACATCTTTAGAAAAACTCTGAAGGCGCCTAGTAGCAGCTACAGTACAAAGCCTCACACTTTAATTCTAAGGCTGCCAGAAATAGGTCTGTCAGGCCTGAAATATCACTGCATTTCATTACTCTTAAATGTGCATTACCATCTCTGCCTCATTACCAGCTGGGGGGTATTCTCCAGATCAACTCCAGAGAGAACCGGGAAGCTAGGAGCCATGGGGAAGGGGAGAGGCTGAGCTGGGCCAAGAACACGGGAATGGGAGGGGAGACCGCGAAGTCTCCCGAGGCCTGGGGACTAGCGGGAGCCCCACAGACATGGGGGATCAGCTATTAACACGTCCCCAATGGGCAGGCCCTCAGGAGAGTCTGATGTCACCAGCTCAGGCAACGAAGCCAGAAAGAGACAAGGAAGAGGCAGGACTGCTGGGGTGGCGGGGAGGATAGTCTCTGAGCAAAGAATGGGGTCCGAAGAAGTGGTGGGTAAAGGGCACGAAGGCCTTCGTGCCTGGCGGCAGGTAGGAGCCAGTCAAAAGCAAATTAGGCCGGCAAGACCTGGGGAGTCTCCAGTCGCAGGCACAAAGCAGCCAGGGAAAGATCCTGGAAGGAGCTGGAGCTGGAGGGTTGGAAGTTTGGAGCCCAGAGCAATCTGCATGTTTACAATAAAACTGACACCCAGGGCAGCTCTGAATAATTCAGTAGGCGCTGTGATCTCCTTACAGTGCTGGTCCCTAGGGTACAAAGGGAAAGGGGCGGCTAGCCCAGGCCGGCTGCCTTCTCCTGGCTCTCTGAAAGGGCGTGACAGATGGGCCTGTGCTGGCCACCACCCAGTCACGCTTTGCACGGTGATTGGTTTTCAAAGGAGGACAGGGTTTGTGAATGGAGCCAGCTTGTTGCTTGCTGCCTTCAAATGGACGCTGCTGGGTCGCGTGGCCAGCCTGGGCCCCCTTGTGAATGGGGCATCACCAGTGGGTGGTGAACAAGCCAGCGGTGGCTTCCCATCCCCTCCCCCTGTCACGGCTGAGGCTGAGGTGAGGGGAAGAGGGAAAAGTGCCCCTGACCCTTCTCTAAGCTGACAGGTTTAACCCTCTGTTGGTCCTCCTCTGTGCTAGCCCTTTGCATCGGTTAGAATCAAATTCAGCTGCATAAAGTAAAAAAAAAAAAAAAAAAAAACACTGAAACAAGACGGCTGTTTACGTTTCCCTCATGTAAAGAAGTCTGAATACAATTGGCACAGACCTAGTTTGTAAGTTCCAGCAGTACCATCAGAGACAGGGACCTCCTGCATCTTGTGGCTCTGCCATCCTCACTCTTCACGTGCCACTCCTGGCCCAACGTGGCTGCTCACACTCCAATAGTATGTCCACATTCCAGCCATCAGGAAAAAAGAAAATGGGAAGAAGGAACCCAGGGTACATGCAAGCCATCTTTGGCAATCTCCCAGAAGCTGCCACACAAAAGCTTGCACTTCATAGACCACAACTTAGATGGTTACACCTAGCTGCCGGAGCAGCTGGGAAATGTATTGTTTGGTGTACCTGGCCATGTGTTTGCTGGCAGAAAATTCTCCACGGTTCTAGTCCATTTCTTCACGTCTTACAATTGAAACACTGACTAGTCCTTAGTTCCAGCCCATCCTTTCCGGGATCGTGGACATCCACAGAAGGCATATGGTGCCTCCCTCCAGAGCAAAGGACAGGCATTCTGCCCATTATAAAAGATTCGGTTTCCCCACATTTGCATCCCTCACCTGAAATACAGCCCACGTGTGTACAGACCTCATCTGGGCCCCTCTGTGAAGCCTTCGGGGAACTGAGGCTGCCGCTGTTCTTCTGCTTCTGCCGAGAACAACAAAACGTCCCTCATCTCTGGCCCAGGAGCCTCAGCTCCTGCCAGCAGCTAGGACGTGGGCCAATTTGTTAGCTTATAAATAGGACAAAATCACAGATATTCACAATTCTTGACAGTGTCCAGCTACAAATCAGGGTTTCCGCCAGGATAGTTCCTAAAAGTTTGCCACAAGTCCCTTCCCAGCGACTTGAACTGTGCCCACAGGTGTTTTCTGGTGCCTCTGCACCTCCCACAACCAGAGGGAGCGCTCTTCAGGCGAACTTCAGCCACTTCCAGAATCCCAGCAGGTCCTGAAATGCCCAAAGGCAGGGGAGCCACCGCACCTGCTCACCTCTTCACCTCTGAGTGTTTATTCCGGGCCCCATGGACCGCCCGGTCCCCACCTAGTCAGTCCCCACATTAGATGGTGCTGAGACCTCCTCTGGCTTCTCCATCTGGAGTGACTCGGTGACCTACTCCTCAGTTCCCGGAACCAAACCGCACCCCTTCTCTTTCCCCACCCATCTCTTCCAGATCCCCCCCTCCACTCCCCACTTTCCAACCAAGGTCTCCCAGGTCAGATCCCCCTAGTACAACAACCCTCAGCTGGCCCATTCTGCAACTGCCCCTGTGGCCCCAGACGGGCCTCCTCTGGGCAAGGAGGCGGGGGCCTGGCCAGGCCCACCCTCACCCTCACCCCCACTCGACACGCTCATGTGTGCATGCACCTCCCACCACCCCGCCCCATCCCTCTCCTCTTCATCCTGCAAACCAGAACTCCTTCTAAATTCACCCTAACTCCTCTTACCCCTTACCCTACTCAACTATCCAATCACTGGTGGAGCCCTGCCTCTAAGTCTCTCTGGTGTCTGTCCCCTCCACCCCAACTCCACTGCCCTGTTTCAGACCCCGTTACCTCTCACCAAGAGTCCAGGCTCCAAAGAGGAACGCAAGTGACCATTCTAAGAAGTAATGAGCTCCTTGCCCTCACTAGCCACCAAACCAAGTTTAAACTCCTAACTGCGGAACCTAAGACCTGATTGTTCTATTTATCCAGCTTGTCTCTCTCCTGCCACCTCCTACACATCCCCATGCTCCAGGCACACCGGGCTACTCCGCAGATCCGACAAGCTTAGAGGCATCTGCACTCTCACACCTGCTTTCACGTCTGCTGGGAGGGCCCTTCTCTCCTCTCCTTGACCACTTCCTCAGCACCTACCAATTTCTATCCATCTTTCAATACCCAACTCAAGCATGACCTCAGGAGTTGTCCCAATGTGCCTCCACCATCCAAGCGACCAGGCTCTGTCCCTAAGTGTGTATGCACATTGTTGCTATAAAGACATGTCCCCTGATTATTAGTTCACATTGCCTGCCTCTTCCTCCAGACCATAAGATCTTAGAGAGCAAGGATCAGAACTGTTCAACTTTGTGACTCAACCAGGCTCGATAAATCCTTGTCAACTGAGTAAACGAATTGTCCCTCACTTCAATCATCTCCAGTCCCAAGGCTAGCTCATCGGTGTGCTGTGAGCAAGTTACATAGCCCCAAAGAGAATCCTCAGCTGCTTCCCTGAGGGTTTCAGGCTAGGAGAGGATTCCAGGATGGGGGAAAAGGAGAGGGCGGCTGTGCAGAAGTGAACAGGGTCTAACCCTCATGAAGACCAGCAATGAGGGGCACAGGGAAGAGACAGGTCCCAGAGGAAATACAGACCCGGGTCAGATCATCTGGAGCAGCATGTCCATCTCCTTTCTGATATAAGCATGGTGGGGGTAGAGGGGCAGGACCCAGGGCAGGCCTCTGGGTCTAGATTTGTACCAGATGCTCCCAGAGCCAGCAAGCCGACTCAGAAGGAATCCCTTAATATCACTCTCAGGAAATCCAGGGCTCAAGGTGTTTCCTAGGCCCCCAAGACAGGAAGCTCAGTCCCGTGCCAGGGACTCTGCCTCCTGCATCATTGCCCTACATGACGAGAGGAGAGAGACCCTACATGATGAGATCTGGATTACACATTAAAAGGCTTCCAGCCCAAAATGCAAGGAGATATCCCAGACCGGGTCTTGGAACAGAAAAAGGATATGAGTGGAAAAACATGAAATCCAAGAAAAGTATGTTGTCTGGTTAATAGTATGGCACCAATGTTAATTCATTTTTGACAAATGCACCAGGGTAATGTAAGATACTATCTTTGGGGGAAGCTGGGTGAAGAGTATATGGGAACTCTTTATACTATCTTTGCAACTTTTCTGTAAACCTAAAATTATTCCAAATGAACTAAAATAAAACACACACACACAGAGAGACTTTTAAAATGTAAGCTCAAGTTTTAAGAAGCAGGAAGAGAAAGAAAGCATGAGTTTCAATGGAAGGTAAAGGAGCGAGAAGGAAGGATACATATTTCATTCTTAAGAATCTGAAGACCTGGACTATAGTCATTCATCCACTCAACAAATACTTACTGAGCATCTACTATGTACCAAGCATTGTTTTCAGAGCCCCGGATACTGCAGTAAACAAAACAGGCAAATCCCCACTGGAGCTTGTATTTAAGTGTGTTGTGAGCTTAATAGTATCTCCTCCCACTCTAGCTCCAGCACTCAGCTCCTTAGTGGCGAAAGCTGAGCCAGTTCCTGGTCACATTACCGGGCAGGAAGGGCTTTGCTTGACCTGAGAGCTCAGCAGACCTGAGGTGGCTCCCGAGAGGGTTCCCCATTGGGCTAAATCCTTCTGGGCTTCTAACTAGTCATGAAATTAGAAGTCTGGGCTTTCGAGTTCCTAAAATAAGGGAAATAGTAAGAAATCCCTGAAATACGTTGAAACTCAGTAGGCATGAGAGTGTATTTCAAGTGCCTGTACTAATACGACTGCTGTAAATATTCACATTCAGGCCAAGAACTGGGTTAGAACCTCTCTCTGTAGTTACTCCAAACCCTCCTCTCTCCGTCGTCAAAAAATCCTCAGAATTGGAGCAGAAACTCGAAGCAAACTTTACTGTTCTCCGCGTGCAGAATGCCAGACCGGGAGGTCAGTGGGCACCAGCAGTTCCACCATCAAGGCCAGGGTCAGGCCCGCCCCCCCCCCCCCCCCCCCCCCCCCCCCCCGAGCTCAAGCAATCCCGCCACAGCCGGCGGGAACTCGGAGCTGCACCCCGGGCCTGCGCCCCCCTCCTCCCACCCCGTAGCAGCCTCGTCTCCCGGGGCGGGGGCGAGGGGGCAAAGACTGGCGGCAAAGTCTGGGGTGCCGCGGGAGGCACCGAGGCCCGGGCTGTGCCCCTTTGGCCGCCAGCCCAGCCGCCCTCGGAGGGAAAGTTGTTGCTCAACCTTGAGGAATGCGGAGCCCAAGCGGCGGCGAGAGGAAGTGGCGGGAGATTACGGCGACAGCCGCCGGGGACCGCGCCGGGGCGGCGCGCGGCGAACTTCGCCCAAGTGTAAACAGCCGACCGGGCAGGGGAAGCGGCGCCACCCGACGCCCGGGCCCGCCCGCAGCCGGGAGGTGACAACCACGCGGGCGGCCGCCGGCGCAGCGCGGGGCTGCAATGGCCTAAGCCGGGCGCCCGCCCCCAGGGCCGCTGGGGAACGCGGGGCAGAGGCAGGCCCCAGGACCCGGCAAGAGCCATCACCGTCCTCTGAAGGCGGCAGGGAGTTTTGGATTTTCTGTTCACGATCGGTCTCCCACGCCGAAGGGTGCCTCGTGAACATAGTAGGCGCTCAAGAAACATTTTGGAGAGAGTGAGCCAACCCCCCACCCCCCACCCCAGCCTCAAGTTTCCTCCTATGTACCAGGAAAGGTGGGATCCCCGAGGCCCCTGGCCACTCTGAAATTCTAGGATGCTGAGATTAAATCCCATGTGTACTGCTGTGGTTTTGCTTTTAGTTTTTCAGGGACATTTTTAGTGCTACCCTTTATGATGTGCCAGGAGTGAATTTGACACCAGATGGCTTTTTTTTTTTTTTTTTTTTTTTAAATAAGAAAGAAGACAAAGGGAGGGAGAAAAATATTTTCCAACTGGCAGTGCTGACAGCATTTTGGAAGAGAATCCAGGGAGGCAAAGAGGAGCTGTTTCAGCTTGATTTTTTCCTCCTCCCGCACACTTTGCTACCCTGGACTCCACCATAGATGGGGTAGATCATACTGGAGCTTTTTATAGAAGAGGCAAAGGGAACATATCACAGGAAACTCCACCCAGAGTCGGTCCTTGCTTTGTCCTCCCTGGCTCTCCCAGAGGACAGGTCTCTGAGCCACAGGGTTATGGACCACAGCTATAGGCAGGGATCTGGTGGAGGCGGACTCTGGTGTTAATTAGAAGACCAGAGAGACACCTGGCAAATCAAAAGTCAGAGCTTCCTGCCTGGGGAGCATTAAGGAAAAAAAAGCTGATATGGCAGTGTCTTTTCTGGATTTCCTCTTCTCTCGAATCCCAACTCCCTCTCTTCACACAGGGAGGAGAGGAACTGGTCCTCGAGCAGAATGGCCTCCCGCATGGTTCTTAATGTTGTGGCAAGAAGGGAAATTCCCAGAATGATCCAGTTTGGCAGCACGGGCAACGGCATCAATCGGGGATGCTGCAGACGGCTTGGGTTTGCACCAGTTACTAGCGGGTTGACTAGCTCACGTGACCTTACTTCTCTGCGCCTTAGTCTCTTCTACTGTTATGTGGAATAAAGTCCCCACCTACCAGGATTGTTGTGTACGTTTAATGAGATAATACAAAGAAAATGCTAGTGGTCTGCCTCTTCAACAGACCAACACTGCAAGCAATCAGCATTTTTCTTACTCGTTCAGCTACAGGACCCCCAAAACGAGGACCCAAAAGCTCACTGGAGCAATGTCATGGGCAAAGGAGCCCTATAATCCAGCCGACTGGTCCCTCCCTCCTCCTCCTCCACATCTCCAGAAGACTAGAGGAAGGCCGCAGAGAATAAGCAGAAATCATGTGTCAGGCTCCAACTAGATGAATTACCCCTCAAGGGGCTTGGGGGGTGCTCAGTCCCTTAGCCCTAGGGGAAGAAGGGAGCAGTGGGCCAGGAGAAGAGGGCTACTGGTGCTGGGTTGGGAGCTTGTAACCAAGTGAGGGCCTTGTGATGGCCACCCATGGTCTCTAACCCTATGGGGTATCTTGATTTTCTGCTGATAAATTCTTCTCTAATTGCTTCAGAGACAGTATTCTCTAATCCTTGACTGGCAAGCTCCATGAGGCCAGGTCTTTCTGTCGTAGTATCCATCCCACGCACGCTCCTAGCAGAAGCCACACAAAACACTCTGGAGACGCTTATTGATCAGGTTGAGCTGTTTTTTATGGCCTGAAGGTGTCTCCATGAGATTCATATGTTGCAATCCTAAACCCCAGTGTGATAGTATTAGAAGTTGGGCCTTTGGGAGATGATTGGGTCATAAGCCCTCATGAATGCGGTTAGCGCTCTTATAAAAGGGACCCCATAGAGCTCTCTCACTCCTTCTGCGAGGATGCAACCTGAAGACAGCCCTCTCTGAACCGGGAAGCAACCCTCACCAGAATGAAACCGCTGGCACCTTGATCTTGGACTTCCCAGCCTAGAGAACTGTGAGAAATACATTTCTCACCTAGTCTATAGCATTCTCTTACAGCAGCCCAAATTAAGACATGTTAAAACAGGGGCCCCTGGGTGGCTCAGTGGGTTAAGCCTCTGCCTTTGACTCAGGCCATGATCTCAGGGTCCTGGGATTGAGCCCTGGTATCGGGCTCTCTGCTCAGTGGGGTGCCTGCTTCCCCTTCTCTCTCTGCCTGCCTCTTTGCCTACTTGTGATCGCTCGCTCTCTCTCTGTCAAAGGAATGAATGAATCTTTTAAAAATAATTTTTTTTTTTTTTAAAAAAAGGACATGTTAAAACAGGGGAACAGTCTGGAACTCCAGGCTGGATGGGCAAGGGGAGACAGAAAGTAACTAGGCCCTCAGAGACCAGAGGGTCATCTGCTGACCCAAAGTGTCTTTCCTTCAACCCACAGGCTCCAACCCTCCAGATACTCCATTCAGACTTTTCAAGCCCCCAGAAAGTCAGTGACACTGAAGTTCCCAGCCTGTCCTGCCGCAGGGGAGGTCTCCAGCTACTCTGTCACTCCCAGCCCGCATGAGCCTCCAAGGCCAGCCCAACTGCCACCCCTTCCGTTTCTGGAATGGGCACTGAATTCTCAGCCAGGAGAGAGCCGACTGCTGCCCTGAAACATTCGGGAAATCTCTGTGTGGTTACTCATGCGTCTGGCTCATTGTCCCTTTGGGTCTCTTCTTCTGAGGGGAATTCCTTGACTGCCATCTATCAAAATTAACACCCTCCTGGAATTACCTTACATTATCTTATCCTGTCTATTTTGTTATTTGCCCGTTAGTGGTCTCCCCACCACACGTGGGCTGAAAGTTTCACAACAGCAGGGGATCTTGTCTTCTGCCTATCATTATGCTCATCCTCGCCCCTTTCACGGCACCCGGTATACAGCAAGTGTCTACTTGATGAGTGGTGACCTCCTTCCTGAGTGGTTCCCCTACTCTCGAGCATCATCCAGCCATTCTCAGCTGTTGGGTAATTCTTGTGTGTCTAAAAGATGCATCAGCCTCCTTTATTTTGAAATCTTATTAGTGCTACTCTTTGAACCAAAATCAGTTTCTTTTCCCTCAGTCACCCCACCAAATACCCAAGGAAGATACCTGGTATTTATGTGATAATTAGAACCTTTTGGTTGAAAGCCACAGAAGACCAACTAAAAGTGACTTAAACAATGAGCAAGTATACCATTTTTCGGAGGCAGAGAGGGTTAATTCCATCTTCAGTAAAGTCAAGGCTCCCCTCAAATTTCCAGACAGCTTGAGGCTCTGTCAGGACCCCAGCCTAGCTGGCTTCCCCTGTGTCTCATTGGTCAGAGCCACCCCACATGCCTGGGCCTAAGCCAGGGGCTGGGAGGAGGCAGAAGCACCCTGACCAGGTGCCTACACTTAACCTTCCTTTCCTGTGGCTGATGGGGATCTCCTTCCCTGGGGACAGGGCTTTGTACATTCAGGAACAAAATCAAGGCTTACCAGCACAGAAAAAAAGATAGGGAGTGCTGTTGAATCCATGAACTGCCTGCTAACCTTCCACTCAACTGTCTTCCTGCTTCCGTTAGCCAGCATTGCTTTCTGAGGCCTGTGACCATGGGATTCTGACTGATGCAGATCTGGGGCCATGCAGCGACATGAGCATGTGACAGGAGCAGCATTTGTGGCCAGGAGGAACTCGGCACACGTCCGAGATATAGAATGGCCACACAGAAGAAGAGATGAAATGGCCCTAAGACCCTGGAAAATGCCTGGTGGGTTCTGAAAGCGAAAGCTCAGGGACAGAGGCCCAGACTACACGGGCACCCCCACTCTCTGTGACCTGGCCAAGGCGCTCCATGGATGTTCAGCATGTGCTAAAGTAGACTAAAGTGACTGCCCTCCCTTTTTAGAATTCTCTCCTTCCTTGGTGTCCAGGGGGCCATGCCTCTAAATGACTGGCCTCTCCCACCCATTGCCTTTCCTTCGGAAGATGTGAGCAAGTGCACTGCTCATCGGGAAGCCTGCTTCTCCCTCTCCCACTCCCCCTGCTTGTGTTCCTGCTCTTGCTGTGACTCCGTCAAATAAATAAATAAAATCTTAAAGAAGGAGGAGGAGGAAAAGGAGGAGAGAGCTCAGACTTCTGGTCACAAAGTGGTGGAGTAAAGCTCTTTCCATCTCCTTTTTCTCCTCAAAAATCAACCCCCCAAAATCACATGGAGAATAAGAAATAGAAAAACAAACTCCATATTTAACCAAACTAGGAGACATTTAAAATCCTGAACTACATAATATGAAAACAGAAAGTGGATGCAAAAATGGCCAATAACTAAGAAAGGCAGGCCCACATTTGCAACCACGTGGATGGAACCAGAGGGTATTATGCTTAGCGAAATAAGTCAATCAGAGAAAGACAATTATCATATGATCTCTCTGGTATGAGGAAGTTGGGAGGCAATATGAGGAGTTTGGGGGTAGGAAAGGAATAAATGAAACAAGATGGGATCGGGAGGGAGACAAACATAAGAGACTCTTAATCTCACGAAACAAACTGAGGGTTGTCGGGGTGAGGGGGGTGGGGGGTGGGGGGGTAGGGAGAGGGTGGTTGGGTTATGGACATTGGGGAAGGAATGTGCTATGGTGAGTGCTGTGAAGTGTGTAAACCTGGCAGTTCACAGACCTGTACCCCTGGGGCTAAAAATACATGATATGCTAATTTAAAAAATAATTTTTTTTTAAAAAGAGCAAAACTGCAAGTCAAAGTCCAATTTTATGTTTTACTGCTCAGTTTTACCATTATGTTAAAAAAAAAAAGTTTGTAAGCAGTTCAGATAAGTAATATTAGAAAAGGAAAACGGTGAAAATATGGGACAGAAGGATAAAGGTCATTATTATTTTATTAAATATGAGTAATACTTGTCTAAAAAAAAAAAAAAAAAAAAGGCAGGCCCAAAATGTCCAGAGGCACAAACCCATAAGAAGCAAGCTGCTAGAGTGCCTATGTGGCTCAGTCCTTCAGGTGTCTGCCTTTGGCTCAGGTCATGATCTGGGATCGAGCCACATGCAGTGTCTTGTGTAGTGTCCTGTTGGACACTCTGGTCAGGGGGAAGTCTGCTTCTCCCTCCCTGTCTGCCCCTCCCCCCATCATACTGCCCCCACTTCAAGTAAATAAATAAATAACCTTTAAAACAAACAAACAAAAAAGGCAAGCTGACTCTTCCCTCAGAATCCCAGAGAAGCTTGGGAATTGGAAGTTGCAAGTAAACTAGAAGACAGGGGTCTAAAAACCTGGGGACCTCTTCAAAGATCTATTTAAAGAGCAATTCGATAGTCAGGAAAGTCAGCTGTACCCAACACAATCAAGTGACTTATTGTGTCCCCTTCCCCACTCCTGCAGGAAACAGGAAGATGGATTCTGGAGATATTGAACTTTCCTGGGGGAGGCGGTGGAGAGAATGAGTGGGAACAAAAACTGAGTGAAAGTCAGCATTCTGAATTGTGTTACTCAGCCTGCTTGCCACACATGGCTCCCCACTTTCCATGCTACACCCAGCTCTCGGACTCTGGGCAAGCAGCCTTATACCCTTCTAGCTGGAGATTAGACTAAAGGATCCTATTCTGGAAAAACCAGACTGTGCCACTGCTACTGACAACTGGAGCTCCCCAATGAAAGAGTCCAGCCAGCCACCTGACTGCCCTACCATGAGCCCACACTGAGACTTTCCAACTGCGCCCAGTGCCTCCTTTTCAACTATGAATGGATGGCCAAGGAAGAACAGACATCTATGAAAAGTCTACAGTGTGATACATAGCAAAACAACAGAAAATGTGAAATTGGAGGAAACAAACAACATACAGAGAACATTTCAAATTAATATCTTCAAAGAGATGACACTGCATATGCATCCAGAGAACCAAGAACATGAAACCATTTGAAAGGAAAAGAAAAGAACAAGGAACATGAAAGCACTCTTGAAAATAGAAGAAGGAGGCGGAGGAGGAGAGGAGGAAGATGAAGGAGAAGGAGGGGGAGGGGGAGGGGAAGAAGGGAGAGAGGGAGAAAGGAGAGAAGGAAAATGTTCATGAGAACATAGTAAGTGGATTGGAATATAAGATTAACAAAATCTCCCAGAAAATAGAAAAAAGAGACGGCCAATAAGAGAAATAATAAGAAAATTAAAGGATCACTCCAAGAGGTCCAGTATCTAAATAAGAATTATAGATGCTTCAAAGAAATAACAAAGAAATTCCCAGAAGTAAAGACATAAATTGATAAAACAGAGGTTCTTAAACCTTGGCAGGCACAAAAACACCTAGAGAGCTTATTAGCTTATTATATATATATATATATATATAAAATCTGTGTTCTAATAAGCTCTCTAGTAAGCTCTCTCTAATAAGCTGTTCTATATAGCTTTCTATATATTTTATATATATAATATATAAATAATATATATTATTTTACATATTTTATATATATTTTAATATAATATATAATATTATATTAAAAATATATTTTTATATATAATATATATGATATATAATATATAGATATATATTTATATAATAGTAATATTTTATATTGCTTAATTATATATTATATAATTATATATTTATATTATATTATATTATAGTAATATTTTATATATTTTTATATTTATTAAAATATGTATATATTCTAATATATAAAATATTACTCAGTGATAAAAAAGAAGGAAATCTTGCCATCTGCAACAATGTAGATGCATCTTGAGGGTGTTCTGCTAAGTGAAATAAATCAGACAGAGAAAGACAAATACTGTCGGATCTCACTTATATGCAGAATCTAAAAAACAAACAAACAAACAAAAAACCAACCTCGTAGACACAGAGAACAGACTGATGTCTGCCAGAAGTAGCAGTAAGCCAAGTGGGTAAAGGGAGTCAGGAGGTACAGACTTCCCAGGGATGCCATATACAGCAGGGTGACTACAGTTAATGATACTGCATTGCATATTTGAAAGTTGCTAAGAAAGTAGATCTTAAAAGTTCTCATCCTAAAAAAAATGTGTCCCTCTGTATGGTGACAGATGTTAACCAGACTTAGTGCAGTGATCATTTCCTAGTGTGTACAAATGTCAAACCATTATGTTGTACACCTGCAACTAATACCATGATATATGTCAATTACCTCTCAATAAAGCAAACAACAAAACCCAGGCTGCAGGAGCGCCTGGGTGGTTCAGTTGGTTTAGCATCTGTCTTCAGCTCAGGTCATGATCCCAGGGTCCTGGGATTGAGCCCCACATCGGGCTCCCTGCTCAGCGGGGAGACTGCTTCTCCCTTTCCCTCCGCCTGCTGTTCTGCCTGCTTGTGCTCACTCTCTTTCCCCATCAAATAAATAAACAAAATCTTTTAAAAAACAACAACAACACAGGTTGCTGGGACCTAAGGAGAGGTTCTATTCATCAGATGTGGGGTGGGGCTCACGATGTGCATAGATACCTATCATGTTCCCACAGGTGATACTGATGTAGCTACCTGGGGACTACACTTTGAAAACCACTGTCAGATTAAAGAGTCCTAGCATGTGCCATGAAAAATGACCCATGCTGTTACATTATCATGGTTTCATATATCAGGGATAATAGAGAAAATCCTAAAAGTGGGGGTGGGGGAGGGAGATGAATACAAAGTCTCAGGAATCAAAATAGCATGAAACTTCTCAACTGCAAAATTTTCAAAGCTGCAAGACAAAGGAGCGATGTCTTCAAAATTCTGATAGAAAATGATTTCTTTTTTTTTTTTATGATTTCTTTTTTTTTTTTTTAAGATTTTATTTATTCATTTGACAGAGAGAAATCACAAGTAGATGGAGAGACAGGCAGAGAGAGAGAGAGGGAAGCAGGCTCCCTGCTGAGCAGAGAGCCGATGCGGGACTCGATCCCAGGACCCTGAGATCATGACCTGAGCCGAAGGCAGCGGCTTAATCCACTGAGCCACCCAGGCACCCTGGAAAATGATTTCAATCTAAAATTCTATACCCAGCCCAAAACTATGAAGCAAAAGCGAGGGTGGGAATGAAACCATTTCAGGTAGACAAAATGTTATACCTCCAAGGCACTCTCTCAAGAAGCTCTTGGAGGATGTGTTTCATCCAAACAAAGAAATACAGAGAGAAAGAAAGACACTGAGTCTTTGAAAGAGGAACAGGGCAAAGGGAATCCTTTTTTTTTTTTTTTTTTAATTTTATTTACTTGCCAGAGAGAGAAAGAGAGAGCACAAGCAAGGGTAGGGGCAGAGGGAGAAGCAGGCTCCCAGCTGAGCAAGAAGCCCAATGTGAGACTTGATCCCAAGACCCTGGGATCATGATCAAAGCCAAAGGTAGATGCTTAACCAACTGAGCCACCCAGACATCCCAGGGCAAAGGGAAGTCTTAACTACTGGCAATGAGAAGTCCCAGGGTGACAGATATGCCACAGACCTCAACCAGAGAGCAACGCACCCAGAGAAAAGCAGAAGGAGGCAGCTCCCCAGGACAAATGTCTCCTAGGAAAAACAAAAAAGGACCGGTAAGATTATATGACACGTTTGGCCATATGCAAAATTGTACTGAGAAGGCGTTTTACAGAACTGTTGAAGGGTGTGGGAAGACAGAGCCAGAGATTCAAAGAAATCCAAGCAAAGAAAAAAATGAGGCAATTAACTCCAGGAAAAACAAGAAAGTTGTACAAGAAAGGAAATGTAAACAGAGCATCCAACAAAAAGTTACATTAGAAGAGGAAATGTAATCCAGAATACTTGCCTCAAAAGTAAACAATATTTTCAAAGTCAATAATGAAATCACTGAACAAGGATTTAACCATAAATTATGATCTAAACATCAAGGGGGTGGAACTGGGGAAGAGGAGAGCAAGAATCAAAATCCCCATCCACCAAAACAAGTCAACAAATGAACTGGAAGAATCCAGAATGGCAGTGCATAGATTATTTGGAAATAAGGAAGGAAATACCAGAAGAAATAGCTAAAACAGTTGAAAGTGGTTGCCCCTAGGGAGTAGGATAAAGATTGGGAAAAAGGCCAGGGGACTTCTGTTTTTGTTACAGCCCTTCAGAACTATTTGACTTTTTAAGCTGTGTGTATGTAGTATCTTGATAAAAATAAATATTGATTTTATAAAGCAACTATAAAAGGAGCTATCCCATCCTCTGTTACAGCTCTCCTGCAAGACCCTAGGTGGGACTCCAAGGGGCACCTTCCCGGGCGGTATTATTTATCAGCTCAGCCCTCTTCCTCTCCCAAATGCAATCTCTCCATCTCCTCCTGTTTTGTCAGCCAGCAACTGCGTGGCTCTGTGCCAACCCGACTTCACTGGCAGTTTCCAGAATGTGCCTCTGGGACTTTGCACACACTGTGCCTTGTACCTGGAAGGCTATTCATTCTTTCCTTCTCTACTGTCACTGGGCCCAACAGATTAAGGATGGTTTGTACTTCAGGCCTCTAACACTTTGTCTTTAGCCAGCCTCCTCCCCCACCTAATCTGGGCTAAGTGCTCCTCTTTCCCACAGCCCCCGTGCCCCATGGGTGCTCTCAGCACTGTGAATGCCCCTTGCACGTTTGGCTTTCCTATGAGACTTCGAGCTCTATGAGGGCAGCAATCCTGTTTTACTCACGGGAGCCTCAGGACAGGCTAATGATTATGCAAGTCAATGATTACACAAATGACTGAATACATGAATGGCATTTAGTAAGGGCTCAATAAATGTTTGAATGAGTGAATTAATGATTCACCAAAAAATGCAGACCTCTCCCTCTATCCAAAATGTGGCTCCCTTCTGCCATCTCCATTCCATCATCTACTCTCCTTCCTACAGGGTCATACCTCTCAAGCAGGGTGGCTGTGGCTGGTACCGCCCCCCCCTTTCAATCCGCTCAATCGCACCTCAACCGAAATAGAAGCCAAAGCTCCCTGGTGTGGCCAGGGTCAGCTCTCCAGTACAGGGCTTGCTAAGTATCTGATTTGGCACCAGAATGGAGGAAGCCGTTTCAGGACCATCTGCCCGGCCCGGAGAGAAAGCAATCCCTTTAGCTTCCCTATCTCCAGCCGCAAAGTACAGCTATAAGAGGTCTAGAACCCAGGCTAACCAGAGGGAACATGGTTAGCTCTTGACTTGGCCTAGATAGAGTCCTGAACTAAGAGATGGGCTCTACCCAGTCTTCCCACCTCCTTGTCCACTTTGCAGGCAAGAGCAGAGATTCTAGCCCTCTGAGCTGCCATGCCTCAGTGACTCCCTGCTAGTGTCTGTGTTCCAGCAGGTAAAGGTATGCGCCCAGCCTGGGGTGCAGAGGGAGCTGGAGGTAAGAAGCCTGAGTGTTCAGAATGAGCCAGACACACAGTACGGGCTGGATGTTAAAAACCCGCCCGTACATCACTCCCAGGGCTCCAGAATCCAAAGCGAATCTGGCCTACGCTGGGTCTGTCGAGAAGGGACCAAAATGTGCAACCCTGGAAAGCCTCTAGGTCGCCATCCTGGATCAGGGGCATGCTGCCGCCCCCCCCCACCCCCCAAGGGCCGGGTTACCTCAAAGACCCGCCAGGGGTTTGGAAAGTGGCGACCCAAGCTGTGCCCCTATAGGGGCCCTGCAGAGCGGTGGTGGAGGGAGGGGCCGCACCGGGCCCGAATGACTGGAGGGCTGGGGGTGGGGCACAGGAGGGGCCCCTTCCCTTTCCCAAGGCGCCAGCCTTTGGCGTTGGCGTTGGGGATGGTGGTGGAAGGGGGTGGAAGCAAGGGAAAGAGAAGGTTTGGCTTCATCTAAGGAACCTGGAAATGCGGCCCAGAAATCCACTCCTGTCGCTTATTTAGGAGAAGGGCTGCAGCCCAGCGATTAGTGGCGGTTGGGGGCGCAGATCACATGGCCACCTACGGCTAATTGGTGGGAAAAAGGAGGGGAGGCTGTGCATGGGAGGAACCCGGATTGAGGGTGGCGGGAGTCCGGGCACCCGCCCAAACAGCACCATTTGTCTTTATCTTACACACTGACTATGGGATGGGGAGGTCTAGGGTCTGCTCTGTTGCAGGTTCCTGCACGCAATGAGTCCTTTGGGAATGCCAGGGTGAGGCATATCCATTGGTTTCACCAAGCCTCTGTTGGCTTCAGCCTAGTTTCCAAAGCCCTGGGCAGAGAGGACTCCCCGGTTCCAGGCTGCCGTGTTCATGCTGCCGGTTAGGCTCCCAGGTTCCACTCTGGGTCCAGGACTCCCACTTCTTGGGTGGTAGAGAAAGTGCCTAGGATGCTGGCATCCTGCCTCCCAGTCTTCCTGGCTCAATGTCCCAGGAGTAGAGCAAGAAGGAAGATGCCTACTGGGACTGGCTTCCGACAGAGCCTACTATGTGCCAGGCTCAGCGAGGGGCATTAGCAGTCCGGAGGAAAAAAGACAGTAACTGCCCTCAAGGAACTTATATGCCGGGGGTGGGGGGGGTGCGCATCCAGAACAACCAGATATGAAAATAGGAACACAGAGAAGCATCTCAGAGAGACCTAGAAGGATTTGAGGAAGAAATGGCAATTGAAATGTATTTGATAGGATGAGGAGTCAGCCACAGAGAAGAAGCAAGGCATCCAGGCAGAAAGAACTGTGTGTGCAAAAGTATGGAGGCAAAGGGTGTCAAAGAACCACAGGTGTTTGGTTCCTCTGGACAGAAGCATGGGTGGATGTGTGGAAGGTGTGGGAGACGGGGTAGGTAAGCTAACAGGAGCCAGATCTTGGAGACCATCTGTGCCCAGCTAGACATCTGAGCTTCATCCTGAAAGTTCCACAAAGACAGGATGAGATCTGCATCTTCTAGGAGAGCTAGGATTTGAACTGGGGACCTAGAGAAGGAAAGAAGTTGGTTAGGAGTCTGTTGCCAGCCTCCCCTGAGGTAGCAGCAGGGAAGGTAAAGAAGGACAAGGCCTGACTAATAATACTTGGGAGGGGAAGAGTCCCTGGTCCTCAGGACTGATTGGGGGTGGGCATGTGAAAGAAGAGTCTTGGGCGACCTCAGGTTTCTAGCTTGGGGAACTGGACACACACAGAAGGAATGGTTCTGGAGGAAAGGCTGATGATGGTGAGAGGAATGTTTACTAAACACTCCCAGTGTTTCAGGCACTAACTCTTCATATATGATCTCAGCTAATTCTCACAATAACCTATAATGTGGGTACTAGTGTTCTTCCCATTTTACTAGGAGGAAGGTAGTCAAAAGGTTAAGAAACTAAGTGGTCGGGTTGGGGTGATCAGCATGCCTGCACCTCACAGAAAGCATCTTCCCAAATCTGAGGCCCCAATGAGGTGTCCCAGGCAGATCTACAGAGAAGTTACACCCACTCCCATTAGCTCCTCCCCAGCCCCCAGTATCTGGCACCCCCACCCACAGTTCACTCACTGTAACTCATTCCCCCTTCCTCATTCGGACCCAACCTACCCCCGCCACCCCCTCAGCACCTTGCCCCAGGCAGCCAGGACAGGACTGAACAAGCCTTGTGACAAGAGGGCACAGGGCTCTGGAACCACGGCACTGAGACCCCACCTTGCCATTATAACACAAAACGGAACTGAGACTGTGCAGGGACAATCAGAGAAACCAAGAAAATGAATGTGTTCCATTTGTAATAAAAATAAATATTTTTTGGGTGCCTGGGTGTCTCAGTGGGTTGAGCCGCTGCCTTCGGCTCAGGTCATCATCTCAGGGTCTGGGGATCGAGTCCCACATTGGGCTCTCTGCTCAGCAGGGAGCCTGCTTCCTCCTCTCTCTCTCTGCCTGCCTCTCTGCCTACTTGTGATCTCTCTCTGTCAAATAAGTAAATAAAATCTTTTAAAAATAAATAAATAAATTAATTAATTAATTAAATATTTTTTAAAAAATGGAACATTTCAGTGACATCAGAAGGTCAAGGAAGGTCTCCCTTGGCCCAACCCTGTGTTTATTTTCTATAGTGAAAGGGGCAGGATTTGGGAGCAGCATGCGTCTCCCTGAGTGGAGGCCCCTCCAGCTATTACCCTTTCCCAAAGCTTAGCTCAGGTACACCAGGTCCAGCTGGAGCAGCTGCGACAGACAGGGATAGCAGCTCCTTTGACCCCCCTACCCTCACCACCCCAATGTTCTGGCACATGGTGGGGGAGGGAGGGTGCTTCTGTTTTCATACTGTCTCTCACCAACCCTCCAGGTGAGGTAAGGGTGAGGCAGGGGATGAAGCAAATAGGTAAGCTTTCCCTTGGCAGAGCTGTCAGGCCCAGAGAGCCCTGGCTTCAACGGTCACTTAAACCTCATTAAACAGCCCACCCGACGTCACACAGCCAGCAATTGGTCTGGGGCTTGGAGGCAAGAGGTTACTGAAGAGGCTGTTTTAGGCAGAAAAGGGAATGTCCACGTTCTTCCCACCTCCACCACCCCCATAGCCCCCCATAGCTGGTGGAGACCTAGAATCTGGGAGAGGAAGGCAGAGCAGGAAGAGGCCTATGGCCTGTCTGTGTTTGGGGGTTCCAGGCTCCAGTAAAGCTGGCATTACCTTTTAATTTCTGGAGGCACAAAGATTCCCACCAGGCTTCTCAGGGACCTTCCCTCCTTGTCTGTTGCCCCCCATCCTGGGTTCTATTTGCACCCTGTGCCTCCCTCTAGTCTTAGAAGGGTTCTATTTTTTATACATAAGCCTTGCTTTCACCTCAGAACAGGTACTCAAGTGCCCTCTTCTCTGCATCTCTTATGGCCAACTAGACAGAGAAGGCCTCTCCCACAGACAGGAGATTAAAGCAGTGTTCTTCCAACTATAAGTCACTACCTGTGGGTCATGAAATCAATGTAGGCAGTCTTGGCCAACACCTTGAAAACATGAAATACAAGAGGAAATATCAGGTGGCTCAGTCAGTTAAGTCCAACTCTTGGTTTTTTGGCTCCAGTCATGATTTCATGGGTTGTGAGTTGGAGCCTGGGAGATGGGCTCCGCGTTCAGTGGGGAGTCTCCTTGAAGGGTCTCTCCTCTGCCCACAATCCCCACCCCCACCCACACACTTTCATGCCCTCCCTCTTTCTTTCTTTCCCTTGAATAAATAAGTCTAGAAAGAAAGAAAGAAAGAAAAAGCTTGTACACTTAAAAAAGAAAACATTGGAGTGCATGATAGCAAGGGTAAATACTGTCCTGTAAAACTTGTTTTAGTTATCCTACAATGTAAAATGTGTTTCTTGCTGTGACTCTCCAAACTCCTGGACAAAAGAGCACTGGTTAAGAAGTACAGTCAAGACTGATACCAGCAAACACAGAAGGCTGCCTGCCCTTTGGCAGGCAACACGCTAGGTACAAGAGACACACTAATAAATAATACATAATTCATTAGACTCAATAATCTCAATCTATCTTCTGGTTGGGAAGCCGATAAGCAAACTGCCAGTTGCAGGGCAAAATGTTAAGTGCTTTAAGAGAGTGTGTAGGAGGCTATAAAGCCCTGATGTGAGACTGGATACTGGGAGGGCTTCCCAGAGGAGGTGATGCAATTAGACTTCTTAGCAAGAAAAGACGGTGACTAGATTCTAGTATTTCCTCCATTCTATACAGAGGAAAGGAACTACAGGAAAGGTTCAGGAGTTCTAGTCTTAAAAATCTAAAGACAAATTCTAGTCCTGCCTCTTCCTCTTAATAAGCTAGTGAGAGAACTTAGGTAAGTCAATTAACTTTTCCAGACCCTCTTTCTTCATTGACAAAATGGGCATGAAACTGCTCTGTCGGTCTCAAAGAAATCAGAGATTAAATGAGACAGAGAGTGCATGTGAAAGTACTTTGTAAACTATAAATAGGGGAGGGATTGTCTCCATGGATAAGGAAACAGAAACAGAAACAGAGATGGAGTGTCCTGCCCACCGCTACAGAGCTGGGGGGAGCAGGTGTCTCTCAATCCTCAATTCTCAGCTCCTGCCTGCACTCTTCCTCCTGCCATCCCAACCCAACTTACCTGGCAAAGGGGCAGGGGGCAGGGCCCAAAAGGGCCCCCCACACCCAACTGAAGATTTACCTTAAGAATCCTATTGGTTTAGTGATTCTTTTAATAATGAGGGGAGGGGCGCCTGGGTGGCTCAGTGACTGGGTTAAACCCTCTGCCTTTGGCTCAGGTCATGATCCCAGGGTCCTGGATTCACGTCCTGCTTCGGGCTCTCTGCTCAGCAGGGAGCCTGCTTCCTTTCCCCCCTCTCTGCCTGCCTCCCTGTCTACTTGTGATCTCTGTCTTTCAAATAAATAAATAAAATCTTTTTAAAAATATAAAATAAAATAATGAAGGGAGATAAGTATGTAAAAATGCCTTCCTCGGGCTTGTGGGTGGCTCCATCCCTGAAGTGTCCCACTGAGTGTTCCTCTCTTGATCTTGGCTCAGGTCAGGATCTCAGGTCGTGAGATCAAGCCCCTGCCTCGGGCTCCAAACTCAGCACAAAGCCTGCTCGTCCCTCGCCCTCTGTTCCTCACCCCACTAGTGTGCTCGTGCTCTCTCTCTCTCTCTCAAATAATCTTAAAAAAAGAACTCTTCCCTTTCCCCTTCCGTTAATGAATTAAGATCTACCCAAACTCAGTTTTTAAAGTTACATAAGCATCATTCAGATCTTCTGTAACAGCTTTCATTTTGGAAAAACAGCATTTCCATTAATATGGTGTTATATAAAAAGGTTCTGTGTATGTGTGTGTAAGAACAGAAGAACCAGGCACGCATGAGCACTATTAAGACACACAGCCTGATACACATCATAACCTCACCTCTCCTCGTGAAGGAGGGACTGGGGCAGGGGGCAGGTATTTGATGGTACCTGGAGATTTAAGATGTGACCCACTTGTCCTCCACCCTTCAGTGAGGCCTGGTGTGAGTTGGGCCATGGAAACTGCAGAGGGAAAGCCATCAGCTACTCCCACTTGCCAGGGACCACAGAAGTCCTGACCCGCTGGAAGGCCGTACCTTGGTAGGTGAGTTCCATTAAATCATTGACTGTTAGGGCTAGAAGCAGCTCAGAAATCAGCTGGTGCATTCTATATCACTCCTGCCAGCCTTGAACAGTTCCCTTCCTCTGAAGGCAGCCCATGTCACCTATAGACAGATGTAGCTCACTGGAAAGGGCCTGATACTGAGCTGAAACTTGACCTTCTGGAATTCTCACTTCTTGGAAGCAAATGTGTGTGTGTGTATATCCCTCACCCAAAGCCTTGAGTCCAGGAGCCATAGCCTGGGGAGGGTGCCTGAGGCCTAAGAGCAAAGACGGAGGGGAAGGAGCATTGAGTCCACCAAGCAAAAGCTCTTCCCTTGGAGACCTCGATCTGTCTAATCTGAGGCTGGAACTATAGGGGAAGAGGGGGAGGAGATAAACCCTGAGGAAAGCCCTGCGACCCATCTCTCATTGGACAGTAGGTCAGACCGTACCGAGGTCAGTTCCAGTTCTGATATTCTGGGGTCCCGAGTCCGCCCCCCACCCACATCCCTTTCGAAGATTCTGTGGTTGTACTTTTATGTGTAACTGTATGCCCACGATTCCAGGGCCAAGCAGGAAGAAAACAGTCCCGAACCCTCCCATCCTGGCCGGACCCAGGTTAGGACTCGAGGCTTGCCTTGGTTATGTGAAGGGCGGAACCGTTTCACCTTACCCGAGAACAGACGCACAGACGTGAACACACCAGCACCGAGTACAGAAACGTGAGCTTTGGAGTGTCTTTTTAAGTAGTTGGGAAGGGGGTGTGGCCGAGGAGACTGGGAGGCCTCAGCCGGACGAGGGGGGAGTGGCCCGGGGGCGTGGCCGTAGCGACTGGAATGTTGTTGGGTCCTCGCACCGCATAGTAAGGAGGGGCCACGCCCCCTTTCTCCGAGAGGGCCAATAGGAGTGCCGGAGCGGTTTCAAGTCTCCCCTGCCAGCCTGCCCACCCGCCACCCCACCCCCCTCGGGGATTCGCTTTTTCCGTAACAAAATAGGAAAGCTCGGGATGTTCCGCAGCCCCGGCGGCTCACGGGTGGAGGGTCCTGGGGCCTAGGAAGGTGCTCTGGAGAGGGAGGGGCTGGCGGGCCGTGGAGAGGCCGGGTCCGGAGCCGGGAGGCGCGCGGGGGTGGGCGCTGCAGCCGCGGGTTGTTTATCCGGAGTACGGAGGGGAGGGGGGAGCCTGGAAACCGCCCCGTGTCCCATTTCCTCCTCTTGTTTTCGCTCCGGATTCTCCATGTTGGACCCAAACTGAGGAGCCCGGAGCTGCTGCCGGGGGATCGGGGCCGGGGGCACCCGGGGGAGCCGCTGCCCGGGCCGCCTGCCCTCCGTATAGGCCGCCTCCCTTCCCGGCCCAGGGAGGAAACGAGAGCAGGGATGTGAACAGCTGTGGGAGTCCGAGTCTTGGGAGCCGGAGCGGGAGCCGGAGCGGGCCCCCGCCCAGGCCCCCCAGCCCAGCCCAGCCTGCGCGCCCGCCGGTCCTCCCGCCCAGCCAGCCCGGGCCCGTGGGATTGTTAGATGGAACACGGCTCCATCATCACCCAGGCGCGGAGGGAAGACGCCCTGGTGCTCACCAAGCAAGGTAGGGGCAGCAACTTCCCAAAACTTTGCGTCGCCCCCGGCCGGGTGGGGGGCTAGCACAGCCCGGAACCCGAGTCCGGGTCCCTGACCTCCCGGGGATCAGAGCCGGCGATTCCGACCCGACTCCCTGTTCCATCCGCCCCCGCGTCTCTGTCCGCACTCAGACCCCCGTTGGGGCTGCGCGGGGCCCGGGCTCCTGGCGCCCGAGGGGGAGGGGCGTCATCGCGCAGCTGTCACCCTGTCCTGCACACCCTCCCTCCGTACGGAGAGACTGAGGAGTAGCGCTCGAAGAGCGGGTCACCCGCGTGGGTCTTCCTCCTGAGTTGGGAGGTGGGGTCGTCACTTTCTCACACGACGGCGCGCAGCCGCCCCAGGGCCGTGGGGAGAGGGACGGAGGGGTCCCGAGCTGGAATGGAGCCCGAACTGGAGTCCAGCACTTCCCAGCGCCCCCCTCAAGCCCGAGGTCGCTCTGGCCGCGGGCGGTGACGGCGGTCCTGCGCGACTTGGGACCAAGTTCACCTCCTGGAGGCGGGGGCGGCCGCGGTGGGGGAGGGGCCGAGCCTGGGGGACCCAACTGGCCCGCGCGAGGCCCTGCGCTGGGCCGGGGACCTCGGCGGCTCGTCGCTCCGGCCCGGCTGCCTCCTGCCGCGTTCTCTGATCCTCCGAGCCGGACCCCGAGGCCCGGCCGCAGCCCCTCCCTGCCCCGGTGCGCTTCCCCGGGGCCGCGGCTGCACATACAGAGCCGCGTTTGTTTAGCCCGGGAGCGGTGTCCCTGGTTACATAATTCGCCGAATGGCATCAGACCCGGCGTGTTTCTGAATCGCGCAGCGAAAAAGTGCGAGTTCTCCGTGGGCAGCAGTTCGCGGCCCCCGCCTTCCTGAGGGTCAGGTGGAAACGCAAGGGGGTCGCGGGCCCACCCTGGGGTGGTCTTGGGAACCGGAGCGGGGTTAGGCCGAGGCCTTTGCCGAGGGCGGGGAAAGGTCTAGCGGCCCGAGGGTGGAATCTCTCTTAGTTTGGTCACTCGAAGCCCCAAACTCTTTTTCCCCCTCCCCCACGTTACTCCTCGAGGCTTGAGGAATGTGTTTAAAATAGCGGACAGAATTTCCTCGCGGAGTAAGGACTAGGTAGGGTTTTTTCGTGTTTTTGTTTGTTTATCTGTTTTGGTTTTTGTCTTCTGGGTTGTTTTTTTTTTTTTTTTTTCCTGGAGAACTGCCCCGGGCTGGGGCTACCTGGCCCCCCTGCTCCTGGAGAGAGCACGCTCTGCGTACCAAATAGGAAGCATTCCTGCCCTTCCCTCGACCACCCAGAATAGGACATGCAGGGCCACTACTGCACTTGAACATATTGAGGCCTAGACCCCGGTGGGGGGCCAGCTGTGGGTCTTCAGTGTTGGCCACATTACCCTGTTTGGAAACATTACTCAGCAGGTCACTTATTCCTGGGGTTTGCATTTCCCTACTAACTCCCCCAACTTGCCTAGGGGCAAGCTGAGCTGCTGGTGTCCGACTTTCCCTAATTCCTGGAGTGGAATGGGGTGGAGGAGCAATGTATGCTTCCTGCATTGAGGGTCCTTCCTTAAATAAGCGTGCCCTGAGGAGGGAGAGAGCTAGCTTTGCCTGATAGGATCCCAAGCCCCCCAAAGCCCCTGCTCCCTGTGCCCTGTGCTTCTGGCTGCATCACTAAGAAGGCTGTGTGACCCCATGGGCCACCCACTTCCCCTCTGCTGGCTGCCCAGCTGTGCTGAGGCCTGAAGAGGGGAGGCTTTCTGTGTTGAGAACTTAGCTCCTGCCTGTTCGCAGTCTCATCCCAGGAAAGGACTCCAGGAGGTAGCCAGAAGTGATGAAGAGATTTGGGTGTGGAAGGATTCCATAGGGGTCCCTTGTAATGACGAGTGGGAAGAACCATCCTGTGCTTCCCTTCTCTGGTCCTGCTCTTGCAGAGGCTCTGGAGGGTGCCTTCCTGGTGAGGGAAACACACCAGGAGTGAGAGGGAGCAGGACTACTGAAGGGGCGGCTTGGCTTACATATCAGAGTTGCAAGTTTCAGCCACCAGGGCCAGTGGCAGGGAACAGAAGAGATGACAGCAGGAAGCAGAGCAGCTGGCTTCTTGACAGTGTTCAGTTGCTGAAGTTGGTTGGATTTTCTTGGAGTTAACGCTTTTTGTTTTCTTTTTTGTGTGTGGTTTGTCCTTCAGACTTATCCCTGGAGGAATCTGAATTCTCAAGCCAGGAGCCATGGCGGTCTCTCTTTCTCTCCATGTAATTTGACTGCATTCCGGAGAAGACATACTATTTTCCTAGGCTGCTTGGGCACCCAGCAACTAGCAAGCCAACTTTCTGAGTCTCTCATTATTTACAAATCCTGCATCCTTTTTTTTTTTTTCCCTCTTTTAAGCGGGGGTGGGGAGTAGATGTTTTAATGATATCCTTTAGGAATTCCTTGCTGTCCCCTCCCATCTCCCCAGCATCCCATCTCTGCCCTGCCTCCCTCTGGAAAAAGGGGAAGGGGTGTGATACAGGTTATTAATAAGTCAGTTTCTAGAAAAAAAAATTGTTCCCAGTTTGGGTGGCTTTTTAGTGAAGTTGTTTGCCATTACGGGGTTGTTGGGGTTTTTTTTGTTTTGTTTTGGGTTTTGGGTTTTTTGTATGTGTTTTTTTGTTGTTTTTCCTCTTTAGCATTCAGTTCTTGGAGCCTTAAGGCTGGCTGGGTGTGTTGATGATTCAAAAGTAATTACAGTAAAGGAAATAGAACAAAGTTACTGAAAGCATTGATGATAAAAGGACCAAAATTGGATCATCTTCCTAGACAGATGGGTGAAATGGCTTCCTGATGCAGTGGGGACAGGGTTGTGTGTAACATCAGAAGTCGAAAAGAAAAGTTGATATCAGTTTGGCCAGAGAATGGCCATTTATTACAGCCCCGTATGAGAGTGTAGCCCCACTACTGGGAGGTTATGCCCTGGGCTTTGGAGTTAGATGGGGGAAAGCCAAAAATATGAGATCAAGCCAGAGTGAGGTGAGAGGGTGGAGGCAGTCTCTTTTGGAGTTTGTTGGGACCCATGGGTCCTGTGGGGTAGTCGGGACCTTTTTCTTTTTTCAGGAGACCTAGTGACCCTCTCAGTGAGAGATGGTGGTGTGGTGAGTTGTCTTCTCACTTGAGAAACTGCGCAGGTGCCAGTAGCTGACCCTCCCTCCGTAAGAGTGAGGATGCCAATGAGGTTTTTCCAGCTCTCGGCTTTCTCCCCATAAGGAATATATTCTGCCTTATTTTCTCGTGGAAAAGCTCAAACACCTTTCCTTGTAGTTATAGGAACAGGTGTTACCGGAGCTTTCCTCCTTGGTTGGCTTTATGTGGGCCCGGGGTGCAGGTGTGCCGCCGACTCTTCCTGCCCTCCTCGTCACTCTCCTCTCCTCTCCCTGCCCCAGCTCAGCCTTGACCTCTTTGTGGCTCTGAGGCTCCCCCCAAGTCTGCTTTGGAGATGCTTCCTCCATCTTGGAAGTCACCTGTTGTGGTGACTTAGAGGCTGGGTTTGCTCCCTCTGGAAGCCCCTAGGAGAGTGCTGCTAACTGAGCAACAAAGTTGGTGGGTTTCTGTCCTCCCAAGCTGGGAGCTGGAGCTTCTGCTCCTTCCTGTGGGTTTCCAGTGGAGCATGACTTTGGAAGGGCCAGGAAAAGCCCCTCAGAGCGGGCACAGGGGCTGGTGTTCTGTCTCCTCCCTTCTCAGCCGTCGAGGCCTTATAGAAGCTGGCAGTGGAGAGGCCATTGCATCCTCCGTGGGGACATCCACATCCATTATGGTCATGGACTTTGTCAAAATGGTGACTGCTGTCAAAGTCACACCTCTAGCCAGGGTGCATTGCTGCCTTTCCGTGGAGAATTAAATCACAGCAGTGGATGGGGTTGGGGGGGCAGGGAGGAAGGATGGCATGTAAATGTGTACATATGTATGTACAGATGTATATCCCTTCCTCTTCCTCCTGGGCCTTCTTCCAGCCAGCTTTTGGGTAATTTAGGCTAGTGTCTTCTATTCCCATCTTGGGAAGTTTGGTGTTTGATTGGGTGAAGTGGGAAGGGCTGGAGGGCCAGGCCGGGCAGCAGTTAAAGTGTTCCTTGTTGTTTCAGAGAACTGTTCCAGGAGCAGTTAGTTGCTTCAGACCCGGATGCACATCCCTACTTTTCCTATTCACAGTGAGACTTGACAAATCACGTTAGTGTTTGGAGTGACTTCTTTGTAAAATAGAAATATTGATATTTACACCTCCACAATGCCTCATACTTAGGAGGTGATTGAGAGATGTTAATGCCCTTCTTTTTTACAGGGCTGGACCACGCTCTGTTAGTTCCTTCTCCTTTCCCCAAAGGACACGGTGCAACTGCACGGGATCATGTTGGCTTTTTTGTTAAAGACAGGTGGCTGGGGTCAGAGGGGACACTGATGTGGGGGCTTGGGCCTTCTGGAAGGATCAGCCTCCGAGCCTCACAAACACTGTTGCTGCACAGACCCTGTCTTTGTGCCCATGTGACTTGGGATGGGATTTTATCTGCACTAACGGGAGCAGCCTGTGCCTTGGGGCATTTGCCGCTCTGCCTGGCGCCTGGGCATCTGGGGGTGGGAGGAGGCCAGGGGGGCCATGCACCTCCTGGGAAGAGTCTCTGGAGTCTAAACCTTCTGAGCAGTACTCAGCCTCTCAGAAATGGTTATCGTGAACGCTTGAGACAACTGTGTGCTGTGTTCTGGCCCCGGCTGCGTTTGCTTTGAGTTAATGGACCCAGTGAGATTCACATTTCTTTTAGGGAATTCTGGTAATAAAGAGAGAAATAAAAAGCTGGGGTTTTGAAAAGAAATAGATGTTCTTAAGCTGTGTCTTTGCTGCCTTGGTTTTGGAGTACAACACTGAGAAAGCACAAAAGCAGCAAGAAAATTGTTTTTTGCCCTGTCTCAGGCCAGCCTGCTTGCAAAGCACAGAATTAACTCACTCCTCTTGGGGTCACGGGACTGGGTGTGGCCCTGACATGATCCCCTCCCTCTTCTGAAATGGAGGCATGGTTCCCAACTGGGATATAGTTGAACTCGTTAACATGTAACTCTTATGAAGGAGCTGGAAATCAAAGTGGAGAAATGGACTTAGAACTGGAAGGCGCTCTGGACCAGAGGCCAACTAGAACAGGGTTTCTTTGTCTAGCAAAGTGCCCAGCCCCTTCAGGTTTGTGTGCCTGCCCTAGGTCTGTTGTAACAGAATGGGTACTCCAGGGAGCACCCAGTTTCCCTCTAGGCAGGAGCTGTGTATGTCTTGTTTTATGGGTCAGCTCTTCTAGGGGTTATCCTTGAACCTGATCTCTAAATAGACTTCCTGACATTTCCTTTCCCTGTCCAGATGCTCTTGATCCTCCCCCTCTGCCCCCTAAAAATCAGACTTGCTCTTACTCTCATTTTATTCTATACCTTTTTTTCTTAATCTCTTGACATATGAATAGCTTTTGCATCCTGTAGAATTTGCTCTTCCCCACCCACACTGTTCTCAAGGAACAAGTGTGGCCCCATTCCCAGTGAGAGCCAAGCAGATTCATGGGAAGGTCCAAATCGCCTAACACAGGCTTGTGGAAATGCCTTCTCAGTGTGGTAGTTCCCAGCTCTTCTGTTTCTGTAGCAAAATGGGGCTGGGGCCCCTCCTTCACAGGAACAGGGGCCTGTTAGAAGAGACAGCAGGCTTGGGTTTTGATTCAGTGATAGAGCAAGTACTCCTAGAAAGGAAAACCAGACCCTCGGGTACAAGTCCTCAGAAACACTGAGCCAGTGAGATATGGTGGGGAAAGGGACCCAGGGGACACTGGCTGAAGCACTCTCCAGTCCTGGAAGGGTTAGTCAAGGACCACTGGCAACCTTTAGGCATTGGCCCTCAGCCAGGGACACACATCAGGATCTCCTGTGACACTTACTAAAAATAAAGACCCCACCTGGATCCTGCCGAATCAGAGCGTGAGCAGGTGGGCCGGGCATGTGTGTGTTCCAAATGCTCCCTATGATTCTGACAAGTGTCCCTGGAGAAGAGCCAGGTAAACACAGCAGTGGCCCCAACTGCCTACTTAGCCCTGAGCAGAAAGAGTCCCCTGGAGGGATCCAGTTTTGCTGTTTATTAAAGATCTTGTGGCTCCTAAAGGGGAGTCCTAAAGTTTTCTGAGTGTGAACGGATAGAATAATGATTCTCACCCAGTAATGATCACAGACTATAGAGCATTTACCATGGGCCAGGGAGTGTTCCTAGCATTTTATATCTAGTATCTTACTTAATCCTCACACTGACCTGTGAGGTAGAAGTTAAGCTGTACTTCACAAATGAGCAAAACTAAGAGCCAAAGCACTTCATCCAAGGCTACATGGCTGGTTAGTGTCAGCCAGGACTCCGACTCCAGGGTCCGGTCCTAACCGTGAACTGCATGGCCTCTCATTTGCATTGTGCATCCCCACTTTTTAAAGTAACCTGGAGCCACCTTGTAAGGGACCCTGTCAAGTAGACCTTTTCCCATTGACCTGTGAGGAAACTGAACCTCAGAGAGGTTGTGCCTCAGATGAGACCACAGAGCTGTTGGAGACGCTGAAATGGGGGAAGCGCTGGGTTGCTTGACTTCTGCCTGGGTACTTTCTTAAGCTGACACACTGGTACCGGTTGGCTGGTCCCCGGAGCAACTGAAGGGTGTGGCCAGAGCAGGCGAGTTTCCATGGAGGTAGGACAGACTCTCTGGCAGACTCCTTCACTCCTTCTGCAGAGGCCAGCCACTAGAAGAAGAAGGAGCTGGTTGGCCAACCTCCGTGAGTGAGGGAGAGGGAGAAAGTGTGTGTGTGTGACAGAGACACACTGTGATTGGTTTGTGGAGTTCCAGAAAAGGCCTGTTCCCAGGCTTGGCCCTGCCACTACCTCTGTGTGACCTCCGGAATGAGAAGATAATCTCTGTGGTCTCCTCCAGTGGAACATTTTGAGATTGAGACTGAGATTAGGTTATGACAGTACCTTGTCCTTAATGACTAGCAGTTGACACCAGAGCCAGGACATACCCTGAGGTCCCTGTAAATCTCACAGCTCTGCAGAATAGGTAATGTTAGTTTTCCCATTTTACAGATGAAGAGACTGATACCCAAGACCATACCTTACATGTGGCAGAGCCAGATTTAAATCCAAGTCCATGGCACTCTGTGTGACCACTATATTGTTCGCTGGTTGGAGGAGAGGTGGTTGAGGGTCCCTTTGTCCTGTGCCTCCACTGCCTCATCTGCATCTTACTCATGCATGTGTCCCCAAAAGCAGGCTTACAGAGCTGGAGGACAAAGAGGCACTGGATTCTTCATGGTTTCCACCAAATTGGGCATTCCAGGAGTCAGCCAGACAGCTAAAGCATGGCCAAAACAGCCACCGAGAAGGTGTTTGTTTGTGTCCTGCCTGCAGGTTTCCCTTAGCCTCCCAGCTTCTAGCAGGGGCCTGCTCAGCACTTCCTCCCGGGGAGGTGGGCAGGTGTGGTTTCCAGTCCCCAACAAGGACAGCTCTGCCGTCGCTGGCATGTGTGGGGCAAGGCCTCCGGCAGACAGAGGAACAGGATCCAGCCCTTCGGCTTCTCCGGTCTGTCTCAGCTGCCACTGTGGGCCATCAATCACTTCCTAACATCTACTGAGAGCCCTCTGGCGTGGGGCTGGGGGCCAAGCCTGCTGCTAACACTTGTGTGAGGAAACGGCCCCTCCATCCCAAGTCCAGGACCTGTTGCTCCTTCTAGGAGCCCTGCCCCCACCCCAGCATGTTTTTGAAGTATTATTTTGTTTTTTGGTTTTTTTTTTCTTTTTAAGATTTATTTATTTATTAGAGCACGAGCAGGAGGGGCAGAGGGAGAGAATTACAAGCTGACTCCATGCTGATCATGGGGCCGATGGGGTGGCTTGATCTCAGAACCATGAGATCACGACCTGAGCTGAAACCAAGTCTGTCACTTACCTGACTATGCCACCAGGTGTCCTGAAGTAGGATTTTAAAGTATGTTAGAGTGACCTAAGAGGGTGTTTTGACAATAACTTATATAAAGGCTGATGGATAAAGTATCTCGATCATGTTTTAGAAGTTGCCAGGAATCTCCTGCTCCCAAACCAGTCCTTCTCAAGGGAACATCCCTGAAATTGAAGCCATGTGTTGAGATCAGTGACCAGATTGCTGAGGGGACAGGGAAGGGGCAGGAGACAGGTAGCTAGTGACCTGTAACACACACGCGCGCACACAAACACACGCACACACACCGATACAGGCTGCATTTAAGACCCAGGACTGAGAAAAAACCTTCTGTCTTAGAAGAAAGGCAGATGCAAGGAGCCCTCCGGCCCAGAGGAGGACTGTCAGAACACCCCTCGAGTAAAACAGCCTGGATGCCAGCCACAGGAAGGGCCCCAGTATAGAATGTGCTGGTGTGAGCTAAACAGCATGGCTAGAACTACTTTTAAAGGTCTGTGTGGTCAGATTCACAGCTGTGTTTGGGGAATTTTGGGAGCTGGTGCTGAGCTGATTGAGGACCTGTCTGCCTTGTCACCTGAAGAGAACAGTGTCAGCAGTTGGGCATTGTGGGAACTGGTATACCCTTCCCATTGTTTCCAATCTCTTCTGTGGGGAGGATGTCTAGGCATCTCTCAGCCTCTTGTACTCCTGCCGACTCACCTGGTGGTCCAAGGGCAGAGGGAGAGAATTACAAGGAGCCCTTCCGTCCACCTGGCGCTTCAGGGCTATCCTTAGCCAAGTGCCAGATGCCCCTTGCTGTGGACCTGGGAGGACTCCTCTCTGTGGGGAGCCCCAATCAGACGTGTCTTGGCTGCAGGGCCCAGGCAGCTGGCCAAGAAGGGCCGGAAATGCTCCAAATACTCTCCTTCCTCCAATTGCTAAGGGGAGGGAGGCCCCTGAGAGAGGCCATTTTACAATGATAGCCAGACTAAATCCTTTGCTATGGGGGGATGGGAAATGGTGGGGAAGGAAGTACTTCTGAGGGAATCAAGAAAGCATCCTTCTACGTGAATGGGCTTGTTAAAATCCAATTGCCTGAGAGCTTGCCTTCTGCCGGCTCCCAGGCGGATGTGTGAGGAGTTCCTTCGCTGGGATGCGAAGCTGTGTTGTTGGCAACAGTGATATCTGAACCTGACCTTCAGAAGAAGGTTAAAAATAGTGTTGTCCTGGCAAAGCCAGTCTCCGTGTGTGTTGGGGGGTGGGGTGTTGCGCGTGCGCAGCAGACCTGTACACACACAAGTTTCTGCGTGATGGAAGCAAATACCGTCCTCATCTAGTGCTTCTTGGTGGCAGCAGTGATCGACAGAAGGGGAGAGGGCACTGTTCATCTCAGGTGGAACAGCCTCACTTGCTTTCCTGTTCTTGAAGAATATCAGCCATGGTGTTTGCAAGCTGGAGAGCAACTTTCCTAGTGGGTTTAGAAGTAGGTATAGGGGTTGTTTTGACTTTTTGAAACCTGCTCATGATCAGAGTTCCTTTGACACCTTCCTCACATCTCCCGGGGCAGGAGGGCCCCCAGTGTCCAATTGCAGGGCTCTTGCAGCGAGGTCCGGTGTTGCTCAGTGGTGGTCATCACCCCTTAGATAATTCAAATGAGCACAGCACTGAACCTTAGAGTCTACACAGCAAGTTTTGTTTCTCTCCATTCAGGAGAGGTCTTGGTGTTGTCGCAGGTCATGGATGCAGAGACCAAGGCTCAAAGAGGCTGTGTGTCACAGTCAGTCACGGCAGAGTCTAGCCCCCAGCCCAGGTGACCCTCAGAGCAAGGGGTATGTCCCACGTCCCACCTCATCTTCACCCCCTGGCTTGGTGGGAAGGCTTGCAGTAGTGAACTGGAGGTGAGGCCCGGCTTCCTTGTCTTCAGCCACCTGCTCACTTTCTCCTTAAGCCAGAGTTCCTGTCATTAGGTCTGTGCTGCTCTCTGACACTGAGCCCGTACCAGATGTTTGGAGCAGAGAGAGCAGGTGTGCCTCAGCAGCTGGCCAGGAGAGGAGGAGGGCTTCCACAGAGCGTGGGGAGCAGGAAGGGTGAAGGAGAGAGAGCAGCTGGTCATAGGGCTGCATGGCACCCATTGGAATCCTGCCCTCCCTGGATGGGAAACCGTGTACAGCGAAATCCCCAAGGGCCTGTAAATCCTCTTGTGCCTGGTGTTCCTGTCTGTGAGGGGGGACAGGTCCCCTCGCTGTCCCATGCAGAGGGGTTAGGGGTGGCCTGCCCCTGGCTGTCAGGGACACAATACTGAGTGCTGGCTTAAAGGGGACCTTTGAAAGGCTCTCTGACACAGGTTTCAGATCCCACTCTGATGAGTGTTCCCCCTCACCCTTAAACCCACTCACTGAACAAAGCAGGTTTGGGGCCAAACCTCCTGTCTCCAGCCCCTCCCCCTCTCCTTCCCCCATTGTCCTCTTGATTTCCCAGAGGTATCTGTCAGTCAAAGCAGGTGCAGGGCTGGAATGGGGGTGAAGCAAGCCCTGCAATGGAATCCCAGAGCCTTGTACTGTTCACTCCTTGCAACCTTTCACGGTCTGCCCAAGGGAGCAGCTAAGAAGGGGGCTGGGCCCCAGACTAATCCTTTACCATCCTACCCTAGAGAGGAGTGGAACAAACCTTCTAAGAGACTGAGAGGGCCCCACCACCTCGCTGGTGTTGTAGGGATAATGCACGTGATACCCCTGAGCCCGTCAGGGTGAGGAGTGGGTAAGAACTCTGGCCCTGGGTTAAGGCAGGTCTAGCTTCAAATCCTGCCTCTGCTGTCCTTCTCCCTGTGTGATCTCTAGCGGTATGACCTTTCTGCTTCAGTTTCCTTTCTGTTAAATGGGGAATTCGTGCCTACAGTTGGGTCTGTACTAAGGATTAAATGAGGTAATGGTGTCAGAGTTGGCACAGCATCTCAGTAAACATTCCCAGTAAACATGACTGAGGCCCAGAAAGACTAAGTGGCTTCCCATAGGGGCTCAGCTCCTTCAGTGCCCACCTTCCTGTCATACCTTAAAGGATGCTTTTTTTTTGTTGTTTCTGCCTCTTCTGGGCTGTTGCACACCAGTGAAGGCTTCCACGGGTCCTGGCTCTGTACAGGTGACAGGGCCCTGGAGTTCTCAGAGTCATTCACTCCGCCAGTGACAGTCACTGAGCACCTGCTGTACACAGGGCCAGAAGCGGGGGAATGTACTCAGCCAAGGCCATTGGAGGCCCCGTCAGGAGGCAGCCATGTTGAGGGGAGGCTGAAGAGGCTGTGATGGATTCTCAGAGACAGTGTTCATAAGGACAAGGAGGACAGAGAGCCTGGAGAAGGATTGAGGGCAGTGGGGCCCCAACAGAGGGACATGTGGAGTATTGACCTTGCTGCCATGGGCTTGGGGCACCCTCCACAGGCGCCACAGCTCTGTGCTCTGCTCAGAGCACCTGCCCCCAAGGTCAAGGCATTTGTGGTCTCTGAGGCCCAGGGGCTGCCTGGTTGCATTGTGTTTTTGAGAAGACCTCATCCCCTGCTGAGTCTAAACCAAGCTGAGGAACCCCTACCCCCACCCCGCCAGGCTCTGTGTCTGAGGCTGAAGTGCGTCTGCCTGTTGGGCCTCCCGCAGTGGGCACCAGCGAGGCCTCTCTTTGGCCCCAGCCAGCTGCCCCTTTCACCCCCCTGCCTCTCAGGATTACTTAGCCTTCACAGCGTCTGTCACTAAGATGCTGAGTGCGTTCTTGACGGCCTCTCTTCAGGAAAGGCCTGGGCTGTATGGCCTTTTTAAAAAGGCTCCAGGCCTGGGTTAAGCCTCTGATTGTGGTTCTGTGTGAAGAAACCATAAACCAAAGGAAGGGTGATGGTTCAGCTTTGGTCTTGGAGCTTTGTGTCAGCGTCTGCCTGCGTGCCCGGTCTCGGAATTGAAGGTAGGCCATGAAGGCAGGTGGAGAAGCCATCCTTTGCCTTTGGTTGCTGCCTAGATTATTAAAAGTCAGGAAAAGTCCAAGGAGCCTTTCTCATCCTGCTCTTTAGGTACTCGGCTCTGCTCTGAGGTGTGTCTCTTTGATACAGGGACCTTGCCAGGGGATGAGGGGGCCCCGGTACATCCCTTGATTTTCTCTCCTCCACTCCAGGAGCACAGGCAGCCCGCACTTGGCTATTAAATGACCCTCTCCTCACCTCTTTGCAAGGACCTCTGGGCTCTGAGGACTGAGCCCTGCCTTGGTTCTGGGTGGGTCCCACCACATTGTCTTCCCCTTCCCTTCCTAAAGGGAACAACTCAAGGCAAGGCCTCCTTAGTGCCACATTGTTTGCCTTTTTAACCCCCACAGTGACAGGTGTTTCCAGATTTATTTTCTATTTCCTGCGCTGTTAGCCTGCATTGTACGGTGAAGTGGGCGGGTTAAAACCTCAGGCCCCTCCCACCCAGGCTGAGACCGGGGCTGGGGACCATTTGGGCTGCAGTTGCGTGGCGCCACCTCCTGGCCACAGTCCCCATCATTTCTGCCTACACTTGCTCCACAGTTGCCAGAACAGTTCCTGTAAAAGCAAAAGGCACTTAAAGATACTCTGAAGTCCATTTCTGGTTGATCCCATAATGGCCATGGCTGTTTGTATCAGTTTGGCTTTTCTGGGGCTGCCTCACCAAGCCTCCTATTCAAATGGCTTAGTATTTCCGGAGCCTGAATTACCAAGGTAGGAATGAACCCCTACAGTCTAGAAGCCGGGCCATCGGTCTAAAACCCAACACCAGGTGTGTTTCCCTAGGGTTTGGTGTTCCTGTGGTGTACAGGTTAGGCCTCCTGCCTGTGAGGGGAGAGAGTAGGAAGGATAGCGCTCTGGGGGAGTGGAGAGAGAGTGTAGCTTCTTCCTTGGGCTGCAGCTGTCTGTTTTCTCATCTGTTGGCTGCAGCCTGGGCTGTTCTGCTGCTGCTGCTGCTGACCTGGCCTCTGGGGACACTGACCCAGCACAGACCCACGGCCCCACACTTAGCCCCAAAAGGGTCTAAGTGTCTCCCTTGTCTGGAGCAGCTAGTTCTTCTGCAAAGAAGAGAACCAACTAGGGCTGGTCAGGAACTGGGGGTTGGCCTTGGTAACTTTTACTATTGAGGGGACCTTTAGCATGCTACCAGAG
Source organism: Mustela putorius furo (assembly GCF_011764305.1). Taxonomy (NCBI): domain Eukaryota; kingdom Metazoa; phylum Chordata; class Mammalia; order Carnivora; family Mustelidae; genus Mustela; species Mustela putorius. Next base: position 3,081,897 of record NW_025422127.1, on the reverse strand, counting down.
TGATGGGACCCCTGGATTCTGTGTCTGGCTCCATCTTTGGGTGCCTGTCCCCTGCCATGAAAGGAAGGCCAGCTTCTCTGCATATCATTTCCCAAACCAGAGAGTGGTGATTCCTGCTATTTCTGCTCTAGAGAGATGCTGGACTAAAGCCGCACCCTCCACTGTGGACTGTACTTGGTGACTGGCCTGGCCCATGCTCTGGGGCCCTGCTGGGGTTTACAGCTTGGAGGGAGGTGGATACAGGGTGCTTGTGGCCACAGTGACCCTGTAGCTAATGCCTCATCATTCCCTCTGCTCTAGGCCTGGTCTCCAAGTCCTCTCCTAAGAAACCTCGTGGACGGAACATCTTCAAGGCCTTTTTCTGCTGTTTTCGCGCCCAGCATGTTGGCCAGTCAAGCTCGTCCACTGAGCTCTCTGCGTACAAGGAGGAAGCCAACACCATTGCTAAGGTAGCTAGAGGAGGGTGGTGTGGTGCCAGCAAGAGGGGGCTACTCATGGGGGCCCCTGCAACTGTGGCATGTGGGCAAGGTAATCTGCCCTGAAGTCTCAGAGATCTCTGGCTCAGAGGCCCCTCTCTGTCACTCCCAGACAGGCCATCTCCTTTCTCTTGGCTCTCGTTGTGATACAGGCTGTGTGACTCTCCCTGTAGTTTCTGAGGGCCCCTGCACTCCAGACCCTTCCAGGTGCCAGGAACATGCAAGGCGTTTGGTGTATATTGTCTCATGTGATCCAGAAGTTCATCAGTATTCCCACTTACGCACCTGGAAACTGAGATCCAGAGGGTGTGTGTAGCCCCCGAAGAGTTTTTGGCTAATAAATAGAGTTGGATCTCCAAGTTCTGTGGCCATGTACCATACAAAGCTTGTCTTCCAAGTTACTTGACTCCCTGGGAAGCAAGGAATTGAAATTCTGCCACACTCTCGATATCCTTTTCTAGCTCTCTCACCTGTCCTGGGGTGGGGGGCGGGTATTGGGAAATGTTTTTGAGCCTCACAAAGAGCAGAAGGTGTGCCTGGCATTTCAAGGGTGGGGACAGCCCAGACCAAAACCCCATCTGCCCCCAATGCCGTTGGTTACTTCTTTCAGGAACACCAACGTCTAGCTGTTTTTCTCTCTCAAAATCAGGCTGAAGATATGTGCATCAGCGTGTTAGCCAGTGGGGGAATTGGTAAATAAAGTGCAATGTGACAGTATTCCTTAGCAATTGACTTTTACAAAGTTCATGATAAGACGGAAAAATAATGAGTTGCAACATTAGGTTGAAAAGCAGAATGTGAAATTACATATTATGGAGGGGAACTGCTAAAACAGACTTGAAATACACTAAAATGCCAACGTTAAGATTTTCATTTTTCTCCAGGGTTTCTATTAAGAACACATATCACTTTTTACAACCCTAACATTTTTATTACTGGCAGAAGGTCGGGGAAGCTTTCTGACCTCTCTGTACTCCACTTCCCCTCATGTTTTCGGACTCATAGTGTAGGTTCACATTGGCATACCTGATGTTTTATAGGGGCTCTGCTGCCCTCCTCACACGGTGTACCCCAACCACCCACCCACAACAGTGTCTAGAAAACACACCACAGGGGGGAGTTCCGATTTGGGTTCTGCCTCCAATTCCGTGTCCCGGCATCAGCAACTGGAGTTCCTGCTACTCCAGCTCAGAGGCAGTGGCAGCTGAGAACAGAGAGATACGGCCGCCTCCATCCTTCATCACATCTGATGTCGAAAGGCAGCTCTGGCCTTTCCCCTTTCCTGTCCAGCTCTTAGGAAAAGTCACTTTTGGGTTTCTGGCTGGCTCAGTCAGTAGAGCATGAGACCTTTAATCTCAGGGTCATGAGTTCAAGCCCCACATTGGGTTTAGAGCTTACTCTAAAAAAGTCACCGTTTTATGCCAGAACCTTCCCAGGGTCTGGGCCTGAGGCAGAAGCTGTGGGCTTGAGCTGGGATGGCGTTGGCTGGTGGGCACTGACTGCCTCCTTTTCTCCCACAGTCGGATCTGCTCCACTGTCTCCAGTACCAGTTTTATCAGGTAGGTGAATTGGATAGGGGACATGTTCAGAGGCCCCAGACCTGTGATCACATCGGGTGACACCCTCATTCCTCAGTGCCTGGCTAGTGCCACTGCCTATGGAAGCCATTTGTCCCAGAGATTGCAGAGGGCCCACTCGTTACAAGGTGTTAGGTTATGGGGAGATAGCTGACCTCCATCCCACACCAGCCCTAGCCTGCATCTCAATGTTCAGATCATTTCATAGTCCAATGGGAGGCTGGAGCTGAGGAGCCAACTCTCTTTCTCTATCTCTTGGCCTTCAAAGGGCACCTCTTCTGGGTTGAAGTTGAGGGTCTTCTGTGTCTTGCGATGACCCCAGTACTTCTCAGAATTCTGCTGAGAAGAACACTTGGGCTTTCTTGGTGGCAGACCTCAGCCATCTGGCTCTGGTTTCAGATCCCGGGGACCTGTCTGCTCCCAGAGGTGACAGAGGAAGATCAAGGAAGGATCTGCGTGGTCATTGACTTGGATGAAACACTTGTGCATAGCTCCTTTAAGGTAGTTCCCCATTTGGAGTTCTTCCTACACGCCACTCTGGCTGTCTTGTGTGCCTGACTGCAGGTGCTAGGGGGCAGCCTAAAGCTGAGGGCAGGCTGGGGGCCTCTGGCATTTTGGCCATACTGGCATCACAGATGCTCAAGAGGCCACACTGAAGAACGTGGAGTAGGAATCCCTGCTCCCCCCGGTCACTGCCCACAGTCTTCATCTGCCCCTAGTCACATAGTCCGGAATCCCACCAGGGCTCTAGACAGGACAGGCCTGTGAGAGGGTTGGATTCAGCCCAGCACCTGGCCTCCCTCCATTCTGTCAGGTCTGTTAACTCAGGCACTGAAGCTGTCTCAGCTTCAGTGCCTGAAGAATTGGGGTGGTGGTAAGTAGGGAAAACTAGGAGAGGCTATTGTGCCCCTTAATGGGGTGGTAGGAGCAGCTTCCTGGAGTGTCTGCACTCCGTCCTTCCCCAGCTCTCCCATGGGATAGTGCAGCAGCTGTGGCAGAGGTTTCTTGTCTCCTTCCCCTTGTGCTGACCTCATTAACTTTTCTGCTTTCCAGCCAATCAACAACGCTGACTTCATAGTGCCTGTAGAGATTGAGGGGACCACTCACCAGGTGAGCTGCCTGCCAGGCCGCAGCCGGCCCAGAGGCCTCGGGCTCCTCCGCCCTTCTGATGCGCACCATCACGGGGCCCTCTCCTGCAACTTCAGCCCCTCCTTTCTTGCTACCTCTCACACTCTGGGCTTTCTGATCTTTGAAACGGTTCAGCCTCTCATCACCCTCTAGCTGTCAACTATTTTTGCTTTGCAGCCAAGCTGTTTAAAATTAAATATTTCTCAATATGAGTAATAGGTGCTATTTACTGAACACCATCTCCCAGCCAAGGTAGCCAGTGCTGTTAAGTGGCGTCTTCTCTAATCCTGAAGAGCTGGTTGTCTGCCCCTTACAGGCAAGGAAGCCAGGGCTCTCCCTTTTATCTCCTCCCCATGCCCACTGACTCCCGTCTAGCAAGTGGATTTCTTCCTCCCCTGCCCAGGCATCTCGTCCTCCGTGACATCCCTTCCCTGAGGTCCCCACCCTGGATTTCGCCCCAGTAAATGCTGTCAGAGAGCACTTAAATCCAAGCAAGCCGAGCCTCTGACCCTGCATAACCTGCTCAGTCCGGGCTCGTGCAGTGTTAGTAGTGAAAAAGCAGTTACTCTGAACACTTGCCCAGAAGGCCTGCCAGCCAGCCTGAGAGGCAGAACCATCAGGAACAAGGCCTTGTTAGCCCTGAAACTGTCCATATGGCCCGGTGGGATAGAAGACTTACCTGAGGCTTCTCTGGGGAGTCACCACTGTCCTGTGTCCCTTTGAAGCTTTTGTCCCCAACACCACCGGCCCTTCCATCTGAGGTGACATCAGGCCCAGCACAGCCCCTGCTCGGAACCAGGGTTGGCTCTGGACTGCCCAGCGTCTGCCCAGCTGAGCTTTATATCCATCTGAGGTCATGGAGATGCAGAGAGCCTGCAGAGAGAAGAAGGCGTATTTTCAGACAGGCAGATCTGTACAATAAACTAGATTGACAGGGAGAACCCTGCCTCATGAGAAAGGGCTGAGATTAAAATTGGGCGGCTACCTCCGGAAGGTGGGTTTTCAGCAGAGAGCAGGGAGGGGATGCCAAGCTGGATGAACAGCCAGGAAGAGGGAGGGACTTGTTCGAGGTTGAAGAAGTGGCACCTACACGGTTGCCAAGCTGTGGCTTCTCAGCGCAGAGGGGTCCTGCTGCAGAGCCACCAGGGATCTGGTGAGTTGGTGGCCAGTTCAGGCCACCACCAAGTAGGGAGAGGCGTGGCAGGCCTGCGCCAGTTGAGAAGGGAGTGACAAGGATAACAAGCTTCGAAGGAATGCTTCTTGTAACATCAAGGCTGGCTGAGAGGGGGAGATCCTGGAGGCGGGGAGGCAGTTAGATGCAGAGTGGTGAGGGACATGTAGTTGACGAACCTTTGAGGCCAAGATGTGCAAGACTGTGAGAGGTGGACATGAGAGTGAGGGGTGGCCGGCTGGACCAGGCGCAAATGGTGGGGCACGAGAGCAGGACACGCAGGGTATCTGACCCACAGTCCCTGAGGAGAAAGAGTCACTTCTCCCCGGCACATTCCCAAGAACTGTGTCACGGAGAGAGGTTTCACGAGTGTCTGCAACCTTGCCTGATGGTGACCTGGACACTGTCCCGCCAGAGCCAAGGACAGGAAGCTCCCACAGAGGCTGTGGCTGGATTCAAGTAATCCAGGATAGGCTGTTTCCGTCTGTGAGGCCTATTCTTGATTACTTGTTTCTGGAGGCAGCTGATGGTTCGCCGCCTGAAACCGAGATGCTTCTAGGACATAGGCTTATGCGTTTTTGCCTTAGCAGGGTCATGGGTGGGCTGCCAAGCCCATAGAAGCCTTGTGAGGAGGGGGTAGCAGTCTGTGGGGCAGAAGGTTTCCAGGGTGTAGGGACCCGACAGAGTGAGGTGTGATCCAGTTGGCCATTCTTTGTGGAAATGGGGACAGTGACCCATGCTGCATACTTCCCCAGCAACGGGGATGCCTCCAACAGGCTTCTCGGCTTTTCTTCAGGTGTATGTGCTCAAGAGGCCTTACGTGGATGAGTTCCTGAGACGAATGGGGGAACTCTTTGAATGTGTGCTCTTCACTGCCAGCCTAGCCAAGGTACCTGGGGGGGGGGGGGCAAGAGCACCTGTGGTGGCTGCATGGGTGCGGGGGCATCTAGCAGCCCCTTTCTGGTCCGCGGGCAGCCCCAAGGGGAGCCAGGACTGCATCTGGACAAAAGCATCTTCTCTGCTGCTAGTATGCCGACCCCGTGACGGATCTGCTGGACCGGTGTGGCGTGTTCCGGGCCCGCCTGTTCCGGGAATCCTGTGTGTTCCACCAGGGCTGCTATGTCAAGGACCTCAGCCGCCTGGGAAGGGACCTGAGGAAAACCCTCATCCTAGACAACTCGCCCGCCTCTTACATCTTCCACCCGGAGAATGCGGTGAGTGGTCCAGACACACCCACATGCAGGGACTGGGGAGTCTCTACCCCAGTGCGAGGGAGGGGCAGGGCAGTGGAAACCTGGGCTTTTCCAGAGGAGTGTACCACCCAGCTGCTCCTAGCTAGCCTCCTCAGGCTGGGGCCAGGGAGGGAAGAACTGGCGGTCGGGAGACTAACGCTGCCTTTTCCCCATCCCAGGTGCCCGTGCAGTCTTGGTTTGATGACATGGCAGACACTGAGCTGCTGAACCTGATCCCGATCTTTGAGGAATTGAGTGGAGCAGAGGATGTCTACACCAGCCTTGGGCAGTTGCGGGCCCCTTAGCCTTCCCTGCTTCCAAACAGTGGCCATCCCAGTAGGGGACTTTCCTACACTGTGCCTTTATGATCAGCCTGACGGAGCAGAAGCTGAAGCATCTCACCAAGTGGGGCCTGGAGGAGAAGTGACTGGAAAGGGCTTTAGGACAGGATAAGGTGCCAAGTGGGCACATAGCAGACCGACGACTCCCAGAGCTGCCTGCTCCCTGAGTTGGGTTCCCAAGTGTGAGAGAGAGAGAGAGAGAGAGAGAGAGAGAGAGAGTGTGTGTGTGTGTGTGTGTGTGTGTGTCTGGTCTCTGTGTCTATGTGTTTCTGTGTCTCACCCTGAACTGTGGCCCCACGATACATGTTCAGGTTAAGGGAAAAACTGAAAGATCAAGACTCCCCAGGTTAGTCTGCCTCCTCTCCAGTCACCCTGAGAGCCCCCGTGCTCGGTAGGGATGAAGACTGTTGAAGGCTGTTGCCAAACTCATGGCCTTTCCTTGGTGTTAGAAGGCTCATGCCAAGGAGAAAGGGCGAATCAGAGGCTGCCTTCAGGTATCCCAGGCACACGCCTTTCTGATACTTTTCTCCAGCCAGCTACTGCAGACAGAACGACAACATTTCTGGAAAGAAAAGCTTGTTTCCAGAACCAGTAGCCCCAGCATCCATCAAGTCCTGTGGTCTGAGGGCTGCACATGCCTCCAGCCAAGTGCCTGGCATGGACCCTTTCTGTGTCTCCCCAAGGCTTGGGTGCTGGGCCTGCCTTCCTCATCGCCTAGCCATAGTCTTGAACCTTTGGGGAAGGAGGTCTTCTCCCTGGCCTGGAAGAGACAAATAAGGTTTCCGTTCTTTTGACTCTCTTTTAAAATTCTCTTTCTAAACATGGGAGTGTTGGGCCTGTTTTGTTTCTGACAAAGCTGCAGTCCTGGGCCCGAGATGAATGTGGGAGGCCCTGGGGGTGCAGGGAGGAGGAAAACCCCCCAAACCATGAACGTGTGTGTCCCCTTGGCTTGTAGATCAGCTGAGCATGGGACCATGTCCCTAAGTCTGCTCTTCAGGGATTCTCTGCTGGTGCTGGTGTGAGGACTTCTATTCCAAAGTCTGGGAGGGTCGCTTGGAGCCCACGCCCGCCCTGCTTCTCAGGCAGGGCTGTTTCCTGTGTCCTTCTCCCCCCTCCCCCCCCTGGCCTGTGCCTCTCACTCTCTGCTTCTGTCTCAGTCCCTCCTGTGCTGTTGCTTTTTTGCTCCAGGGCCTCAGAGGCATTCCTGCTTTCCCTAGCTAAGAAGAGGGGCATTTTCTTCATTCTCCTCATTTCCTTTGCTACCCTAATGCGCATGCCTCCTGCCTCCTGTGACAGGTGTGAGCGAGCCCTTGACACACCTCGGCTTTGCGTGTCTCTCGCTTTCCAAGTTTCTTAGTAGCAAACGCTTTTAAAAATTGCCACAAAATGGAAGTTTCCTGAGGATGGAGAAGGGGAAGTGCTGCTGTAATTGGGAGCACAAGGGTATCCCAAAAGGGAGCCCCACCCCAGCATCACTGCCTTAATTATGGCCTCCCCTGGGGCTGGCTGGGGTGGTCTCCTGTTCTCCCTTCCTCCTTCTGTCCCTCCCTCCTCCTGGGGCAGGAGGCAGTTCCTCTCCCCATCTCTGCTTTCCCTGGAGGCAGGGGGTCACAAAGCATTTGAGGACACCCCCCCCTCAGGACTCTTCCCTATTATCCTTTTCAGTGTCCACACACTGGGTTCAGCCTGAGGAATTGGCCAGTTTTGAGCCAGCCAGGTGGTGGGGCAGCAGCTTGGTCTTCTGAGAGGTAGTGGGCTGACTGGCATCATTCTCTAAGCATTTGGGATCAGCCCCCCTCCTTGTCCCAAGGTTGTATGGCCATGTCTTTCCTACTGGTGTCACAAAAGTGGAACAGAGTCCCTGGTGGCGTGTGGTCATTTCCCCCAGTACCATTCCCCAGTGCCCTTGGGGTCCTACAGGTAAAGGAAGAGGGGTCCGGTGCTAGCCAGGAATGAGACCTCCTGAGGGGAAATGGGACTTTCTGATTCTAAGGCCCTCTCTGGGCCTTTATCCTAATACTGTGGAAGGGGCCTCTCTCCCAGGCCCCACCCTGAGGGTTAGCCTCTGGGCCAAATCTGCCACCAGGGCCCAGCCAAACTTTTCTAAGCAATAAGCAGCTCTAAGCCGATCCAGTTTTAGGACCCTTCCTGCCCTCCTTTGGGTCTCCCATGTTTTTCCCAGTGAGGGAAGAGCCCGTGCCCCCCCCCCTTTCCTAACAGGCTCATCCAAATGCTCCAAGTGTGACTCATGATTACAGCCCAGGATATCTTGGTGAGGGGTGTCCCCGCCGCTTCTGCATGAAACCTCTGCTCTCTAGGCCTTGTTCCCATCAGAACCCTGCCCTGCCCACCTGCAGGTCCTCAGCAGGAATATCCCTCTTTCCCCCTTCTCCTGCTACTGGCAGAGAAGGAACTTGGCCAAATAAACCTAAACAGGGTCCATCCATGTGGACCAGAGCCAGCCTGAAGTCATTATTTACTGTCTGGTTTCCAGTTTCACAGTGTGTTAGGGGCGAGTGATGATTGCCAAACGCTCCTCAGAGGGATCAGCCAGCCTCTGTGGGGGAGAAAGGCAAGATTGGGAGGGAAGCAGTTTAGCCCAGAATCTGTTCTGGGGCTTCCCGTCAGCCCTTCCTGTTGGAGGCTGTCCTCAAGAGGCAGTAGGCCACTGTGCCTGGTCAGCCCCAACTCGAGCCATACCCAGAATCTGCCCACCTGCCAGCTTCAGTTCTTCAAGGTGCCTCTTCAGGGACACAGTGTGTGTGTGTCTCTCTGATTGGGCTTCTAAATCAAAAGCCTGATGTTCGTGTCCCTCTCATAGGGGGAGCTTTGGACACAGGACCAGTCTGGAAACAGTCAAGGGAAGAGTTTCCACTCTGCACATTGTAGAGGGGATGCTCTGTAGGCCCGTGGGTCCTTTCCTCTAGAGAGGTTGAGTAAATTTGCCTTCAGTTAACCCAGGACCTTCTGTTTAGTTCCCTCCTGCCTCCCAAAGATTTTGACCATTTTGTTAAGTGTTTCAGCTCACCTCTGTGAACAGTGGCCAAGAAGCATCTTTGTGCTAAAAGCATGAGAAGTCTATAAAGGCAGTTGTTCCCTGGGAGACAGATCCTGTTCAGATCTGCTGCCCCTGCCCTGTTCTTGAGGCCTCCTTCAGGAGGGCAGCCCTCCATGTAGGGCTGTCCTAAATCCCATGTGCCAGCCAGGCCAAGTGTCTGTGGAAGGTAAGCCCCTTTTTCCCTTCAGGTCTTCTATTGGTTACCATTGCTATTCCTCAACCACTTTTTGTAAAATGGGGTTAGTTTTGTCTTTTTTTTTTTTTAATGCCAATAATTACTTGCATTCAAGCAGAGGAGGGAAGGCGGGGTGACCTGCTGTCCTACGCCCTGCTCTAGGTCCTGCCCCTGGAGCAGACCCTCCTCTTTGGGCCCCATGAGCTTCGCTTATAGTTATGCCAAGTTCAACACATTCCACATCCTGCTGCTTTCCCCCTCAAGATGCCATGTGGAGGGCAGAGGATCTGCTTCCCACTGTGACTGGGCTGTGGGACTCTGACTACCTTGCTTACATATTCATGGTTTGATAAATTTGTTGTATTCAAAACTTGAAATGTAGAACGCCATTAAGTGTCTGTTTATATTTTTGGAATATTTGTATTACTTACAATTAATTAATAAAAGCGGGTTTTAAAAACCCATCCAGAAATGGGAGCTGCTTCCTGTCCCTGCTGTTGTTCATTTGGGCAGTCACCAGCACATGTTTCTTCCCTTGCCACCCCTGGCATCGGATAGAGTTGGCGCCCCCAGGCTGGGTGAGCCGTCGCCTCCGGCTGGGGACCAGCCACACACTCAGCACCTCAGTGCTGCTCTGCTCAAGGTTACAGAAGTTGGACTCTGTCTGGCCCTCGTTTGGAACCAATTCCTTTGCCATCCAGGTGCTTAATAAGCATACACTTGGTGTCCTATTGACTTCTGGGGGATGAACCAGAAGCCCTGAGAGACTTCATTCTCCCAAACCAGGATCCCCAGAACTGAGAGCCCATCAGAGTTCTTGGCACATAGTAGGCACTCAGATTTTTTTTTTTTTTTTTAATTTGACAGCGATCACAAGTAGGCAAAGACGCAGGCAGAGAGAGAGAGAGGAGGAAGCAGGCTCCCTGCTGAGCAGAGAGCCCGATGCGGTACTCAATCCCAGGATCCTGAGATCATGACCCGAGCCGAAGGCAGTGGCTTAACCCACTGAGCCACCCAGGCGCCCCGGCACTCAGATTTTGACTGGACTGCTGTATGGACCCCAAGGAAACCCTCAGGAGCAAAACAGGATGACACAATCCTGGCCACTGGACTTCCCTCCTCTGAAAAAATGCCCAGAAGCTTCTCAAGGAGGCACTTGCTGGCCTAGACATCCCAGGCGCTCAGGGGCAGCTCCAGCCTCTGCCTCCTGTCATCAGCATAATGCATCCACAGCTATAATATGGCAAATTTCCTATCCTCCCACCCTCTTTCCTGCATTATTGATGGGCTATGCACTTAAAAAAAAAAAAATCAATTAGATCAGGGAGTGGAGCTGGAGTCAAAAGAGAAAAGCCTTTAAAGGTTCGCTCTTCTTGTTTCTGTTTTGGATAGTAGATAAAGCTTCCCCTCTGGTTTGAATAAGTCAAGCCCAGGGCTAGGTTGGCTGTGATTGGCCAGGACTGGGAAAATGAGGTTAAGATGCAAACACAAGCAAATATAACCCCATGTCTGTGCAGCCATTACTAAGCTAAGGCAGCGGGACCTGGCGCCTCCCGATTTGGGGTGGTTCTCTGGTAGCCGCTGCTGCTCGCTGGAAAACAACTCGAAAGGCCCTGCGGGAGCGAAGACAAGGTACGGTGGGCTTAGTGGATGGGTGTGTATCAGTAGAGCAATCCTACTGAAAGAGGAAGAAAGGAAGAGGAGGTTGAAATTTCTGTGCCTTTGTCTTCTTGGATGATACTTTTAAAAGATTAAACCAGGAGTTTGTAACTAGTTTTGCAGACTTCCGGCTGAGCATTTAAGGCCCTTTTTAGAAACCACTGAGCAGATAGGGCACTTTTTCAAAAGCTGGGAAATAAGGAGACGGCCCCATTCACCTAGCTCAGAAAGATGGTGTGGGGTAAGATAGAACCAGCTTCCTCTGCTTGGGGTCCATTCGCAGAGCTGTCTATAAGAATTGAGGGCCACTGGCTTTTAGCCTGGGATTTCAGAACCCCACCCCACTGCACCCCAAAGGTTTCTGGAGTGCCGGGGAATTAAATAAGGACTTGGGGAAGAGGGAGAGAGAAACAGCTTTGGGGGACTTCGATGTCACACATGGAGTCACATTTTCCAGTGTTCCACGCCTTTGAGCGTGTCCTTTCCTTGGGCGGGGGAGGGGGGAGAGGCTTGGCGGCGGGGGGCACTTTGGCCCAGCCAGCTCCTTTCCGATCCATCACTTAAGTCCAGTCCCTGCAGGGAAATGGGACTGCTTTTGGCCTCGGAGAGTCACAGCCCTCATTAATGCCAGCGGTTGGGTTTTTTCCCAGGTTGAAACTTCTCATTTTTAATAAATGAATTCATTGGCCCTTGTCCCCTTCCCCTGGTTGGATCACAGCATTTGCCTTTAATGAATGAAATCTAGTGTCTGAGGAAAACCTGAACAAATATTTCCTGGCAGTTGGGAGCTGCACAGGGGAGGGTGGGGCAGCACAAGTTATCAAATTAAATCCTCAAACATTGGCTGCTCCGGAGTCACTGCCCTGCTTTAGCCTTGTTATGGTGGAACACAAAGGGAGTCTGGTTTTTTGTGTTTTGCCAAAGTCCATGCTAGATAATGGCACAAACTCTCCAGAACTGACTTCATCCACCAGGGCTCAAGGATCAATGGCCAGACAGGCTCCTCTTAAAAGCGCTTTATGCCTCTGGATTGCAAAACTCGGTGCAGCCCTTTCTGGGTGGGTTGTGGTTTGGGTTTTGTGTTTGCTTATTTACTTTATGTAAATCCACTAAGCACATCTTTTTTCCTATGCCTCTTGAGAGCCTTCATCAGTTATAGGTATTACCGGAATTCAAGCTCCTTGAGAGCAAGAACCAGGCAGGCATTTTGATGATACAAAGCCGCTCCATGAGCATGAATGCGTAGAAGTCCTTGCTAAGCCTAGACACGCCTTGAACACAGATGGTGCCCCATCCTCCCACACTTCTCTCCACTTCCTCCCTCTCCCCACCCTGCCTTGTGAGCGGCCATGGCCACCACCAGCTCCTGCAGGTCTATGTGGGAGGGGACCCAGGGGGTGCCCCAAACTCGGTCCCACACCCCACTCAGCCATGTTACTTTCCCTCTTCTGCGAGGCACAGGGAATATATTTGTCAGAGGACAAAAGCAAGATGGGCTATTTGAGTTTTAGGACAGTTTCCTTAAAAGAGAAAGTCTGGAAAGTAAAAGCCTAAAGAGGAAATCAAAGAGTTGACAGCAGACCTGGTAAGTGAGGACCCTGGGCAGAGCTGGACTGAACGAATGAGAGAAGGCAGCCCCGCTTGGAGATACCCTGATACAAGCTTTTCTTCCCGCGTGCTACTGCAGGCAGACGGGTTACACAACTTCAAAGTGACTAAAAGCGCAAGTTTTAGGGCCAGATACAGATTTCACTCTAGTGTGTGACATCAGGCAAATTATTTAACTTCTCCAAACCTCAACTAGCCTATGATGTAAGCTGAAAATCTACTCAGTTTATAAGAATTAAATGACGTAACATAAAGTGATCTCGCACAGTAGATAACCATGGCTTTTACCAGAGCTCTTGACAACGGAAGTGGCAAGGGAGAAGCTGACCTTCTTTCTGGGAGGAGCGCCCCCCAGTGCAGCCAGACTTACTGTGGGAACTTGGACAAGTCATTTCCCCCACTGCCATGAAGTGGTGCAGGGTGTCCCACAAGGATGTGGCAGGATGACTGACAAGAGACTAGGAAATGACTTAGGGGAAAAGCTGGAGGGATGCCTGATGCAAGAGGCATCATCTCCCGCCCTCACTCTGTGATGTTGCAGTCCTGGAAAGACGCGCGCCATGTCTCTGAGCAGCGCCTTCAGGGCTGTGGGCAACGAGCCTGGGATCATCACCTGGAGAATAGAGGTGAGCTGGGCTGCAGTCACACTTTCCTGCTCACACAGGATCTGGGTGGGGGTGGTCTCTGGTCACCCCAGTCTGCTAAACGACAGCCCTGGTACTCCCTCAGTCTCCTGCCTTTGGAAACAGCAATGGGGCAACATCAGAGTCAACTTTTCCTATCCTTGACCCCTCCTGGGTACTTGAAGCAGGTGGTGACAGGTGGAGGAAATGCTTTTAGCCCTGGAAAGCAGGGCTCCAAGCAAAATGAAGCTTGCCCTTTATCCTGCCATCTGCTCAGTGAGTGAGTCTGCACTTCCAGTAAATGCCCTAGAGAAATGGGTGGGGCGTGGGCCCACCCAGGAGACCCAAGACTCCTGGCTGTTTCTGTCCAAAAAAGGGAAAACCTGTCTTTCACAGGGTACCCTGGCTCCTGCCAAGTGTTAGTGGGGTGGGGGGAGGGGGACACGGAGGTTACTGCATAGATCAGGGTGCCACTCATCACTTCCCCCACCTGGGCTTGAGCTCCTCCGGCTGGCCTCCAGTTCCAGCAATCTAACTGGGAACAGCCCTAGCCTGGGCAACTCCAGCTGTCAGATGTAAGAAACCCCTCTCCCCGCACCCCTCCTCCTTGCTCTGAGGCCAGGGAGGGGTGGTTGCCTAAAACCCAGAGCCCTTAAGGCTCCCTGTTTATTTCAAAATAGGAACTAAAAGTTACTTATGGTATATTTAACATTGTTACATTTAACACACGTGTAGAATATACATAAGCAAGTATGACTACAGAAATCCCTGAGGCCATGTGAATGGCTCTCCTGAGACAAGCCATATGCACAAGGGACACATCAAGTCCTCACCCCCAGACTCCAATGCAGAATGCTGGGCATGGAGCCCCACACACCACTGGCACTCACCTCTCCTAGCCCCCCAGAACTCCCACGTTCTATTCACAGCCATGACCCTTGCCCGGCTCTGGGAGGTCAGGGTTGGAGAACTGTGTTGGAGACACTGGTGCAGCTGCTCAGAGTGGGATTTGACAAAGCTCTTCTCCCTGCAAAGGGCTGGAGGAGCTCACAAGGCTCCTCCCAGTATAGTGAGAGCAAGCAGGTGGTGGGGAGGGGGGTAGGGTGAAGACAGGGACCCAGATTCAGCCCTGGGGCCACGCAGGCCGAGCTCAGCAGAAGCTAGAGGGGTGGGCCCACTAATCCTGTGGCTGGCCACCATGCCCGCTAGGATCAGCAGGGACATCTTCCCTACCTCTCCCCAGCCACCTGTGCCAAATGATGGAGGCTGGGGGGTGGGCAGTGGACTATCACAGCCCTTGTCCTTCCAGAAACTGGAGCTGGCGCTAGTACCCCTGAGCGCCCATGGCAACTTCTATGAGGGGGACTGCTACGTCATCCTCTCGGTGAGCCCCCCCACCCCTGGTTCCCATGAGCTTCTCCCCCGAGAGCCATTCCTGGGTTCCACCGAGGCCTGTTGCTGGTGCTAATCCGTTTCCTGGTATCGCTCTTGACTCTCCCTCGGTGTCAGTACAGAACAAGCCCCTATTTTGACTATCAAAGGCCATTCTTAGGGCATGGGGCCCTTGGTCTAAACCTCAGGGAGGACTCAGCAAGCGGCACCTCTCCCTCCCGGGGCCCAGCCCCCACAGTAAAGTGGTATGGAGGCCCACCAGGTAAATCCAAGGCCACGCCTCCAAATGCTCATTCTAGTTGAGGGAACAGTATCACCCAGGAACAGTGCCGGCAGAGCCAGGCAGAGGGACAGCTCGGCTCTGTGTCAGCACGGCAGTGCAGGGCGTGAAGGGCCAGCAAGGCCTGTCTGTGGCTCAGCTTGGAAAAGATGCCCACGGTCTCCATGTAGTCGGAGAACAGTAAGCTGTCCACTCTCGCCAAATGTGGGAGGACTTCTGGGCCCCTGCCAGAGCTTGAGCCACATACCAGGTCTGGACAGGGGTGCTGCAGAGAGGGAGACTCGCCAAATGTGGGAGGACTTCTGGGCCCCTGCCAGAGCTTGAGCCACATACCAGGTCTGGACAGGGGTGCTGCAGAGAGGGAGAGAGACCCAGAGCCTGCCTGAGGTGGGCCACGAGCCACCATGGCCGTGTTCTTCCCACACCTGGGGGCCAGCAGCAGAGCAGGGGCTAGGTGAGCTGGCTCCTGACCTCATCTCTCTGGACACCCCAGACACGGAGGGTGGGCAGCCTCCTGTCCCAGGACATCCACTTCTGGATCGGGAAGGACTCCTCCCAGGACGAGCAGGCCTGCGCAGCCATCTACACCACGCAGCTGGATGACTACCTGGGGGGCAGCCCCGTGCAGCACCGAGAGGTCCAGTACCATGAGTCTGACACCTTCCATGGCTACTTCAAGCAGGGCATCATGTGAGTAGTTCCATCAGAGCCCGAACATAAATGGCAGTTTATAAAGAGGAAACCAAAAAGGCTAAGGTATACGAAGAATCAGAGAAACACAGATTGAAATAAAGCTATCACTTCACCTAGACCAGAGCAGGGCAGACTAGAGGGCAGGGCGGAGGCCAGCAGCGGCATGGCTGTGGGGAAAGAGGAGCCTGAGTGGCCCTCAGGGCGGCAGGGGTTGGGGGGCGGCCTGAGGTGGGTGGAGAGGTGGAGGATGATCACGGCCCGCTGTAGGGCAGTCTGCTGTCACTGAAGCCAGTCCCCCTCCAGGGTGTATAACTCAGGGGACCTCTCATGCACCCAGCTCCACAAGGGCTCATGAGCCAGAATGTTCACAGCGGGGTCAGGACTGGTCGTGTGAAGCCCTAAGGGCCCCTCACGGGGAGACAGGACGGGGAAAAGTACTGCATGGGTCCAGGCAGCAAAGGGAGGCCGTGGAGCAGATGCCCTGCTGAGTAGTGGACAGCCCTTAAAAACATGGTACTTAGTGACCAAAGTAAGAAATGGGCCTGAAATATAGAACAGTGCCAACTTCTGTTTTAAAAAAAATACACACCCACAAAACAACAGGAAACATTTACCCGAATGAAAATAAAAAGGCAGTTGTTCTATGGTTGGAGGGGGTGTCTGGGGGGGGTGGCAGAGTATACGCAGAGAAGAGGGAATGCATAAATACTGACAACAGGAGAGGGGTCTTGGAAAGGACAGTGATAATGTTCCACAAACTGAGGGGTTTAACTCCAAACTTTGCACGTGAGATTGAAAACAAAAAGGAATTCCAAGGAGCTCGAGAGATCTGAGGCTGGTCCAAGGCGCTTCTTGCTGGTTGGCAGTCTTACTGACTGAGGACCTGCTGGGCACAGCATGCCCCATGAGTCACCAGAGAGCAATGTCCCACTGGATTTCTGCTCGTCCTGCAGGTGCAGGGCATTTGGGATGGATGCGGGGGTTGGGGGAATCTTGGGGGCCAGGAGATCAGACTCCCCAAGCAGGTTTGTCTTAAGGGCATAGTGTCATGACTGCTTCCCTGTGCCCCCTCCTTGTCCCATGCTGAGATTCAGACAGTTGCTAGAACCAATGAAGCCCATGCTATGGGGTCCTCACCCTGTAGTGCTGGAACACTAGTCCTCC
Organism: Mustela putorius furo; assembly: GCF_011764305.1. Lineage (NCBI taxonomy): Eukaryota > Metazoa > Chordata > Mammalia > Carnivora > Mustelidae > Mustela > Mustela putorius. The sequence goes on along the minus strand of NW_025422127.1, from coordinate 3,065,320 downwards.
TAATATGTTAGCTTGAATGTCAGTCCTCTGGAGAGGACTGCCCAGACCACTCTGTCAAAAAGGCTGTCATGGAGTCTCCTTCTGGGGTGGCAGTTACCACCTTCTCTGTTTCCCTTGCTTATTTACTGCTGCCCCAAGGGCAGAGGCTGTGTCTATCTAACCAGTCTCCCCAGTCCCTAGCACCTAAGTAACTAGGGGTTATCTGGATATCCCCTCAGCTACAAGAAGGGGGGTGTGTCCTCTGGGATGAAGCATGTGGAGACTAACACCTATGATGTGAAGCGGCTCTTACATGTGAAGGGGAAAAGAAACATCAGGGCCACGGAGGTAAGCCCTGCCCACTGTCGGTCCTAGGCTGGGAGCCTCCCCACCAGGTACTTCAGAATTCCTCCTGAATAATGTCTCCTTGTCTGCAGGTGGACATGAGCTGGGACAGTTTTAACCAGGGTGATGTCTTCTTGCTGGACCTCGGAAAGGTCATCATCCAGTGGAATGGCCCAGAGAGCAACAGCGGAGAGCGACTCAAGGTACGGTTCTTCCCAGTCTCGCCACCTTCTCTCCCTCAGGCCCACTCATGGGGCGTGCACTCTCTCAGTTGCCTCTTCCGTCATCCTTCCTTGCTGACTCCCATGAGAAGACAGACCCCTGCCTTGGAGAATCTTTTTTAGAGACAGGCCAAGTACCTAAGTCTGTGACTCACCCCGGGGTCTTAAGCGACAGAATAACTCCTGTGTCTGGGACCCAGGTCACTCCCCGCCAAAACCTGCAAGTGCCAGAGGGTACCCAGGGGGACTGAGTGCTTCCTTGGGCTTCTTTGACAGGCTATGCTTCTGGCAAAGGATATCCGCGACAGGGAACGAGGGGGCCGTGCTGAGATAGGTGTGATCGAGGGAGACAAGGAGGCAGCCAGTCCGGAGCTGATGAAGGTCCTTCAGGACACCCTCGGCCGGCGCTCTGTTATCAAGCCTGCCGTGCCTGATGAGATCATAGATCAGCAGCAGAAATCAAACATCATGTTGTATCAGTGAGTAACTAAACCTGGCTGCCAGCTGGAAGCTGGGGTAGCGGGTGCTTTGGCTCCTCACTTTATGTACAGGCATCTGGCTTTATCTTAAGATTTTATGTATTTATTTGAGAGAGAGAGCATGCATGCACACGCACACACACACATACGCAGGGAGGTGGCTTGATCCCAGAACCCTGAGATCCTGACCCAAGCAGAGCCGAAAGCAGACTGAGCTACCCAGGTATCCCCAGGCATCTGGTTTTCCTTTAATCCTTTTCAAATGCAGCTTTCAGAAGGAGCTCAGTGTTCCCTACTCAAGGAGGCAGCTATCTCCTGTTCTTGTCAGCAACCCTTCATGGTCTCTTGAGGACACTCTTCCTTTACTTGGGTCTATCCATGCCCAGGGATGTGGAGGAGATCATGTTCGGGAGAGAGATGCACCCAAGTGTCCTCCCAAGAACAGAATCCATCACACTCCTGTCTGCATTCAAGCCACGCCTGTCATAAGAAGTCAAACTTCATCCAGAAACTACTGAAACGAAGCCAACAAAATACCAAATTGACTGCAAGACGCTTTGCAGAAAAGAAGGCACAGGCTAATTTCTCCTCTTTTCCAGTGTCTCGGACTCTGCTGGGCAGCTGGCGGTCACAGAGGTAGCGACAAGGCCACTGGTCCAGGACTTACTGAACCATGACGTGAGTAGAGTGTGGGTGGGTGCGGCTTCTGCAGCCAGACCTGGCTTCAGAGATCTTCCTTATGGTCCTGATTGGCTGTAACCACCTCTATCCCTGCCCGCTTCAGGACTGCTACATCTTAGACCAATGTGGAACCAAGATCTATGTGTGGAAGGGAAGAGGAGCCACAAAGACCGAGAAACAGACAGCCATGTCTAAAGCCCTGGTAGGAGCTACAAGCTGTGCGATATGTCCACAGAATTCTGTCAGGACCATGTCATATTAGTTCAGAGAGCCAGACGAGGCACTTGGGCTTACAACCTCACCATTACATACACAGACTTCAGTCAGATCCACAACCTGGGGATAAATCCAGGTTTGAGAGACAACTCCTGGGTTGTTCTGAGGGGTCAGTAACGTTTGTGGGGCACTTAGAATGGTACCCGGCACCTACACCTGCTCAGTAGACATGGCTGCTGCTATTGAAGGGGATATCACCTCATGGGCAACAGCCCTGTCCTCAAGGGGCCCAGGACACTGTCCAGACCTACGCAGGTGAACCCAGCAGGATGCACTTACACAACAATAAATGAACAAATGGATGTGGCACAGAATCAATGGAGTGCATGAGGGCGGCAGAAACACAGTATAGAGGATCTTGCAAAAAAAAAAAATAATAATAATAATAATCATGACAGGCCAAGCCAGAGATAGGCAAATGTTCCCCTCAGTCCTTTCCCTGAGGCAGATAACTTGGTGCCTAGACATGAGTGAGTTAGCATCTGACTCTGGCTCCCACAAGGGGGCAGTCCCACAAACTGGCTTCCAAGGGGTGAGTCACCAGACAAGCAAAGAACCCAGTGCCTTCCCTGACTGACCTGCCTTTCGGGGTGTGGGGGGTGTCTTCAGCACTTCATCCAGATGAAGGGCTACCCCAGCAGCACCAACGTGGAGACGATCAACGACGGTGCTGAGTCGGCCATGTTCAAGCAGCTGTTCCAGAAGTGGTCAGGGAAGGACCAGACCGTGGGCCTGGGGAAAACTTTTGGTGTCGGTAAAATCGGTGAGACTGAGACTGCTCCCCTGGTGGCCTTCCCATGGCAGGGACTTTCTAGAAAGGCAGGCACAGACGCTCTTCACTCACCTGGCTTCTCCCAACCCCTCCTCTGCAGCGAAAGTTTTCCAGGATAAATTTGATGTGACTTTGCTGCACACCAAGCCCGAGGTCGCAGCCCAGGAAAGAATGGTGGACGATGGCAACGGGAAAGTTGAGGTAAGTCAGGGATGTGCATCTCAGGGCAGGCAGTTGCGGCCCTCCTAGCCGTGTTGCTGGAGAGGCCAGAGGAGCCGGTGACTCTGCTCCGCTTTGCTTTTGGTTTCACCTCTGGGAACTCAGGAGTCCTCTCTCAGGGGTGGCCACAGTCTGCCACGCTTTCCCACAACCCCTCAGGGAAGTGAGAGGCTGCTACCCCCCCCTCCCCGCCACCGCAGGCTATCAATGACTCCACTGGCAGAAACAGTCAAATTACCTCAGAGCCATGGCAGGGATGCAACTGAGCTGGAATGACCCAGTTCTCCTCGGGATTCAAATCATGCAAACTGCAAACGGGAAAAGCCCTCACAACTGGGAAAGAAGAACCAGAGGGGGAAGCTGTGCTGTGGGTGGATGTTAGGGCCTCACCCGCCTGGATTCCCATTCCCTTCGGGCGGCCATCTCTTCAAATAGGGACCTCATCTCTGGGAAATTGCGTCTTCTTCTGTGTCCAGGTCTGGAGGATTGAAAACCTGGAGCTGGTCCCTGTGGAGCATCAGTGGTACGGCTTTTTTTATGGAGGAGACTGCTATCTGGTTCTCTACACGTACAAGATTCATGGGAAGCCACACTACATCCTGTATATCTGGCAGGTAGGCCTGATGCAGGCTCTGAACTTGGGATCTCCATGCTTCCTCCGGGCACCAGGCAGGGGCAAGGGGTAGCCGGGACCCACTACTCCCCTCTCACCCCTGCAGGGCCGCCACGCCTCAAAGGACGAGGTGACGGCCTCAGCATACCAGGCAGTGGAAGTGGATCAGCAGTTCGACGGGGCGCCTGTGCAGGTCCGAGTTGCCATGGGGAAGGAGCCCCGCCACTTCATGGCCATCTTCAAAGGGAAGCTGGTTATCTTTGAGGTGAGACCCCTCAGATAAAGTGATGCCAGGAGCAGAAATACTCAGACGAGTAAGTCAGTCTGCGTATAGGAGAGGAGGGACGGAGACCAGGGCCAGGGATAGACACAGACGAGAAGGTTAACCTCTCTGAGACATTCCCGGGAATCCCAACTGTCCAGGGCTTCAAGTTCAAAATCTGCCTAGTTAACATTCAAGTCTTTCACAGTCTGACCCGTATTACCCATGCAGGTGTGTTACTCTCAGAGGCCTAACGCACACTCCCCACCCTAGTGAAGGGGATCTCCCATTAGTCCTCACGTGTGCCACAGCCCTGTCCAACCCCGCCCCTGGATGTGCCCCCTTTAAATTCAAGTCCCAGTTTTTCCATGGAGCCCCTCGCAGAAGCAATACCAGGAATATGTAATGTCATATGCTTGGTATCACACAGCCTGTGGGTAAGTCCTAGTCTTGTCATTTATTTACCAGGTTGCAAAGCCTCAGTTTTCCCATCTGTACCATAGGATAAAAAACACTTACTTCAGGGGTGCCTGGGTGGCTCAGTCAGTTAAGGGGTCTGACTCTCGATTTCAGCTCAGATCATGATCTTGGTCCTGGGAGACTGAGCCCCACATCAGGCTCCACACTCAGCAGGGAATCTGCTTGGAATTCTCTCTCTTTCCCTCTGCCCCTCCTCGTGGTCAGGAGCACATGCACTATCTTTCCTGCTCTCTCTCTCAAATAAATAAATAAATCTTTAAAGATAAATACCTATTTCACAGTTATTATGAGGTTCCACAAAATGATACGGGTAAGGCACCAGCCTTACCTAGTATACAATAAAAGTATACAATAAATTGTATACCTAGTATACAATAAAAGTCTCAGAATGAGAGTTAATATTATTGGTACCATAATTCCAGCTCACCTGACCTCTCCTGTTGGCATGAGAGCTCCCCAAGGTCAAAGGCAGGGTTAAATTCATCCATAATCTCTACAATGTCTAGCCCAGTGCTCTGTACACACGGTGCCCCTTAGAACAAGATTTGGCTTTTCTCCTTCTCTCTAGGGTGGGACTTCCAGAAAAGGAAATGCTGAGCCTGATCCACCAGTCAGGCTCTTCCAGATTCAAGGAAATGACAAATCTAACACCAAAGCTGTAGAGGTTCCAGCCTTTGCCTCCTCCCTAAACTCCAATGATGTCTTTCTGCTACAGACCCAGGCAGAGCACTACCTGTGGTATGGCAAGGTAAGACAGCTGGGCCTAGGGGACACATCAGCCCACTGGAGACCGGCCCTATGCCCACCTCCCTGTCAGCAAGGGTGAAGGAACTAAGGGCAGGCTGGAGCAGTCCTCAAGAAGATGAGTCTTTTCCTAAAGGATCTGCCAGCGTTCCCCAGGATTAGAAACTCCCTGACAGCATTGCTCATGCCCAGGAGGTGCTCCGTAAACTTCTACACAGAGGGAGGCTGGATAAGTCAATCTTCCACACCAGTTTGCTGGATTGTAATGGGACAGGCATTAAAATCGAACACAAACACTAAAAATGTGGGTTTTTTTCCACTTAGAGTGCATCTACACTAAACACCAGAATTGTTTTACCAAAATTGTCTTACAAAAGAGAACTGGACAGGGAAGATGCTCTGCACCATAGTCATCAGGGCAATGCTAGTGAAAACCACAGAGATGCTGTCATATGCCTAGCAGAATGTCTAAAAAAAAAAAAAAAAAATTGACAATATCAAGTGCAGGTGAGGAGACTGGGACTTGTGGGCATTGCTGGTAGGAACGCAGATCCAGCCTTTGGAGAACGATTTGATGGTTTCTTATAAAACACACACCTGTGATCCAGCAATCCATGCTTAGGCATTTATTTACCCATGAGAAAGAAAAATCTACCTTCACACAAATATACATGGCACCTTTATTCATCATGACCCAAAATTGGAAGCAATCCAAATGAAGAATGAACAAAACAGTGGTATATTGCTGTGGTAGGCTACTACTCAACAACACAAAGAAAAGAGCTGTTGATCCTCACAGGGGTGAATCTCAAATGTCCTCTGCTAAGTGAAGGAAGCCAAACTCAGGCTATCTAGTGTATGATTCCAATTATAGCATTCCAGAAAACGCAGACTGCAGTGATGGAGAACAGATTGGTGGTTGCCAGAGGTTAAGGATTTGGGGAGGGTCTGAAGACAAAGGGGGAGTAGCCTGAGGGAATTTTGGCAGGGCTGAGGCAATGTTCTCTAGCTGCATTTTGATGGCCATAACGTGATTCTCTGTGTTGGTCAAGACTCGTAACCGCATACCAACAAGAGTGAATTATTTTTAATGTAACTTAAAGAATAAATTTAAATTTTTTCTCTTAAAAAAAAAAAAAGTTAAAAGGAGGTGCTGAGATTCCAACCGAAGGTGAAACAAAGGGGCCTCTGACCAACATCCACTGTGGGTTTCAGAGTCCAGTCCTGTTCTTTGCCACCATGCTCTTTTCCTCTCCCTATCGCTCCTTTCCCAGCACTAGACCAAACCTAGCTCCCTATCCTGAGCCACTGTGGCCTGGTAGCTGATCCAAGTACACTCAGGGTCCTCCCTCCCCAACATCAATGTGTCTGTGTGCGACTAACACGTGTGCTCTCCTCATCCCACTCTCAGGGGTCTAGTGGAGATGAGCGGGCAATGGCCAAGGAGCTGGCCAGCCTTCTCTGCGAGCGCACCGAGGACGCTGTGGCCGAGGGCCAGGAGCCGCCTGAGTTCTGGGACCTGCTGGGAGGGAAAACTGCATATGCTAACGACAAAAGGTATGGGAACGCAGTGTTACCTCGTACGGGCTCCCCCTGCCGCCCGGGTTTGTGAGCTGCACAAACTCTAGGATGCCTTAGAGTTTGAAAATCCTGATTTCTGGATGAACCACCGAACGCTACCCCTGAAACCAATACTGAAGTGTGTGTCAACTAACTAGAATTTAAATTTTAAAGAAACACATGATTTCTCAGTAGCTCAGTTCCTCTAAACAGACTGTATTGCAGACTACAGCAGGAAATCCTGGACGTGCAGCCTCGTCTCTTTGAATGTTCCAATAAGACTGGGAGGTTCGTTGTCACAGAGATCACAGACTTCACCCAGGATGACCTGAACCCAGGTGATGTGATGCTCCTGGATACTTGGGACCAGGTAAGACACAGCCAGAGAGCTTGGAACAAGTGACAAACCAAACTTCCGTCAGTGGTGACCGAAGGAAGAGCCCACTTTTTGCCAGGGATAAGGAGAACAGAGTGTTGTTTGAAACTGACCACCCTGGGGAAATCAGTCCATCTTCTCATCATGACTTCTTTTTCTTAGAAGAGACAGCGACAGGCTCCACACTTAGCAATGGGCCTCTTAGGGAATATAGGGGCCTAAAGGGGAGATCTCCAAGGCAACTGCTCCCTAACACCCTATTTTCCTCAGCTCAGCTCAGCAAACATACTCAGCACCTCCTTCGTGCTCCAGTGACCGTCGGTAGGGTCACCAAGGTGAAGGCGCCATGCTCTCAGAGTCGACAGGCTGATGGAGGAGCTGGACAGAAAAATCTCATTTTGCTATGATGGAAGTATGGTGCCATGGGAGCACAAATTAGGGGCACTCAACATAGTTTAGGGGTTCAGAGAAGAGTTCCTGGAGGAGATGGCTTCCAGGTTGAATCTCAAAGGACAAGTGGGCATTAATCAGGTAGAGAGAGCATCCTGGGCAAAGGAAATCGCACAAGTAAAAAGCAAGACATGGAATAGACTAGTATTCAGGAACTACCGACAATATCATCAGACCATAAGATAGAGTAAAAGAGTTTGAAATGAAGCTAAGAAGTACATATAAGCCTTACCTACCATGTCAAGTTTGAATTTTATCGTGGCACGCTATGGAAAGCAGGTGAATGACACGGTCCCTGTGCTTTCGACAGATCACCCTGCAAAGTGTGGGAGAGGAGGGACGGGGCGGGGGAAGCGACAGAAGAATATGTACTGGGAGGCCAGTCAGGAGAGCACCGTGACAGTCGAGTAAGAGGAATAAGGGCCACCTCGGGCTGCACAGGGGCAGTGAGGCCAGGATGGAGGGAATGGTGACACATTGACAAATGTATAGGAGGGAAACAGCTAGCCTTGGTGACTCACGGAGTACAGCGGCATCGAGGATGGCTCCCGGTTACTGCCCTCCGTGACTGGGTGGATAGCACGGACCAAGAATGGATGACACAGACACAAGTCTAGAAAAGAAGAGCTACATTTGGGGGTTCTGTTTGAACTTCCTAGAGACAGCCAGTAGTGGGGGGAGGTGGTATCTTGCAAGAAGCTGAGTTCAGGAAGCTGAAGTTCAACGAGAGCTCAGGACTGGACATGTAGATTTAGGAGATACATGTTTACTGAACATCATGAACACCAAGCTGATTCTGGGAAAAACCTTTCTCTGCTGAACAAACGAGGCTGGGAAAGTTCTCTGAGGCTGTGGTTCACTGAGCAGGGAAAGGAAGGGCACTTAGTACTTAGTCCTTGCTAAAAGCCCATTAAGACGCCTCCTCTACCACAACAGGTGTTCCTGTGGATTGGGGCTGAGGCCAATGCCACAGAGAAGGAGAAAGCCCTTGCCACGGCCCAGGAGTACCTGCATACTCACCCCAGCGGCCGGGATGCCGACACACCGATCCTGATCATCAAACAGGGTTTTGAGCCTCCCATCTTCACAGGCTGGTTCTTGGCCTGGGACCCTCATGTTTGGAGCGTAAGAACAGAGAGAATGGGGGAGACTTCCCTACTGCCCAGGAGCTCAGCACGAATAGCTCAGTGGGAAGGCGGGGTACCTCCTCAAAGGCTAAATAAATCCAGGGCCACATTTCCCCCACCCTTCTCCACTCCCTTGATTTGTACTTTCTTTCTCTTTTCTGCCCACCATGGCACTAGGTCCAGTTAGAGAATTCCCAGCTTGTCTCAGGACTAAGCCATATGCGGAAGTAACCAAAGCTTGAGAGAGTTTATCCACACACATCTCCTTTCTGAGCTTTACAACCACCCTGACAGCTGGGGCAAACATTGCTTCCCATGTTAAAAAGGTGGAAGCTTAAAAGAAAGGGGATTTGTCCAAAGTCACTATTAGGAAGAAGCCAGGTTTTCTGACTCCTATTCAACTGCTCTGTCTTCTTCGGTCTTGTATGGAGGATTAGGGAACACCAGCAAAGAATGCAGATCAGGTTGAAGGACCTGACCTGGTGTGGACCCAGAAAGGGGTATTTCTTTTCTGCTTAGCTCTGCAATGTCTTCTGATTCCCCAGCTACTTTGCTTTCCTCAAGGGTAGACGAGGCCTGAGATGTCCCTCCCCCTGAAAGCAGCACCTCGTCTTGTCTTGTCTCTTTTGTTTCAGGCAGGAAAATCCTATGAACAGTTAAAAGAAGAGCTGGGAGATGCCGCTGCTATCACGAGAATCACTGCTGTGAGTTGCATTTGCTCTTGGACGAAGCAAGTCACACAGGCAGCTGGAGCCAGGGAGAAACTGTAAACGCTACAGACACAGCACAGGCGAAACCCTATCGTGTCCTCCTTAGTATCACTTTAGTGGGCTTCGGATTTGAGGTCGTTTTAATCAATAGCAAAGCAGGCCTCAAAGCCAAATTCCTCATTTTACTGCCTTCCAGAATTTAGAACAGACTTGCTGCTTAAAAATATATATCTATCATATACATATATAAACATAAATATAGTTATATATCATATATATATTTAAACATAGATATAAATAATTATAACCTAGGAATCACCTGTTATTATGAACTGAATGATTTTGTCTTCCAAAATTCATATGTTGAGCCCCTAACCCCTAATGTGATGGTATGAGGAGGTGGGGCCTTTAGGGCAGAATTAATGCCCTTAAAGGGAACGCTATGAGCACTTGCTGTCTTGCTCTCTGCTATTTGAGGACACATTGGGAAAATGCCACCCACAAGCCAGGAAGCAGACACCTTAATCTTGGGCTTCTAAGCCTTCAGAACTATGAGAAATGAATATTTGTTGTTTAAGCTAAAAAACAAACAAACAAAAACTACAAAAACTAATTTTATTATTCAGTTCCATCATTCAGGACAGACTAAACTGACTAGTAGTATTTTTCATAAATAAGAAGCTTCTAGGGGTGACAGGCTGGCTCAGTGGGTTAAAGCCTCTGCCTTTGGCTCAGGTCATGATCTCAGGGTCCTGGGATCGAGCCCCAAGTTGGGTTCTCTGCTCGATGGGGAGCTTGCTTCCCCCTCACTCTTACCTACCTCTCTGCCTACTTGTGATCTCTCTCTCTCTCTCTGTCAAATAAATAAATAAAATTTTAAAAAAAAAAAAAAAGAAGAAGCTTCTAAACCAAACGATGTGCTTACAGTTTCTGACTGTGAAGTCCACAAAAACTCACGCCATTGGCCCTGTTCCAATGGTGAAAAGAAGTGCAGCCTCTGGCCAGGAAGCCAACAGCTCTTTAGCCTTAGGATGAATGCATTGTAGTGGGCTCCAAGCCGTCTGCGGCTCCATCCTTTGTGCTCTACAAACTCCAGATTCCAAAGCTAATGGCCAGGTAGCATCTTTAAAATGCATTTAACAACAGGATGACTTCTATTTGAAGTCATTTAAAGGCTGGAAATGGGAGAGCCTAAACACCAGGCCAAAAGAAGGTCTGTGATCACAGTACTGAAATGAGATTTAAGCACAGCCTTAAGCCCAACTGCTTATACAGGATTTACCCTAGACTCACTGAATTCGCTTTCCCAAGATCTGACCCCCAAATCTGAATATTTTAGATTCCGAGAGGATTCTGACAGGCAGCCAGCTTTAGGGAATCATTGCTCTAAAAGATGATCACAAAGGGGGCAGCGGTATCAGCTGAAATGTTAAATATTATGCACACAGAACTTGAACTGCACAGACCCTGAACAGTCTTTCATCCTGCCTACGTTCTTATCTTACCTAGGACATGAGGAATGCAACCCTCTCCCTGAATTGTGAGCCAAAATATTACCCTCTGGAAGTCCTACTGAAAAATCAAAATCAGGAGCTGCCTGAGGATGTGAACCCTGCCAAAAAGGAGGTGAGTGGCTAAAGGAATTGTGTCTACTGGGAGTGGAACTCTCCACAAGGGAAGCACCCATCTCAGCACATAGCCTAGGACAGCTCTGGCACATTGCTGGCCCCTCAACAGACATCTGAGCTGCCCAGTAGCTCAAGACAAAAACCCAGGACTCCTTTTTTCCTCACCTCCCACATCAGTCCATCAGCTAGCCTCTGTCCATTCCTCCCCCCGTCTCTCTGCTGTCCAGCCATCACGGACTACTGCAGTAGTCCCCCAACCAGCTTCGACCCCTGTCCCAACCATCAGTTCTCCCCCCGCATAACAGCCAATAGGCTCTTAAAGCAGACAAAACTGTTCTGTTCAAAACACCTCCAAAGGCTTCCCACTGCAAACAGAAAAGAATCTAGAATCCTTTCTGTGGCCTCTATGGCTCTACACCATCTGGCCCGCACCCACCTCTTTGATGTCATCTCAGACCACTGGCCTCTACTCGCCACCCTCTAGCCAGGGGCTCCCTTTGTCTTAAACACGCTCCATCCCAGCCTTTGAGCCTTTACACCACCTGAGACCCTTCTTCTCTCAGATCATCACAGAGGTCAGGTCCTGGCTCCGAAGCTGCCTCCCTCCAGACAGCCCTCCCTGACCACCCTAACACTGCTTAAGAGCAAGGACCTTCTCTGTCTTGTTTACCTCCACGTTCTCTGCTTTTCAGCACCGGAAACAGTGCCTGGCATATAGTATACTCTCTTGAAGTTTTGGTTAAATGAATTAGCACTTTGATATTGAATGAATGCACTAATTTTCCCCTTGAAGGAATTGATTTGGGAAGGATCTCTGGATTTTGTACAGTGTCTTAGCTAACCAAGTCTTAAGGATCTGGACTACAACTTTCTTGAAAACAGAAGCCATATCTTAATAATTTTACTCAGATAGCAACTATGCAGTAAGCTTCAATAAATAAATGTTAGGAGAATTTTATGCTCTGAACAAGATCCACGTGATCATGCATTCAAAAATGTCTGAATAAAAAATGGTTAGATAAGGGCACAAGGCAAGGAAAACCAACTCTCAATTTAGTTCTCCATTCAACCAAAACCTGATGTCTAGGATTCATCATATATAACCCAATTCTTGTTGTTCTGGCAAAAAAACGGGTACCAGGTGGGATACGAGAGCAACAAATCTGGTCAGCTTCTACTCAGGCCAAAATGGGACTCCACAACCCAAAAACCCTCCAGTGAATAATTTAAGTGCATTACCCCCTTTCTGAAAAAGTCCTTCTCCTTCCCCCTTCAAAGATGGGTCTCTTGGCTCCACCTTCCCCCACCCTGTTGTCATTGATGGGTGCCATGTCTTCCTAACTAGAGACTGTTTTCCCTCTTAGAATTACCTCTCTGAACAGGATTTTATTTCTGTGTTTGGCATCACAAGAGGGCAATTTGCTGCTCTGCCTGGCTGGAAGCAACTCCAAATGAAGAAAGAAAAGGGGCTTTTCTAAGGCAAGAAGGTATATGCCTATTGCAAGACCACAGAAGAGAGCAGAAAGAGCCAATAACAGGAAAGAATTCATCCACCAATTTCTGCCTAATAGCCAACTACTTAATTTAGATACAGTAAGGTCTGCAAATCACAGCATGTTCTCCATCTTTCTCACCACTGCTTCTGTAGTCCTTATAGACCTAAAATGTTAACTACCCACTTTTTGACTTTTGTGGCCTTCCAGCTAAAGTCTCAGCAGAAAGCACCAAAACTGCAAGAATCCAGAGAAGTCAGAAAAGAAAAAGAAAAAAAAAAGCTAAGTTTAAAGTGTTTAATAATGGGGCAAGGACATAAGGTTGTTTTAAATTGTTAAGATCGGTGTTTGCAAAATCTGTTTAACCCACCAAGCACTGAAGGTATTTCTATCATCTACCCCAAGGGCAAAATCCAAATGCCCAAATCTGTATGTACCAGAGATTTTTAACTTTTCAAATTAAAATATCTGTATGAGCAAACGTAGTTCAGTAGTTGGGGTTTGCCTGTTATGGTAATTATTTTGTGATGCAGGGAGAAACGTCTCCATACTGGGGTAGGCAAGAGGCACTGCTGAGTGAGTTCTCTGGGTAATTGGACCACTGTGAAGTCCTGTTTCTGGCACAAGAATGCCAAAATCTGCCTTACAGCTGTCCAGGAAACCTCAGTCCCCACCCATCTCTACCCCATTATCCAAAAGAGAAATAGGGCCATGTGTTATTAATTTCAGTAACGAGGCCAGAACCAGTGTGCACACCACAGCAGAGAGCCTTCAAAGCACGCCATAGACAGCAACACATGAACCACATTTTCCAGACAGCTCAAAGTTTGAGTCAACAACTCCCAAGGGATCCATGTGGCAGAAGTAACGTACTGGGGAACACACCAGGAGAGAAGCGCTGTCCAGGGCATCACAAAGTATGCAGGAGCACTAAGTGTACAGTGTACTGTACACTTAGTGTACTAGTGTACAGAAGCACTAAGATCAATGGGGTTCGACATTTTAGGGTTACCATAATAGGTCTTGGCTGAAGGAAGCAGCAGCCCAACGGTTTACATCTGTCCTTCCAGATACTGGCAGCCCCTTCAGTAAGGCCCCCTTGCGGTTTTCCACAACCTGGCACAAGTCAGGCACAAAAAAAGCTAAACCCAGCACTACACAAACAAGGAAAAGATTCTACTCTTCTTAATTATATAGCAATTTTATTTAAAGCTTTACTCATCGAGTCTATCATTTCTTTATAAACACCAATGAAAAACAACTTCTGGGCTTGAAGAGGCTTAGGAAATAACTTCTCTTCATAATGATGTCCAAAGCTGAGGAGAAACCTTTCCTCCAGCCAAGTCTTTGGAACCTATTCAGCTTCTGCTGCCTCTTCGCCTTCTCCACATTCAAACCGCACGAAGTCCACGACAGACACCCCTTGAGGCTGCACATACTGTCCCAGCGTGATGGAGGGATCCAGCAAGTATGGCTGGGACAGCATCTTGGTTTCTGCCTCCCCGCCAGGCTCATCATCCAAAGAGCCAACAGAGAGGGGGGCCATGCCCACCACATGCTGCCCCAGGCGGCGGCCCAGGTCCTCCAGGCCTGCTCTGCGCTCAGATGTCTCGCAGATGACCAAGGCCCCATACTTCCCCAGCACCAGGTTGTGGAGCGATGGGCTGTGTATTGCTCCATGGACGTAAGAGCCAACGTAGAACCCAGCTGGCACCTTCACCCATGCGGCTCGTTTAAGAGTCATGTTTTCTCCCAGTTTCCCTATAAAAAAGAAAAAACAAGTAACACGCTTCTAGAACATGACACCCGTGGCAGTTACCAAAATATGCATAGAAGTGGCCGAGTTTGGGAGACAGTCCTCTCTCCCCACATTTACACTATGAATATGGAGAGATACCATTTGCCATTTAAGAAAAGGTATGTGGGAGGAGTGGGCAGGGGTGGGAGAAATAAAGAACACCCTTATGGAACACCAACAACGTGCCATACTGGTACTTACAAACATAGGCTATGGTGTCCCACAGACCTTGAACTCGGGTCTCAGTTCCGCCCCTTACCAGCTATGTAACCTTCTGCAAGTGACATAACCCCATTTATGAATTTATCATAAATGTTTCCTCTTCCACAACATGGAGATGACATCACTTAAAATAATCTGAAAGCAGGGTTCTTAGGAGACATAAATAAAGTAACATATGTAAATGCGCTTAATTACATGATCTAGCACAGAGGGCACACAAATGCTGGCTATCATTACTATGTTTGATGTAGGCTTAGAAAGCTCGAGCTACCGCCCAAGCTTACACAGCTACTACATGCCAGAGCTGGAAGCAAAGCCTGCATCTCACTCCAAAGCAATTAGGTGTTTTCTTCCCCTGAAATTACCATCCCTCCCGAAAATCACCATAACTGACACAACTCTTCGTCATCCATGATAGCAGGAAAAAGTCCACAACTAAAAGCCCCAGAAAACCCAAACCCCATACCATCAGGTAGTTTCAACTTCCTCTCAGCAAAAATAAATTTTTTTTTTTTTTAAGATTTTATTTATTTGAGAGGGAGAGGGAACAAGAGCAGGGGAAGGGGCAGAGGGAGAAGTAGGCTCCCCACTGAGCAGGGAGCCCGATGTAGGGCTCAACCCCAGCATCCTGGAATCATGACCTGAGTGGAAGGAACTTAACCTACTGAGCCACCCAGTTGCCCCCAGCATTATTTTTAAGAATCAAATATAATTCCAGGTTTCCCTGTCTCCTCAGGATGCTATTCTCTCTAACATAAGTCCAAATAAGCCAAAGGGTAGGAAAGAGGTTAGGAGACCCCAAAAGGTCTAGGTAAATATCCCTGCATTAGCCATAATTATATCTAAAAGTCTTAATAAGGGGAGAAATCAAAAGATATCTTAAAACAATTCAAAGCATTTGAACAGTAGTTAATTCTCAGAAATTGACAAGGCTGAAACACCCAGTTCTTCCAGAATTTCTTAATAAGTCCCATTCGCAGCTGTCTGCCTGGCTTCTCAGCCATGACTCACTAAAACATCATACATATTTCAAGATAACCTGATAAAAACAGAATTGATGCCTTGACTGGAAACGATGGATGAACAGTAAATTCCAGCAAGCTCCAAACCCAGCCCTACTTCCCTCCTTCCATCAAGGACACGCAGGAAGAAAGCAAAATTCCCACTAGTTCCGGCACAATGATCCAGCTATGGTTCCTGTGCCCAGTGGTTCTGAAGGAATAAACCTTCACAAATTCAGGATCAGATTTTTCTTAAAAAGAGCTCAAATTCCTACATGATGCCCCCAAATATTCCTGGATCCCTTTATAAAGAAGGTGAGATGACTTCTGATGTAGTGTATCTCCCACAGCGTATAGAGAGGTGGTCAACTGGAAGAAGTCAAAAGCCATCCCTGCCTAAAGACATGCGTTGGTCAGCCCGCAGATTGAGGAAAATCATTTTAATTAGCTGCAAACATTAAAAACTGAAATTTTTAAACAGAAAGCTAAATTCTTTTGAAGGAATTTAAAAATTCTGACCACGCAAGGTAACAACTGGCTAGAGCCTGGTGGCAGTTTCCTTCACCAGTGTGAAAGTCTCAGGGACCCTACTGCTCACTAATGTCTAACGCACAACACAACCCACTTCTCACATTCATATATCCTGACCCTTGTGGGCACATGAACTTGCGATTCCCGATCAGGTGTGGAGGAATATCAAAGATACCAGGAGGTCCAGTTCATGACTTCCAGTTCCCATAATCCTTACAAATACTCACCAATTGCTAAGGCTAGCTGATCCTTGAGACAACCTTCTCTCTCAGGCCCAGCTGGAAGTTCAGAAAGCTCAGAGGAATTCAAGAAGCCCTAAGTGCACACATACACAAAAAGAACAAATCTGTTCTGTCCCACTTAAATTACAAAGAAACTAGGCAAAAATAGTGTGTTTCTCAAAAAATGATTTAAGACAACTAAGTATAAATGAATATTTCAGGTCTTTTTTTTTTTTTTAAGATTTATTTATTTGAGAGAGAAAAAGCATAAGCGAGCAAGCCTGCACAAGGGAAGGGCAAAGGGAGAGGAAGAGACTCTCAAGAAGACTTCCTGCTGAGTGCAGAGCCCAACACAGGGCTTGATCCCAGGAACCTGACATCATGACCTGAGCTGAAACCAAGAGTCAGACACTTAACCCACAGAGCCACCCAGGGGCCCCCTAAATGAATGTTTTCATTAAGCCAAAGATGTTACAAATTTATAAGAGTTCTATTTTTATCTCTATTATATTCTATCACTGTATCACCCCCAATTCTATCTCAATCCCATCCTCTGGCCTAACTTCTTTGACTGTAGTTTCCAAGAAATCAAGAACAGTATTTTCAAACAATCATAAAATGTTAAAGCTAAAAGACTGGTTGGATAAACCATGGCACAGCCACATAATGGAAAAACTATGCAGCTGGGAAAAAGAAAAGTTCTGCATGAGCTGCTACAAAGTATTTCCAGGTTATATTATTAAGTGAAAAAAAGCAAATTAAAATACTATATATCTAGGGGCAGCTGCATCGGGCTCCACACTCAGTGAGGAGTCTGCTGGAGATTCTCTCTTTCTCCCTTTGCCACTTCCCGTGTGCGTGCACACTCTCTCTCTCAAATAAATCCTTAAAAAAAAAAAAGTATGTGGGTGTGTGTATATATATATACCTTTAAAAAATCTTTAAAAAAAGTATATATATATACACACATTTTTTTTTTAAAGATTTTATTTATTTATTTGACAGACAGAAATCACAAGTAGGCAGTGAGGCAGGCAGAGAGAGAGGAAGGGAGCCAGGCCCTCTGCTGAGCAGAGACCCCGACACGGGGCTCGATTCCAGGACCCTGGGATCATGATCTGAGCTGAAAGCAGAGGCTTTAACACACTGAGCCACCAGGTGCCCCAAGAGTATGTATATATTATGCCATCATTTGTGTAAGAAAGATTTATATAAATATGCTATTTTTGCAAAAAAGACTTAAAGGATACCCAAAACCAATGAAACTAGTTATCTACTAGAGTGGACAAGAATAAGGTAGAAAGGAGAGAAAGAGGAGTGAGACTTCTTTGTGTGTACACGTGTGTGCATGTATATTACAGCTTTAACTTTCAGAATCTTGTTAATGTTTTACTTTTTTTTTTTAAACTTATTTGACAGACAGAGATCACAAGTAGGCAGAGAAGCAGGCAGAGAGAGAGGGAGGGAAGCAGGCTCCCTGCTGAGCAGAGAGCCCAATGCAGGGCTCGATCCTGGGATCCTGGGATCACAACCTGAGCCAAAGGCAGAGCCACCCAGGTGCCGCAATGTTTTACAAATTTAAAAACAAAATTAGATTAACAAGAATTTGGGGGTAAAACCAAAATTAACTACACAGAAACACAAGACTCTAACTGTATTAATGTAACTTCACAGAAGGGGTAAAAACTAATCTAAGTAACTTTGAATACAGTCCTTTGACCATGTAACTCCAATGTAAAGACAAAAACAACATCCAAGGAATCTTAAACTCCTTAACAGGTTTGTTATTTGCAGCAGTCAGGTATAGTCACTAAAACGATTTAGAGTGTATTGGAACGATGAGAAAATAAGTAAACACTGAAGTTGCTAAGAGCCAGTGTACTGACAGTGCAAGAAGGAAGATACAAAAATAGAATAGGGGAAGGAAAGGAAAAACCTGGGATGCAGGATTAGAACTGGAACACACACACACTTCCTGCATCTGTCTGCTGAAGGAGCAGAGCAGCAGCAGAATGCCAACTAATAAAATGAACACATGTAAAAGAAATTTTAAGAGATAGAAAAGTAACCATTATGTAAATATCAGTCATAACTGATAATTAACAGTCATAACTGAACCTGACAAAGAATCATGGATGGATGCTAATACTTTCAGGTAAAAGTTTTTTGATGAACTGGACACTTACACAGTCTCAAAGAATCTCCCATACAGACTACTGGTTAATTATAAAGAGAAATAGAGTAACTTCACAGTGGAGAAACCTGGAAGATACTACCCTGACCAAGAAGAGACCAAAATTAACATCATCAGGGACAAAGGGTGACTCAGTTGGTTGAGCATCCAACTCCTTTTTTTTTTTTTTTTTAAAGAATTATTTATTTATTTATTTATTTGACAGAGAGAGAGAGAGGGACAGAGAGAGGGAACACAAGCAGGGGGATTGGGAGAGGGAGAAGCAGGCTTCCCGCTGAGCAGGGAACCCGATGCAGGCCTCGATCCCAGAACCCTGGGATCATGACCCAAGCCAAAGGTAGATGTTTATCGCCTGAGTCACCCAGACACCCCTAGTATCCAACTCTTGATTTCAGCTCAGGTCATAATCACAGGGTTGTGAGATTGAGTCCCAGGTCGTGCTACTCGCTCAGTGCAGTCTGCTTGAGATTCCCTCTCTCCTTCTCCCTCTGCCCCTCCCCTGCTTGCTCCAGCACAAGCTCACGCTCACTCTCCCTCTAAAATAAATAAATAAATAAAATCTTAAAACCTTAGTACCATCAGTGCTGCCTGGGTGGCTCAGAGGGTCAAGTGTCTGCCTGTGGCTCAGGTCGTGATCACGGGGTCCTGGAATCAAGCCCTGCATTGGGCTCCCTGCTCAGTGGGGAGCCTGCTTCTCCCTCTTCCTCTGTCCTTCCCCCTCCTTGTGTGCTCTCTCTCACTCTCCCTCTCAAATAAATAAAATCTTAAAAAATAATAAAAAAATTAAAATTAACATCATTAGTAATGAGACCAATGGTCATCACATACCTCCTGATGCACCATCCTGGGAAATATACAGGATAATTTATTTAGTATTCATGCTAAAAACCCAAACTCTAACTATGATGAAATATCAGACAAACCCAATTAAAGGACTTTCTACAATACTGTCCTCTACTCTTCAAAAATGTCATTGTAGGGGGCACCTGGGTGGCTCAGTGGGTTAAAGCCTCTGCCTTCAACTCAGGTCATGTTCCCAGGGTCCTGGAATCGATCCCTGCATCAGGCTCTCTGCTCAGCAGGGAGCCTGCTTCCCTTCCTCTCTCTCTGCCTGCCTCTCTGCCTACTTGTGATCTCTGTCAAATAAATAAATAAAATCTTTTAAAAAAAATTAAAAAGGAGCTTATTGGAAAAAAAAAAATGTCAGTGTGGGGCTCCTGACTGGCTCAGTCAGGAGAGCATGTAACTCTTGATCTTGGGGCTGTATGTTCAAGTCCCACCTTGGGTGTGGAGATTATTTAAAAATAAAATCTTTTTAAAAAAGGTCATTGTGGGGCGCCTGGGTGGCTCAGTGGGTTAAAGCCTCTGCCTTCGGCTCAGGTCATGATCCCAGGGTCCTGGGATCGAGCCCCGCATTGGGCTCTCTGCTCAGCGGGAAGCCTGCTTCCTCCTCTCTCTGTCTGACTCTCTGCCTACTTGTGATCTCTGTCAAATAAATAAATAAATAAATCTTAAAAAAAAAAAAGGTCATTGTAATGAAAGACAAAGAAAGGCTGTGAAGCAAAGAAAGGACACTAAACAAACATGACAACTAATTACAACACATGATACCGGACTGGATCCTGGATCCGAAGAAAAAGTGCTAGCTGGCAAAATATGAATATATGTCCTATATTATATAAATTAAAATACTGTATCAGTGTTAAAATTCTTTATTGTGATTATTGTACTGTGGTTACATAGAAGAATGTCATTTTTAGGAAATAACCTATTCAAGGGAATAACGGTCCTGTTGTCTGCAACATACTTGCAAAAAATTTCTTTAAATAGTGATGGGACGGGGCGCCTGGGTGGCTCAGTGGGTTAAGCCGCTGCCTTCGGCTCAGGTCATGATCCCAGGGTCCTGGGATCGAGTCCCACATCAGGCTCTCTGCTGGGCAGGGAGCCTGCTTCTTCCTCTCTCCCTTTCAGCCTGCCTCTCCATCTACTTGTGATTTCTCTCTGTCAAATAAATAAATAAAATCTTTAAAAAAAAAAAAATAGTGATGGGACACCTGGCTAGCTCAGTTGGTTGAGCAAGCAATTCTTTTTTTTTTTTTTTTTTGATAGAGACACAGTGAGAGATGGAACACAAGCATGGGGAGTGGGAGAGGGAGAAGCAGGCTTTCCGCTCAGCAAGGAGCCCAACACGGGGCTCGATCCCAGAACCCTAGGATCATGACCTGAGCTGAAGGCAGACACTTAACGACTGAGCCACCCAGGCGCCCCTTGAGCATGCAACTCTTGACCTTGGGGTTGTGAGTTCCAGCCTCAAGTTGGGGTGCAGAGGTTACTTTAAAATAAAATGAAAGAGTGATGGTAACAATAAGTATGTAAAAAGTAATACAACAAATGTGCCAAAATGTTAACAAATGGTGAATCTAGATAAAAGTACAATGTAGCTTATTCCAGAACACTGGCAACTTTTCCATAAGTTTGAATGTTTTTCAAAATAAAAGTTAAAAAAAAATTAAAGGCCAAAAGGGAAAAAAATAAATGAAGCTAAAATGAACCAATATTTGTTACAGATAATGAAACAGAGACAAAATAAGTGAATGGCTCAGGGTTACAGACTTATAGGCAGTCAAGATTAGAACTTCTAGGTGTCTATATGTTGACTAATTGAACATAATAAAAAAATTTAAATTAAAATTTAAAATTAAAAAAAAAAAATAACTGGGTGTGCCTGGCAGGCTCAGTTGGTAGAGCATGCGACTCTTTAATCTTGGGGTCATGAGTTCAAGCACCCCTTGGGAGCAGAGTTTACTTAAAAAAGAAAGAAAATAGATTAGAACTTCTAGTTTAAGTAGCTCATCTTTGAACATTTACCACAAGCTCTCAAGAGAAGGATACAAAGGAGAGAAAAGGTAGTAAAAACACACATAAAAAAATGAGTAGTTGGTTCATTTTTGTTTTGACCTTAAGGATGAACCAAAGGCAGACTAATATAATTCCATCCTGCTTCTCCTATGAACAAGAATATACTAGTTTTCCTAAACTGTGCCTTCTCCAATATCTGTATTTACAAATCCTTTCCTTAAAAAAGAAAGAGAAAGAAAGAAAAAAAGAAGAAATCCTTTCCTCAGGCTATTCTAGATTTCTGAATACAAAGAAACGTTCACCTGATTAGGGTGCCTGGGTGGCTCAGTCAGTTAAGTTTCTGGCTCTTGATTTCAGCTCAGGTCTTACTGTGGGATCGAGCCCTGCACCCAGCCGTACCCCCATCCCCCACCCCAGGGGAGCCTGGAGCCCTCCATAGGCCTCCACCCTTGGCAGGGAGTCTGCTTGGGATTTTCTTCCGCTCCCTCGTCCCCTCCCCCCCCAATTCCAGATCCCACTCTCACTCTCTCTAGAATAGGTAGGTCTTTGAAAAAAAAAAAAAAGAAAGAAAGAAAAGAAAAGTGGGGCACCTGGGTGGCTCAGAGGGTTAAGCATCTGCCTTTGGCTCAGTCATGATCCCAGGGTCCTGGGATCGAGCCCCACATCAGGCTCCTTGATCAGCAAGGAGTCTGCTTCTCTGTCTCCCTCTGCCTCTCTCTCTGCCCGTGCTCTCTCTGTATCTCTCTGTATCAAATGATTAAAAAAAAAATCTTTAAAGAAAAAACGCTTCAGCTGATTTGAAGGACTCTACACCACTGGCATTCATTCATTCATTCAACATTTAATGAGCCCCAACCAAATGCTGGGCCCACTCCTCTTTCACCAGACACAGTAGTGAAAAGACAAATTCTCTGCCTCATGAAACTCACACATTCTATTGGGGAAGACAATCAATATATAAATAAATAAAAATATAATAAATACATAGTATTATAACAAAACTTTTTCAGTGAAGCAAAATAAGGGGCTAGAACAATAGGAAGGATGTTTCTCTCCAAAGAGATAACATTTAAGCAAGGACATGAAGAGAGTGAGCCATGAGGATGTCTGAAAATCAGGGAACAGCGAAGAGCCTAAGAAAGCAGTGTGTCATGGTGCCTGGGTGGCTCAGTTGGTTAAGCCTCTGCCTTAGGCTCTGGTCATGATCCTAGAGTCCTGGGATCAGGCCCCTTACCAGGCTCCCTGCTCCAAGGGGCGCCTGCTTCTCCCTCCTCCTCTGACTGCTGCTTCCCCTGCTTGCGTGCTCGCACTGTCAAATAAATAAAATCTTTAAAAATAAAAATAGAAAAAAAGAAAGGTGTGTGTGTGCAAATCCAGCATATTGACAGATAATCCCAAAACTCACTTTACTGTACGTGGAAAGTTGATCCTTTAGGTTCTGACAATGCAACAGGGTTCCCAGGGCAACTTGCTGGACCAACTGTTGAAATTTCAAATTTCTGGAAACAAAATCTGTCTCACAGTTTACCTGGTGGGAACAAATTGATGTTGTTTATAGGCTGTTTACGGACAGTTTGCAAAAGTGCCATAAAATTGGAGAGTAAACCAAGGTACTGCAGAACAAGCTGCAGATTCAATAAAACAGAAATAAAAGACCCTAGAATTTTAAGGTTGCGGTTCCTCTCCTAGCTTGAGGCCAGAAACTGAATGAAGTGATTCCTGCTCCACCAATGAGTTGGCAATGACTCGCACTTTCAAAAGACGGTTCCATAATGTCCCCCAAAGGACTCACTACAAGTTCACCACTTGCCTGTGGCTGCAGGCCATGAACACATAATTCTCCAGGCTCCTCCAACACCAAGCCACTTTTGCTATCAGCATGCTTATCTCCTTTTCTCACTCTAAACCAACCCACATCTGATTCTTCACCAGCTGAGGCCCCTAAACCTCCTCTAAAACAGCTACATGCTATCCATCAACTAATATAATTCCTAGCTTTAAAATGTGTTCCAGGAAACAATCAGTGGCAAGTTATAAGGCTATACGAGTCTCACATGTAGAAGCATAGGTTTGCTCCACCATCTCAAAGCAGAATATTCCTATGAAACCTTTTGTTGGCCAAAATGGCATAAAGCGAAAAATCAGTTATCATTCATTTAGATGGACGTGGGTGCACAAAATAAATCGACCTAAAATACAGATGCTCACAAAGTTCAAAGGTATGGCAGCTTGAGGCTGAGTGTAGTTTGGGCAGGGAGTAGTTTGGGGGCACAACTCTTGCTGTTAGGGTGCCCCTGCCTCTAAAGCAACTCAGGGCAAAACCAACAGGGAAGGCTATTTTCACTTTTTGCCTTTTTTTTTTTTTCATAAAAGTGAAAGTACTCTTTGAATTTCTTTTTGGTTAACCAAAACAAAACAGGTAGGAATGTAGGTCTTTTGTAAATGTAAAGTGCGTAACTCAAACTTTCAAAAAGTGGGGGATATCTGTAATCTTTTTGACTTCTAGGCCTTTATTCAAAAACATATCTGTGCATTTCTATACTTAAGTGAATTCATAACTGTGGTCTCACCAGTTTAATTTCAACAACCTTTTGCTGTTCTCAAACACCTCTTCTTTCCACCCAAGGGGCAGCTGTTCCTGGTTATCTGGAATTCTGACAACTCACCTCTACTAACACAGTTGTGTTTCCCTCCTGAAGTAGCCCAATCAGACCTTCTTTGGTCTTCCTGCCATGGAGTTTGGCAGCTCTGCTCCAGCCTTCCTTCTGGGCCTGTTTGTGGAGCCAGCTCTCTGCCTATAAAATAAAAATACAGCAGATGACAAAGTCATAGAATTTAGAACTGAACGGAGCTCTAAAATATGTTCAGGTTCCCTAATTCTTTCTGCTTCCCTTCAGTCCTATAATGGAAACGAAAGCATCTATCGTTTTCTGGCAGCCTACCACTGAATGCCAAATACCAGGCATTGTGCCTGGTGCTTTGGATAAATTTCATCTTCACAACAACCCCATGAAGCAGACAGTAGTATTTCTATTATACAGACAAGAACAATTCAACTCTGAAAGAGTAAGGTGTCCTAGATCACAGGGTTAGTGTGAGGGCACCACAGTTTGAGTCCTGATGGTTCTCATTCCCAAAGCCCACACGAGCCCTTTGGGCTCCAAGCAGCAGGGAAACAGCATAGCACTGTGCTTGGAATAGAGTTTGCTAACCATGGGATCCTGAGTTAACGGCTTCCGGAGTCAAAACACGGTCAAAGGGTGAGGTTGTCATTTAAGTCAGAATCCTACCCAGAGTTCTGCAGTTATGGGTCCCTGGGTAGCAGGTCTGATTCACTGCTCCCTAGCAGCACCTCCCCGAGAGACTGAGTTCGGGCCCTAGTACCCCGCCCCGCTCCCCTCGCCCTCCTCCCCCACACCTGTTTGAGATCCCCGCCACAAGTCTCCAGAGCTTTCTTGCAGTTTACAAAGGAGTAGCCTGTTTTTCGCCGCAGCTTCATGAGAAGCTCCTTGCTGGAGGCCGCAGAAGAGAGCCAGGGCCCAGTGTGAAATGTGTGCCACGGCTGAAGCGACTGAAGCCGAAGGGGTCCCGCCTGCGGAGGAAGAAGAAAGGGATGAGAAGCAGGAAGCAGCCAGGAACTCCGGCGGGTGGAGAGCACGTCGGAGGGAATGCCACCTTAGGAGACACCTCCTCCGGGGGTGAGGGAAGGCAGCCAACTGGGGACTGGACCCCACAGAGAAAATGAGGTTGGGGGCGTGGGGGGGGGGGCGGGGAGTGGAAGATGGAGTCGAACGGGGAACGGAAGGAAACACTGCATTCCGAGCGCTCGGGAGATCTGCAAGGAAGGCGGGACGGTGGGAGGACCCAGACCCCTCACCGAACAGCTCCCGGCCCGCGCGACCAAGTGGAGACTCAACGACCGCAGCAGCATCTCCCTTGCCCCAGAGTACGCTGCCGCCGTCCGGCGCACGGGTGAGGCCACCAGCCTACGGCGCCGCGGCAGGGCCAAATCTCCTCATCACAACGCGCCGAGCGAGGACTGCGCCACCTGCTGACCGGGGTGGGCGCACTCGCCGCTTCTACCTTGCTTTTGGCGATTTCACAAGGGATATATCCCCCCTCATCTCCTCACTCCCACCATAGATAAAATAACAGAAACCGTGGGACAAAGTTGTCGCAAAATAACAATTCAAGACACGTGGCAACATTTTATGTTTCTTTATTTCCGTTCATCTTTCAGAGTCATCCATTTAGGACTCACGACAAACTTGTGAGGTAGGTGGATGGGTTCAGAAATTTGGCCAAGGGCACCTGGGGAGGTAAGAGTGGAGTCCTTTCAACAAACCCTGTAAATATTTGTTGAATGAGCAAAGTCTTTATTGGACATCTACTGTACGCTGGGAGCTGTGCTAGACTTCAGGGAATTAGAGAAGAGTAAACCACAGCCCTACCCTCCAAAATAATCTAATGGTGAGAAAATAGGGAACAGGCAAGTAACCACGTAAGATCATGTAAGTCCCATAAGATGAACAAACAGTGAAAGGGTCTCCAGGGAGAAAGAAATCACACCCAAACAGGAGGCTCTGTAAAAGTTTTTTTTCAGGAAAGAGGTGAAGAGTAATAAAGATTTTGACAAGTAGACATAGCCCTTCCAGGCAGAGAATCACCAGAAAGAATGAAGAAAACAAGGAATTTAGGTGTGGAAATAGGGAACAAAGAGTAGACATTTGGAATTTGTCCAGAGGTTGCAATACACATAGGAAACCAGTTGAAAATGAAAAAGAAGAGTAATTTGGGATCACTCAGGTTGGACTGAGTACCAAGCCAAGGGGTGTACTCTTGCTGTAGGCATCCGAAGCTAATCAGAGCCGATGTGGGAAGATCAACAGAGTTTGATAAGTGGCTTCAATGGGAGGGAATGGAGGCCAGGAATCCAGAGGAGGTGATATGTGGCCCAAGGAGTAAAAGGGAGCCCCAAGTAGAGGTAGCTCAGTGGGAAGAAAAAAGAGAGGAAGACAAAACACATTAGCAAGGAAGGACCAACAGGGCTTGGAAACCTGAAGAAAACCCAAAGATGAGAAAAACCTAGTACTTAGTGATCCCGGTTCCAGCTCCAAAAAGGATGAAGAAGCCATAGTCCAAAGGACAGCTTGCTGCCTATTTCCCCAGCTTTAGGGCAGGCAGGATTTGACCTAGTTAGGGCCATGGTCCCACCAGACTCTGTCTCCAGAAGCAAGAAGTGGGTGGTCTGAGGTTCATTCCTTCCTAGTCCCCCAGCAAAAGCCTGAATTCTTTGGATGCAGAGATGATCTTCTTTCCCTTTAAAAAAAAATTCCATTCAAATCTGGCAGGGAAAAAAGTCCATTCTGTATTAAAAACAAAACAAAACAAAACAAAAAACAACACAGCAGGACTGGAAGGGTTCAGGGACAGTCTATCTGCAACCACTGTTCTCACTTCCCATTTGTCACCCCTATCCCTAAAATTCTTCATTTCATCCTCTGGGAACAGGAACTGGGAACTTCCTTTGTGCTCTAACCCAGCGCTATGAGGGCTCTAAGATTCCTACCAAGCAGGCACCTCCCAGCACCAGCCCAAGAGTATCTAGGGGAACAAAGAGGGAAGGAGGAAAGAGAGAGGCAAAGGAAACCCATACTTCTCTTCCTCATGCTTATGGCTTTGGAGATACGGCAGTTCTTTTCTTAGGACAAGGGGTTCAGAGGAGCAGAAGGGTGTTGTCAAGCAGGTCTTGGTTCCCTTTGCCTGGCTCTATAGATGTTGACATTCTCATCCTCATCCCGCTGGGCCAGCTCCAGTTGGAAGTGCTGGGGCAGGAGGTGCTGAAAGAAGCTCTCTGTGCCATGTTCCTCTCTCATCTTGGAGGCCAGATAGATGGTGCCATGGGGCCCGCATAGGTGTTGGAGGGTGCCCAGCAGCAGTGGGAAGGTGGGCTCCAGGTACACGATATCAGCCCCCAGCACCAGGTCATAGTCTCCAGGGAAAACATGCTGGTCAATCCCCCAGGATAATGCGCGGACCTGGGCCTGACCTCCAGCCGGCACATTGGCCTGGACGTTGGCCTGGATCTGCTCTAGGGCCAGGGGCAGGTCAGTGATGGTAACATTGCCCCCTGAGAGAGAGGAAGGAAGAGAAATGCAAGTCAGACAGACCAATCGAGGGGTCTCGGCTCCTACCCAGAAGGCCCAGAGACCGGAGGGCCTAGAGAACAGTGTCCTGCCAGCCCAGAGTGCACACTTGGGCTTTTAGTTACCTTAACCTCCATCTCACTTGCTGCTGTCCTCGTTGCTTTACATTCTACAACATCAACCTTGTCTTTGAGCTGATCTTCAAATTCTCTGTCCAACATACAACCACTGGCGTCACCAGAAGCCTGGGCAGGACCGAGCTGGAGAAGGGCTATGTATGCATCCAGCCCCTACTGACCCACACCAAACTTCATGGGTCTGGAAAGCTTTCCAGAAGACATGGCCTCAGCAAGCCCCAAAGGACAAGCAGGAGTTAGTTAGGTGGAGCTTCCCAGACAGAGAACAGAGAGTGCAAAGGCCTGAGGATGAGAGCATCACAAGTTCAAGGAAGGCTGAACCTTAGGGCATGTGGAAGGAAAGAGAGAAGTATCAAGACCGGAGAATAACGATGACATGCTAAGAGACTCGAGTTTGATTCTGAGGGGGCTAGGTTTCATAGGTAGAAGCAGAGGGTGAGGATAATCAGATTAGCACCTCAGAAAGCTTCATTCGTGCAAGAAATACATGTACTGAGCCCTTACTAAGTTCTGGCAGCACAGTGGTGAGCAAGATAAAACCTCAGCACTTCCTTGAGTGTTGTGAGAGAGGTAGAGACACACAAGATACTGCGAAACAGATCCTGACCGTGACAACTGTTACAGACAAAGGAAAAATTCCTTCCTTCATTCATATTTATTTTGTGCCTCTGTGCCAGGTGCTGAGAATACACCAGTGAACCAATCAGACAAAAATCCCTCCCCTCAGAGGGATTCTGGTCTAGCAGCAAAAAATGGACAACAAACAAAACAAATCAAAGAAAATACACTGTACACCAGATGCTATGGCAAAGCATTAAGCAGAGAAGGGGGATAAGAATTGCTTCAGGGACGGGGCGGGACATGTAATTTTAAATTGAGTGGTTGGGAAATGGCTCGCTCAACAGATTATGTTTGGGCAAAGACCTGGAGGAAATGATGGAACAAACCACATGGATCTCTCAGGCTAAATGTACCAAATAAGGGACTAATACGTGCCGAGACCTTGGGGCAGGAGTGTGTCAGTAAGTCTGGGGAAGAGCAGGAAGGCCACTGGCTAGAGCAGAGTCTGCTAGAGATGCTCTCTCTCCCTCTCCCTCTGCCCCTCCCCATGCTCTCTTAAATAAAAATTGAATAAGTTAATAAATAAATATCTTTCAAATAAACAAGTGAATAAAGGATCACTCTGACTGCTGTGATGAGAAAGGATGGCAGGGGGACAAGTTCAGAAGTGAAGAGACCAGTTAGGAGACAGCTAACCCAACTGAGAGGTGATGCTCATTTGAACCAGGGTGGTAGCCCCATCTGAGAAATGGTCAGATCCTGAATGATTCTGAAGGTACAGTCAGCAGGATGTGCTGAGAGGCTGGACATGAAATACTAGAGAGAGGGGTCGTTTGAGCTGACTGACTAGAAGACTGAACTGCTATTTACTAAAAGGTAGAAGGCTATAGGAGGAGCAGGACTGGAGAGGAAGATCATTAGTTCCTGTCTATGTGTGAGGTGCCCACCAGACAACCACATGAAGATGTCGGGTAGGTAGGATGTTCCACAAACAAATCTGGAGATGGAAATGGGAGTTACAGGGTCATGAGCATAGAAACGGGATTTAAACCCATGAGGTGATGGGATTGCTTGGGAGTGGGGAGTATAGACAGAAAAGGGAAGCGGGCGGGGCACCCGGGGTTAAGCGTCTGCCTTTGGCTCAGACTGTGATCTCAGGGTCCTGGGATGAAGCCCTGCATTGGGGTCCCTGCTTGACGGGAAGTCTACTTCTTCCTCTCCCGCTCCCCCTGCTTGTGTTCCCTCTCTCACTGTGTCTCTCTTTGTCAAATAATAAATAAAATCTTTAAAAATTAAAAAATAAAAGAAAAAAGGAAAAAAAAAGGGAAGGGGTCAAAGGACAACTCCAGTGCAAGTGAGGTGGGCAGAAAGCAGAAGTGTGGTACCCTGGAAATGAAAGGAAGCATTTCAAAGAGGAGGGAGAGTCAAATGCTGCAAAGTCAAGTCAAGTGGGCTCATAACCAACTCCTGTACTTACAAACATGGAGTTGGTTTGACTGCTGCAAATAAGGGCAGAAACGTGGAATGGATTGAGGGAAAAGTAAGACAGGAACTACAGATGAAGAAGATTAACTCTTTTGAGGAGTTTTGTTATAAAGCAGAACAGAAAAATGGGGTGGTAACAAAAGAATATGTAGGACCAACAGTTTTTTTCTTTCTTTTTTTTTTTTTAAAGATTTTATTTATTTATTTGACAGAGAGAGAGATCACAAGTAGGCAGAGAAGCAGGCAGAGAGAGAGGAAGGGAAGCAGGCTCCCTGCTGAGCAGAGATCCCAGATGCGGGACTCGATCCCAGGACCCTGAGATCATGACCTGAGCGGAAGGCAGCGGCTTAACCCAGCACCCCCAACAGTTTTTTTCTAAGAGAAAATATGGCATATTTATATATGTAACACGTGTGTGTGTGTGTGTGTGAGTGTGCATGTGTGCGGGCGCGTGCACGTGTGTATAGAATGTTCCAGAGAAAAGGAAAAACTGGTGATGCAGGGGGGACAGGGGATGGGGAGGAGGTTTGCTGAACAATGTCTTTGAGTAGATAGAAAGTTCGGGGTCCTGTTGACAAGTGGAGAGCCTGACTTAGCTAGGAGCACAGTGTGTTTATGGATGGTAACAGGAGAGAAGGCAGCACTTAAAATGGACACAGTTAGGTGAGTAGACATTGTGACATGAACGTGGAAAATTTTCTATAACAAAATAGAAGCAATCAGAAGAGATGGGCAACAAAGCCATCAGCTGAGGGTGAAGATGGGATGGAGGCCAGTAGAGGTTTGAAGGGAAAGAAGGTAAAACAGATGTTTGGGAGAACAGAAGAATACGTGCACAATGGAAGAACACGTGCACTGCCAGTAACAGACTAGCTGGGCAGTGCTTAAGGACTTAAGTTTAGTAATGACAAATTCAAAACGAAACCAGTCAGCACGGTTGTGTATATACTAGGAGGCCTAAGCTAGCCTGGAGATGGGGATACCAAAGAGACTTTCCCTTGGAAGTGATGTTTGAGCTGAGCACTGAAGGATGCATCTGAATAAACCAGGTGGTTCAAGAGTACTATCTGTATGAAGGCTCCATGGATGAGAACATCAAGACAGACTTAAGGCACTGAGAGAAGGGTAACTGACAGCATGAGGAGCACAAGGGAGGGAGAAGCACAGAAAGAGGCCAGAGAGGGAGGCGGGACCGTGGAAGCCATGCCAAAGTTATTGGTTTGATTTTGAAAGAACAAGAACTCATTGAAAGATGGGAGTGAGAGGCGATTACAGGTGCATCTTGAAAAGATCACTCTGCTGGGTAGAGTGGGCAGAGGTCTGGGAGGGGGCAAGGAGTCAAAGCAGGAAGACGAGGTGGCCTAAATGCAGCAGGGCAGGCAAGTTCCCATGGTAGCATGGACTGGGGAGACATCAGTGTCGATGGGAAAACGTGAGATTTGAGAGATTTTTAGAAGATAAAATCAGTAGGATTTGAGTAATGGCTATGGGGGTGAAAAAAATGGACATGTCAAAGGTGATATCTAGGTTTCCCATTGGGTAGATGATGCTTTGGTTCACTGAGATGGGAACACCTGAAGGAAAAACAGCCTGGGTGCAGGAAGAACACAAGATCTACTTTTGGCATGCTTACCTTCCCATGGGTAAGCTTGAAGACACTTGTGAAAACCCAAGGAAGAAACAACAGTGGCCTGAACTGGAGATGGTAGGAAGAGGAGCAGACAACTGGGGAACTATTAAGGACTTATGACCCACAGGTTTGACTGATTGCCGAGATGTGAGCAGGAGAGAGCAAAGGACACGATGACACCTAGATTTCTTATTTGGCAGCTGGACAGGGGCAAAGGAGGAGAACCCAGTCTTGGAGCAAGTGGAAGCAGGTGTTCCCATCCATATTACTCACTTTTCTCCCATTTTAGCATAACTGTATATCTCTCCTCTGCTCTTCCTTCATGGAAAATTGCTTTTAACATCCCTTGGTTCTGTGAGCCTGCTGTGTTCGAACTGTTCACCTTCTCACTTCACAGTGCTTCTCTTTGAATTCCCAGGGATCAAGGGACACATAGCCAGAGCATGTCCACTGGCTCTGTGCATACATCACCATAATTCCAGTACCATAACATCTGCCCCCACCTTCCCCACTAGACCATAAGCTCCTCAAGAACAGGGAAGGTGTCTCACTCACTGTTATATCCCAGTACCTGGCACGATAGAAGGCTCCAAACAGATATTGACTGAATGAACACAAGAATGAATGCCTGTCTCTGGGAAGACTTCCCTGAATGTGACCTAGTTGTGTTCCCAAGAACAAAGACATTTGCATTACTAGGGAGATGACATCATAAGTGTTTTAAATGAGTGTTTTGGGTGTGAGGTTTTGCCTGCCCATTAGATTATAAATTAGGAGCTGTTTCCTTTGTAGTTTTGGATCCTTGAAAAAAAAGTGAAGCAAAATTTTCCTTACCTTTTCCTTCCCGAAGTCTGCAGTGCCTAATTCCTACCCCCACTTCCCCCACAAAAAACACCCTAACCCTCAAGAATTCACGCTTATTTCTCCCAAACAGTTAAAACCCTAAAAAACCTAATATCTGCTCTCCTCTGGTTTAATACAAGCAGATTGCTCCCCCTACAGAATGCCCCCAAAGATGCATTTTGACAAAACAGCATGTCAAAGCAAAGGCGGTTTTAAGTGACGGTATTATTCATGAAATCACAAAGAGCAAAAAAGTAGAAAAAAGTCCTACTCCTTCTAAGGCCTGCCCGGTTTTTATTTCCTGCCCCCAAATCAACCATCCTGGGTGCTTTCTCTGGCACACAGAAAGAGGATGCGCGCACGCACACACACACCCCGTTTGTTAAAAAGAGACTGGTCGGGTCGCAAATCACTCCCCTCCCAAGAATCCAGGGAGTGACAAATTTCTCCACGACCCAGTCCCCACCCCCACTCCACTCGTATAACAAAGCTCACGCACCCTGCAGCGCGGCCAGGATTCCCACGATGCCCGTCCCTGCGCCTAGTTCGATCACTTTCTTGCCTCGGAAATCCACATTTTGACTTTCAAAATAGTTGCACAGGCTCAGAGCCTACGGGGGGAAAGGGGGAGAGAGAAAGAAAAAGGCTGTCGCGTGGATGGTTCCATATGGCAGAGGGAGAGTCCAGAGTCCTGACCTCCCGGGGGCCCTCGTCCAGAGCCGCCCACTCCTCACCGCGTCCCACACGCGCGCCGCCACCCCGAGGCGGGACCCGAAGTTCTGTGTGATGCTCAGCACGTGCCCACAGAAATAGAACCGGCTTTTCTCCGAGTACGACTCCGCGAAAAGTCCGACTTCACGCGGGAACACGTATTCGGAGTCTGATTCACGATCTGAGCAGGGGTCGGCCATCCGGATGAGAGCGCACGCGGACCCCCAGGCCAGCGCTGGTATCCCGGATCTGGGACCGGCTGGGGGTGTGGGGCCGCGGATCGCCTGGGCTTCTCCGTGGCACCGAGCCCCGCCTTCCCGAGTTTGCCCTCCTCCCTCCAGTTTGACTTCCTGCAGATGGGATGAGAAGCTGCCCCTCCCGCTCCGGTCCCCAGCGCACACCCGACGGGGCTCACGTCGGACTTCGCGGGGCAGACCGGGCAGACAGGTCTGAGACCCGGGGAGAGGAGAGAGGAGTGAGAATTTTACTGTAGGAAGAGGGAGTCCTGGGACTCCTCTCACCTGCGGGATGCACAGGTGCCTGCAACTAGGAAAGAAACCCAGACCACTTAGAAGCGGGATAACGAAAGGGGTAGGGTGCCAGGACTGACTTTGCCAGTCCAGCTGGAGACCCGCGCAGCGAACGCCCACCGCTCCGGCCGCCGCCCACCCTCGCCGCGCAGGTCCGCGGAGTATACTGTTGGGTCTTTAAGAGGCGGGGTTGATTCGCAACGTGCCCGATTGCGTCATTATCCTGCGCCTCGAGCCTCGGTCTCCACGTGTGTTCAGTGGACAAACCCCGGACTGGGGATCATGGCGGGAGCTGAGAGTGGGGACGCGGCGGGAGCGGAGGCCCCGCAGCCCCAGAAGCGCTACTATCGGCAACGTGCTCACTCCAACCCCATGGCTGACCACACGCTGCGTTAGTGAGTGAGCAGGGCAGGGGGGCGGGAGCAGGGGGAGGTAAAGGAGGGCGGAATGTTTGCAGCATCCCGCAGCAATTCGGAAGGGCTGTTCCGGGACGGTCGGTAGGGTCACAGAGGCACCGGGAGGCTCGGCTGAGGCTCGGCTGGGTGACGTCAGCGTTAGAGGTGGGTCGGGGAGATTTAGGAGAGGGCGGAGTTGGAGGGCTGAGAGGGGGCGTGGCGTTCTGCCCCAAGTCCCAGTTGTGGGGTAAGTCCGGAAAGAGAGTAACTTAGACTGGAGTGTTGCAGGCGGAACGTTGTTTCCATCTTTCGGTTTCGTTTATCGGATTTAATAAAAAGCCAAACATAAACACACATCCCACCCACACCTTAATCCATCCTCTTCCCATAGAGCACATAAACAGAGTAAGGTCCCAGTGCCTTAGGCAGCCAATCTCTGGGGGAAGGGAACTTGTGACCCAAGAAGGAGAGCTGCCTGACCAGAGTCACATCAACTCCTAGAAGTGGAGATGGGCAGGTCAGCAATCATGAGCCTCATGATGGGCCTATGATTCACACTGGGGTTTAAGGGTGGTTTCCATTGTGTCTGCTAGAGACCACAGAGCCCAATGTTACAGAATTTTTGAGAATAGCTCTTCCCATTTACCTCCCACCCTTATCCATCTGCCCACACACATGTAGTACCACTTCCGCAATGGCTTGACCAACCTTCTCATGTCCCTCGTGTCTTCTTTCCAATAGCCCTGTGAAGCCTGAAGAGATGGACTGGTCTGAGCTATACCCAGAGTTCTTCACTCCACTGACTCAAAATAAGAGCCACGATGACCCAAAGGATAAGAAAGAAAAGAGAGCTCAGGCCCAAGTGGAGTTTGCAGACATAGGCTGTGGCTATGGTGGCCTATTAGGTAACACTCTGGCCTTTTCTCTAGGGCATGGAGAGGCAATGTCTAGGTTGTGCTACCTCAGCAGGTTTGGTGGGGGCCATAGTTGGCCTTTCCCCTTCGGACCAGACACCAGTGCTGTGACATCAGTGTGGAGAACCTCTGCTTTCCCCGTACTCTGGGTCTGTGGCCTTTGTCCTGGAGAAGGGAGGGTGTTGACCCAAATGCCTCTTAGAACTTGGGTTGTTCTGTCTGGCCCCACCCCTGGCCTCGGTCCCTCCTTGAGCCGTTTCACCTGCAAGGTGCCGGGTCAGTGAGCTGGTCAGCACAAGCGTCAGAGATAAGTCACTGTAGCCAGTGATCCTGAACTGTCTTTCTGAGGGATTCCACCACTCTCCCTCTCTGCCCCACTGCTTCACCAAAACTCATTGTTTCTGTTCTACTCTCGTGTTTTCAAGTTCCTTCTGTATTGTCTGATTGTCTGTATTGTCCCAGCCCTGCATGCCAGGCCACTTCTCTATTTTTAGATCTTCCCATAGAGGTAACAGTATGACAGAGAGAGGAGAAACATGGTACTTGGGGGCAGAAGAGCTCAGTTCAAGTTCAAGTTCTGCCTCTTCTTAGCTCTGTGACCTTGGGCATTTCTGACCTCAGTATCCTCATCTTCTCAATTTACACAGAGTGTTAGGAGGATTAACTGAGTCAATGTGTGAAAACACTGAAAACTCGGAAGCACTTGCAAATATACATGTATTCCCAGGCCCTCCCACTTCCAGTCTGGGTAATAGTCTTTGGATCTAAGCCTAACCCTAACCTTAACCCTCTTCTCCAGCATAGAACCAGCCATATACATATCTCTTCAACCACACTTGCCATTCGTGATTTTGGCAGTTGCAGATTGGCAGTTCCTTTCTTTTCTTGACCCCTTTGTACTTCCTGTAAGTATGAGGTTGACGATTCCATTCCTATTTCTGTGTCCAGTGGAACTGTCACCGTTGTTCCCGGACACACTGATCCTGGGTCTGGAGATCCGGGTGAAAGTCTCAGACTATGTACAAGACCGGATTCGGGCCCTTCGAGCAGCTCCTGGAGGTGGCTTCCAGAACATCGCCTGTCTCCGTAGCAATGCCATGAAACACCTTCCTAACTTCTTCCGCAAGGGCCAGGTGGGGAGCGGCTCCGGTGGGTAAGGCTGGTAGGCAGGTATGGCACTGAAGCCAGGCTCTCAACCCTGTCAATGCCTGTCTGTCTCACAGCTGACAAAGATGTTCTTCCTCTTCCCTGACCCACATTTCAAGAGGACGAAGCACAAGTGGCGAATCATCAGTCCCACACTGCTGGCAGAATATGCCTACGTGCTTAGAGTTGGGGTGAGTTGGGAGTGGGAGGGAGGGAGGGTTGAGCGGCCTATTCAGAGACCTTCCACTAAGAATTCCACTTAATTAATAAATTAAGCATTTAGGACTCATGCCACCACTCCCATCATCACCCTGCTCAGCTGCATGCAGCCCCCCATCTCGGGTGATTTTTGCCTCTGCAGGGGCTTGTATATACCATAACTGATGTGCTGGAGCTACATGACTGGATGTGCGCCCACTTTGAAAGGCACCCCCTTTTTGAGCGTGTGCCCCTGGAGGAACTGGTAGGTAGGGGCCCTGAGGGGAGTTGTGACAATGCAGGCCTTTTCCGGAGTGGTTCTGTATTCTTTGAACCCAGCTCAGTGCCAGGAGGCTGGGGTGAGAGTCTCAGGGCCAGGGGCTGTCTGAAAGGTGGGCAAGGACTTATGGAATCCTTCTTTTTCCCAGAGTGAAGACCCCATTGTGGGACATCTGGGCACCTCAACTGAGGAGGGAAAGAAAGTCTTACGCAACGGAGGCAAGAATTTCCCAGCCATCTTCCGAAGAATACAGGATCCCACCCTGCAGCCAGTGACCCTCAGTCCCACCCCTCTTGGCCACTGACAGCCTACCTTGCCTTAGCTTGATCACAGGACCTTCCTAGCCGAGACTGCCAGGGCCAAGAGGGAACAGTTTTTCAAAGAAGTTGGGAGAACTTCCCAAGCCAGAAGCCTGAGATTCACAACTGACCTCTCATCTTCTTGCCTGTCTACCACCAACAGAAAGCAAAAGAAGCTAACTGGGAAGGTCAAAAGACCTTGGACCAGAAGGGATGTTTGGAAGGGTGTGGGGTCTTGCCCTTCCTTAGCACTCCCTTCTTCTGGGATCTCTCCTTCTCAGTGAAAGTGAGGAATGCAGTTCTCCACTATCCATCTAAACAGCTTGCTAGACTCAAATTGCCTGTCCACTTGTGTTTACTTTGCAGTCCTGGAGATAACGTGTGTGCATGTGCCCCTGCCCATGCTGCTATTTCTTGGGAAAGGCTAGAGCATGTATCACGTGCCTTCTCCCATCCCCAACCCCCAATCCTCTCCCTGCCTGAAACTTGACCTGAGGAATCTGCTGTCTTTATTGTTGCTGTCTCTGGAGAGTCCTGGGTCGGGATGGTGGAGACCCTCTCCTTTTTCATGTTGACCTTCGATTCCAGAATTTCAGAGCTAACTGGCACAGATCCCAGTGGCAGCAGGGTGGAGGAGTAAGGAGCAGAGAACTAAACTGCAGGATTCTGAGGCTAAAAGCAAAAATGGACTGCTGACTAGAAATCCCCCCTCCTCTCAAAACGACTGAGTCAGCTGGAGATTCAGAGCACTCACGTAGCCCTTCTTCCATCTAGGAGCCCAGAGAAGTCTCTCAACTTTTCTAATTTGTGAAAGGTTCCTTTGTTTCTGCTCCTGAAGCCCTAGGTTTCCATGGCTAGAAAGACAGGGTTTGTTGACCTAAAAGACTAACCCCTTCTCAAGGAGCAGAGATGAAGGCTTCTGGAGCCATTTTAACCCATTAACCTACCCACCATCTGCCCAGTGTCAGGTACAGGAGGTGGGAAAGCTGTGGGAGTGCCAGCAAGTTCTGCCTAGCTATGGAGAAGGCACAGCCCCATATACCAAGAATATGGAGACGGCTACAGCTGTGCCTCTTCCCTTCCCGAAGGCTGAAGGGTGGGGAATTCCTGACAATGGTCCCAAGAGGGCCTGGCTCCCTGGGGAAGTAAGAATACTAGAGACTGACTCTGTACCTCAATATCCTAAACCTCACCAAAGAGCCTTTACCAGGAAGATATCTTTAGGCAACTGGACCAGGGCACCAGCCCAGAAAGGGGGAACCAAGGCAGACCTCCCTTCCCAAGAGGGTCATTAGGAACAAGAGACCCCAGAGAGCTGCAAGGTAACTCCAGCCCCGCCTACTGTGCCTGGGTGCTAATCTTCAGCTCAACCACTTAGGAGGGGATTGGCTGAGGAGCTTGAAGAGGGGGCGTTGCCACTCTCTCACCCAAAGATTTAAATAGGGGCTCAGGAAAGCAAGCAAGATGCCTGGGAGAAGTCCTCTCCTTCATGGGTTCCCTGAACCAGACCATGACCCAGACCCTCAAGCTGGCCTCCAGAGTGTTCCAGCGCATCCACTGTGCTCCCAAGCTGGGCACCTCACTGGGTTCCAGAGGCTCCGACTCAGCGCCCCGGAGCTTGGCGGACATTCCAGGCCCCTCCATGCCAGTCTTCCTTGCTGAACTCTTCTGCAAGGGGGGTCTGTCACGCCTACATGAGCTGCAGGTAGAGGTGGACCTTCATGGGAATGGAATGCTGGGGAAACGGGCTTTGACAACACCAGAAAAGACGGACTAGTACGCAAAGTAGGAGGAGGGCCAGTGACAACAGATACCCATGAATTAGAAAAGTTGGAACTGCGGGTGGTGGTTGGACCTGCGCGGGGTCCAACCCCACACCCAGCAGAAGAGTGCGCTCAAAAAGCGCCTTCTCACGGTACTGAAGTGGAGGCCAGGTATGTCTAGAACAAGTGGCCAGGGAGGTGGAAATGCACAGTACCTTCCCCGCGCGTCGGACTTAAAGCTACAGGCGCTCCTCTTCAGTTACTAGGAGTTTGTTCTGAGATAGTCCACGTGAGGAGCCTTCAAGGATTTCTTCGCCTCGGCTCAGCCCGGGTGACCTAAGAGAAGTCCTGAATATCTGCTTTATGCAGAGGCCCTCCGTTTTGCCCATCGCACCCAAACTTCTAGGGATGGGAAGTGGGGGAAAGAAAAGGAGGAAGGGTTTGCAGCATCACGGCTATATTCTAGCTGGGAGTCGGTGAAGAAACAAGCTCCCTCTTGCAAAACCCAGCCAACATCCTTGACGTTGACAGGGACCAAGCTGGAGGGCCCCGGCTGGGGTCTCCAGTGTCTTCCATGCCGGTTCTCCCAGGTGCAGGGCGTTTCGCGCTTTGGGCCGGTGTGGTTGGCCAGCTTCGGGACGGTGCGCACTGTGTACGTGGCAGCCCCCGCGCTCGTCGAGCAGCTCTTGCGACAGGAGGGGCCCCGGCCGGAGCGCTGCAGCTTCTCACCCTGGGCAGAGCACCGTCGCCGCCAGCAGCGGGGTTGCGGACTGCTCACCGCGTGAGTCTTCCCTGGCCCCAAAGCCCTAACGCCCGGCTGCTGCGTCCCTCTCCTGTAGCTGGTCTGGGAACAGTCTGTCTCGGGGTGTGGAAGGAGACTGGCCTCTCCCCCACAACCGTCTAGCACACTGTGTTTCCCACCCTAGCCTGTTTCCCTCAGGCTCAGGTAGAACCCCGCCTTGGTCCCCCACCCATCTCCTTGTCTTTGTGGAGTCCGGAATCCTGGAAATCTGTTGAAGGGGCGAAGGTACCAGGACCTAGATGGAATGTAAGATTCCGTGACTCAAGTTACCCAGGAACGCAGCCCTCCCTGCCCCCCAGCTAGGAAATGAGTAACGAGGAAGGGGGACGGAAAGCAGGCGCAGGCAGGAGCAGGGTTTTGTACCCCAAGGGAGCAGCTGCAATCCTTTTCCTGGCCACCCCAGCCGAATACGCTCCATCTTCACCGCAGCCAGCCGGGTTGGCCGCCTCCACATACCCCCATCCGCCCTGATGCGCCCCCTCTCTGCACACCCGCAGGGAAGGCGAAGAATGGCAAAAGCTCCGTAGCCTCCTGGCCCCGCTGCTCCTCCGGCCTCAGGCGGCCTCCCGATATGCCGGGACCCTGGACGACGTGGTCCATGACCTTGTGCGGCGACTGCGGCACCAACGGGGACGCGGTGCTGGGCCGCCCACCCTGGTTCGGGACGTGGCTGGAGAGTTTTACAAATTTGGACTAGAAGGTGAGTCCCAAGACCGGGCAAGCATGGGAGGCTCCCGCCTGGTCTCCGGGTGCCCTGACAGCGCCCCCTCCCGCCCAGGCATAGCGGCGGTGCTCCTGGGTTCCCGCCTGGGCTGCCTGGAGGCCGAAGTGCCTCCCGACACAGAGACCTTCATCCGCGCGGTGGGATCGGTGTTTGTGTCCACGCTACTGACCATGGCGATGCCCAGCTGGCTTCACCGCCTCGTGCCCGGACCCTGGGACCGCCTCTGCCGAGACTGGGACCAGATGTTTGCATTTGGTAAGGCCCGGAAATGAAGTGGGGATAGGGCAACATAAAGCTGTTTATGGATGGTGAGGCATCCCTGTACCTTCCCCACACAGCCCAGCAGCACGTGGAGAGGCGGGAGGCTGAGGTAGCCTTGAGGAGCAAGGGAAAGCCTGAGGAGGACTTGGGATCTGGGACACACCTGACCTACTTCCTGTTCCGGGAAGAGTTGCCTGCTCCGTCCATCCTGGGCAATGTGACGGAGCTGCTACTGGCTGGAGTGGACACAGTGAGTTTCTTCTCCATGTTGGGAGCCCCACTTCCAGAGCTTAGCCTCTCCAGTTTCAGGGGCCACTTTGCCGCTGCAGGGGATCCACCGTGACCCTTTTGTCCAGCTTGGCTTAACATTTCCTGAACTCCAGACGGCCTCATATTCTGCCCGCTTTACTGGCTGTCCACTCTCAAAACCTCTGAGACTCTCAGCTTTCCCCCCAGGTATCCAACACACTCTCCTGGGCTCTGTATGAACTCTCCCGACACCCTGAAGTCCAGACAGCTCTCCACTCTGAGATCACAGCGGCCCTGGGCCCTGGCTCCAATTCCCACCCCTCTGCTACTGCTCTATCCCAGCTGCCCCTGATGAAGGCAGTAGTCAAGGAAGTGCTAAGGTGAGGGGACAGGAGAGGAGAAGCTAAA
The DNA here is from genome assembly GCF_011764305.1 of Mustela putorius furo. Classification (NCBI taxonomy): domain Eukaryota; kingdom Metazoa; phylum Chordata; class Mammalia; order Carnivora; family Mustelidae; genus Mustela; species Mustela putorius. The sequence continues at coordinate 3,024,597 of NW_025422127.1, read as the reverse complement.
GAAAATGTTGGGAAGGGCTGGGGAAGGAGATGCTGAATGGGAGTGGGGAGGAAGTGCAAGGAAAATGCATACTCCTGACCAAGAATGGCTTTGGATGTCAAGGGCTTGGGGTCAAGAGGAAGGCTACAGCCCCCAGCCTCACCTTGCTATTTCCCTCTTGTTCTGCAATCCAGATTGTATCCTGTGGTACCTGGAAATTCCCGTGTCCCAGACAAAGACATTCGCGTGGGTGACTATATTATCCCCAAAAACGTGAGTAGAGCCGATGGGCCCCTTTTGTTAAGCCATCCCTCACAATCTTAGGCCCCATCTTGTTTTCAAACACTCCATATAAGCCCTTCACCTTCCCTTTGGCCTGAATGCCTCTCTCTGGAATGTAATGGTGCAGTGGAGCAATCATTCCAAAATTAGCCCCAGAAAACTTACCCCATCACCAACCAGCGCCTGCCTTTTCTCCAATCCATATATCCTCTTTCTATGTCCCTCCCTGCTTCCGTGGGCCCAAACTGACAAGTTTATGTTCCTTCCCCATCAGACGCTGGTCACATTGTGTCATTATGCCACTTCAAGGGACCCTACCCAGTTTCCAGAACCAAATTCTTTTCGTCCAGCTCGATGGCTGGGGGAAGGTCCAGGCCCCCACCCATTTGCCTCTCTTCCCTTTGGTTTCGGCAAGCGCAGCTGCATGGGGAGACGCCTGGCAGAGCTGGAGCTGCAGATGGCTTTGGCTCAGGTGAGTGATCTGGACATACCTTCCCCAGACATGAGAGACTCTGACCCTCTAAAGCTATGAGGTCTTTTGACAAGCATAGCAAAATGTATGAATTGGTAAACCTAATCCTCTGAAACTTAGCAATCCTGTTTTAAGTCTAGAGTGAGCAAGGATATTTGGACATTTTTTTGCCCTGCTATAATCCCTTAAGAAATTCCCTACTGACCACAGGTGTCATTTCAGATTTGACCAACCTAACACTAATAATACCCTTTAGCAATCAAACCCACCATTATAGACCCCTCCCAAAGTGAGAGCCTTCTTCTTCTCTTTCCAGATCTTGACCCACTTTGAGGTAAAGCCTGAGCCAGGTGCTGCCCCAATCCGACCCATGACCCGGACTGTCCTGGTACCCGAGAGGAGCATCAACCTACAGTTTGTAGACAGATAGTCCTGTGGAAGGAGGCTATCACCATCAACCTTTCTCTCATTGTAGGGATTTATTAGCCACAAGACCAAGAGATATGGATTCCCCCTGAGACCTATTTGACTAGACTGGTTGGAAGGACCCTAGCAAACTGCTTGAGGCAGCCCTGACCAAGGTGTGAAATATGCCTTGACCTGACCCTTCGGGTCCTGAGAAAACCAGAGTCCCTTTGCCTACTCAGCTTTTCTCCTGGTCTCAATCATACGCATCCTTCAAGGGCCAGCTCAGATCTGAACTCATAGTGTTGGGTGGCCTGAGGATGGATTCCACCACTGCCTTTTTGGGCTTCCACAGTGTTCAGGAGCTGCTGGGTAAGCACTTACCATGACATGAACTCAGTTATGCATCTGGTCTGTACCTGGTTGGTCTTTCTTCTTGTGTGTGAGCTCTTTGAGAGGAAGAACGAGACCTTATTCCATCTTTATATCCCCTGAGTGGGTGGTGCCATACAGGCTCAGACTGAATCTGAACCATGTGGCAGAAGGGATAAGCAGCTTACCAGGAACTGTCTACTCTCCTTTTTCTTCATCTTCTCTCTAGCAAGGTGAGTCAGCCCTCACCTGCTTTATGATGTTTTAAAACTCTCCTTGACTCTCTGGTCACCATTAGAGGTTGGCTTGTCCCACCACTTAGTTCCTGGGCAGAGACGCCTTTGGGCCTCTAAGCCTTCCTTTTATATATTGGTATTTTTTAATATTCACAGTTTTGAAATAAAAGAATCAAATGTTCCATCCTTGGTTTTGACTTACTTCTCTTCCATTTCTACTTCCTACAAGTCCAGGAGGCAAGACCCTCACCCAAATCCGCTGCTTTGATTTCTCTTGTCCTGGCAGTGACCTCCGTAACAATGGGAGGTCTAGACACCTGGGAGAGTGGTTTGCCTCACAAACCCAATACGTTTCTGTCTGTGCTGGGAAGAGCCAGAGTTTGGCTCCCTGTAAGAGATTAAGGGGGTGGTGGTGAAAAGTAATGCCAGGGTTAGCCTGTAGAAATGGGTTGGGGAGCTAGGGATTTGCAAAGATGGCCAGAGGCAACTGACTCTGTTGGAAGTACTTCTGGAACCTGGACTGCTAGGACCAAAGAGTATCTGCCCTCTCTGGAAAAGTTGCTCTGAGGTAATTTTCTTCAGAGAAAGACAGGGATACATGCACAGAAGTGAAGTTAGACAGACAGGATGAAAGCTGAGTGTGGAGGCATCCAGAAGCCCTGGGGCCTTGAGGCAGAAGCAGGTAGGGCAGAAGGATCCTCTGTTTCCCTGAGTCAGCATTCTCTGGCCCCCCCAGAGGCTGGGCACAGTTCTCCCCTTGCAATGTATACAGATTAACTCATCTTCCATACAAATAAATCTCTCAGCACACTCCCTGCTGCCCCTCTCTAGCCTAGATTACCCTCCCCATGTCAGGACTTGCCCCCCTGCCTCCTGCTCCTCTCCATTCCAATTAGCTGGATGGAGATGGAGACACTTCCTCCTCCACCAGCTTGGCCCCCTGCCCTAGACAGGGCTCCTTGACTACAGACACTGTTTGCCACTGGGCCTTCTGAGGGCATCTATCTTTGTAAGATCTAGAGAGGGGCACAGTTTACCCGAGGCCTTATGCAGAAACCAAGGTTTTTGTGCCTTCACTGCCCTACCTCTCGACTCTTCTACTGTATCTCTGTCCACCCCCACTCCCCTTGACTAAGCTTAAGTTGAACCTGAGTGCCCTTTTAGCAGATCTGAACTTTGAGGGAGAATAAGCCCAATTTCCTCTCACATTCTTTCCCCCTGGAATCAGTGACGAGAATTCTGTACACCCACATTCCTCATCGGGCAAGTATGACTGATTTACTTGAGGAGGATAGCAGTTCCCATCATCCCTTCGTGACAAAAATCTCTTTAGGTTGGAAAAAGGGAAGGAGAAGGGACCATACTGATTGCTGGTCCCAACCCCCATACCAAGCAAGACCTCCAATGGTACTGAAAGGGAGGGAAACATCCTATCTCGCTTGGCCCAGTTTTAGGACACAGAGTAGAATTGGAGAAGGTGTGTTTGTATTTGTGTGTTCTTCAGTACATCTAAGCTTCCATGGAGGGCCATCATGAGGGACAGTCTGGGCCTGGCACAAGAAACCCCACCTGTGGCATACCTACCAGTCATATTTGCCAGGATAGATTACTAGTAGTCACTCTGATTTGCTCTCTCCTTTCTGACCTCCACCAGCTATTTTGTGAACAGCAAATCAGGAAAGTCTGGCACTTCTGTCTTCCCAGGTGGAGAATATGGAAGGTTGTCTCTCTACAGAAATAATATCCCACTGGAAAAAAAATGGGGCAGTTGCCTCTGTCCCCTCTTTCTGATCTCCTCAGAGGTTAGAAGTGATATACCTCAATACTTCCAGGTGACTCAAACCTGAGTCTAGTTTCAATGAGAACATTCCCAGCTAAGTCTTGGTGCCAGCACCATGGACAGCAGCCAAGACCCTTTTAGGGAAGGACAGGGAAGACCATTTCTAAGGCAAGGATGTGTGACCTTTAGTAGAGAAGCATTTCCCCCAAAACATCCCCAGGGAGCAGGCAGAACAGAACCTTCCTGAGAAAAGGACCAATAATAGGAAAGGCGTCTGGATCTGACTTAACAATGTATGAAGTAATTATTTTAATTGCTGATGAATAGTTCACTTAAAAGACACCATAATTCATATAATACACAGCCCCAAGGCCTCAGGAGAAAGGAAGCAGGCCTCAGGCTGACCCACATTTTAACCAGTCCTTCCCAAACCCTTTCTCTATAACAACAGCCCTCTACACTGCTGCCTCCAGGCACAACACCTTCCAGTGAATACCACACGGTCAGACCTGTGACCCTGAACTGCCATAGAAGAAGCTTAAGCCAAGGTTGGAGATCCATTCTGTCTCACTCCAAATAAGTCCAGATTCATTTCACACCACTTCCCTGGGTGGAACACATTATCTTGGAAGGACTGATAGAACCCACAAGATCCCCAGAGCAAGAAGGATAGCTCCATCCTTCCCCAGCTCCCAGTGTTTAGGGTGTTGTGGGAGCTCTTACTTTTTTTGCAAATAACCGCCATCCTTCATATTTGCAGTTTCTATTTCCCCCCATATTTCCATTTGTATTATGACAGTCAACACAAATTTCCAAGGCTCTGTGAAACTCCAGGAGAAAAACACATTCTGGAATTTGTTAACCAGCTACTATTTGAAACAAATGGACCACCAACTAGTCTAGAAATCTTTTTACGCCATCATTAATTTTCTTTGCAATGGCTTTCAACCTGTCCCTCATTTATCCTCATTCCAACCCTATGAGGTAGACAGGAAAGCCACGGTGGAGAGATTTTTTTTTCCTAAATCATACAACTTGCAGGTGGCAGTTCCACCCCTTAGACACCTCTGAGCACTGCCACCTAGCAGCCACTGTGAATTATTCGCCCGCAAGTGGGAGTTACACCTCCAACTCAGAACCCACTGCTGCATTTAGGATTTGCAACCTCTGCAGAGAAACCTCCCCACACCTCCCAACCCTCCAGAAAAGCCCCAGATGAGAAAGGAGTCTCCACGTGCATATAAATGATTCTTTATGCCCTCCCCCCATGCAATGGGGGGATGGAGCAGGGCGAGGTCCCCCCCCCGCCCTCATGCAGGGAACGGGAGGTCAATGTATACTAGTCTTATTGCCAGCTGCCCTGTGGCCATAGGGTGGGGAATAAGGGGTCTAAAACCCCTTTCTTCTGGCATTGGTCCCCCTTCACCAAGTCACCATGGTGGAGCTGGGGACTGGAGGCCCTAGGAGCTGAGGTAAGGACGGTTCTCTAGGGAAGAAAAGATGCTCTCCCCACCTGCCAACTGGCTGCCCCAAGATGAGTGTGAGGAGCTATCGGTGGGGGCTGGAATGTCATCCAGGTGTCTCTACCCAGTGGGTAGCACAGGCCAGACAATGTCTCCAGCTTGAGGTTGCCCCCAGAGATCCTCAGTGGTGGGGGCACTGTGCCCTAAACACCTTGTCCAGGAGGTACCTCCAGCAGCCATGACAGCTCATCTCTGGCCAATGCATCGACTCAAGATCCCTGCTCCTGGAGTTCAGTTTCAGACTGTGGTGACTCTCATGACAACCTCTCGGCCAGAATGGGAACTGGAACGGGCATCTGGTGGCCGTAGCTGTCCAAGGAGGTGCAGGATTGTGTAACCACAGCGCTGAGGCAAGAGCGTCCGCATGCGCTGGGCAGCCGGGGGGCGGCTGGTGGCCCCAGAGGGGGGGCCCGTCCGTGAGGTCCTGGGGCCCGGCTTCCCTGCCGTCCCTCCCCCTGCATCTCCTCCAATGTCCTTGGTCTTGTCGTAATTCAGGACCTTCCACTGCTGGTTCACTGCCTGCCAGCGCTTAAAGATGCGGTAGACAGAGGAGCCTTCGTGGACGATGAGGCCTGAGCAAAAGGGATAAGAAATCCAGGGTCACCTGCTGCCCAGACCTAGGCTAGAGATACTAAAGCAAGTATTTCTCCAGAGTAAGGAGATGGGGTCTGTAAAAGGCCTGAAGAAGCAGGGAAGGGAGGGGCACCAAGATAGCCCTCAAGGCTCCCAATGGTAGAAAATGTGGCTGTGGAGCTGAAAGAATGGGCAGGGAAAGTCAAGTATGTGAGTTGAAGGAAAACACTGAGCAGATAAGGGGGAGAGAGGTGCCCTCACCTATGCAGACGACATCCATGAAGCCATACATGCCGTAGCAGATCTGAAAGAGCAGATCCTGCCGTTGCCACTTGGCTGAAGGGCTGAGTGAGGACCAGATGAGCCAGGAGATGCTGGCAACGAGGAAGAGAGAGCCCAGAACTATGGCTGCAATCTGGACCTTCTCGATGACCGTCAGGGAGATGGCCTGCCACTGTGTGGGAGAAAGGGCTCCAAAAAGTCACAGAAAGAGAAGGAGGGCCAGGTGATGAGTGGCCCTAAAGAGGAAGATGCTGCAGAGCCCTCCTGACACCCCTTCAGGCAGGATTAGCAATCTGTCTCCTCTGCCCTGATCAGACCTAGTACGGAGCACTTTTCCCTTTGTTTGAGACCATTTCCCATCTTATTTTAGAAAGGCAGGTTCAGGCAAGTGCTCTGAACCCAGACCATCTAGGTCTGAATTCCAAATCCTAACTCCATCACTTACTCGCTGCGTAACTTTGGGCAAGCTTTTAAATCTCTTTGAGCATCGTTGTCCTCATCTTTAAAATGGCATAATTTTATAACTAACAGGATTATTATGAAGATAATACTATACACCAAGAAAACCATAGAAAACACTACAGGTTTGCTATCATCATCACCATATTCCGCTGCTGCTGCTTTTTTAATTTTTTTTTCTGTCTTAGTGCCTAAAACAGTGTCTGGAATACAGGTGGCACTCAATAAATGTGAATAAATGAAGGAAGGGAGGATTTACAGGCAGACAGGAGATTGTGGTAAGGGTGGGTAGGAGTAACTGAGGAAAGATGAAACGGATAAATAGGCTCCCTGGAGAGTCCCTGATTCTGACTACTCAAAGGCCTTTGCCCCCGTATGGAAGTTCTCTCCTCGCACCTCACCTGCAGTGGGTTCTTGGTGCTGATCGCCAGGACCTGGTACTTGAAGTAGCAGAGCTCACAGCTCCAGGAGCCCCTCTCACTGATCCAGCGGATGAGGCAGGGCTGGTGTGTGCAGCGCACTGAGCCGTCGCAGCGGCAGGGGCTCAGGAGCTCCCCCTGGAGGAAGAGTGAGGAGGGTCCTCGTCAGCTGTCACTACCCCACTCCTGTCCACTCTGAGAGAGGGAAACCTCTCCAGGTCAGTCATTCTCCAACGTTTAAAAAAACCTCAAACCTTTCACCCAAAACAGGGCAAGAGGCTAAGACCACAGCAAAAAAGAAACAACTTAGAGCTCAAGGTAAACTTCCCTGACCAAACAGACGAAGGATAAAAAGAAATGGGGTGGGAGAGTGACTGGGTCTCTTCCTCTCCTCAAATTTAGGGAGGGTGCTCTTAAAGGCTTCCCAAATGGAAAGCTACTCCTTAGGATCTGAAGGGACAGGAGGGTCAGAGCTTCTGAGCCATGCCTTTCTCCTCCTTCCCATCGCTGTAAAGTATTTCACACATGTGGTGCAGACTGGGATGGGTTATTGTCGTCAGTTTCCAAGTATCAAAAGGGGGGGTGGTTCCGGGTGTGGGATTCCTTGATTCCTTTAATCAAGGAATATTTTTCATTAGGTAGGTACACTCCCAGCACTATCCCGGGACAACTTTGTCCATAACATTTAAACAAAGAGTACTCTTTGGAATGAGATGGAAAGTTACGGAATGGGAAGTGAAGAAAAGTGCCCCATGGAGAGAAATACTGAGTAAGGCAAGGGCGTCAGCAGGGCCCCTCCCTTCAAAGGGGGAACAGAAGCACTCTGCCCACTTCAGAGTGAATAGGCCCCTCAGCCTACAGGGACCCCGGGGTGAGAGAAGTTGGGCAAAAAGGCTCTCCCCGTTGATGGGTGAGAGGGATTTTGAGCCCTCCAGGAGAAAGCCCCACCCTTTCCCTGGGAACCCGACCCCCTCCACCCCAAATGTGCGCTCCTCGACTCTCCAGCCAACACCCCCCAACCACAGACGCACCCGGTACCCACTCTGGGTCCTGGGTCCCGCCCAGCCTCCTCAGGCCCCGCCCCCTGTTCCTGGTCGGCCCGGGCGCCCCAGGTGCGCGCCCCCACCCCTCCCCGCCCGGCCCGGTACCCAGGCCTGACCTGCTCCGGGCCCTGGAAGCAGATTCGGCACTGGGGGGTTCGGAGCCCGCTGTCCAGGCTGCTGCTGAGGGACAGGGCGTCCAGCGCTCCCGGGGGTGGCGGCGGCGGCGCGGGCGGCGGCGGGGGTCCGACCCGCGGCTCCTTGTCGCCGGCCAGGCCCCGGGCCCGCGGCTCCGACCCGTAGTACTCCTCTTCGTCGCCGTCGCCGTCCCGGGTCGAGCAGCCGGCGAAGGGCGCCCAGCCGCAGCCGCCTCCCCCGCCCCCCCGGGGCTGCGGCTCGGCCCGGGGCCGCCCCCCGCCCGTCAGCACCAGCAGCTTCAGCTCGTTCAGGAACATGCGGAGCCGAGACTTGAGCATCGTCCGGGCGCCGGGGGGCGGGAGGCGGCGTGCAAGGGGGGCTCTCGGGCGGCGGGGGAAGGGAGAGGACAGGGCCGGGAAGGGGGCGCGCGCTGGAGAGCCGAGCCCGGCTGGGGTCTTCGGGGCCTGAGAGCGCCGTTCACGGCTGCCACAGCCAGGGTTCCGGGGCTTGCGGGGCCGAGAGGGCTGGTGGCCCGGGGGCGGCGGGGCAGGCAGCCATGGTCGGGGCAGGGGGCGGGGAGGGGGGCTCAAGGTGCCGCGCCCCACGGGTCCGGGTCTGGAGCGGGCCGGGCCCCCGGGGTTACGCGCCCCAGTCCTTCTGCGGCGGGGCCGCCCCCCATCGCGGTCCTGCTGGCTCCAGTCCCGCTCCGGTTCCCGGCTCCGACTCGGCTCGGCCCGTGCGCTCGGCGGTGGCAAATGGCGGCTCCTTCCGGCGGCGGCGGCGGCGGCGGAGACCCCCCCGGAGCGGCGGGCGGGCGGGCGGGGCGGGCGGGGCGGGAGCCGGGGAGCCGGTGAGGGATGGAGGGAGGGGCGGGGCGGGGAGCGGGAGAGGAGAAGTGGCCGCGGCTGCGCATCCCCGCCCTGCCCCGCACGAGCAGGTGTCCCCAGAGGCGGGGGCGAGTGTGCGAGCCAGGGAGAGGGTGGAGGGAGGGGAGTGGCCAAGGAGGGGGGGTGTGCACTCGGGTAAAGAATAGGTGTGTTAATGGGGGTCGGGGGAGGGGTGGGAGCGACTGAGGATGGAAGGTGAGTGGTCAAAGACAGGTGCATCAAGGAGGGAGAAGCTTGTGCAAGATGGGAGTGTGCAAAGAAAGAGCTATGCAAGTGTCTGAGGTGAGGAAGGTGAGCAAGAGATGGACTCAAGCAATAAACGCTTTTACACAGAAGACCGACGGCAGAAAATAGATGAGTGTGTAAGGGATGTAGTTGGATTGTATGAAAACAGAAGAGTGTAATTGTAATGTGTGAGGGAGGTGAATGAGCAAGCGAAACGAGTGCTTAAGGGATGAGAGTGTCTTTCCTGGTACTCTCCTGCCCCACCACCCTACACTGAAGTGAATACCACACACACATACCTACACACAAGCAGCTCTTTGGTTTTGCTTTTATGGAGGTCTTGACCCTGAGAATCAGTTTTTCCCCCTCATCACATTATTTCTGCCTTACACTGATATCCTTACTCTCCAAGGCTGAGGGAAAAGGGATTCCAGAGGAGCCCTTTGGGTCAAACGCACTGGAAAAAAATTAATTAGTAAAAGAGTAATTAACAGGAGAAGGGAGGGTATGGAACCAGGGACAGACTGCCAAACTAAGTCTCCTCAATAAAAGTGATTAAGGAGAGTGATGCTTTAATGAAGTATTCACATGTTTTGGGTGGATGGATGAATGAATCACAAAGGGGGCTAGAACTCAAGGCAACATAGAGGATGACTTTTATTCTAAAGAATATTCTAAAGGTGAAGCCTAAGTAGACCTTGCAGGGGTAGGAAACCTGCCACAAGGTTTATAAACCAACCAGTCCCAGTAAAAGAGCCAATAAAACATTCACCTCAGGTCAGAAGCCCCTTAGCCAGTTTAGACCTTGAGGTTTTTCTTTCCAGTGTCCCAGCTGCAGTTGCCTGCAAAGGCCCAGAGCTACAACTATCAGAATGCAGAGAAGGGGAATCTGTACGGACATGTATTCCATGTTGCCCTGGAGCGGGGTTTATAGTCATCTCAAGCCTGAGCTGTTATATCCTCCACTAAATGGTTAGGGAGAATAGAAGTTAAGGTGGAAGAAGTGGCCAGCGGAACCTGGGTAGCTCAGTCATTAAAATGTCTGCCTTTGGTTAAGGTCACGATCCCAGAGTCCTGGGATAGAGCCCTGTGCCAGGCTCCCTGCTCCCAGGGACTACGCTTCTCCCTCTGCCCCCCACCCACCCCCATTGATCTCTCTCTCTCAAATAAATAAAATATTTTTTTAAAAGGTGGAAAGTGGCAAATAGAGCTATAAAATGGTTTTAGATTTTAGACAATTTCTTGCAAATGAGATACTGATCCCTTTCTTCTTTATTCTCATTCCCATAAAGGATTAGGAGATCAGAAAGGAAGCTGGAACCAGTAACCAGTACGACAAAGAAAGTCAGAGAAACCTCTCTGTTGTCTATCTTAGGTGTCTGTGAACAGAAGCTATTTAGAAAAGTCTGTGTTCTGGGCAGGAGCAAGGGCTAAGAAAGCTTGCAATGGGGAAGAGAGAGAAGCAGAACGACCCCAGACAGGGTTTGTAGAAGAGCACAGATGGTTCTCATGCAGTGCTAGGGTCTGAGGTGGTGGTGGAAGTAACTTTCTTGCACATGCTCACTCCCGTATCTATCCATCTACGTATAATGTGTAAAATACACATATATACACATGTACAGATACACATATAATCATAGCATCTTAGTGTTGGAAAGATCCTGAAAGGCTAAATATTCCTGTCTCTTGCTCATTGATACCTTCTCTGCCAGAAAGCATTATTTTAACACTACCAGGAAGGGGTGGAAGTTAGAAGAGGGGAGGGCATTACCTTGACACTCTTCCTGTTGGATTACTGCATTAATCTACCCTCCATCAATCCTTTAATCCTAGTTTTGCCCTCAAATGGGTATTGTCTACTCTATTATACGACCACACACACTGTTGGCTACATCTTTACAGACAGCCTCATCACTACTTTAAAGGGCTAGTGACTGAGACACCAAAAAAAAAAAAAAAAAAAAAAAAAAAAAAACCACCCGCATGCACACAGGAAGCAAGCATTCAGTAAAAATTTGTTGAATGAGTGAATGAATGAAACAAAGACACAAATGAGAATGTTTTCCCACGCAGTGAAGCACAGAGGCGACAGCAGCACCTCTGGCTCCCCGTCCCATTCTTCGGATCCCTGACCAGCATATAGAGAATGAGAGACGTGTAGTGTGTAGTGAGACTGGAGCAGCGCTCAGGATCGGCCTGCAGCCCTGAGTTGGGAATCTGGGTGGCCCAGGTTGCCATGGCACCGCATTGGACTCCACCCTCTCTCTTCTCCTCCGCGGCCCGCCCCCCCAACCCCGCCGGGGTCTGGCAGTCAGTCACGTGTGCCACCGCGTAACCACACCTCTGCTCCTCAGAGCTAAGTCAAGGGGTCACGTGTGGTAGCAACAGATCACGTGGTTGCCATCTCCCCACTCCGCCCCCCTCCCCTCCCCGCCCCCTTCCCGGTCATAGCCTCTCCTGGGTACTCCTCTGCGCATGAGTGGCTTGTCACGTGCCCCGAACGTCCGGCTTTCGCCCCGCCCCGCCAGTTTCCGCGCGCCTCTCTGGCAGCTGGTCACATGGTGAGGGTGGGGGTAAGGGGGCCGCTCTAGCTTGCGGCCTGTGTCTATGGTCGGGCCCGTAGCGTCCTGCTGACCCGTCCAGAGCTCGAGTGTATGGCGCTGCAGGATCTGGCTCCGCGGCCCCGATAACGGGCCGCCCCCGCAACTCCCGGCACGGAGTGAGGTAAGTATATCCCCTTCCCAGGAATGGAGACGGTTTTCGCTCTCCACGGCTGCCTACGCGGACAAGTTATGGAAGGGTCGCTCGACGGCGGGAAGTGGGGCAGAGTGTAATTTGTTCCTTTGTGGTCATTTGGAGGTGTAGTTTTGGGGCCTGGATGTCGGGTCTTCGATGCGGGGGGGTGTGTCGTGTGAGATGGAACCCTGTGCGGGGCGCGATGGTCCGTCCCAAAGGAAAAGGAATTTTTTATTTTAGGGTTTTACGTGGCTGGAGGGGTTGGGGTTAGAGTCCTTGTGTTGCCTGAGGGGCTAGCCTCAAGGAAGATTGGAGAAGGGACGAGATGGTGGTGGGGTGTCTTTGTGATGTCTTTTGTGGGAATCACTTTATTGCTGTAGGTTCATACCATCTGAACTCTGGAAGGGATTTTCGGTGGCAGGGGTCTTTGTGATTGTAGGGTCTTCTCTGTTCTGAGAATGGCTACTCCTCGATATGAGCCAGTGGCTGAGATTGGTGTTGGTGCCTATGGAACGGTATACAAGGCCCGTGATCCCCACAGTGGACACTTCGTGGCCCTCAAGAGCGTGAGAGTCCCTAATGGAGGAGGTGCTGGAGGGGGCCTTCCCATCAGCACAGTTCGTGAGGTGGCCTTACTGAGGCGGCTGGAGGCTTTTGAGCATCCCAACGTTGTTCGGTGAGATGGTGGAGGGTTATTAGTGGGTAGTAAAGGGGAAAAGACAACTTTTGGTGGGGAGTGGTGGTCAGGAGAGAAATGGGGATCCTGAGAAAATAGGGGGTCCAAAAGGATTGATCAAGTAAATGAGTGACCATTTGTTCTGGGCAGGCTGATGGATGTCTGTGCCACCGCCCGAACTGATCGGGAGACCAAAGTGACCCTGGTGTTTGAGCACGTGGACCAAGACCTGAGGACATATCTGGACAAGGCACCCCCCCCGGGCTTGCCAGTGGAGACCATCAAGGTGAGTAGGGTGGGTAGACATAGAAGGTACATTGAGACCTTTGTAGTAGAACCTGTTCTGATTTCAGGTATGGTGCCTAGATTCCAGTTCCTCTGTTCCTTCCCCTTCCAAACCAGGATCTCATGCGCCAGTTTCTAAGAGGCCTAGATTTCCTTCATGCCAACTGCATTGTTCACCGAGACCTGAAGCCAGAGAACATTCTGGTGACCAGTGGTGGGACAGTGAAGCTGGCTGACTTTGGCCTGGCCAGAATCTACAGCTACCAGATGGCACTTACACCTGTGGTCAGTAGAAAGATGGGGGTAGGAGAGTGGTTGACCATAGCAGTTGAGAAGTCATGGGCTTTGTGATTTTAGTCAAGCTGTTGTGGTTCATCATAACCCATAGGGTCCTCATGTACTTTTCCGATTCCTGTAAGGTTGTTACACTCTGGTACCGTGCTCCAGAAGTTCTTCTGCAGTCTACATATGCAACACCTGTGGACATGTGGAGCGTTGGCTGTATCTTCGCAGAGATGTTTCGTCGCAAGTATGAGACCCAAGTATCCTGAATTCTCTTGAGTTTCCTAAATCTCGTAATCATAAACCACATCCATTCCCTGCCTATTCTTTCATTTAAGTATCACTGACCATTTTCTTCCTAACCAGAAACTGAAATGTCCTGGATTAGGAACTTCACATCCCTCTCCTGTCAGTACCCTCGGTTTTGAGCCACTAGCAAAAATGACTCCACTACCATATCTTTGAGAATGACTGCTACCTGTGTTTTTCTTACTTTAGGCCTCTCTTCTGTGGAAACTCTGAAGCTGACCAGTTAGGCAAAATCTTTGAGTAAGTGACCAGCATGGGGAAAACTTTCTATTCTCAGTCTTTTTTCTGCTGAGCCCTGGGTGGCAATTGGTCTGCCTCTGGAGTTGTGGGCTATAGAAGGACCCTCTTGACCAGAGCTCTCCTGTTACCTATAGCCTGATCGGGCTGCCTCCAGAGGATGACTGGCCCCGAGATGTATCTCTACCCCGAGGAGCCTTTTCCCCCAGAGGGCCCCGTCCGGTGCAGTCAGTGGTACCTGAGATGGAGGAGTCTGGAGCACAGCTAATGCTGGTACTGGGCCTGGGCATGGGCACAGGGTGAGGTTGGGGTGGGAATGAAGCAGTATAAAAAGGACCCAGATCGTCACGGTAACTAAGACTTGGTTGGTTCATGGGCGAGTTTTTACTGTTGCTGTGAATAGGCCACCAACAAAGAAGGATGTAGAAAACAGCCTATCCTGGGTATTGTTGGGAGTGAGCAAGTCTATCTGTCTTTTTTTTGTCTTCATGATCTTTGATCTTTGCCTCCCCTTCTCAGGAGATGCTGACTTTTAACCCACACAAGCGAATCTCTGCCTTCCGAGCCCTGCAGCACTCTTACCTACAAAAGCCAGAAGGTAACCCAGAGTGAGCAGTGGAGTGGCTGCGACAGGACTGAGAGAAGAGAAGCTGTCATTTCCCTTTCTTTGAACACTTGAGTGGAGAGCTCCCCAGTTGAGTAAGGCCATCTTGGCCGTCATCTCTGAGGCTATGGAAACAACTCCTCCCACTTTTTACTGAGAATATTTGGCTGCCTTAATGACATTCCCCTCCTTCCCTGCCTTTTGTGGCTTATCCTTCTCCTCTTCCCTTATTTTCATACACCAAGGGGTATGTCCCTTGTTCTCCCCTTTCCTATCTTGATATTGGGATCTTTTTTATACAGGAAAAACAAAACAAAACAAAGAAATACGGTCTTTTTTTTTTTTTTTTTAAATATTTCTTTCTCTGATGGGTTTTGCCATTTGGGGATTTAGAAAAACCATTTGGAAGATGGAATTTCATAGAATCTTATAAGAGTCTCCCTAGGTCACAGGACCTATATAGGCAAGCAGAGAGCCCCTCAATTGGCAAGAGAAGAAAAGGCACTTAAGTTGTTTCTTTGAATATGGAGTTTAAATGGCTTTTATTTTTATATTCATTGAACTTCCCCAAACCGGGTCCTGCATATTGTAAGAAAGAGTTCTTGGTGGATTTTTCCCCTGGTTCCATCCCTGATTTACCCTGGAAGCCAGGCCAAGATATGTTGAGGTGGTCTGGCATGTGGAAGGGAAAAGAGGGGAAACAGAGCCAGGAATGACTCCAGACCTCATCCCATTTCATGCATTCCAGGAGCTTCCCATATTCTCTTAGGGAGAGAGGGAGGAAGTTGTTCTTTATTCTTTATGATCTTGTTCCTGCTAAACATGTCAAGGCATACAGCCTGGCTGTTCGGTCATCTTTGGAGGATGTGGCAAAGGGTCTTCCTTTTTCTCAAACAAAAAGGGCTACAGACCCTAGGTTTTCCCTAAGGGAGGAAGAAAAGCTTAGGGAGAATAGAGAGCAGGAGAGATGTCAAAAGGATCTAGAGTCTTATAGAAAGGCACTGGGGTTAGCTCGAGGATCCTTCTGATTCCGAAATCTCATTGCTAGCCAAACGCCAAGAACCTGTAAAAAGCAAAGGGAAAGAGATTATCAGCAATTCCGAATCTCTGGAGCAAAGCCAGACAGAGAAAGGGTATATATGAGAGAACTGAAGAATGTTACCTCTGTAAAGCTAAAGAAGAGTCCAACACCTCCCAGTATTTTCAGGGCTTCATCTGAATGCTTAAGAAACTTTTCTCCACACATCTGGCATGTGGAGCTCCGGCTCTTACAGATCTGAGGATAAAACACGTATGTGTGTTTAGAGGATGCTGAGTTGCTAGGCTGCCCTGTCCCAACACCCGTGGTGAAAGGTCCCAGAAATTATTTGCTAGTTTGTGATCAGTATCCTACAGACTGAAATCCCACTTGACAAATTCTCTAATATTTGTATCCATACCTCCTTCCCCCTACCAACACGTGGCCTCAGGGCAAGAGAGCTGCTAAAGAGAGACAATCACATTCAAACTCTTAAGTCTCCCCATTTGGGCATTGTCCTTAACTAGCTTTCCTGCACCACCCCCCCATCTCTGCACCAACTCACTGCAGTGCAGAAAGCGTAATCCTGTTGATACAGGGTTGTAAGGTTGAACAAGCCACAACAATCAAAACTTCTTTCCAGTTCATCCCGGGTCTTGTTGCTCATGACCCACCAAGAAGCATTGATAACATCTGTCTGGAGAATATAGGCAGAGGGAAATCACTGGATGCTGCTGACCAAGAATGCTCGTACATCTTGCTCTTAGTTCTGTATCCCAGCAAAGTCAGTCAGCATCCCTCAGAAACAAAGGTGTATTATACAGAAAATGATAAGAATCTACCTTGGGTTCTTCTGGAAAATACTCATGGGAAATTGCCCAGGCTTCCCAGAGGAAGAAAACAACTGAAGAGTCTGGAAGCAGCAGGCCTACTAAGAGGTCCAGACTGGATGGGGGGCAGGGGGGGGGCAATTAAAAGGATAAAGGGGAAAACAAGTACTTGAGAGGGCATGCACTTACCTGTTTGCTTCGGTTAATAGCCAGACATGAGCAAGAGATTCCAAACTGGAAGATGAAGACCAAACCAAGGATGATCATGTACTGGGAGGAAGTTATGGGAAAAAAAAAAGTCCTAGATTCCTTTATGTTGCACCTATAATAACCATCTGATGTCATCTGTTCATAGAACTTACAAAGCCATGTTAGTTGAAAACAAAACCATCAGCTCTGTTTCATGAAGTATGGTAAAGGGCAGGGCCAGGAGACATGTCCCCAAGATCCTCCAAGTCTACCTCTCAAACATTCCCAGCCAGTTCAGCCCTCCCAAGAGCCCCACTTAAGGTCAGGATACAAAGAATAGCAGTACTTGGTGGTGGTTGACAGCGCCCACCAGTCCAGCCACAGCGATGAGAAGAAGGAAGACTCCCACAGCAATGACTCCTCCGATGATGTGGATGCTGGATACCAGACCCAGACCCTTACCCCAAGCAGCCACTCCAATGAGCAACAAGCCTACCAGCTACAAGAAACAGAGTAGGTTACTTCTCCAAAGAACTCGAGCACAGCCAAAAGCCATACAGGGAGTCTTGGACAAAAAAGAACTGAGTGTGCGGAGAGGTGTATGCGCCCACCAGAGGTCGAAATGGCTGGGATGGGAGTGGGGGCAACAGGGATAGTAGAGTGTGTGAGCATAAAAAAGGAACCTTTAGCTTCATGCATCACTTCTATACTGGAGAAATAAATTCAGAGGAGGGCAGAATGGGGCTTTATTCCCTCAGCCCTCAGTTCATTCCCCCCGCCCCCCAGACAAACCCTGTGGTCGCCGGAAGTCTCCCCTCTTCCCACGGAAGTCCCCTGGAATTCCCTCTTCGCCGGAAGTTCTCGGGATCTTCCCGGAACCCCCAGTACACCCCTCTTCCCACCGGAAGTCCCCTAGAGATTCTCCCCACTCCTCTTTCCGCCCCGAACCTTCCCCCACCTCCAAAACCTCACCATGTAGACCACGTTGAGAGCGCACAGCGCATTCTTGGAGCAGGCAAAGCCACCACAAACCATCTCCCCAGCTTTGGGGACCCAAGTGGTCCCAAGGACTTGGGGGGAGGGTCTTGGGGACTGCCTTCTTGGACCTCGACAGCTTCTGTCTCTTTAAATCGTGTCCAGCCAAACCCAATCCTCTGCGCCTGCACCGTCCCACCCCTGCCTCTGGATTGGCGAAACTCTGGGCTAATCCAGGACGTCGGTGGCCTGAATGCCAATCAGTCTGCATTGCGTCACTGACCCGCCTGCTGGCCCCTCCTTAAGATTCTTTATTGGCTGAAACTTAAAACTGGGGGTAGGGCTTCCATAGACTCTCCTAGGGACCTGAGCCTAAACTTCAAAACCCCGGATTGAAAGCTGAGCTTTCGGTTGTCGCCCCTGGGAGGGGGCTGATCCGAGGGAAGAGGCTCAGGAGATCCCTAGTGGAAAAGGGAGAAGGTGCCGCTTCCAGGGCAGGGTGAAAGGGCTCCTCCCCTCGAGGGAGCGCCCTTCCCCGCCCCTTTCCCCTTGTCCTGCAGTGATCTCATGATGACGCCATTGTTTGTTGTTATTGCATCACACTCAGGAACACCCAAGGAGCAAAACATCGAGCTTCTTAGCCCGGCCACGGAGGCCCCGGGTTGGGCACAATAACATCCAACAAATCGTCACTCATTTGCAGGTGTGTCCACTAGTACACACATCGTTTTTCTTAGCCCCTCCTAACTGGGTGTTGAATATGCTAGAAGTTCAGTGTGAAAAACAGCTGCCTTGAGCCAGGGCATTCCTGTATGTGACAAAGCCACAAGCGCAGACCTGAGTGTGCTCGGTATCTTCAGAGTTCGTGCCTGATCCGGGGCTTGCAAAAAAAAAAAAAAAAAAAAAAGTAAAAGGGAGGGTTCTGGAATATGGAATATGAATAGGGGAAGGAAGGGTCTCCGCATTTTCACTCTGGGGGTGGGCATAGAGGTTGATCAGTATGCTTATTATTGAATAAATGCTTTTCATGAAGATGGGAAAAGGCATAATTCCTCTTCCCCCCAAGAGAAACAGTCGCAATGGGAACAACAACAAAAAAAAACCTCCCTTCAACCCCACAGGATGATTTCAGTTTAATTTTAGTTTCTATGACTGCCGAGGCAGGAGAGTCTGCCAGTCAGACTGCATGGGTTCCAACTCTGCCACTTACCTGCCGCCTAACCTATGGCTCCTGGTGGCTGCTTCCTCATCTGTAAATAGGGATAAATAACAATACACCTGCCTCTTGGGTTGTTGTGAGAATTGAATGAGTTGATATATGCAGAAAACTGAGGACAGAAC
Organism: Mustela putorius furo; assembly: GCF_011764305.1. NCBI lineage: Eukaryota > Metazoa > Chordata > Mammalia > Carnivora > Mustelidae > Mustela > Mustela putorius. Next base: position 3,006,043 of record NW_025422127.1, on the reverse strand, counting down.
CTGGCACACAGTCAACACTCAGTTATCTTTCATCAGGCTCTAAGTTCCAGTGGGTAATCTTAGCCTCCAATTCCTTTATCTCCAACTGTACGAAGAGTCACATAGGTATAATCCCCTATCCTTCATAAATTAGTATCAAGAACATATGCAGAAGAGACATTTGGCAGGGCCAGAAAGGTTTGAGTCCTGAAACAAAATGATTAGGTCAAATTAGTCACCACCACCCCATATACACCCTGCATCTTCATTCTGTCCTTTAATTCCTCATTCACCCTCTTCTCTTTCAGGTCCTAAATCAAGGGCAAGACAGTGGTATTAGGAATAAGGGGAACTGGTTGGCAGGCATCTTGGTTTGGTGGTATAGTGAAAAAGAGTATCAGAGTTGAAATCAGAAGATCTAGACTGAACAAGTGTGCCTGGAAGCTGGCTCAGAGAAGGGAGTGTGCAATGCTTGATCTCAGGGTCATGAGTTGGAGCCCCATGTTGGGTGTAGAGATTACTTAAAAATAAAATCTTAAAAAAACAAAACAAAAAAAGACCTTGACCCATAGATTTGTTTCACCTCTATTGGCCTCTCTGAGCTTTGGTTCCCCTTCCTGTACCCCTTGGGCCTATCATAAAGACCATATATTTGAAAGTGTGTCATAAACTATTGTTATAGACAAATATTATGAAAGTAATTGAGAGAGCATGGTGGTTTTGTCAGGTTATAGTTGCTGTTCTCCTCCATAACCTGTTCTCCCCATAACTACCTGGCCTTTTGAAGCAGGAGGTGGTTACAGTGGGGCAACTGACTGAGGAAGTGTTATGGAGCAAGATGTAGGTACACGAGCTCTTTGGATGTGGTGGGTATAGAGTGGGTGGTGAGAGTACAATTGCAAGCTGAAATGCAGGACTGTTAGGGTGAGAGACCAAGTGTGTATACATTCCTGTTGGAGTTTGAGACTGAACAGAAATCCGTAGGTCACCAACAGTTTCGGATTGCACCCAAGAGATTGGGACCTGGCTTGGCACATTTTCCTAGCACCAACACCCATCTTAATTAGCCACCTCCCACAGGAGGCTCTAGGATGTTTGTTAAGGTCTCTCCAACCACCTGGCTGAGGAATCCTAGGGGCTGGCTGGCAGAGCTCATGGGCCAACGCTAGAGGGGGTGGGAGGTGCAGCAGGTAGTTGCTGTCCCAGGCTGTGGGTTTGAAACTCACCAGTCAGGAAGTGAGGCCGACAGACGGAAGGGCGGGCAGGAGCAGGGAGTTCTGGGGCACAGCAGAAGGGGCCTTCTGGTGTTTGGGGACTAGGGGGCCATGGGCGTCAAGGCCAGAGGTTGCTGTTAGCCCGGCAAGACAGGTCTGGGCAACATGCATGCCCAGAGGCAGCTGGCTATTGCTGCAGTGAGAGCAGAAGTCAGACGACACGAGGTGGCCAAGCAGTCTCTAAGCCGCCTCAGGAAGCTGGCAGAGAGGGTGGGCGATCCTGAACTTCGGGACAGCATCCAGGCCTCACTGGACAGTGTGCAAGGTAAGAGAAAGGTTAGCTTCCACCCTGGGAGTATTGAGGACCAGCAGGGGCATAGAAAGGTCTGCTGTATCACACATCACTTCCCAACCAGCCATTTCCTAGTCCTCTAGATGGAGCTGGAACTCGGGGGAAGAATATATTTGGACAGGATGGAAAAAAGATATGGGAGGTGTTGTTCTTCCTCTTTCCTCAACTCTGATCCTTCTCCCAGGGGATAAAAAAACAAGTCAGTGCTGAATTGAACTTCTTGGCAATGGAGAAGTGGGTGAGCATGGGGAAGAGAGGCCGTGACAGACCCATGGTAGACTTGGACCCTGCCTGGGGAGTCCAGGGCAGGAAGCAGTGTGGGGCAGGAGGTTCTGGGACTGGATAATGTGTTCATTCCCAGGACCCACAAAGGATCGGTGACCTCTTGTTCTCCAGCTGTAGAGAGAAACACACACACACTGAAATACACCATGCAGAGAATCCCAGGCTCTCAGGCACATGCTATCGCTCAGACTGTATGCTTTGCATAGCCAAAGTGTAAAGAAGTCCCTAAGACTCTTTTCGGTCCCCTCTCTTCCCCATGCTCCTGTTCCTGTCCTTCTCCCCACCCCCAACACATACACCTTCCGCTCTACCTCCTTAGTGCCATTAGAGCAAGTGATGACAACACAGGGAGGAAGTGCTGCCATGGCAACACCATCCGCCACATCCTCCTGCCCACCCCAGCCTTCAGCCCTGTGGTGGGGCCCCAGCAGGAACAGTTTCTCTCTATCCACAGGGCCCCAGCACTAAGGAACTGGTGGAACTGAAAGTCATCTCCAGCCTACTCTCCTCTCATTTACCTCTGAGGTGGCAAAGAGCTAACAAAAGCCAGCTATGTTGTTCCTGAAAGGTGTCTGGGAGAAATACATCCTTCATCATAGCCTGGTCTCCCAGCCGCTCCAGTCTTAGTTGCCTACCTGGGGTGTGGTGGTGGTTCAAGAGGCCATTCTTTCCATCAGGGACACCTCCTGCCAGACCTCTCTGAAGGTAGAGGCCCCCAGACCATAACTTGGGGAAGGAACATTTGGTTTGGGATCTTAAGGGGACAGTCTGATCCCCTTCCCATTGCCTTTCTGAGGCTAGTGTCCTTCTCAACTCCAGTCCCCCACCCTTTGCCAAGAACAATGGCTGACACCTTTCCTACAGCCTCAGTGGGAGGAAAGGCAGACCTAGGGGGAGTGGCCTTATGGGGCCTCCTAGGGAGGAACTCCAAGCCCCATCCCTGTAGGAAAAAAAAAGAGGGGGAGGAAAAAGGTTTGGTCCCAGTGAAGGAGTTCTGCTTAGCTCTGGAGGAGGGCGTGAGGAGGGGTGGAGGCTGAAATCTCCCAGAAGACTCCAGTCTTCATAAGTGATTTGTTCCACTCCTTCTCTAAGAGTCAGGATTCTGTTCCCACTGAACAGAAAGGAAAACTGACGCCACCAAAGGAAGGAAGGAAAATTAAGGCAGAATTAGCAAATCTCCTTCACCTTCTCTTCCAGAAAATTCAGAAAAAGTTACTGAAGGGTCCCCTGTCCTGGGAATGGTCTTCCTTGAGTGGGGTGGAGAGGGGGCTGCTGACCTCAGGACAGGACCTGAGAGGGATTGGGTACAGGTCCCAGGGAAAACAAAGGGCATCCAGCATCCCGGTTCCACCACCCCCCCCCCTCACCCCCTACCAGGCCAGGCACACTGCGGGCTCCTGCCTCCAAGAGCCGCCCACGACAGCACTTATTATAGTCTCAGCTGCGTCAGGAGGGTGGGATGCCAAATTAGGGGAATGCTGAGACTCCCTGAGTCCAGGGAGGGGTCTCCAAGCCTGCGGGAAGCCCTCCCACCACTCTGGTCCCTCCCTGACAAGTCTCAGCCTCCATTCCCCATTGACCTACCCCCTTCAACCTTCTCCCCAGGATAGAGGACAGTGAGCCTTGAATTCCAGGGTCCCTAGAAGGTGGTGAACACAGAGCAGACAGACGTTTTCCATTCTCTCTATCTCCTCTTTAACCTTCTAAAAGAGCTCCACCTGGAAAACCTCAGGAGACAGAATCAGAACCCAAATGAGGCCTGCTCCCACCACAACTGAAGGGGTCCTTATATTCAGGGGTACTAAATACCCTACATGTGGCTAACTAGATGCGAGGTTGGTGCCTCCATTAACCCCCAATACCCCAGCAGGTCCCTCCACCCACCATACACACTGATTCTCCTCTCTGCTTATCCCTGCTGATTCTGAGGCACTCTTGGAGCTACGGTTGCTATGGAGACTGGATGCATTTTGGTATGGGGGGTGTCAATCTGTAGACATATTTTTCTCCTTCCACCTCAAGCTGGAGCCTTTGACTCACTTTTTGGCCTGGGCTCCTGGAGTTCTCGGATCTCTCCCCTCCTAAGACACCCCCCTCCTTCCTACCCTCCTAAGTTCCATGTTTGTCTCCATCCCCAGGGAACACTTTACAAGTTCACTTTGGGACAGTTGAGCTCAAGTCGTGGCCCCATCAATATACTGCGTGTCGGGGGTGGAGTGGGGTGGTCAGGGCGGCTGGGTGATGGGAAAAAGAATGCGTGCAATCACCTGGGGGAGACAAGGGGTCCTGGGAAAGGGATTTGAGGACTCCTCATTTCCTCACTTGAACTTCCCCATAATTGGCGGTGACCGCTAAAATCATGCCGTTTTCCCTACGGACTGTCCATCCGTATACGGATTTTTACCCTTATCCCTAAACGCCACACCCGACAGCCGCGTTCCCTAACCTTGGTGCGCTAGGGGAGGGGGCTAGATTGTTGGAGTAGGTGAGTCCAAGTTCTAGGAAATCCAGCCCAGGATTTGGGAGGGAAATCCAGTCCTGGATTTTGCACCGCCTTCTCAGACAGCCGAGCTGGTGGAGAGAAGGTGGGGGGGGGGGGGAGATAGGGTGGGGGGGGCGGGGGGCCGCCTCCTCCTCAATGTGAGGGGAGCGCCCGGACACAGCGCGCATCCGGACCGAGCCGAGCCCTGGCGAGCCCCCCGGACCCTTCGCCCGGATCTCACGCCCCTTCCTTCCCAGACCCCAGACCCGTGGGTTCCCACCCCCTAAGGCTTCCCTCCTTCCTCCCCCGCTGGCGCCTGTATCTCCATCCCCAGCATCCTCCCCGCGCCCCTGCGAATCCCCCGCACCACCAGCCTATTAGCTTCCCACCTTCCTACAGACCCCCTCTCCGACCCCCACCCACAGCCCCTGTCCCCTGAGTCCCCATTCCCCGCCCCTGCCTCCCCCGCACCGGTTCTTCCTCTACCCCAGCCTCGGGTCCCTCTTTTCTGCCCCCTTTTCCTCCCTCTCCCCTATTTGCCCCCACTACTGTCCTCCCCGCCCTCCTCCGCCCATCTCGGCGCCCCCACCCAGGCCGGGGCGCAAGGTCCGGCGCGCCTCCCTGGAGCAGCACCAAGGTCCCGGGGCTCCAACGGGGTGGGGGCGCAGGGCGGGGAGCATGGGGAGGGGGCGCCCCGTGTGATGGGAGGGGGGCGCAAGCGGAGGCGGCGGAGGCGGCGGCGACAGCGGAGCCGGGCTGGGGGCTCAGCGGGGTCCGGGGGCTGGGGGCAGCGAGCAGGGCGGCCCCATGGCCGGGCCCCCCTGAGGCAGTCCAGGGGAGTCCCCTCCCCTCCCCAGCTCGGGGGTCTCGGGGCCCCATGAGCCGGGGCGCGGGCGCGCTTCAGCGCCGGACAACGACCTACCTCATCTCGCTGACCCTGGTCAAGCTCGAGTCGGTACCTCCGCCGCCGCCTTCTCCGTCTGCGGCCGCAGCCGGCGCCCCAGGGACCAGAGGTGCGGAGACCGGGGATCCTGGCAGCCCCCGAGGCGCGGAGGAGCCGGGCAAGAAGCGGCACGAGCGTCTCTTCCACCGGCAGGATGCGCTGTGGATCAGCACGAGCAGCGCGGGCGCCGGGGGCGCCGAGCCCCCCGCCCTGTCCCCGGCTCCGGCCAGTCCGGCCCACCCCGTCTCCCCGGTTCCCGGCCGCCGCCTCTCCCTTTGGGCCGCCCCTCCGGGGCCCCCGCTCTCCGGGGGGCTAAGCCCTGACCCCAAGCCCGGGGGCGCCCCCACCTCCCGGCGCCCCTTGCTCAGCAGCCCGAGCTGGGGGGGCCCGGAACCTGAAGGCCGGGCAGGCGGCGGCGTCCCGGGCTCGTCCTCCCCGCACCCTGGCACCGGCAGCCGGAGGCTCAAGGTGGCGCCTCCTCCACCGGCCCCCAAGCCTTGCAAGACCGTAACCACGAGTGGCGCCAAAGCCGGCGGGGGCAAGGGCGCGGGTAGCCGCCTGTCATGGCCCGAAAGCGAAGGCAAGCCCAGGGTCAAGGGGTCAAAGAGCAGCGCCGGGACTGGAGCTTCTGCTGCTGCCGCCGCCGCCGCCGCTGCCGCCGCCGGGGGAGGAGGAGCGGCAGCCCCGACCTCTGTTGGGGTCGGGGCTGGGTCGGGAGCTCGAGGGAAGCTGTCCCCTCGGAAAGGCAAGAGTAAGACCTTGGACAACAGTGACTTGCACCCCGGACCGCCTGCTGGCTCTCCTCCTCCGCTAACCCTCCCAGCAACCCCGGCTCCTGCCGCTGCTGTCACCGCCGCCTCCGCGCAGCCCACTGGGCCTGCACCTCCCATCACTCTGGAGCCTCCAGCTCCAGGGCTGAAACGGGGCCGGGAGGGGGGCCGAGCATCCACTCGAGATCGCAAGATGCTCAAGTTTATCAGCGGGATCTTCACCAAGAGCACAGGGGGGCCTCCTGGCTCCGGGCCCCCTCCTGGTCCCCCGGGCCTGTCTTCTGGCAGCGGGTCCAGGGAACTGCTGGGCGCAGAGCTCCGCGCCTCCCCTAGTGAGTAGGACCAGGGCCTGAGAACAGGGAGGGGAGGGCACGTGGAATGCTCAGCTTGGGGTGGAGGAGAGGTGTGCAGGGTTGAACTAGGGAAGCTTCTCTCCTGGGTGGGTGGATGAACCACAGTCACTCTTCCGTCAAGGCCTAGGGCAAAGACTAAGCAGTCCTTAGACCTTTTCACCTTAGGGTGAAAAGGGGGTGGGTAGCTACAACGTGCAACCTGAGAGATGACTTGATTTCAAGGGGACCCAGAAAGCCTCGGCTTTCTGGGAAAATAATGCCCTTGGCCAGAGTAACTATAGGAAATTACTCCCAGAGAAGCCCCAGACCCCACTTCTAGCCTCAGCTGGACTCTGGGAGCAGGGGAACACAGCTTTGCCTTGCCTAGATAAACAGTGAAGGTGAAGAGGATGAGGAAGCCTCAGTTTCTCCTGAGCACTTGGAGCAGGTGGCATGAGAGTGACCTTGCAGGCAGTTCCTTGCAGGGGATATTCTTCCCTGGGCTGAGACCAGGCTAGTGAGGCAGCGGGAAGGGACTCTTGTTTCTTTCCATGCAGTGAAGGTGGTTGGGCTGGACGGGAGTGCGCGGGGGCTGGAACGTGATGAATACTTGAATGTGAAGTGAGAGGGGGCGGATAGGAGGCATCACTTCCCCCACTGCCCACCCCGGCCCCACAGCCAAGTTGAAACCCCCAGGGGGCTGCCCAGGAGTGACTCAGGGGGACGAAACTGCTGCAAAGGCAATTCTTAACCCCGGAGACTTGGGAGGGGGTACCGAGAAGGTAGTTTTGGGGGGGAGGGGGGAGGTGTCTTTTTTTTCTGGGAGAAAGAGTCTAGGGACTCTTGGTGCAGCTTACACTCCCCGGAGGGGAGGCGGGTTCGGAGCGGGGGCGGCCCCCGGGGTTTGGCTCTGGAGCGGGTGGGAGCAGATGGCTCCGGATCCCAGAGTTCCCGCCGCAGCTGCGGCGCCCCGGGAACGTCCGGCCAGTGTCAGGCGCGGGGGCTGGACCCGGCGGGCGGAAGGAGCATCCTACCCACCCACCCACCCCCCCCCCGCCCCCAGGCCTGTAGGCCTGTGGCTTCTCTCGGCCAAGGAATGGAGCCCTTCCCCACACTTGTTTCAGAGGGTGCTTGTGGGGAGGATATGGGAGAGGGAAGCTTAGGCAAGTCCAAGCTCCATTGCCTGGGCTGTGGAAAGCGGTCAGGGCCACCATGCTGTTGACCTTGAAAAAGGGGAGGGATATCCCTCACCTCAGTTTCTCTCATGTGAAATGGAGATTGAGGAAGACCCATTCCCTCCCCTGTCCCACCCCTTCTCCCAGGATCTGCCTCGGAATCCAAGTCAGACTGGTAGGAAAGAGACCCTCTCCGGTTCTTCCAGAGGGGAAAAACCCGCCACTGTCAGAACCCTGGTCCCTGGTCTGGGGCAGACTTACGTTTGGGGATGTGCTTTAAGGGAGATGCCAACTGAAGTATTTTTGTCTAGCTGGTTCCGTTGCTAAGCAACCGCTGAGCGGCAGCAACAGCTGTGGGGAGAGCGGCTAGGATGGGAAGACTGGGGACCACTCTCAAACCTCTCCTTTCCACACTGTTCTCCAGTCCAGGCAGAGTCCTGGGGGTTAAGGGAAGCTGCAAAAGGAGGAGGGGTGGCTGAGGGATGAGGGGTGCTCCTGGGCTGGGAGCATCCTCTCTTACGGCTCCTTTCCTATTGCAGAGGCTGTGGTCAATAGCCAGGAATGGACTTTGAGCCGCTCCATTCCTGAACTGCGCCTGGTAGGTAACCCAGTCCCCTGGTCTGTATGATGGCTGAACTCCCACCCATCGCACTCTCAACTCTCTCCCCTTCACCTCTTCCCTTCCCTCTCTTGTGGGAATGGGGGATGATTTTCTAGTACTACTGAGAGTCTATCTTCACAGCACATTCCTGGGGTTTGATATATCCTTACCATTTTTCCTTCTTTTTTCCTGTTTGTTCATGGTTCTTGTCCGGGCTTCTCTTTATTTCTGGCATCTTCCCTTTAGTCTTTCATGTTCTATTGCCTAGAATTGAGTAAAACTTTCCAACCAGTGTCTAGGGCTCTGATGTTACGCCTCTCCCCCCCTCCCCCAAGCACGGACTGGGTTGCTAAGAATCTTCAGCCTGTGGTCCACTTTGAGCTTGGGATCATTTCTTACCCCACTCACCTGATCTTCCCAAATGCTCTCTTCTGACCAACCATCATCCAGTGCCTTCAGGATCCAGCTTGAATGATTTGACACTGCCAGTCTCTTTGAGTTATCAGGAGTGTTCAAACCTAACCATTTGGCCTCCTTTTAATTCTCACAATCTCTGCTCCACAACCTGTTCTCAGGGTGTGCTAGGCGACGCCAGGAGTGGGAAGTCATCGCTCATCCACCGATTCTTGACAGGTTCCTACCAAATGCTGGAGAAGACAGAAAGTGAGTTCTCAGGAGCCATAGTAAGCTAATGTTTTGGGTCGGGAGTCCAGGATCAATGACTAGGCAGCTGTGGAGAACAGAGGAAAGGATAAAGCCACAATAGTTTGAAATACAGGGAGCATAGGGAAAATTGGTGACCTGTGACCTCTGACCTACTACCACTTCCACCTCTCTGGACAGGTGAGCAGCACAAGAAAGAGATGTTGGTGGATGGACAGACTCATCTGGTGTTGATCCGAGAGGAAGCTGGGGCACCTGATGCCAAGGTGAGGAGTGAGATGTTGGGATAGGCAGGCTGGCTGGGGTCAGCGCTGGCCAGGGGAGAAAGCTCTGGTTTCCCAGAACTCCCTGGTCATAGTGTCCGGAGGAGTAGACTTGTCTGACCTCCCCCTTTTGCTCCCTCACCCCCCGCAAGTTCTCAGGCTGGGCAGATGCTGTTATCTTGGTCTTCAGCCTGGAGGATGAAAACAGTTTCCAGGCCGTGAGCCGTCTCCATGGGCAGCTGAGCTCCCTTCGGGGGGAAGGACGAGGAGGACTGGCACTGGCACTGGTGGGGACACAAGGTAAGGAGGGCCTGGGAAAGCACTGCTTTCAGGGGGAGTCCTTGAGCTGACTGCTCTCACCAACACAGGTGAGAGCTTGGTAAGGTGTGGAAATGGTCACTTGGATTGCAGGAACCCTCCGGAAGGAGCCTCCGTCTCCAACAAGGGAGTCATTAAACCAAAAAAACTTCCCAGGGTCTAAGCAAAGAAAAGAGGACCCTCCAGGAAGACGGGGACAGCTATAGGAGCAATCTCCATTCCTCGGAGATGTCACCTACCTTGCGTTCTCACACCGCTATTTCCTGTCACCACCATGGCAAACACAGAAAATCTCAGGCTCTAGTGTGGATAGAAAGCCTTCTATCTTCCCCTTGTTACAGCTGGGTCAGGCTGACACCTTTCAAAGGAATGTATCTCAAAAAGAAAACACAAACGAAACGATGGAGAAAATACAGAGGGCAGAAAAGTTTGAGTTCTCAAGGAAGTGATTCAGGGGCTCTCAGATGCCACCAAGTCCAGGAGAAGCTTTTCCAGTACCCACCTGTATGGAGCTGGCTCCACTTTCTGTCTGGATACCTATCCTGCAGGAGTCTGCTTCCCCTCGCCACTTGCCTCCTGGCTCCTTGATGCAGAGTGGACAGTCCACCTGTTCCCCGTGGACATTCAGCCTTTTCCAAGGTGAACTTCCACTCAGCTCAGGGGTCATTGGATTTGCAGGGCAAGGTGACGGGCCCTTGTGAGTCTCAGCCATTTCAGACCTGGTCAAGAAATTCTGCTCCCCTCTTGGGTATTCTCTGAGGACACATATACAGAGCTCTCCCAGCCTACTCCTCCTGCAGCTGGACTTGTGAGCTGGGGCCCAGTCTTCAGAGAAGAGGGGGATATTCTCTCTTCGCTTGTCCTTGGTGTGCCCAGCCTGGGACTGGAGCCGGAGGGAAAAGCAAGTAGGAAGAGTTGGGGAAGTGACGTCCTTGTCTATTCCTGCCCCTCTCCTGTCCCCTCAGACAGGATTAGTGCTTCCTCCCCTCGAGTGGTGGGCGATGCCCGTGCCAGGGCTCTGTGCGCAGAAATGAAACGCTGTAGCTACTACGAGACGTGTGCAACCTATGGGCTCAATGTAGACCGTGTCTTCCAGGAGGGTGAGTATGGTGACTCCCTGCGTGTGTGGGGAGCAGGGAGCCAAGGGCCTGCCTGCGTGGGAGGGAGGAGACATCAGGGAGGTCAGAGAAGGTTTGCTTAATAACCCCGTGGTCTTTCTGGGCTGGATGAGCTGCCAAGACTCCAGGTGCACAAAGGCCACGGTGACAATGAAGTTGGGGCCATGTTATCTCCTGGGAAGTTCTCAAAATTGGGCAACAGAGGGTGGTCTTGGGTATCTGCCCTGTTCATGTGTCCTTCCCCTCCCCCTTCCTCCAGTGGCCCAGAAGGTGGTGACCTTGCGAAAGCAGCAACAGCTTCTGGCCGCCTGTAAGTCCCTGCCCAGCTCTCCAAGCCACTCGGCTGCTTCCACTCCTGTAGCTGGGCAGGTGAGTCAGGGTTTCAGGGTCCACAGAGGGGCTGGTAGGATGCAGAGGAGGGGCTGGTGATCCAGGAACAGGTATCGAGTACCAACCAAGGAGGTCGAGGGTGTGGGGCGGGGGGTGAGCAAAGGGAAAGGGCAGTGACACCATTTGTAGAAAGTTCATTGGACTGGAAGTCAACCGGGTTTGAAATGCTGTTCGGAATGTCCTCGAGCAAGTCACCTAAACCTCCCAAGGTTTCAGGAAAATTGTATGACCTGATACTTGCAAAATGGAAAGCATATGACAGTGAGGAGTTTTATTATGAACGATAATGCAATCAAATCGCGATGAGATCAAGGAATGTCTGGAATTCCTCCTAACTAAATGTAACTATAGCTTGGTGGGGTGGGGGGATCTCAGCTGTTCTGCTGACTCCTTCATCTATCCCCAGGCTAGCAATGGGGGCCACACTAGCGACTACTCTTCTTCCCTCCCATCCTCACCCAATGTTGGTCACCGGGAGCTCCGAGCTGAGGCAGCGGCGGTGGCTGGATTGAGCACCCCAGGTTCCCTGCACCGGGCAGCCAAACGCAGGACCAGCCTCTTCGTGGTATTGGACATGATAACTCCCCCATCCTCTGGCTGGCTGTTACCTGCCCATCTTCCCCGGTCCCTAGACCCCACCTTTGGGCCCCTTTTCATTTATTGCCTTCCCTGTCCTTCCATCAGTAGATCCCTCTCCTCATTCTCTAACTGATGCCAATAACCATTCTAGAATCGTCGGGGCAGTGATTCTGAGAAGCGGAGTTTGGACAGTCGAGGAGAGACAACAGGGAGTGGACGAGCCATCCCCATCAAACAGGTGGGTGGTCCAGGGGCTGGGGGGCAGGCTGGACATACCTGGTCTTTTTTTTTTTTTTAAGATTTTATTTATTTATTTATTTGACAGAGAGAGAGATCACAGGTAGGCAGAGAGGCAGGCAGAGAGAAAGGAAGGGAAGCAGGCTCCCCGCTGAGCAGAGAGCCCAATGCGGGGCTCGATCCCACAACCCTGGGATCATGACCCTGGACATACCTGGTCTTGACTGGGCTTTTCTCCCACATGTCTCTTTCCATCCTCCAGAGCTTCCTACTGAAGCGAAGTGGCAACTCCCTGAACAAAGAATGGAAGAAGAAATATGTGACTCTGTCCAGTAATGGCTTCCTACTCTACCACCCCAGCATTAATGTGAGTGGTCGAGATTGGCTGGGCCACACTGGCTGGCCTTGGACACCCTTCCACCTATACCAGTCTGTGTCTCTGACAAAATTTACCATCACTTCTGAGGAGCCCTAGTCCCATTTTCTTAGGTTCAGCAAACATGTGTTAGGCACTCACTATGTACCCACGCTGGAGAGGGGAAAATAGAGACATCCCCTGACAAACTTGCAGTCTAGTGGGAGAGAATGGAGGAAGGACCTCCACCTGGTCTGCCATTCAGGGAATGCTTTCTTCTTCTTCTTCTTCTTCTTCTTCTTCTTCTTCTTCTTCTTCTTCTTCTCCTTCTCCTTCTCCTTCTCCTTCTCCTTCTTCTCTTCTTCTCCTCCTCCTCTTCCTCTTCTTCTTCTAGATTTTATTTATTTATTTGACAGATCACAAGTAGACAGAGAAGCAGGCGGGGGTGGGGAGCAGGATCCCCACTGAGCAGAGAGCCTGATGCAGGGCTCGATCCCAGGACCCTGGGATCATGACCTGAGCCGAAGGCAGAGGCTTTAACCCACTGAGCCACCCAGGGGCCCCCAGGGAATGCTTTCTGGAGGAAATAGTACTGGGCCAAATCTGGAGAAGCCATCCCCTAGAAACTCATCTGAATTCAGTCCTCTCCATGTCCTCTCTAGCCCATACTACTGGCTGCTTCCCAACACCACCAAGGATCTCAGATTTCCCACACTCTCAACCTCTGTGCCCCTCCAGGATTACATCCACAGTACCCATGGCAAGGAAATGGACTTGCTACGAACAACTGTCAAGGTCCCTGGCAAGAGGCCCCCAAGAGCCATCTCTGCTTTTGGTCCCTCAGCCAGCATCAACGGGTTGGTCAAGGACATGAGCACTGTGCAGATGGGTGAAGGTCCTGGTGAGTGGGGCTCATGGCAGAGAGGCAAAAGAGTTGCCAGAGCTGGGGGATGAGGTGGGGTAATAGGGAAGTGGGGGCTGGGACTGGATAAGCCGGAAGGTGGGTGATAAAGAGGGACTACATCAGAAGTGTGTCCCATAGACAGAGGGGCTCACTGAAGCTTTATCTTGTTCCCCTTCCAACAGAAGCCACCACACCCACCCCAAGCCCAAGCCCCAGCCCCAGTTCCCTGCAGCCACCACCAGACCAGACATCCAAGCACCTGCTGAAGCCAGACCGGAATTTGGCCCGAGCCCTCAGCACCGGTCAGTGAGGACCCACCCTCCATCCACTATCTTCCAGATGAGAATGGGATGTGGGTGGGAAAGGAACTTGTGGTACAAGCTTGGAGGCTGGAATCAGTGCATGAGCAGACACACTGAGCGTCTACTGGGGGCCAGGCACTAAGCTCAGTCATACTGTGATTATCATAATGGTTAACACGAGTGGGTTCTAGAGCTAAATGGATAGAACTTAAATCCTGGCTTACCACTTTGCAAGTTACTTGATCTCTCTGTGCCTCAGTTTCTTCCTCTGTAAAGTGGAGATAGAGGTTGCTTTGAGGATTAAACAAACTGAGAACACTGTCTAGCACATAGTCAGCTGTCAGTATTTGGAGTGTTTAAAGATATATATATATGATATATACATACATACATATATATACACACATACATAGATAGAATATGTATATACAGTTGCAATTTACAGTTTACTTATTATAAATATTTATATACATATGTTTGTGTACATTTTAATGTTTATATACAATTATTTATTTATATACAATTCATATTTATATACAACTATAATTATATGCAATTACTTTATATTTATATATGGTTTTATATTTATATATGATTTATATTAACATTACAGTATTTATATATAATTACAATTTACGGGGTGTCTGCGTGGTTCAGTGGGTTAAAACCTCTGCCTTTGGCTCAGGTCATCATCCCAGGGTCCTGGGATCGAGCCCCGCATCAGACTTTCTGCTCAGCAGGGAGCCTGCTTCCCCCTCTCTCTGCCAGCCTCTCTGCCTACTTGTGATCTCTGTCTCTGTCAAATAAATAAATAAAATCTTTTAAAAAATTACAATTTACAATATACTTATGCCAATATGCTTATGCACACACACACACACATACACACACAAGTAAACTGTAACAGCAATTCTCACAGCAACCTAGAGATAGAATAGAGAGAACGTCACTACAACCACAGGTGTAGATTATTATCCCCATTCTAGGGATGAAGAAACTGAGGCTCAGAAGATTAAGTGACTTGTTCAAGGTCTTAAGACCAGTTAGTGGCAGAGCCAGGATCTGAGTGCAGGTCTGACTCTAAACCACTCATCTGCCCACCTCCCCAGGCATGATCGAGGGGGACCTCGGGGAGGAGGGGAGGAGACAGGCTTGGAGAAATCAGGAAATCTGTGGAGGGGGCAACTGAGGCAGCTGTGTTCCCCCTTCCTAAGACTGTACGCCATCTGGAGACCTGAGCCCCCTGAGTCGGGAACCCCCTCCTTCTCCCATGGTGAAGAAGCAGAGGAGGAAAAAATTGACAACACCGTCCAAGACTGAAGGCTCGGCTGGGCAGGCTGAAGGTGAGGCCCTGGTGGGCAGTTTCATTCCCACCCCGGACCCTCACCCCCAACTCCAGATCCCTGGCCCAGCTCCTGCAGGAGGAGGACAAGTGCCTGAGCTGAGTGCTTGACTATCATTATCATTCTGCACATAACTTAGTGAAAAATAGAAGAAGATCCCTCAGCTCCTGTCCTTCCTCCCATTCCCCAGGCAATGCTTTTTCCCCCAGTAGTTCCCAGTCCTGCCATTCCCACACCCAATGACTACCATTGGTCTGTAGCTCCTGCTTCCTCTCTTAATGACCCACTAGTTTCTCCTCTTGCCCTCAACCCCATTTATCATCCCAGGCCCTGCACCCAGAACCCCCTGTGGCCCTCAGTGACTCAGCACCTGACTTCAGTGTCACCCATTGACTCCTCAGCTCAGGGACTCGGTGACCACCAGGCCCCCATTCCCAATAGCTTCTCATGATCACCAAGCTCCCCCAACAGCCCTTGACCACAGTGATCCCCATTCCTGCCCTCAGTGACCTCCCCAGGCCCCTGAGACTCCTCTGGAACCCCACGACCCCCTTGTCCCAGGCCCCTGACTAAACTTCTGTCCCCTTTACCTGTGTTCACTCGGATCCTGACCATCCCTTCCCTAGCCAGAGACCTGGCTCCTCACTGGTCATGATAACTGGTCCCCACACCCTGCTCTCTGCTGGGTGCTCAGACCCAGGTTCCAGATCTGCCTACTCTCATGGCTCTTGGCTTCCGCTCTACTCTGCTCCGGGGCCACTGACTTTAGTTCTGCTTTCTCTCCCCATCTGTCTGTCCTGCTTTGTCTCTGGCACTCTGTCACTATTTCTCTCCATCTCTCCATCTGCCTCTCTTTTTCTACTTTCTTGGTCTCTTTCTCTGTTCTGCTCTCCATTCTATCTCTATCTCCTTCGCTTCGGGAAACCAGCCAAGCGCAAAATGTGGAAACTAAAATCCTTTGGTAGTTTAAGAAATATTTATAAAGCAGGTAACAAGCGGGGAGCTGGGAGGGGCGCTCAGCTGGGGTGCAGAGGGGTGGGGGTGCCCCTGCCTTCCCCTGCATGTGCTCGGGCTTCCTGCTCTCCCCCACCTTCTGCTTCCCTAACCCCTCTGCCCCACTCCCAGGGGCTTGGGATGGACATCAGGGGGGAAGGGTTTGGGGAAGGCCACCCCTGTTTGAACTCCATCCCTCATGACTCCATCCCATCCCCCCACCCAGAGGAAAACTTCGAATTCCTGATCGTGTCCAGCACTGGTCAGACGTGGCACTTTGAGGCCGCCAGTTTTGAGGAGCGAGATGCCTGGGTCCAGGCCATCGAAAGTCAGATCCTAGCCAGTCTGCAATGCTGTGAGAGCAGCAAAGTCAAGGTAATGGGTGGGGGGTGAGGGTCGCGGCGAGCAGAGGTGAGTGTCTTGAGTCTGGAGAAGGGCTCAATACAAGGGAGAGTCAATACAAACCCCAACCCTTTCTGCAGCTGCGCACAGACAGCCAAAGTGAAGCAGTGGCCATCCAGGCGATCCGGAACGCCAAGGGGAACTCTATCTGCGTGGACTGCGGGGCCCCCAGTGAGCGCAAGGGGGCAGTGGAGGGGTCTGGGAGGGAGTGTGGTTCGCTGGGGTTGGGGAAGCCTGGGGCGCCCATGCTGCCTGCACCGCAGGGAAGCTGACCTCTGCACTCCCTCCCCAGACCCCACGTGGGCCAGTTTGAACCTGGGCGCACTCATCTGCATCGAGTGTTCTGGCATTCACCGGAACTTGGGCACACACCTGTCCCGCGTTCGCTCGCTGGACTTGGACGACTGGCCTCGGGAGCTGACCCTGGTGCTGACGGCCATTGGCAACGACATGGCCAACCGCGTGTGGGAGAGCGACACGCGGGGCCGCACCAAACCCACGCGGGACTCTTCGCGGTACGTAGTAGGGAAGCGGGGCGCTTAGGGTGTGCGGATCCCGAGAGGTTACCCGAGTGAGGGGCAGAGGTCCTGGGTGGGGGGGTCTAGAGCCCTTCCTGTTCATCTCTGGTCTTGTAGGGAGGAGCGTGAATCATGGATTCGCGCCAAGTATGAGCAGCTGCTGTTCCTGGCACCGCTGGGCACTTCCGAGGAACCGCTGGGCCACCAGCTGTGGGCCGCGGTGCAGGCCCAGGACGTGGCCGCCGTTCTCCTGCTTCTGGCCCATGCGCGACACGGGCCGCTCGACACCAGCGTGGAGGACCCGCAGCTTCGCTCCCCGCTTCACCTGGCAGCCGAGCTCGCCCACGTTGTCATCACGCAGCTGTTGCTGTGGGTGCGTGAGTGAGGATTGGGGTAGGGGGTTTTGGAGGGCTCCCGCTGGGAAACAACCAGGCGCGGGGGAGCCTGATGTCCCTAAAAGGACCCTGGAAGCGGGCCTGGAAATTCTGGGGAGACGGCGTGCGGGTGTCGGCCCTATGGGGAGTCTTGGTGACGCGGCCATCTCTGTCCTTCTAGTACGGCGCGGACGTGGCCGCCCGCGACGCACAGGGCCACACGGCGCTGTTCTACGCCCGCCAGGCTGGAAGCCAGCTATGCGCCGACATCCTTCTCCAGCACGGCTGCCCGGGTGAGGGCGGCAGCACCGCCACCACCCCCAGCGCAGCCACCACCCCCAGCATCACCGCCACGCCCAGCCCCCGCCGCCGGAGCAGCGCCGCCAGCATGGGTCGCGCCGACGCCCCCGTCGCGCTGGTATAGTTGCCCAGCGGGAGAGACTCCCCCACTCCCACACGGGCCGGGCACGACCACATCGGGCGGACCGCTGGACAGATGCACCCACTCACCTCTCCAATCCGCACCCCGGCCCACGGGAGCACTTCTTTCCCCCACGAGGGCACAGCCCCCACGCCTCCCAGAAGACACAAACTCACCTCCCTCTCCCCAACGAGGCATGGAGACCCCAGCTCAACACGCCCCCTCTCCACCGTTTCCACACTCGGATTGCTCTGGGTCTACCCGCTGGGTGTCTGTGGAAGCAGACCCCCAGTCGCGGTACCGGCTCCTGGGAGCTTGGATTTACCCGCTTGCGCCCCCTAGGGGTGGAGGGGGAAGACCCAGTCCTGCTTGTGCTCGACAATCCCAAGGCGGGAGCACATACCCAGGCTGGCTCCTGGGGCGACGCCACGCCAGAGGGAGGGGTTAGTACGTGGGAGAGCTAGCCCTGGAACTTGGGGCCAATACTGGGGACCCCACCCCTTCCATGCTAATCTCACTGCCCACTGAAGGGGGAAGGGCAGCGAGGGGCAGGACCCCTGCTGCCCAAGGGGGTAGGGGGGTCCCCAACCCTTTCCGTGAAAGGGACCATGAGGAGTGGAAATCAGGACGTCCCCCCACACCCACCCATGGATGGAAGCTAAAGGGCCGGGGGAGCCAAGAGCCTGGGTCCCTCCTCACTATTATCTCGGGAAGGAGAAGAGATGGAGCAGAGCGGGCTAAGGGGACAGGGGAGGGACCTTGTAATTTATTGCTTTGTTCCCCAACAAGGGGGCGGGGGCGGGCAGGGACTCGGGGAGGGCGTTTCAGGGTAGGGGAAGCCAGGGGTGGGCAGAGGGTGGGGTGGGGTGGGGGTGCTCTCGGGTTGTGAGTGTCTGTGACCGTGACTGCGTACCTGTGACTGTGCAGCGCCCGTGGTGATCTGGGGTAGGGGGCACCCCTGCAATGGGACCCCTCCCCCACTATTCTTCCTGTCCAGCCCCTCCCTCCCACTGGAGCAGCTCCAGACCCATCCCTCAACCCCATGATCCCTCCCAGCCAGGGCTAAGAGGATGTGAGTTGGCTGGGAGGGTTTCCAGGCCTCCTTCCCCATCCCCAGGAAGGGGGTGGTGGGGTGGATTTACCTGGCCCAGCCCTGCCTCCTTTAATCAATCCAGCCCTTGGACCGTCTGTGTCAGTGGTTTCCGGTCTTTTTTTTTTTTTTTTTCTCAGCTAAAATATTTTGCAAAGGACCAGGTAATTGGGGAGGGGAGAGGGACGGGGGGGCAGAGGGAAATGCCCTCATCTCCTCTGAGGCAGATGGTGTGAATCTTCTTCAACAGCAATTAAAGAGGAAGTGATTTTTGTCTAGGGGGGAGCTGCTGGCTTTTTCTTGAAGAGGCGGGTCAGGGAATGGACTTGGTCAAGGTGGGAAGCTGGAGGTGGGAGAGGGCTCGCAGGGGGTGCCCCTGCTGGGGCTGGTGGCAGGACATCGGCTAGTAGGTCAGATACTTCCCCCTGTAGTGAAAGGTCAGAGCAAAAGTAGGGATCCAGGGAGCTGAAAAGTCCATGACTCCCAACATGACCCCCTTTCTGGGAAGGAGCTGGGGTGTGAAACTTAGAGGAGATGACAGGGGAGGGGGCTGCTTGGAGAGGGGGAGAAGCTGGGCTAGCTTTGGTTGAGAGGAGGATCTTTGGAATCAGATCTGATTTTAAAGCCGGGCCTTCCACTTCATGGCTAGGTGGCCTTGGGTGGGTTACTTCGGTGGCACCTGTTTATTGGTCATCTGAACCATCTGTTCAGAGGGACCTGGTGAGGACTCCAGCACTGGCCATCAAGGACTGCCCTAGGGACCTGATACCAGAAGTAGAGCTCATTATGGTAGGAGCTGGGAAATCTCACAACCACACAGGTCCCTGGTGTTCACATACTTCATGCCCAGCTGATGGAGTAGACATCTGCCCCCTCCATGTCCTCTAGGCCACTGAAACCAGTGGTGCCCCCAACAGCTGCAGTGCTTCCTGGTTCAGCATGAAGCCCATCCTGCTGTTTCTCGTGGGCAGCAGAAAGTGTTTGCTCCAATAGAGGGGCTGGCTGGAGTGGCACTGGCCAGCAGCCAAAGCAGGCTGGGCACAGCCACATGTCATTCAGTCAATGGCCCTGGGTCTTCTGGTAGAACCTCTAGGAGAGGCTCAGAACCTCCCACCCACAACGACAGACAGCTGCCGGTGTGCCATCAAGCTAACAAGGCGCGGTGGCAGCAGTGGGCCCAGGTCCCAATCATGTGGAGGCCCTCATTACCCAGGATTCTAGGATGGGGACCACCCAGCACAGCAGTCCGACATAGGGAAAGGTGAGCTCAGGGATGCAGGTGTAGTGACATGTACAGAGGCAGGTGTGTATTCTGGGAGGGCAAATCAAAAGAAAGGGGGAGGGGAGTGGGGGTGACATGCCTGGATGGCTCAGTCGATTGAGCATCCGACTCTTGATTTCAGCTCAAGTCAGGATCTCAGGATGATGGAATTAAGGCCTGTGTGGGGCTCCTTGATGGGCATGCAGCCTGCTTGAGATTCTCTCCTCTCTCCTCCTGCTGCCCCTCCTCCGCTCCCTCTCTTTAAAGAAAAAAAAAAAAAAGGAAGAGAAGGAATTAACCTCAGGTGGAACACCTACCTATTCCCTCTTTCAGCTCAGAGACCCTGGACTCCCGCAATCCATCTCCACTCTACTTCTTGGTGGCAAAAGTTCACTATCTTCCTCAGAAGCTCGAGTGTGAGAGAGTTTGTAGAGGAAGCAAGGGCCCCAGAGAGCACAGAATTACCACAGGGAACCGCACACCAATGGGGAGTTCCTTTCCTTTCAGCCAGTGAAGCGTGGTCAGGGTGTCCGCAACCCCATCGCAAATCCCAACACTAAGTTAATCCACTGGCTGTTTTTTTTTTTGTTTGTTTGTTTGTTTTGTTTTGTTTTTTTAATCATTGGCTCCCTCTTGGGCTTTGTGGGAAATGTGAAGGGTGGAGTGTGTGGGATCACAAAACGCCACGCTCTCCGGGTTGTGCACAATAGGACTCTAGAAGGAGACTCCTGGCGAGGGCGGGGGTACTGAGGAGAGCTGCTGCCCTTTCACATCCATGCCACCTTCCCAGCTCACCTCAGGTGTCCTCACCTGGATTCCTGCTGCCCCGCCTCACCCCCACTCTTGCCACAAACCGTGGCCACACACCCTGCTCCCCTCTTTTTGTTTGCCTTAGCACAGCTGGGACAGACCAACTTTCTCCATGGGAGTTTCACTAAAAGCTAAAGGAAAGCAAAAAGGAATTTCCTATTGAAAGTACAAGATTATTCCACTTAGTGAGGTTTCCAGAACTCCATGTCTATCATCATCAAATTCCAGTGTAGCTTCAGATCAGCTTTCGAGATGCCTTTAAGACTCTTGCCTCCAAGGACCATCTAGTGTCCTCAAAACTCAGGAGCTGGTTCGTGAGAATTTACCCAGTACTTTCTGTGGGCCTGGTGCTGTGCTAAGAGCGTGAAACACACAGTAGGTTCCGCTCAGTACTCAAAACCACCATCGGAGACCAGCGTGATTATCCACAACTTACCCGAGAGGAAACAGCACTTGAAAAGATAAATAACTCTTTCACAGACCCGCCAAGTAAAGAGAGGAGTGAGGATTTGAACCCAGCACCCCAATTACAGCTGCCCATGAGCCATGTCTCAGATCTTGCACTGGGGAAGCATTCCTTCCCTGCAAGACCCCCAAATGGACCCGAGGAAGCAGGGTTTCACAAGTCTTCCCATTTACAGTTCTCCATAAAATAATGTAAGCATAACATGCAAAATAAGCACCCACTGACATTCAGAAAGAAGAGGGCGGGTCTCAGACAACTTTCTTCAACAACAAATGAATCTCACTTTGACTTCTAGAGACCCAAGAGTTCAATGGGCTCCAGCTTACCTGTGAGTCGGTGCCATCTTCAGCAGGAAAACTGTACCTCTCAGAGATCGAGAGCAAGACGAGAAAAAGGGGAAGTGAGGGCCCCCGTGTCTGCACCTGGCAACAGGGAGGAGATGGAGAGACCTACCCAGACCCACCTGGCCTGGGCACAGTCACAGCTGGAGTAGGCAGGCACTAGGCCTAGTGAAATGACTCCGTGTGGCAGGCGGGCATGGGTGCAGGAGGCCAACAGAAGCTGCAGCGCACTGTGGTGGGTGGCATACGAAAAGTTACTTTTCAAATGGGGTAACTCCATGCTGTGCACCCCACTTTCCGGATGTGAAGGGGGAAAGAAGGAATAGAAAGAGGAGGAAAAAGAGGGACAACGGAACTACAAGTGCTTCAGTCCTTGGCAGGTCAGTGGGCTTTGTTTCTCTGTCCTGGTCTCTTCCTGTGTGTCCCAGTCCCCGCTGGTGCCACCTGGAAGGGGTGGAGGTGGAGCACAGAATGGGATCGGAGAGTGTGCACCCCACCCTGAGGAGAACATGAAGCCTCAGGTCTACTAGAGCCCCGGCTCCACCCACCCCTGAGAAGAAAACACAGATGGATGGATTGATGGTCCAGTTCTTTATTGAGAAACCTGATTGTTCAAGAACATCGTGGGTGGTTCTGTAACCCACCCTTTTCAGTGGGATCGTGTCAGAGGTGGTGGGCAACTTTCTCCCATTTCCTCAGAAACAGAGGGGAAGGCACCTCAAGTTGGAAGCCCGGATTGTAGGGAACAGTGTGGGCAGGGAAAGGAGTAGGGCATCCCGAGCCGGTCCAAGGGAAGGTGGTGGCCCCAAAGAGCAGTTGAGGCAGGGTGTGGGGGGCCTGCTGAACTGCCCCACTCTTCTTGCTCTCCCCACCCTCCTTCACGCAAAAGATCTCATCAACTCTCCAGGGAGGGAGGGGAAAGGAACCGACAAGTTAGGGGACGGGTACCAGGGAGCCAGGGAGAAAGTAAGGGGCTATAGGGAGAAGCCTGGGAGAGTAAACCCCACAGGGCCGCGAGGTCTTGGGTGGCTCTGAGCAGCAGCAGTGGGGGGGGGTGGCGTGCTCACCCCAGGGCCTCTCTATACTCCCCCAGAGGGAGGCAGCTGGAAGCCAGGTCCACAGCTCAGCTCTACTCTGCTGTTTGGCCTTCAGAGCTCTGGGCGCAGGTGAGGGGAGGAGGAGGCAGGGCCAGTCTAGGCAGGCTCTGGACTCCCTGGCCAGCCTATGGCAGAGGTGGTCTCAGAAGTCAAACTCCTCCAGGTCTCCTGTGCCCTCCCCACCTCGAGAGCCCCACACCCGGCGGTAATTGCTCTCCAGCTCCTTCTGCCGTTGCCGCTCTTTCTGCGCCTCCTCTGCTCCCTGCACCTGCGGGGAGGATGCGTGGTGAGGGGCTGCAGGGCACTAGAGCATCCGGGGACTGGCCATGTGGGGAGGGCAGGGACCTGGCACCCGCACTTCGCAAGGGAATATCCATCCAGTTGCCAGAAATTCCCGCAGCTCAGAAGGTGGTGAGGCTGGGGCTGGTCAGGATGCCCCTGGCCATGCTCTCCACTCCACTGCACCAGAGCAGGGTGAAGGCCTGGAGCTCCAGGGCTGGGGACTAGGCTGCCTCTCACCAAGATATTGAAGAAAATCTCCTTGAGGTTTCTCGTGTCCTCGTCAGTTAGCCAACGTGCGTCCTCCTCTGTCCCTTCAGCCCCTGGTCGCACGATTTTGATTTCAATTTTCCCTGGAAAGGAGCCGTGAGGGTAGTGAGGGGAAAGGACGGATGGGCACTGCTGTGCAGGGCCCTCTGCCTCCCAGATCCCCACGAGGTTTCCAGTCCGCCTTGACCCAGCCCCTCCACCTCGAGCAGCAGGCCCTGCCAACAGCTCTGAAGCCAGCCAGCCCCAGGGCCCACCTTCCGCTGTGAGCCCCTCCCTCTCCAGCAGCTCCTTCACCAGCCCCTCGATTTGTTTCAGCTGTGGGTTTTCCCGTTTCATCTCGAGGACAGTCAGATCCTGATTGGGGCCTCCATGACGGAGCTTGGTGACCCGGACCCGGACTCTGTGCTCAGGATCCTCCTCTTAGAGGGGGAGACACACAGGGAGACACAAAGCAGAGCCGTGATTCCAGGTTAGGGGCAGTGGTGGTCACCTCACCCCCGGCCATCCACTGGTTTGGGCAGTTTTCCATCACAAACACAGAGAGGAACTGGGGCTCAGAATAAATTAATGCCCTCCCCTTCAGGCCTCTACAGCTTGCTCCACCAGTGGCAGCCTCCCTTTCCCCTTCTGGACTGGGAAGTCTCTGCTTCTCCCCCACAGGAAAAATGACTGTGTTTTCTGAAGCAAAAATCAGGCCACCCAAGCCAACAAAGAAGTTTTGTTTCTTAAGAAGCAGGTTGGAAAACTGTGGTTTGGTACTCCACATGCTGCTACTCGAAAGACATTCCAATGTTTATAGAGATAGTGGGATGGACGGTTTGAAAAGAGAATATTCCATTTGGAATGTCTGATCTCATATGACCCTGTGGAAGGGAGATCAGGGAGTGCGAGAAGCAGCAGTAACTGCAAGTCTGTCCAGGAAGTCAGTTTAGGAATAACTGGGCTTGCGTGTTCACACCCCACCAGCTGGGGCCTCCCCCAGGACACAGGGCTCAGTGTGGGTAAGCTGCCTCCTTCCCCCATGTGTGGTCTTCAGCACACAGGCCTGCTTGCAGTCATTCCCTTACTGTCTCCTGACCACCCACTATGCGCCAGGGAAGTGTTAGGCGCTGGGTGCACAGAAGCAAGCCAGAAAACAAGACAGATACACTCCAGAAGCTGCTTCCCAAGAAGATGAATGAATAGGAGGTAACGAGGCAAAGGGATGGAGGCCGTGGGAAGGCAGGTGTGAAAACAGTGTTCCAGAAAGAGGGAAGGGAGTACGCTTTCTCGGAAGGGAAAGAACATGATGCCCTCCAGAGTCCACCAGCTGAGGGACAAAAGACAGTGGGCTTGACTGCCCCTCCCTGTCTGACAGCTCCTACCTGCTGTTTTGGGGGAGGGGGTAGGCTTTTGGGGGACAACCCTCCTTTTCCTGTGCTTCTTCTGTGCCAGCTCTGGACTCTGCTTTTCCTCCAGCCTTTTGATGAGTTTGTTGAGAGTGGATGTCAGGGCCAGCATTGCCCGATCGCGCTCGGATTCCTTCTTCAACCCGTCTGGGTCCAGCTCCTTCTCTGTCTGGAATGCCCAAAGCAGGAGTAGAGAGTCAAGGGTCTGGGGGGGTCAAAGTCAGTGGTCCACGCTCTACAGGAGAGCACTAGTTAAGTTTCAGCCCTCTCTTGGGTCCCCCTTCCCTACTGTCCCCCTTTCATCAAGTAAACAACCTCCCGGAGGCTGCTCTGTGCTCCCTTTGGGCCCCTCTGCCCACCCCGCCTCAGCCCACAGGGCAGTGGGCTGGCGCACACGGGAGTGAGGGCCACGCGCACCTCCTGGATGATGTTCTCCAGTTCCCGCTCCATGCCAGCCTTCACCTCCGACCGGAGCCGCTCTCGGTCAGAAGGGAGCAGTATCCCTTCCAGTTCCTTCTCAAACTCTCCCAGTAACTGCTGTTCATCCTCATCTTCATCTTCCTCCTCCTCCTCTTCCTCCTCTTCCTCCACCTCGTTCTGATGGTCCGTGTTACTCTTTTCCTTCACCTCTGCTTCTCTCTGAGGGCCTTCAGCGGCATCCTCCGCATGCTGCTCTGGGCCTCCGTTTGGCCTCCCCTGAGTGGATGGGGACTGGAAGAAAGAGGTGGACAGTTTCGGTTTCAGCAGAAACACAGTGGCCAGAGCGCAGTGGCAGGGGTCTCAGGAGAGGGAAAGAAAGGGAGTCACCCCCACTGGGCTCACTGCAGGCCCCGGTCAGGGGCAGTTGGCTAAATGCTCCCTACGGGGAGGTGAGGCGGGCTCTCTCCCTCCCTTAAGCAGGGCGCATACCTTTTTTGCGCCACCTTTCAGCTCCTCTATCAATCGAATCAAGTCCTCGGGACTCCGGAGGACTTTGACCTGCACATTGTTCTGAAAATCTGCAATGAAAGAGCAGGAGTGAACCAGTTGTGTCCTAAATTCTATTTTGATTTCCTAAGGAGAGGAGAGGAGAAGACCATGGAAGGACATGGTCCCAGCCTTCAGGAGCCACCTGTCTGGTCAGTGAGCTAGGGGCCAACGTAACCCCCTGGAGAGCACTGTCCTAAGGGGGACCCACAGGTGAGAGAAGGAACACTAACAAGCTGCTGGCGAGTGCACCACTGAGCCCCGCTTGTAATGACTCCAGTTTTTAGGACTACAGAAGAGATTCTGAGGCCACAGGCTCCTCTTTCCTGGATACTGTTCTCCTTTTTCCACAAATATAAACTATTGTCGACTCTGTTCCAAGCACTGTGCTATGAACTACAGACTCATTCTCATTTAATCTCACAACCACCCTGTAAGGTAGGGGTATTACCCACTGTTGGGAGTGAGGAAATTGAGGTTAAGTGAAATCACCCAGGATTACAAAGTTAGCAAGCTGTGAAACCACTGTGTCCTGCTATCTCCCTAGAACAGAACTGCTGTCTGCCAACAGTATTACCTCCTGTAAAAATGAATTTGATGATGGCCTGGCAGCCCAAACTCCCCAACCAATGTTTACCTCCACCCCACCCCCACTCCCACCAACTTCAGAATACATGCAACCAGGAAAGGAGACAGGGATGGTTCGCTCACCTTGGGGAGGGCCGGGAGCTGGATCTGCTGTCTCAAGGTTGGGTTCCTACACCCGATGAGGAGAAAAGGGCAGAGTCAAGTACACAACCGTGTTTATGCCTACCACACTCTTACAGTGGTGGTTCTGGGTAGATCCTGGCCTCCCTAGACCAGTATAGGTCATCTCATGATGACCGCAGCTTGCCCAGGGCCAGCCTCATCAGAGCAATGGCTGGGAAGCTGGCTCTCACCTCAGCCTGAGCTTCCTCCACCCCAGGGTTCTGCTCCTCTGGCTCATGAAGCATCTTCCAGAAATCTGATTCCTTACTCTCATCCTTGGTGGGGTGTGTACCTGGGACACACAGAACAGGGAGGAATTGGGAAGGAAGGGAGAAATGGAAGGGACCAAGCAGAATAGGGTCCATTCTCCTTCACTATTGCTGAGGAATCAGGACCCACTTCCTCCCCACCCCCAACAGTCAGTCCAGGACAGTAAGACTGCGGAAGGGAAGGACCAGAGAGAGGTGTCATGGAACAGGGCTAACAAGGTCCTACCTGCTCTCTTTGAGGGCCCTGATCCCAGCTGGACCTCGCTCCACATGTGCGGCTCCAGGTCTTGCAGCTCCTCGAGGACTTTATCCCCGTATTGCTTGGAGTCTACTGAGAAACAGCGTGTGGGCAGGACAAGGCCACACGCCTCTGGGCTCTCAATCCCTTATCTTCTGCCGGTCCCTACCCTTATCTCAGCCTTCTCATTACTCACCAGCTTGCCTCTGAATGTAGGCCATGTACTCCTCAGGCTGCAGAGCAGGGTGACAGAGAATGGCCTGGGGAGCGGCACTGGGTGGGGGCCGGAGCAGAGGGTGGGGGCACAGCCGAGGTGTCCGAATGGTCAGCACATAAGAGCAGGACAAGGGCTCATCCACACGATCAATGTAGTCCCCAGAAATACCAGCACCCTCGTCACAGAGGAACTGCCAGGACAGAGAGTATGGACAAACAGTAATGACCACTACCCATGAGCTTTTGTTCTTGCAGCAGCCGCTTGTTCCTGAGCACGAACTGTGTGTCTGGTGCTGTGCCTACACCGTGCGAATGACACTTTACAGACACCAGCTCTGTTAATCATCACAAAACCTAGCAAGGGACGGATTAGTATCTCAGGTTTGTAGCTCAAAAAACCGAGGTTTGACTCGGATAAGGGACTCGATCAGGCTGACTACTGGTAAGTGGTAAAAACGGGAATTGATTTCAGGCAGCTTTTCTGTGGATAACCAGCCAGTTTGTGTTTCCCATTCTTCCTCTATATAAATACAGTGTATATATCCTTGCATGCATTTGAGATACAGATATGATACAATTGACCCTTGAACAATGCAGGGGGTTAGAGACACTGACCTCCCGCTCCACAGTCAAAAATCTGCCCCGAACTTCCCATACCGCCCCCGCCCCAGCTTCACTACTAAGAGCAAGAGCCAGAAGAGCTCACTTTTTACTGCGATCTACAATTTACTGGAGACACACTGCTCCTTGCAGACCGATGAGCATCCCAGAGTTTTGAGCAGACACCCGCAACACTTGAGCTCATCCCAACAGCAACAGGAGGTGGCTTTGAAAGCGTTACAGTCGTCCAGTATGTCCTGTGGTTTTATGCTGTTATGATTTAATACTGCATCCTTGTTTGTTTACACCTCTCTATACTGTGGATGACACCATATATGGTCTGTAAGTTTGTGCATAAGTTTTGATAAATTTTAACTTCTGTAATAGATTCGTGTATATTTTATGGTAGCAAATGGTAAAATAGACTACTACCTACATATATTTCATGCATTCATGACATACCTTACTTAATTTTTTCAATCCTTCTGAGACACGTGGTTCATCTGGGAGTTTTTTCAAATTGTCACAAATCTCCAAAAAAAATTTCCAACATATTTACTGAAAGTAAATATAAGTATGCCCACACAGTTCAGACTTGTGTCTGGGCTGGCCAAGGGTCAACTGTACTTATATGTATTTAAAATATATATATTCTTTTTTTGTGTGTACTCATGTAATATGTGTGTGTAAATATATAAATTTATATATAAATATATATAAATAAATATATAAATGTAAATATATAAATGATTAAAATTTTTCCCTGCAAAAGACAAGAAAGAAAAACAGACCTCAAATCAGTAACTTAACTTTCTACCTTAAATCACCAGAAAAAGAAAAGCAAACTAAACCCGAAGGAAGCAGAGGGAAGGAAGTAACAGATTTGAACAAAAGTAAGTGAAATAGAGAATAGAAAAACAACAGAGAAAGATCAATGAAACTAAAAGTTGTTTTGAAAAGATCAGTAAGTGACAAAACTTCAGCTAGACTTACCAAGAAAAAAAGAGAAGACTCAAATTAGTATAACCAGGAATAAAAGAGGGGATACTACTATTTACTTTACAGAAATAAAAAAGGATTGTAAAGAAATACTATGAACATCTACATGCCAACGAATCAGATAACTTAGATGAAATGGACACATTTCTAGAAAGACACAACTACCAAAACTGATTCAAGAAGAAATAGACAACATGAATAGGCACATAACAAGTAAAGAGATCAAGAAGAAATAGACAACATGAATAGGCACATAACAAGTAAAGAGATTAAATTAGTAATCCAGAAACTAACCACACAGAAAAGCCTGGGCCAGATGGATCTACTGGTGAATTCTACCAAATATTTAAAAAACAATAAATACCAATCCCTACTCAAACTCTTCCAGAAAAAAAGGAGAGGAGGGAATATTCCCCCAACTCATACTACAAAGCCTGTATTATAACTGTGATACCAAATCTACACAATTATAACCCTGATACCAAATCTACACAAATATATCACAAGAAAAGGAAATTGTAAGCCAATATCTCTTATAAATGAAGACCCCCCAAATGGTCAACAAGATACTAATCAAATTTAGCAACATATAAAAAGGGTTACACACCAGACCACATGGATTTATCCCAAGAGTGCAAAGTTGGGCTAACATAAAAAAAAATCCATTAATGTAATGAATACATCCTATCAACAGATTAGATGACAAAACCCACATGATCATCTCAATGGATGCAGAAAAAGCATCTGATAATATGCAATACACTCTTCATGATTAAAACATTCAACAAACTTAAAATAGAAGAGAATTTCATCAACCATCTATGAAAAAAAAGCCATCTATGAAAAATCCAAAGCTAACATTATACTTAATAGTGAAAAACTGAATGGTTTCTCCCTAAGATCAGAAATGAAACAAGGATGGAGCCTGGGTGGCTCAGTTGGCTAAGTGTCTAACTCTTGATTTTTCGGCTCAGGTCATGATCTTGGGGTCATGAGATCAAGCCCCTACTGGCTCCAAACTGGGAGTGGAGCCTGCTTGAGACTCTCTCTACCCCTTTCCTCTCCCCGTTCCTTCCACTCCCAGCTCTCTCTCATGCTCGAGCTCTTTCTTTCTCTTGCAAAAAAAAAAAAAAAAAAAGGGAGGGGTAATAAGACAAGGGTGTCTGCTTGTGCCACTTCCATTCAGCACTGGGGTGGAGGTTTTGACCAGGCCAATAAGGCAAGAAAATGAAACAGAAGGCATCAATATTGGAAAGAAAAAATATAAAACTATCTCCATTTACAGATGATTTTATATACAGAAAATCCTAGGGGGCATCTGGGTGGCTCAGTCGGTTAAGCATCTGACTTTTTTTTTTTAAGATTTTATTAATCCATTTAAGAGAGAGACATAGCAAGAAGAGAGCAAGAGCAGGGTGGAGAGGGAGTAGCAGGCTCCCACTGAGCAGGAAGCCTGATGTGGGGCTCAGTCTCAGAACCCTGGGGTCATGACCTGAGCCAAAGGTAGATGCCCAACTGACTGAGCCACGCAGGTGCCCCAGAATTTGACTTTTTAGCTAATTCGGGTCTTGATCTCAGGGTCAGGAGTTCAAACCCCTCTTAATATTAATATTAATACTTAATATTAAGATACCAATCTTCCCTCAAACTGATCTTTACATTCAATGCAATCCCCACCAAAATTCTAGCTGGTTTCATTATAGAAATTAACTAACTGATCCTAAAATTCATATGAAAATTCAAGGGACTCCAAATAGCCAAAATAATCTGGGAAAAGAACAAAGTTGGAGAACTTACCCTGATTTTTAAAACTTGCTACAAAACTACAATAATCCAGGGGCACCAAGGTGGCTCAGTGGGTTAAAGCTTCTGCCTTTGGCTCAGGTCATGATCCCATGGTCGCAGGATCGAGCCTCACATCAGACTCTCTGCTCAGCGGAAAGCCTGCTTCCTCCTCTCTCTCTCTGCCTGCCTCTCTGCCTACTTGTGATCTCTGTCCAAAGGAAAAAAAAAAAAGACTACAATAATCCAGACAGTGTTAGTACTAACATAAAACAGATACATAGACCAATGAGATAGAATTTAGAGTCCAGAAATTTATTTACCTTTACTTTCATCATCTTTTTTTTTTTAAGGTAACCAAGATAATTCAATGAGAATCATCTTTTCAACAAATGGTGGTCAACTGGATATCTATGTGCAAAAAAAAAAAAAAAAAAAAAAAAGGAGTTGGACCCCTACCTCCTACTATATACAAAATTAACTCAAAATGGATCAAAGTCCTAAATATAAAACTATAACATTTTCAGGAGAAAATACAGGTGCAAGTCTTCATGGCCTTACATGAGCTAGCTAATGGTTTATTTGATAGGACATCAAAGGCACAAGCAACAACAACAACAAAAACAGGTAAACTGGAATTCATCAAAATTAAAAACTTTTGTGCTACAAAGGACACCATCAAGAATGTGAAATGACAGGGCACCTGGGTGGCTCAGAGGGTTAAAGCCTCTGCCTTTGGCTCGGGTCATGATCCCAGAGTCCTGGGATCGAGTCCCGCATCGGGCTCTCTGCTCAGCGGGGAACCTGCTTCCTTCTCTCTCTCTGCCTGCTTCTCTGCCTACTTGTGATCTCTGTCCATCAAATAAATAAATAAATAAATAAAATCTTAAAAAAAAAAAGAATGTGAAATGACAACTCAAAGAATGGGAGAAAATATTTGTAAATCATTTATCCGATAAAACTTGTATCCAGAATATACAAAGAAATCTTCCAACTCAATAACAAAAAAACACACAATGCAGCTTAAAAACAGACAAAAGATCTGTAGACAACTCTCCCAAGAAAACACACAACTTGCTAATAAAGCACATGAAAAGACGCACCACGTCTTTTACCACGGGGGAAATGCAAATCAAAACTACAATGAACTACCACTTCACACTCACTAGCATAGTTACAGTTTAAAAGAGAAAAAAAGCAAATATTGGGGTGTCTGGGGGGCTCAGTCAGTTGAGAGGCTGCCTTTGGCTCAGGTCATGATCCCAGGGTCCTGAGGTCAAGCCCCGCATGGGGTTCCTTACTCGGCAGGGAGCCTACTTCTCCCTCTCCCTCTGCCTGCCGCTCCCCCTGCTTGTGTTCTCTCTGTGTCAAATGAATGAATAAAATCTTAAAATAAATAAATAAATAATTTTAAAGAGAGATAAAAGCAAGTGTTGGTGAGGATGTAGAGAAACCCTCATATACTACTCAAGGGGCTGTAAGATGGTTGCTACTGCTTTGGGAAAAGTGTGGCAGTTTCTCCAAGAGTTTACCATATGATCCAGCAGCTCTACTCCTTGGTATCTACCAAGAGAAATGAAAAGCTATGTCCCCGCAAAATCTTGTCCACAAATGTTAAAAGCAGCATTGATTTTAACTAAAAAGGCAAATAACCCAAATGTCCACCAAGTGATGACTAGATGAACAGAACATGGAACAGTTCTTGGCAATAACACTTGAGAAAGTACTGATGATGCTACCCATAGATGATCCTCGAACACACAGTAAGTGAAAGAAGCCAGACACAAAGGTCACACACTGTATGGTTCAGTCACATGAAATATCTAGAAAAGGAAAATCTGTAGAGACAGAAAGATGAGACATTGTCTAGAGGTCTGGAGTGGAGGGTGTGGTCACGGGGACAGTTTGATGGAGAGTAACTGCCAATGAGTAGGACTTTCTTTTAGGGTAAGGAAGATGATCTGAAGGTAATTGTGGTAATGATGGCACAATTCTGAATATACCACACACCACTAAATCACACGCTGAATTGTATGGCATGTGACTTATATCTTTATAAAAACTCTTACTGAGAAAAATACTACTAACTTCTTACTCAAGTGAAAGAAAAGATGGCATGATTAAGACAAAATGAAAGAAAATAAAAGAAAGGAAAGAAAAAGAAAGAACAGATAAAACAAAAGAAAGCATAAAGTAAAATGTTAGATGTAAATCCAAATTTATATATATATATATACTTATATATATACATATATTTATATATATAAAATAAATGGTTAAAATTTTCTAAAAACACAACTATATGCTGTTTACAGAACACATTTAAGACATAAGAATATAGAAAGGCAAGGAGCACGTGGGTGGCTCAGTGGGTTAAAGCCTCTGCCTTCGATTTGGGTCATGATCTGAAGGTCCTAGGACTGAGCCCCGCATCAGGCTCTCTGCTAGTTGGGGAGCCTGCTTCCCCCCTCCACGCCTGCCTCTGTGCCTACTTGCGATCTCTGTCAGATAAATAAATAAAATCTTAAAAGAAAAGAATATAGAAAGGCTAAAAGTAAAAGGATGAAAAAATAGAGTAAACAACTCAATGAAAGCTGTTATATGGGGCGCCTGGGTGGCTCAGTGGGTTAAAGCCTCTGGCTTCGGCTCAGGTCACGATCCCAGGGTCCTGGGATCGAGCCCCGCATCAGGCTCTTTGCTCAGCAGGGAGCCTGCTTCCTCCCCTCTCTCTCTGTCTGCCTCTCTGCCTGCTTGTGATCTCTGTCTGTCAAATAAAATAAATAAAATCTTTAAAAAAAAAAAAAGAAAGCTGTTATATGGTTCTATTGCCACACAAGAGACTATAAGCAAAAAAAATTAAGACAGAAAAAGTCAATTCATAATTTTAAAAGTTCAACTTATGAGGAAGATAATCTAAATTGTATGTAATTCTTTATCTTCCTTATTGTCTGTCTCTCCCAACTAGAGCAGGAATTTCTGTCCTTTTTTGTTCACCAAAATATCCCTAGCAACTACAACAGTGCCTGGCATGTAGAAGCCCTTAATAAACATTTGCTGAGGGTACCTGCATGGCTGTCATTGAGCATCTGCCTTTGGCTCAGGTCATGACCCCAGAGTCCTGGGATTGAGCCCCACATTGGGCTCCCTGCTCGTAGAGAAACCTGCTTCTCCCTCTCCCACTCCTCCTGCCTGTGTTCCCTCTCCAGTTGTTTCTCTCTCTGTGTCAAATAAATAAGTAAAATCTTTAAAAACAAATAACAATTTGTTGAAGAAATTAATACATTGCCCCAATATACATAAAGCAATAATAGACAGAATAAAATGAATAAATTTAAATTATAAGGAATAACAGACAAATCAATAATTATAGCAGAAGACAAATCAGTAAAGATACAAATGACTGAACAGTACAATTAATAATCATGAACCTGAAAGACATACAGAAAACACTGTACCTAACAACAGAGTACACTTTCCTCTCCAGCACAAAGAAACATTTAGAGAAACTGACATATACTGGACCATTCAACAAGTCTCAGCAAATTTAAAGGACTCAAATGGTACAACTATCAAATCATCTATGTAATTTTGATATATATAAGAAAATCAGGGAAACCTGAAGATACTGAATATTTGATAATAATGAGGAGTTACTGTTAATCTTTAGTGTATTGTAGTTATGTTTTTAAAAGTGGGGTTTTTTAAAAAGATTTATTTATTTATTTGAGAGAGAAAGAGAGAATGAACATGTGAGAGGGGGTTGGGGCAGAGGGAGGAGAGAGAGAATCTCAAGCAGACTCCATGCTAAGCAGAGATCACGACACGACCTGAGCGGAAACCAAGAGTCGGACACTGAACTGACTGAGCCACTCAGGGGCCCCTAAAAGAGCTTTAACCTTATAGGGATAAATACAGAAATATTTATGGATGAAATGATATCTGTAATTTACTTCCAAGTAGTCTGAGAGTAGAGGAGGTAGTGAAGAGAGGTAGGCAAGAAGATAGATAAAATGAAACTGGCCCTATTTGTTGAAATTAGATGATCACAGGGGGTCATTGTACAATTTTCTATGATTTTATATGTTTCCAACTTTTCAAAATAAAGGTTTTACAAGGACAATCTTAAATACATTTAATCTGTACCCAGCACTTATGTTTTCAAGATATATTTACACATGAATATATGTATAATGTAATAATCTGTTAATAACAACAAAAAGTGGATGGAAAACTATTTACTCAGTACAGCGATGATGACAAAATAATGGAACATTCATCCAGCCATATAATATGCATATGTAAAAATTTTTAAAAAGCTCTAGATATAAGGCTATTGAAAGATCTCTAAGAATTATTGTCAAGATATGTAAAAACAAGGTGCAGAACATATGTTTAATATACTGTATGCTGTGTATAAAAAAAAAAGAGAAAAAGAAATAAGATTCTCTAGTCATAACTGCTTGTGAACCACGAAGAAAGGCTGGAAGTGTGCATAAAACACTAAGACCTATGGGGAGTGGGTGGGCACTATGGGAACTGAGCAGGAGGGAGGTTAAGTTTGGGAGGGGGAGTTTTCCTACTACAAAAATTTCTATATTTTCTAAGTTTTGAATCATGGGAAAGTATTATCCGTTTAAAATTTAGATAAAGATACAAATCAAAACCAATGAGATACCACCTCACACCAGTCAGAATGCCTAAAATTAACAAGTCAGGAAACGACAGATGTTGGCGAGGCTGTGGAGAAAGGGGAACCCTCCTACACTGTTGGTGGGAATGAAATGCAAGCTGGTGCAGCCACTCCGGAAAACAGTATGGAGGCTCCTCAAAAAGTTGAAAATATAGCTACCCTATGACCCAGCAATTGCACTACTGGGTATTTACCCCAAAGATACAATGAAGTGATTCGAAAAGGCACGTGCACCCCAATGTTTATAATAGCAATGTCCACAATAGCCAAACTATGGAAAGAGCCCAGATGTCTATTGACAGAAGAATAGATGAAGAAGATGAGGTATAGACATAGTATGGACTACTACTCAGCCATCAAAAAATGAAATCTTGCCATTTGCAACAACGTGGATGGAACTAGAAGGTATTGCACTAAGCAAAATAAGTCAAACAGAAAAAGACAATTATCATATGATCTCACTCTTATGTGGAATTTAAGAAATGAAACAGGGGATCATAGGAGAAGAGAGGGAAAAATAAACCAAGATGAAATCAGAGAGGGAGACAAACCATGAGAGACTCTTGATCATAGGAAACAAATTGAGTATTGCTGGAGTGGAGGGAGGTTGAAAAAAAAGAAATTTAGGTAAAGAAACTTAAAATAGCAATAAAAATTTATAATAACTAAAGTAGTGCTTGGAGAGAAACTTATAAGAAATGTTTAATAAAAAGGAAAAGCTGAGGGTGCCTGGGTGGCTCAGTGGGTTGGGCCGCTGCCTTCGGCTCAGGTCATGATCTCGGGGTCCTGGGATCGAGTCCCACATCGGGCTCTCTGCTCAGCAGGGAGCCTGCTTCCCTCTCTCTCTCTGCCTGCCTCTCTATTTGTGATCTCTCTCTGGAAAATAAATAATTAAAATTTAAAAAAAAAAAGGAAAAGCTGAAAATGAAGGAGTTAAGCATTCATTTCAAGAAGTTAAAAATGAATAGTAAAATAAACTCAAGAAAGCAGAAGGAAGGAAAATAAAGACTGGACATTAATAAAATAGGAAGCAAACGCAATACAGAAACTCAACAGAGCCAAAATAGTTGGTTCTCTAAAAAGAATAATACAACTGACCAACCTCTGGTGAAACTGACCAGTAGCAAAACAGGCAAACAAAACAAAACAAAACCGCTGAGGAATGGAAAGTGGAACCTAATCACTGATGCCACAGGGATTAAAAAGATAATGGAAGGGTATCATGGACAACTTTATGACAATAAATCTGAAAAATCAGATGAAATGTATAAATTCCTAAAAAATGCACATTACTATAACTGACACAAAGAAATAGAAAACTTTGAATATTCCTAAAATTATTAAAGAAAAACGAGTTGAAAGTCTTCGCACAATGAGAATGTAGACCAACACGATTTTCCAGGTATATTCTAGCAAATGCTCAAGGACTAAAAGACTGCAATCTTGAGCCACCTGTATGGCTTAGCCAGTTAAGAGTCTGACTCTTGGGATGCCTGGGTGGCTCAGTTGGTTGGACGACTGCCTTCGGCTCAGGTAATGATCCCGGAGTCCCAGGATCGAATCCCACATCAGGCTCCCAGCTCCATGGGGAGTCTGCTTCTCCCTCTGACCTTCTCCTCGCTCATGCTCTCTCTCACTGTCTCTCTCTCTCAAATAAATAAATAAAATCTTTAAAAAAAAAAAAAAAAGACTCTGACTCTTGATCTCAGCCCAGGTCTTGATTTCAGGGTCATGAGCTCAAGCCCCATGCTGGTGTGGGCCTACTTTAAAAAAAACTGCAATCTTATACATTCTTTGGAGTATAGAAAAAGTAGAACATTTTTTAACTCATCTCTTTTGAGGCGAGCATAACCTTGTTACCAAAACTTGATAAGGATGGAACTAGAAGGAAAAACTACAAGTCAGTCTCCCTCAAGAGATATATATACAGAGTCCTTTAAAAAGCAGCAAACTGAATCCAGCAAGTTTTTTTTTAATATTTTATTTATTTATTTCACAGAGAGAAATCACAAGTAGATGGAGAGGCAGGCAGAAAGAGAGAGAGGGAAGCAGGCTCCCTGCTGAGCAGAGAACCCGACGCGGGACCCGATCCCAGGACCCTGAGATCATGACCTGAGCCGAAGGCAGCGGCTTAAACCACTGAGCCACCCAGGCGCCCCTGAATCCAGCAAGTTCTAAAAAGAATAGTCAAGAATAATATATATGACCAAACTGGGTTCATCTCAGCAATGCAAAATTGGTTTAACATTAGCAAATCAACGGAGCATTTAATTTCAAATGAAGCTTTGGCTTAATATTAGGATATCAATTAAGTACACTAGTTTAAATCAGTTCCGTATTAATACATTCTTGAAAGAATGATCAGTTCTTAGGAACCAGTGAAAGGCGAATTAAATTCATCATGAGGTACCATGACACAGCCAATAAATCAGTAAAAATTTGAAAGTCCAGTAATAAAGATTGGCCAGGACATGGAATGCTGGGAAGTCATACTGCAGTAAGAATATGAATGGGATGGGGTGCCTGGGTGGCCCAGTGGGTTAAGCCTCTGCCTTCAGCTCAGGTCATGATCTCAGGGTTCTGGGATCGAGCCCTGCATCAAGCTCTCTGCTCAGCAGGGAGCCTGCTTCCCCTTCTCTCTGCCTGCATCTCTGCCTACTTGTGATCTTTCTCTCTATCAAATAAATAAATAAAATCTTAAAAAAAAAAAAAGAATATGAATGGGAACCAAAACTCGGGAAAATATCCTGCAATGTCAAATAAAGTAGAATAGGGGCTCACCTTCATATCCTATGACCCGGCAATGGTTCACCCAGACAAAATTCTCATTCAAGAGATCCTTGCACTTCATACTAGGAGACACTTAAAAGAATGTTGTACATAGCAGCAGGTTTTGGATAGCAGAAAACTGGGAAAAACCCAAATGTCTGTGAAAGGTAATCCGGATGAAAAGATAATGAACTACACAAAGGAATATGCTACAGGCCTGTGAGCGTGGGCACTGCAGCTCCCACCCTTGACGGGGCTGGATCTCAAACCCCAGATTTCCTTGTGTGTACTCTACATGTTTTCATACAATATGATACCATTTATATAAAGTTCAGAAGAAGGAGGCTAAATTAAATGAGATGCATACACAGATGGCAAAACTCTAGAGAAAAGCAAAGGATTTCTCCTCACAAAATTAGGAGAGCTGTTAGCTCTGTGGTAAAGGGAGAGAGAGGGACGTGTTGTGTGGGGGCACAGGTGAACTTTTAAGGTGCTCTCAGCATTCTTTCATAATCTAAGGCGATTGGATGGGTATTTCCTTTATTCATCCAGACACGACAGATGCATGTTTTATACCATTTTATGTATTGTGGTATATTTCAGGTTTTTTAAATGTGATATGGAAAAAAATGACCACAACATTAAGGACAAGAAGAATAGAAGAGGAATAATTTACCATGAAGATATCACAATTCTGAATTTATATGCATCTACCACAGCCTCAAAATGGGGAAGGAAAATTTAACAAAATCGCCAAATCCACCATCACGGTAAAAATTTTAATATACCTCTTTCAATAACTGGCCACCAGAATAAAACAAAACTAGTAGAAAACTTGACCAAAACAATTAGTCTTGAACTGAATAGAGAAAACACATGGTTTCAAGTACACCAGGACAATTTTTTAAAGTTCACCAGAGAAAGTCAATAATCCCCAACGAATCACTGACACAACAGCATAAAATGAGAAATCAATAGCAATTATATAAAACAACAAAAAATTAGAAATAGCAGCCTCTTTGGAGAACAGTGTGGAGATTCCTCAAAAAATTAAAAATAGAGCTTCCCTATGACCCTGCCATTGCACTACTGGGTATTTACCCCAAAGATACAGATGTCATGAAAAGAAGGGCCATCTGTACCCCAATGTTTATAGCAGCAATGGCCACCGTCGCCAAACTGTGGAAAGAACCAAGATGCCCTTCAACGGACGAATGGATAAGGAAGATGTGGTCCATATACACTATGGAGTATTATGCCTCCATCAGAAAGGATGAATACCCAACTTTTGTAGCAACATGGACTGGACATGGAAGAGATTATGCTGAGGGAAATAAGTCAAGCAGAGAGAGTCAATTATCATATGGTTTCACTTATTTGTGGAGCATAACAAATAGCATGGAGGACATGGGGAGTTAGAGAGGAGAAGGGAGTTGGGGGAAATTGGAAGGGGAGGTGAATCATGAGAGACTATGGACTCTGAAAAACAATCTGAGGGCTTTGAAGGGGCAGGGAGTGGGAGGTTGGGGTACCAGGTGGTGGGTATTATAGAGGGCATGGAGTGCATGGAGCACTGGGTGTGGTGCAAAAATAATGAATAGTTATGCTGAAAATAAATAAAAAATAAATTAAAAAGATAAGCATAAATCTAAAATAAGTTCTCAAGCAAAGTTCAAGTAACAATGAAAATGGAAACACTGGATATGGACAGCTTTCTCCATGCATGATTAGGAAAGGAGAAAGTGAATGAAGCATCCTGCAATTTCTATTATACAAAGAGTTCTTATAAGTTTAGAAGAAAGAGAACAACAATCCATTAGGAAAATGAGCAAAGAAGTTGGGTGGTTGAAAGAAGAGTAAAGGCTGAAAGAGAAATGGCTCTTAAATAGCAGTAAGATTATTTACCTTTTCCTAAGATAAATGTAAGTTAAAATGATACCAAGAAAGCACTGCTTATCTGATGCCTATTTGATGACTGGCCAAAATCTACAAGTTTAAAAATACTCTGGGTTGGCAGAGCTGTAGGGGAACTGGCATTCTCATACATTGCTGGAGGCAGAGTAATTTACCTAAGCAGGGTAACTTGGCAGTATGTATCAGAATCACACACGTCTACTTCCAGGAATTTAACCTACATCTATTCTGTAGGTACAAGGTTATTCACTGTAGCACTTTTGTGTTAGTAAGACTCAAAACAACCTAAATGTCCATCAACAGGGAACTATTTAGTCAAATGAGAGCACAGTGTATAAGAGAATAATAGCAACTATAAAAAAGAACAAGAGTGGGGCGCCTGGGTGGCTCAGTCAGTTAAGCGTCCTCTTCTTAATTTCAGCTCAGATCATGATCCCAGAGTCCTGGGATTGAGCCCCAGATCCGGCTCCATACCCTGCAGAGAGTCTGCTTGAGGACTCTCTCTCTCCCTCTTCCTCTGCCCCTCCCCCTTCTTGCACTTTTTTCCTCTCTCTCAAATAAATAAATAAATCTTTAAAAAAAAAATAAAAAGAACAAGGGAGTGATGGGCAAAATGGGTGAAGGGAGCTAAAAGGTACAAACATCCAGTTATAAAATAAATAAGTCACAGGGATGTACAGCATGTGATTATATTTAATGATACCATATTACATATTTGGAAGTTGCCAAAAGAGTAGATCCTACAAGTTCTCATCACAAGAAAAAAAAAATTGTAATTGTATGGTTGACAGATGTTAACTAGACTTATTGTGGTGATCATTTTGCAATACATAAAATACTGAAATATTATATCATATACCTGAAACTAATATAA
The DNA here is from genome assembly GCF_011764305.1 of Mustela putorius furo. Taxonomy (NCBI): domain Eukaryota; kingdom Metazoa; phylum Chordata; class Mammalia; order Carnivora; family Mustelidae; genus Mustela; species Mustela putorius. Next base: position 2,965,661 of record NW_025422127.1, on the reverse strand, counting down.
TGTTATATGTCAGTTATACCTCAATAAAAAGACAAAAAGAAAAAAAAACAAGAAACAGGGAGGGAGGGAGGGAGGGAGGAAAGGAAGAAGAGGAAGCTATTTATATATGTATTTGGAAAGAGCTCGAAGATAAATGTTTGTATGAACATTGAAAAAAATCTCTGAGTCAGGGCACCTGGCTGGCTTAGTAGAGCATGTGACTCCCCATCATGGGGTCATGAATTTGAGCCCCACGTGGCGGTAGTTTACTTACAAATAAAATCTCTGAGGAGCACCTGGGTGACTTAGTTGGTTGAGTGCCCTAACTCATCCAGAAAAAGACAATCATCATTATGATCTCACTCATATGTAGAATTTAAAATAGTGGATTAAATAAATAAATAAATAAAACAGAGGATCATAGGGGAAGAGAGGGAAAAACAAAACAAAATGAAATCAGAGAGGGAGACAAACCACGAGAGACTCTTGATCACAGCAAACAAACTGAGCGTTGCTGGAGGGGAGGAGGATGGGGGAATGTGGTAACATTATGTTAATGTGGACATTAAGGAAGGCACATGATGCAATGAGCACTGGGTATTATATAAGACTGATGAATCACTGACCTCTACCTCTAAAACTAGTAATACATTATATGTTAATTAACTGAATTCAAATTAAAAAATACTGAAAAGAAAAAGAATTTTTTAAGTGTGGAAAAAAATTCAAGAAGCTTGGAAAAGAAACGAATAAACATAAGGAAGAAAGAAAGAAATAATAAAGATAAAATAATGATGTTATTGAAATAGTAAACAGAGTGGAAAAACAAAGTCAAAACGCAGCTCTTGGACTAATAGACAAATCTCTAGCAAGACAGATCAACAAAAAGAGAAAAGGCAAAGTCAATATTAGGAATTAAAAGGGGGACAGATCTATAAAAAGTGATTATTAAAAATAAAACATTATAATTCTATGTTAATATATTTGAAAATTTAGATAATTAAATAATGTCCTATGGAACTGTAACTTGTTAATGCTTCATGCATTAATACAAAAAATTCTTACCATTTAATAAATTAAATCAGTAGTAAAAACCATCCCCACAATACACAATGTACAGTATTGTGGTATACTGTGGTATACTGGGTATTGTGGTTTTAGAGAGTTCTCCCAAACTTTTAAAGAATAGATTAATTAAAAAAAAAAAAAAGAATGATTAATTCCTATCTCAGCAAATTGTTGCAGAGAACAAGGAAAGAGAGAAGCTTTTCAAGACATTTATGAAGCTAATATAACTTGATACAAAGACAAGACTAAAACAATACAAGAAAATTGTAGACCAATTCACTTATGAAAACAGCTATAAAAATCAATGAAAATATTAGGAAACTGAATATATCAAGGTATTAAGAATATTTCGAGGGGCACCTGACTGGCTCAGTTGGTAGAACATGGGATTCTTAATCTCAGGGTTGTCATTGGAATCCCATGTTGGGTGTAGAGATTACTTAAAAATAAAATCATAAAAAAATACCTTATGACCATGAATTATTCCATAAATCTAAGGGTAAAAAAAAATTTAAGAAAATGAATTAGCTGAATTCACCATATTAAAAAATAAAGATGAAAAACCATTTAACCATCTTGATACAGAAAAAATGTATTAAAATTCCACACCTACCCATGATGAAAATATTTCCCAAACTAGGAATAAAATGGATCTTTATTCACCTGATAAAGGGTGTCTACAAAAAGCCTACAGGAAAACATCATTTTAATAGTGTAACTTCAGGAATACTCCCTTTAAAGTCAGAACAAGCCAAGGATGCCCACCATAGCCACTTCTATTGTACTGCAGGTATAAGAAAAATAAAATATATAAGGATTAGAAAGGAAGAAACCAAAGTCTTGCTATTTGCAGATGACATAATTATTCACAGAGAAAATCCATGAGAACCTGCAAACTATTAGGAATGAGAGTCCAGTAAAGCTGTGAACATAAGATCAATATATAAAATTAATAATGTGACCATACCCCAGCAACACTCAATCAGAAAATGTCATTTTCAAAAGATGCCATTTACAGGGCACCTGGGTGACCCAGTCAGTTGAGCATCTGACTCTTACTTTCAGCTCAGGTCATGATCTCAGGGTCCTGGGATTCAGGCCTACATTGGGTTCAATGCTCAATGAGGGGTCTGCTAGAGATTCTCTCTCTCTCTCTCTCTCACTGCCCCCCCTCAAATGGATAAATCTTATCCATTTAATAAATAAAAAATAAATAAAAATAAAAAAATAAAAGATGCCATTTATAATAGCACCAAAAACTATAAGGTACCTGTATGCTTGAAACATTTGCCTACACACCAGACACAAATAAAAGCTATAAGATATCTAGAACTAACCTCACATGAGATATACAAAAGCTATCATAGAGAAAATTAAAGTCTTACTAAAGTACAAGGCAATAAGTAAATAGAAGTATACATTACATTCATGGTGAATGAACAGTCAATATCATAAAATACCCATTCTCTCCAAATTAATATAAAATTCAGGGTAATTCCAATTAAAATCCCCAAGAGTTTTTTCACAGAACTTGTCCAACAATCTCAGTTTTGAAATCTGAAGGGAAAAAATGCCCATTATCAGATATGAAGAGTTACTAAAAAGTTATAGTCCTTAAAACAATGTGGTATTGGTATAAGAATAGACAGACTAATGAAACAAAGGAGAAGCCAAGGAAATGCATATACACATATATGGCAACCTGATAAATGCCTGATGTGGCACTACAAAGTATGGGCTGCTCAATAAATGATGCTGTGACAGTCAGTTATCCAGATGAAAAATAGGTATATTTAGGTTCCAAGCTGACATGATATATTAAATTAATTTATTGAATTAAAGTCCAACATATGAGAAGAAAACTTCTATAATTTGAAAAATATAAACAGGAACTTTCCTATTAACAAAAGACATAAAATATACAAACTTTAAAGAAAAAGATTAATATTTTTAATCATATTGGAATTTTTAAAATTTTAAATTAAAAGTACATTGGCAATACATATGAACAAAAGAAAAAGACAGCTAAGATAGAGAGAATGTAGATGACCAAGGAAATAAATCTGGAATATATAAAGAATGCCTTCCTAACTCATTCTGTAAGGCTAGCACTACCCTGATTCCAAACCCAGACAAAGATATTACAAGAAAACTATAGACCAAGATCCCTTGTAAATACAAATGCAAAATTTCTCAACAAAATACTAGCAAACCAAATTAAGTACCATATTGAAAGCAACATGCATCATGATTTATGTGGGTTTTATTCCAGGAATGCAAAGATGGCCCAATATACAAAAATCAATCTGCATGCCGCAATACATCACATCAAGAGAATGAAGAAAAAAGCCTTATGATCATCTCAATTGATGTGAACAAAGCATTTGACAAAAGCCAACACACTTTCCTGATAAAAATCACTTCATAAACTAGGAATAGAAGATGATATCAACACAATAAAGGCCACAAAAGAAAACCCATAGCTAACATCATAATCAATGGTGAAAGACCAAAAGCTGTTCCACTAATAACAGGAACAAGATAAGGATGCTCACTTTATGCCACTTATTTTTTTTTAAAGATTTTATTTATTTATTTGAAAGAGAGAAATCACAAGTAGACAGAGAGGCAGGCAGAGAGAAAGAGAGGGAAGCAGGCTCCCTGCTGAGCAGAGAGCCTGATGCGGGACTCAATCCCAGGACCCTGAGATCATGACCTGAGCTGGAGGCAGCGGCTTAACCCACTGAGCCACCCAGGCGCCCCACTTTATGCCACTTCTATTTTACACGGTACTGGAAGTTCTAAGCAGAGCAATTAGGCAAGAAAAAGAAATAAAGGGCATTCAAATTGGAAAGAATGAAGTAAAATAAAATCATCTCTATTCATAGCGATATGATATTACACATAGAAAATCCAAAAGAACATACACACACAAAAAAACTGTTACAGCCAATAAATGCATTCAGGAAAGTTGCAGGATATAAAATCAACCTGCAAATATTAGTTGTATTTCTGTATATTTGTAATAAACAAGCTAAAAGGGAAATTTAAAAAAAATTTTCACTTACAATAGCATCAAAAAACAAACTACTTAGGATAAATTTATCCAAGGAGGTGAAAGACTTGCATATGGAAAATTACAAAATATTACAGAAAGAAATTATAGAAGATACAAATAAATGGAAAGACATCCTATGTTCATGGATTAGAAAACTTAAGATGGCAGTACTATACAAAGTGATCTACATATTCGATATAATCTCTATCCAAATCCCAATGGCCTTTAAAAACCCATTTTAAATTCATATAGAATCTCAAGGGATCTCATACACAGAACAATCTCAAAAAAAGAACAAAGTTGGAAGACTCAACACTTCCTAAATTCAAAACTTACTGCAAAGCCACAGCAATCAAAACAGTCTGTTGTCATTGGCATAGACAAACAGACCAATGGAGTAGAACAGAGCTCAGAAATAAACCCTAACATACTTGCTCATTTGACTTTCAACAAGGGTACTAAGATCATTTAAAAGGACAAGGATAGATTTAACAAATGGTTCCAGAAAAACTGGATATTTACATGCAAGTGAATGAAGTTGGATCCTTATCTTACTTTGTATACAAAAATCAACTCAAGGGATGCCTTCCTGGCTCAGTTGGTTAAGCACCTGCCTTTGGCTCAGCTCATGATCTTGGGGTCTTGCAATTGAGCCCTGCATGCGGGTCCTTGCTCAGGGAGCAGCCTGCTTCTCCATCTCCCTCTGCCCCTGCCCCCTACTTGTGCATTCTCTCTCTCTCTCAAATAAAGTTAAAAAAAAAAATTTTTTTAATCGACTCAACCATGACCTTGGAATAGGTAATGACTTCTTAAATATGAGGCCAAAAGCACAGGCAAAAAGAGAAAAAAATAGGCAAATTAGACCTCATCAGAACAGAAAATTGTTATGCATGAAAAAATACTATTAACAGAGTGAAAAAGCAGGGGGTGCCTGGTTGGCTCAGTTGGTAGAGCATGTGACTCTTGATCTCAGGGTCATGAGCTTAAGCCCCACATTAGGCATGGAGCCTATTAAAAAAGAGAGAGAGTAAAAAAGAAACCCACAGAATGGGAAAAAATACTTGCAAATCATGTATCTGACAAATGATTACTATCCAGACTATATAAAGAACTCCCCACAACAATTAAAAAAAATAGCCCAATTAAAAAATGGGAAAGGATTTAAATGGACATTTCTCCAAAGAAGATAAACAAATGGCCAATAAGTACATGGAAAGATGCTTAACATCATTTGTCATTAAGAAAATGAGAATCAAAACCACAATGAGATACCACTTCATACCCATTAGGATGGTTATTACAAAACACAGTAATAATAAGTATCAGAGAGGGTGTTGAAAAACTGGGAGTTTTTGTGCGTTGTTAATGGGAATGTATAGTGCAGCTGCTGTGGAAAACAATTTGGCAATTCCTTAAAAAGCTACACAAAGAATTACCATGAGGTATATTTCTGTCCTAGGTATATACCCAAAAAGAATTTCGAGCAGGGACTCAAAACACATGCTTATACACCAATGTTCATTGCAACATCATTCACAATAGCCAAAAGGTGGAAGCACCAAAATATCCACCCACTGATAGATGAACAGATAGGCTAAATACCATATACACATACAATGGAATATTACCAAATGTTCCACAAAAGGAATATGCTATAAAAAGAAATAAGATTCTGATACATACCACAACATGGATGAACTTTGAAAACATTATGCTCAGTGAAATAAGCCAGACACACACAAAAGGGCTAATATTGTGTGATTCTACTTATATGAGGTACCCAGAACAAGCAAATTCATAGAGACAGAAAGCAGAACAGAGAGTGGGGAAGGGGGAGAAATGCAGAATTATTTCTTAATGGGTATAGAGTTTGGGATGATGAAAAAGTTACGTAAATAGTGGTAATAGGTGTACAACATTGTTAATGCAGTTAATGCCACTGAATTGTACACCTAAAAATTGTTAAAATTGTTAAAATATCCATTTTGCCATAACCTAAAAAATAATAAAAATAAATGAATACCTACACATTAAAAAGACATTGAAAAAATAGGCAATGCACCAAACTCACCAATAAAATATGCATTCCTGATAACTCCGTTATTCTACTTCTAGGTTTTTACCTCAGACAAACTCTTGCACACTCACAATGACCTACATTGCAGCACTGTGTGTAAGAGCATTTGAGTTGAAACCCAACCATTCCTTAGTAGAGGGATAGTAAGTAAACAATGAAACACAACACAGCCATCAAAATCATTGAACTAGATCTCCATGTCATGTCACAGAACAGCAAACATTGATTAGTGAAAAAGCAAGTTTATACCACTAACGTATAATTTTAAAATACAAAACAATATGTATTGTCTATGATATGTGTACAACTAATAAAAGTACAAAGCATGCATGGGGATGGTTGTGGTTGTTTCTGGCAAGGAGGGAGAGGAAAGAAATGAAAGGGAGGGCTTTAACTGTATCATTAGCATTTTGTTCCTTTCTGATGGCAAAATGTTAACATCTGTTTCCCTTGGCAGTGGATATATGGGTCTCTAGGACATTATTTTCTGTAAGTTTGAAATGTTTCATAATTAGAAATTAGAAAAGGAAACATCTTAGATCTCTGTGAAATCTTAACATAAGAATTGAGATGGGGATTCAAATTTGTTTAATTCAAGGTGGCTAGTCATTCCCAAACTCCACCGGGACAGCACTTTTACCAAACACCATGCACACTACTCCTACCCAGGAGACATTGGGAAGACTGAACTTCACAGTGGTTGGCCTGGAGGGGGGAAGTTTACTCAATCACGAAGGCAATGAACTTGGGTGGTCTATCAGGATATAAGAACTAAAAAATGAGAAACAGCCAAACAGGAATGCCCTCAACTGTCTGCCACTAAAACCTCCAGATTCCTCAACAAGTCATTTCTGTGACGACCCTACATACACTCAGGGTAACTGCTCCTGTGTTCCCTATCCCGGCCCTGCCCACATTCTCTTCCCCATCATTCTCCTGTGACTCAGTATCTCCTTTCTGCCAGGTCCACCCAACATCATTTACATATGCTCCCATCTTTAAGTGGTACTTAAAACAAAGTACCACTCTCCCCAACCTCATAATCCCTCTAACTAGGGCTCGCCTTTCACTTCCCCCTCACACTCAGACTTCTTCCACATCTTCACCTGAAACTGCTGTAGCAAAGATCACCGATGACCTCTGCTCTGTAGCAAAGATCACCAATGACTCTGGGAGTAGAGGACTTAAACTTTTCATCTGGTTCCCATGCCAATGGTCTGAATTTTCATTTCCTTGTGCATGCATACTTTGCTTTTATTAAAATTCCCATGATCACCTACAAGCAGTTTTCAATTCTCTTCCCTGAAGGTTCAGATGCAACTGTTGCCATGGACCAGTCCCTCCTTAGGTTGCATCGCTGTATCTCCTTTGTGACCCCTTCTTCTCAGCAGAGCCCCCCTTCGGCCCATGCTTTCAACAATGGCTTTCTTAACATCCTGTTCCACTTTTCTCACTATTTACTGTTTCTTTGGGAGGATTTTACCCAGACCCTGACTCCAATTATAGCCAATATGTTAATGACTCCCAGCCCCCTGGGTTCAATTTGGATCTGTCTCCTGTGATCCAGACCCACAGATACAACAGCCTCCTCAGAAATCTCTTGAGTCTTCAGCCACCAAAATCATCATACTCAACACCAGAACCATCCTTTTCCTTCACCAGACCTATCCTCTTTCTACTATACCTAACTCAGTAACAGGAACCACCATCCAGTTGCTCAAGCCAGAAACCCAAGAATCCTACTCTAGTGACTCTGTCCTCTAAATCTCCTCTGGAGTTCACATTTCTTCATTCCTGGGCCACCTTCTTTTCTCACCTGGATTGCTGCAACCACCTCCTAACTGGCCTCCAACCATTTGCTACACTCCAGCCAGAGTGAGCTTTCCAAACCAAAATTGGATATGTCATCATTCTGCTTCAAATATTTCCCTGGCTTACCCCTTGGTTCTGATTGTCCAAACTCCTCAACATAGATACAGAAAGTCAGAGCTTTCTGACGTATAAACTGTCCCCTAACATTTGCTTAGCCTCACCTCCCACACTCCCTGCCTGCAATTCTCTCCAGTCACCGTGAATAGGAATCAATTGTCCCTTGCCTCCAGGCCTTTGGCACCTACCATACCTGCCACCTTCAATGCCCTCTTCCTTCTCCCACTCCTCTACCACTGCTAGACTAACTCCTCAGCCTTCAACTCTCAGTTCAAAGGTTACATTCTCCAGAAAGCTTTCCCTTTACCTAGACTTGGCCATTTCTTTTACTGTGCGGCCTCCTACAATATTTACTTCACCAGTCAGTCTTTATCCTGCTTGTTGTGGCTGTTTATTTAATGTCTGTCTCCTGAGAGCAGGACTCGGTCTCTCAGTCACCATTTTATCCCCAGTTTCTATTACAGTGCTTGGCACAAGACATCTCTTCAATAAATGAGAGGAAAATGCAGTCTTTGCCCTTGGTTCTTAGCCTACTGAAGCTACAAATAATAATAAAGAAAGAGGGGAGCGTGGGTGGCTCATTTAAGCATCTCACTCTTGATCTCAACTCAAGCCTTGATCTCAGGGTTGTGAGTTCAAGCCCCACACTGGGCTCCATGCTGGGAATGGAGCCTACTTAAAAACAATAATATAAAGTAAGTGCTATAATAGATTATATACGTGTGTAAATGCTTGTGGGTTGTATGGTCTGAATGTTTATGTCCCCCTAAACATCTATGCCCAATGAAATGGTATTAGAAAGTAGAACCTTTGGGAAGTGCTTGGGTTATAATGGTGGAACCTTCACGAATGGGATTAATGCTCTTATCAAAGAGTTCCCTAGCCCCTTTCACCTGTGAGAATAAACAAGTCTACAACCTGAAAGAGGGCCCTCACCACACCACAGTGGCACACCGATCTCTGACTTCCAGGTTCCAGAACTGTAAGAAAAAAATTTCTGCAGATAAGTTACTCAGTCTGCAGTATTTTCTTTTAGCAGCCCGAATAGATTAAGCCATGAATATATGTGGACGTAGATATATGTATATGAATGCTAACTAGAGGCGCCTGGGTGGCTCAGTCAGTTAAACGTCTGCCTCAGGCTCAGGTCATAATCCCAGAGTCCTGGGATTGAGCCCCGCATCAGGCTCCCAGCTCAGTGGGAGGTCTGCTTCTCCCTCTCCCAATCCCCCTGCTTGTGTTCCCTCTCTAGCTGTCACTCTCTCTATTAAATAAATAAAATCTTTTTTAAAAATGCTGAAGAAACCATCTGGATTAGCCAAAAAAGTTCACATGAGATAAATGACATTTGAACTGCCTTATCACTTGTTCAACAAATAATTTCTGGGCACCTTCTTGGTGCCAGGCACCGTTCCAGGCACCAAGGATATAGCAGAAAATAAGACAGACAAAAAATCTAAAAAAGTAAAGTCCCTGCCTTCCTGGAGCTTATTCCAGTTGGGAAGACTGAGAGAGATATTAAACTCAAACAAATAAGATAACTTCAGGAAATGATACATGCTTTCAAGAATATAAAACACTGGGGCGCCTGGGTGGCTCAGTGGGTTAAAGCCTCTGCCTTCGGCTCAGGTCATGATCCCAGGGTCCTGGGATCGAGCCCCGAGTCGGGCTCTCTGCTCAGCAGGGAGCCTGCTTCCCCTTCTCTCTCTGCCTGCCTTTCTGCCTACTTGTGACCTCTATCTGTCAAATAAATAAATAAAATCTTTAAAAAAATTTTTAAAAAGAATATAAAACCCTGTAGGTGTTTACCAGTAAGGGGACAGAAGGATGGGTGTGTTCTGTGTGCCTACTTTAGGGCTCCCTGTGCAGGTGTCACAGAGATATATAACCTTAATGAGGGGATGGAACCAAGCACCTGCAGATCTGGAGGAAGCTTTAGGCAGAGGAAACAACAAGACCCATTGATTCACAGAACAGAAAGTAGGCCAGCGGGGCAGAAGCACAATGAGTATTTATAGCTCCAGCCCAGACCTCATCCCTGAACTCCAGAATCACAGAGCCAACTACCAACTGGACATCACCACTGAAGGTTTATATCATTTTGACTTTTATATGTCTAACACCTACCTGCTTTCCCCTCCAAACCCATTCCTTCCCATTTTAGTAAATGACAGTTGCATTGTTCCAGCTGCTCAAACTAAAAATCCTGGAGTCATACTTGACTCCACCCCATATCTAATCCATCAGCAAATCTTATTGGCTCCACCTTCAAAATATATCCAGAATCTGAGGTCTTCCCACCACCTCCACGGCCACCCCAGTCTTGTTGAAGTATTTGGATGTTAGCCTTTGTGCAAGGCGGAATCACTGAAGGTTTCCCAAGACTGGACAGAGAAGTGACACTTGCCATAGAGGTGTTATGGGAGTCAACTCACACCAGTTCACAACAGCCAACTGGTAAATGTTCAGGATATGTTGCAAGATGGTTGACATCAGAGTGACAGCATGAATTTGGCCATGGTAGGAATATTTATACCACAGATATTGGCAAACCTGACAAATCAAGGCTCCCCCCTCCCCACCTCCAACTCTATCCTGGTGACCAGGATAGAGTCAACAACTACCAGAACACAAATGCATGTGAAAATCTGTATTACAGAAAGATAATTCGTGTGTGGTCAGGTGTGTAATTCTGTTCTCTGTAGGTGGTTATGTTTGTGAATACACATTAGAAGCACCTGAAGAACCTTTCCCACCATACATCCACCTGCTTGCCTGAATTCAATTAAGGACCACTAGATCAGGAACACCTGTTAAGAGGCTGCTGGCAGTGATGCAGGTGAGAGATGAAGGTGCCAAGCACAGGAAAGAAGAAAGTGGTCAGAGAAATCTAAACAGAGAATGAACAGGCTTTGTCATTTATTCTGAGAAAACTAGATTCCTTTCCTTCACACTGCTCCTCAGTTTGTAGTTACAGACATTTCTGTAACTACATGTCTTAACATGTCTTCCTGTCTAGACTGAGGGCAGAGGCTGCATGTTTGCTGACCACTGTGTGCCCAGAGCAGAGCCCGGTGCCTACACCAGTACCACCTCACTGACAAGTCCCTCCATGAAGAAAGGAAGAGTCAGAAATGACGCTTAGGTGATAGGAGAAGAAACATGGAAAAAAACAAACAGGCGTAGCTAGGGGATCCGAGGGAAGGATTTGGGAAGTGTTGACTTTAAGTGCCTCAGAATATCCAGCTACCAGCTGGAAAAGGAGTCTTAAACTTAAGAGTTTTGGGTCTGGAGGAGACCTTCTGGAGTCTAACATGCAACCCTGCCCTCCTCCCTTAAAATCTAAATTGCCAACTTCCCTCCTGAGACTCACCCGAACCTCCGCCTCCCGTGGCCTCCCGTTGAGGTCGCACTTGGATCCATTGCCATAGGTCTGGCTGTGGTAGCGTTTCAGGCGATGCTGCTTGGAGGCCTGGGGAGGACATTAAGAAGGAGGGTGGGGGCAGAAGAAAGACCGCAAAGAGGAAGAATGGCACTTTGTCCTAATGGCCACCAAGCCCCAAGCAATATGTCAGCTAATTCCGCCCCTCCTCTTCTGATCAGGGCTTAGTCTACAGCCAGGACCCCATTCTCTCCCAATCCCAGACCCCTGCCACCTTGGCTGTCTCATCATCCCAGTCGAAGGCCGATTGGTAATAGCCGAGATAGAGGACTTCACCTTTGATCTCTGAATCTACGAGAGAAATCACAGTGGAGCACCATTACTCCCTTCTAAGAGGACCAAGAGGGAAGGGGACTGGGAGGGCAGGTCACCTTCCATGACGTGGTGCTGAGGGCTTAGGGAAAATGTAGCGTGAGTCACCTTCCATGTGGTACTGCTGGATGTGGCGTCCATAACAGAATTCATACGTCCACCAGTCCTTGGTCTGACAATAAAAAATGAACAATCAAGGGGATAGAGTGCAGCTGTCTCTGCTTGGAACCTGAATCTCTCCTGGCTCCAAGACACATAACCTTTCAACTACTTCTCCTCCCACCTACTTCCGCACTCCATTCTCCAGATTCTCAGAGAGGAGCAAGGGCTGCTTTCCTTCTGTGACTGGAGAAATACCTCTAGGGTATGTTTTATACCTGTAGTCTTTCCACTCCCTTTCTAAAAAATTTTTTTAAATCCTCTTTCTTATCAAGATAAGAAATCATGATATCCTTGAAGCACTCAGACCAGGAAAATACAGAATATTCAAATACTAATTGAACTTCTACAACATTCCTTGTGCTGTTCTAGCCACTGGGGATACAGCCATGAACAAGATAAATTCTCTGACCTCATGGACTCACATTACAGAGCAAAATTAAATGAACTGATGATTCAGTTGATAAGATGATTTCAGATCATGAAAAATGCTATGATGAAAATAAAAAAGGATACTGGGCAGAGAGTGACAGGGGCAGGGGGTGACTTTACCAGAAAGGCATCTCTAAGACAGTGTCCTTACTACCCACACTGACTCTCCTCAGGCACCTCAGTCTTGGCTTAAGTATTACTCTACAATCTTCTATCCTAACCCTCCTCTACATTCAGCAAAGTGTCATCAGTAGTTGCAAGATTCTTTGCTTCTTTCCTGTCTGTACAATATGTCTGCTCCCCTAATGGCCTTCTTAACTCTCCCGAGGTCCTCTCAATCCCTCTTCATTCATGGGCACTCTGGCTCCCAGATAGATAGCCAGCTCCCAAGCCCTCATTCCACCCCCGCCCCCAACCCCTTTCACCTTCAGCAGGCAAGGAGCATCTTTCATTGGGCTCAACAACTCAGGGATCCCAGGCCCTCGGTAAGCAGGTGCCTCCTCCTCCCTTTCACGCTGGAAGTGAATAGCTCCAGCTGGCAGGCGACATTCATAGCGCTGTTTGTACTTAGAGGAGACAATCACCACGTCGGAAGCTTGGCTCTGGGAAAGAAGGGAGGATGGGGGGTGGGCAGGGAGGCAAACAGAGGCTGGGATTAGAGAGAACAACGAGACCCCTCTTCGGATCCTGGGGAAGAGCCCAGTCAAGTCAGAATGAGCCACCAGTCCTCCAGCTGTGTTTGGCGGGTGAGGGGAGAGAGCCCTCCCACTTCTTGCGGGGCGGAGTCTGGGTGCTCTGATCAGGAACTGAAGCTGACAGCGGGAAGCCCCACCCCTCCCAGTCCCTAACCCCAGGGGAATGGGTCTCAATCAATGAGCCTTAAGAGTCATCGTAAAACTCCTACCTACTCTTCCCAATTCTTCTTAGGCTACCGCTGCAGACTCCACAGCTGCCCTTCTTCCTCCACCTTTTCCCTCTTTCCCTTGCCCCAGACCCTGGCCACTCCACGCCTCCTCACCTGCCCTCCCATGACAGGCAATGGCAGGATCTCGATCCCATAACGCATCTCACTCAGCTCCTCTAGATTCAGGCTGCCGACACCGCCAGTCAGACTTGCGGGTAATAGGATCCCCAGAAGCAGCAGCCACAACAGACTGGACAGCAGCGTTTCCGCCGCCATCTTTCGTTCACCTTCTTACCCAGAGCAGCTCCTTCCGCCCTAAACCTGGCAGCGGCCTCACCCCGCCCATGAACGCCGCAAGGTCTCATTGGCTGGACAGCCTATCCCTCTCACCTACTCTGTTCCTATTTGTAAACATGGTCACGAAGCCCAGGGGGAGGCGGACCACGATGGCAAGCAAAACCGCTTACTGCTCCTGATTGGCCAGAGGCCAACCAATTATCGACGAGATCAGACCCCCTCCCGGCCTCTCCGGTAGCCAGAGAGGCACGGGCTAATGCGCTGGCTCTTTGAAGTACTTTTTCTCTCTTCTCTCTCTCTCTCTCTTTCTCTCTCTCTCTCTCTTTTCCTTTCCCTCTCCCTCTCCCTCTTTTTAGACGTTTCTTGCATTGTAGACTGCTTCCGCCAGGTGGAGGATTGAAACCAATGGGTGAGAAGCCAATGGGTGAGTGCACGCAAAACCCATGAAAGTTACTTAATACTTGTTGCAAAACAATTATGTAAAAACATTCCTCTTTTCACATATGCATACAGCTTTAGGGCAGTCTGGTAATCAGTTCAAAACCTTTCTACGCGATCCTATACTTGTCTTCCAAAAAAAAATTACCCTAAAGAAATAACAGTGGTGGGGCATCTGGGTGGCTCAGTGGGTTAAAGCCTCTGCCTTCAGCTCAGGTCATGATCCCAGGGTCCTGGGATCGAGCCCCACGTCGGGCTCTCTGTTCTGTGGAGAGCCTGCTTCCTCCTCTCTCTCTGCCTGCCTCTCTGCCTACTTGTGATTTCTCTCTGTGTGTCAAATAAATAAAATCTTTAAAAAAAAAAAAAAAGAAAAGAAAGAAATAACAGTGGCATCCAGTTAAAGACTGGGGTTGGGGTTGGGGTGGGGGGAAAATTCCCGTGTTATCCTCCAGGCCCAGAAAGGGAAAGGAGACCACAGCAGCAATATTTTAGAAGCTAGAAAACAAATGGAGGAATGGTAACAGGCTTAGCAAACCCGGGAAATTTATTCCTAAACAAAGAGCATGAATATACTTTTGGAAAAACTCCTCTGGGGAATGTGACCAGTCCAAAAGACAAATCCCAAAGATACTTTCATCAGGGTTCTCTTAACGAAATAGACGAAAGAATCCTACAGTTAGGCCTTTGGCCCGCATGTCCCAGCTCTCATAGGTCTTACCAACTTTTTACTGTCCCCGCTCTAAAATAAAAGCAGGCAGCCAAGGATCATTAGACATTTAAGGAAATCCTTTAATATACAAGAAAAAAACCAAGCAGACAAGAAAAAAAAAGCAATTTAAGATTTTATTTATTTTGACAGAGATCACAAGTAGGCAGAGAGGCAGACAGACAGAAAGGAGGAAGCAGGCTCCTTGCCGAGCAGAGAGCCTGATACGGGGCTGGATCCCAGGACCCAGAGATCATAACCTGAGCTGAAGGCAGAGGCTTTAACCCACTGAGCCACCCAGGCACCCAAAAAAAAAAAAAAAGCAATTTAGAAGAAACAGAAATTACAAGGGAGAGGGGTCCCGGGTGGCTCAGTTGGTTAAGTGTCTGCCTTGCCTCAGGTCATGATCTCTGGGTCCTGGGATCAGGCCCCACATGGGGCTCTTCGCTCAGCAGGAGTCTGCTTCTCCCTCTCCTTCTCCCTCTCCCTCTGTGCACTCTCACTCTCACTTTTATTTATAAATAAATAAAATCTTAAAAAAGAAAGTGCAAGGGAGAAAAACTTTAAAATAAGACAAACCAAAAAAATGCATCATTAATATCCTCAGAGAAATAATATATTATATCCATAAAATAACAACAGGAAGCTATTTTAAAAAGTAATTACTATGACCTGGTGATTTATTGACCTGTACCCCTGGGGCTAATAATACATTATATGTTAATAAAAAAGAAAAAAATTATTTTAAAAATGTAATTACTATGAAGATAAGCAAAAAGAGCTCTTGGAAATCAAAATTATGATAGCAGAAACAAAAATTCAATAGAAAGAATGGGGAGTAAAATTGAAAACAAATTTCCTCTACTTAAGGAAATCAATAAAAATTAGAGGATCAGCCCAGAAGGTTGAATATCTGAATAATGGGAGTTGTAGAAAGACAAAGAATCAGAAGGGAAGAAACAATTAAATCAGTTATTCAAAAGTATGCCCCTGAAATGAACAACTGAGACTCTAAATTATAAGGGCACACTATCCAGCAAAACAAATCAGACAAGACAAGACAAATCACTATTCAGCAAAACAAATCACACCAAGACACATCATTATAGAATTTCTGAACACTGGACACAGAAATAATTCTAAAAGCTTCCAAAGAGAAAGAACAAGTTGCATACAAGGATCAAAAATCAGAGCAGGGTGGTTTGCCTGAGTGTCTCAGTAGGTTAAGCATCTGCCTTTGGCTCAGTTCAGGATCTCAGGGTCCTGGGATCAAGCCCTGCATTGGGCTCTCTGCTTAGCAGGGAGCCTCCTTCCCCCTCTCTCTCTGCCTACTTGTGATTTCTCTCTCTGTTGAGGAGATAAATAAAATCTTTAAAAAAAATCAGAATGGGGCACCTGCGTGGCTCAATCAGTTAAGCATCTGACTTCAGCTCAGGTCATGATCTCAGGGTTTGGGAATCAAGCCCCACATTGGATTTTGCCCTCAGCAGGGAGTCTACTTATCCCTCTGTTCTTCCCCCCATCTCGTGCTCTTTCTCTCAAAAAAAAAAATAAATAAATAAAATATTTTTTAAAAGTCAGAACAGCATTAGGCTTACCAATTCAACCAAACTGTAAGGTAGAAGGCAATGGAAAAATGCCCTAAGGACTACAGATATTGTAATTGTCTGACACATATTATGAAATAATCATGCTTACTGAAAGAAATAAAAGAACACTGAAAGTACGTCAGAAAACAGAATGATCTAACATTTAAAATAGTTTCTAGAAATGAAAAGGCAAAGTTTTAAATTAAAAATTGAATAGATTAGTAGTTTTAAGAAGCAATTATTCTTCATAGAAGAATTCCAGCTAATAAATGCAGAAGGAATAATAAACTGTCATTACGTTGCAGTTCTAATGAATTAATTTAGGCAATAGTCATTAATGACTGTCAGAAATATTATATAAGAAGCTTATAGGTGAATCAAGCCCATACCATGTGCATACACTGATAACTTAACATCATGAAAAGAGAAACAATAAAACATTATGTGCTTTTTTTTTTTTTTTTTTTGACAGAGAGAGATCACAAGTAGGCAGAGAGGCAGGCAGAGAGAGAGAGAGAGAGGAGGAAGCAGGCTCCCCTCTGAGCAGAGAGCCCGACGTGGGACTCGATCCCAAGACCCTGAGATCATGACCTGAGCCAAAGGCAGCGGCTTAACCCACTGAGCCACCCAGGTGCCCCCATTATGTGCTTTCTTAATGGGATACAATAGGAACCACAGAGCATTATCTAGGAAGGATCCTTGCAAAAAAAAAAAAAAAACCAAAACTGTAAATATAACTATCAGCTTACAGAAGTATAAGAAGTAGGAGATTATATTAAACAACACCATTAGGAATATAACCAGGAATAAAATAGAATGAATGCCTCAGTTTCTTCAACAAAAACATGCAAGGAAAAATGGGGAGAGGGGAGAACTGTTATGGAATAAAAGAGGCTTAAGAAATATATCAACTAGGGGGCCTGGGTGTCTCAGTTGGTTAAGTGTCTGACTCTTGGTTTTGGTTAAGGTCATGATCTCAGGGTGATGAGACTGAGCACCATGTTGGACTCCACACTCAGCAGGGAGTCTGCTTGAGATTTTCTCCCTCTGCCTTTCTCCCTGAGCATACATCTCTGGCTTGCTCTCTCTCTGTTTAGTAAATGAATAAATCTTAAAAAAAAAAAGGAAATATATCAACCAAATATAATATAGACTTTGTTTGTGTTCTGAATCAAATTATCTGTAGAAAAATTTTTATGAACTCATTAGGAAAATTTGGACACTTGTTGGATATTATATAATAGCAAGGTATCATTGTTAATTTGTTGGATGCAATAATGACGTTATGATTTTTTAACTTTTTTTTATTAACATATAACGTATTATTAGCCCAGGAGTACAGGTCTGTGAATCGCCAAGTTTACACACTTCACAGCACTCACCATAGCAGATGTTATGGTTTTGTAAAAAAAAAAAAAAAAAAAAATTGTCCTTATCTCTTAGAGATACATACTCATGTACTTACCAATGAAATGGTATAATGTCTAGCATTTGCATTAAAATAATTCTCTGGGAGTCTGAGAGAAATCGTTGGGGGGAGACATGAAATAAATTGACCGTATTTTATAATAGTTGAAGCGGGATGATAAGTACATGGAGACTCATTTTACTTTACTTTTGATTGTAAATTTTCTTTTAAAAAACTCAAAAAGCAGGCACCTGGGTGGCTCAATTGGTTAAGCAGCTGCCTTCGGTCAGGTCATGAACCTAGGGTCCTGGGACTGAGCCCCACATCGGGTTCCTTGTTCAGCAGGGAGCCTGCTTCTCCCTCTGCCTGCCACTCCCCTGGCTTGTGCTTGCTCTCTCCCTACCCCCATGTCAAATAAATAAATAAAATGTTGGAAGGAAGGAAGGAAGAAAGGAATTATAAACAAAAAATAAAAAAATTTTAAAAACCTCAAGGGGCGCCTGGGTGGCTCAGTGTTTTGCGCCCCTGCCTTTGGCTCAGGTCATGATCCTAGGATCCTGGAATGGAGCCCACATCTGGCTCTCTGCTCAGCAGGGAGCCTGCTTCCCTCTCACTCTGCCTGCCTGTCTGCCTACTTGTGATCTCTGTCAAATAAATAAATAAAATCTTAAAAAAAAATGAAAAACAAACAAACAAAAACCCTCAAAAAGCAGTTTGGATTCACCTGAAAATAGAATTAGTGAACAAGAAAATAGACTGGAAGAAGTTATTCAGGCTGAAATACAAAGCAATAAAGAGAGGAATATGAAAGAGACAATAAGACATACAGAGAGTAAAGTGGGAAATATAACTAATTGGAACTCAAGGAGAAAAAGAGAATGAAGCAAAAGTAACACTTGAGCATTTTCCAGAACTAATGAAATATACAAATCTACAGATTCAAAAGGCCTAATGAATTTCAAGCAGAATAGATGAAAAAAAAATCTATTCACAGACATATCACAGTAAAACTGAATAACACTAAAGAAAACCAGAAGATCTTAAAATCATCCAGAGTGTGGGTTATCTGGTGTATGCATTTATCAAAACTCTTTGACCAAAACAAACAAACAAACAAAAAAAACCCCTACTCTTTGATCTACAACATATAAGTCCTGTATATGTAAATTTTACCACGATAAAAATAAAATTAGATGAAAAGCAACCAGAGAAACAGATTGCCTTCATTGAGCTGACTTCTCAATGGCAATAAAAGCCAGAAGACAATAGATGGTATCTCAGTATGATGAAAGAAAATAATTTCCACTAAGAATGGTATGGCCAGTGAAAATTCATCTCAATAATGAGGGCAAAATACAATATTTTCAAATCAAACAGAAACAAAAGCCCAGGAGATTTACAATCATCGGGGTCTCATTAAGGAAAATTCTAAAAGATGTATTTCAGGCAAAAGAACAAAGATTCTTGATGGAAAGTCTGAGATGTAAGAAAGAATGAATTGGAGAATAGGTAAAAATCTTGCATGATCATTGGCAGTAAAAAACAATACTAAAATCTTCTGGGAGTATAATAACTATTAAGATAGAATGAAAACACATCAAAACAACAACCTATACATTGGGAGGTCAATGATTAAAATTAAATTGATCAGACAACAAGGACAACAAGGTATCCAAATTGACAATGAAGACATCAAACTTCCTCTATTCGCAGATGACATGATTCTTTATATGGAAAACCCAAAAGACTCCACCCCAACTCATACAGCAATTCAGCAATGTGGCAGGATACAAAGTCAATGTACAGAAATCAGTGGCTTTCTTATACACTAACAATGAAAATACAGAAAGGGAAATTAGAGAATCAATTCCATTTACTATAGCACCAAGAACCATAAGATACCTGGGAATAAACCTACCCAAAGAGGTAAAGGATATGTACTCGAGGAACTACAGAACACTCATGAAAGAAATTGAAGAAGACACAAAAAGATGGAAGACCATTCCATGCTCTTGGATCGGAAGAATAAACATTGTTAAAATCTCTATACTGCCTAAAGCAATCTATACTTTTAATGCCATTCCGATCAAAATTCCACCGGTATTCTTCAAAGAGCTGGAGCAAATAATCCAAAAATTTGTATGGAATCAGAAGAGACCCCGAATCGCTAAGGAAATGTTGAAAAACAAAAATAAAACTGGGGGCATCATGTTACCTGATTTGAAGCTTTATTACAAAGCTGTGATCACCAAGACAGCATGGTACTGGCATAAAAACAGACACATAGACCAGTGGAACAGAGTAGAGAGCCCAGATATGGACCCTCACCTCTATGGTCAATTAATCTTCGACAAAACTGGAAAAAATATACAGTGGAAAAAAGACAGTCTCTTCATTAAGTGGTGCTGGGAAAACTGGACAGCTATATGTAGAAGAATGAAACTCGACCATTCCCTTACACCGTACACAAAGATAAACTCAAAATGGATAAAAGACCTCAACGTGAGACAGGAATCCATCAGAATCCTAGAGGAGAACATAGGCAGTAATCTCTCCCATATCAGCCACAGCAACTTCTTTCAAGATATGTCTCCAAAGGCAAAGGAAACAAAAGCGAAAATAAACTTTTGGGACTTCATCAAAATCAAAAGCTTCTGCACAGCAAAGGAAAGAGTCAAAAAAAACAAAAAAAACAAAGAGGCAACCCACAGAATGGGAGAAGATATTTGCAAATGACAGTACAGACAAAAGGTTGATATCCAGGATCTATAATGAACTGCTCAAACTCAACACACACAAAACAGACAATCATATCAAAAAGTGGGCAGAAGATATGAACAGACACTTCTCCAATTAAGACATACAAATGACTATCAGACACATGAAAAAATGTTCATCATCACTAGCCCTCAGGGAGATTCAAATTAAAACCACATTGAGATATCACCTTACACCAGTTAGAATGACCAAAATTAGCAAGACAGGAAACAACATGTGTTGGAGGGGATGTGGGGAAAGGGGAACCCTCTTACACTGTTGGTGGGAATGCAAGTTGGTGCAGCCTCTTTGGAGAACAGTGTGGAGATTCCTCAAAAAATTAAAAATAGAACTTCCCTATGACCCTGCCATTGCACTACTGGGTATTTACCCCAAAGATACAGATGTCATGAAAAGAAGGGCCATCTGTACCCCAATGTTTATAGCAGCAATGGCCACCGTCGCCAAACTGTGGAAGAAACCAAGATGCCCTTCAACGGACAAATGGATAAGGAAGATGTGGTCCATATACACTATGGAGTATTATGCCTCCATCAGAAAGGATGAATACCCAACTTTTGTAGCAACATGGATGGGACTGGAAGAGATTATGCTGAGGGAAATAAGTCAAGCAGAGAGAGTCAATTATCATATGGTTTCATTTATTTGTGGAGCATAACAAATAGCATGGAGGACATGGGGAGTTAGAGAGGAGAAGGGAATTGGGGGAAATTGGAAGGGGAGGTGAATCATGAGAGACTATGGACTCTTAAATACAATCTGAGGGGAATGAAGTGGCGGGGGGGTGGGAGGTTGGGGTACCAGGTGGTGGGTATTATAGAGGGCACGGATTGCATGGAGCACTGGGTGTGGTGCAAAAATAATGAATACTGTTATGCTGAAAATAAATAAAAAATAAATTAAAAATAAATTAAATTGTTCCAGTTTTCTTGTATTGTCTACAAGGAGGATGTGCTGATTATCCTATGTCTTCCAAGCTTCACATCCACCATTCTATCACAATCCACTGTGATTCTATATATCACAGTGATGCTGGAATTACTATTCTGAAAAATGTTTTATTTTTTAAGTAGACTTTACTTTTTAGAGAAGTTTTAGGTTCACTAAAAAACTGAACATGAAGTACAGAGTTCCCATATAACCCCTGTTCTCACACGTGAACAGCCTACCCTACTATCAACATCCCACACCAGAGTGGTACACTTGTTACAGTGAACCCATCTGACACATCACTATCACTCAAAATTCACAGTTTACACTGGTGTTCACTCTTGGTGTTGTAAATTCTATGAATTTGGCAAATGAATAATGACATAAATTTACAGTAATAGTCTCATGCAGAATAGATTCACTGTCCTAAAAATCCTCTGTGATCACTCTATTCATCCCTCCTTCCCTCCTAACCCCTAGTAAACCCTGATCTTTTATTGTTTGCCCAGTTTTGCTTTTTCACAATGTCACATAGTTGAAATCATACAGTTTGTAGCCTTTTCAGATTAGTGATATGCACTTAAGTTTTCTTCATGTCTTCTCATGACTTGATAGCTCATTTATTTTTACCCCTCAAAAATAGTCCATGGGTGTACTGGGTGTACCACAGTTTATTTATCCACTCACCTACTGAAGGACACCTTGGTTACTTCCAGATTCTGGCAGTTATGAATAAAGCTGCTATAAACATCCATGTGCAGGTTTTTGTGTGCACATAAGTTTTCAAGTCATTTGAGTAAATACCAAGGAGTGCAATTGCTGGATTGTATGTTAAGAATACAATGTTTAACTTTATAAAAATATGCCAAAGTGTCTTCCAAAGTGGCCATACCATTTTGCATTCCAATCAGCAATGAATGAAAATTCCCGTTGCTCCACATTGGCATTTGGTGTTGACAGTGTTCTGGATTTTGGCCATTCTAATATGTTTGTAGTGGTATCTGATTGCTGTTTTAATTTTCAATTCCTTTATGACATATGATGTGGAATATTTTTCATATACTTACTTGCCCTATATTTATCTTCTTTGGTGAAGTGTCTGTTCATGTCCTTTTCCCAATTTTTAATCAGGTGTTCATTTCTTATTGTTGAATTTAAGGGTTCTTTGTGTCATTTTGAGTAACATCCTTTTAATCAGATATGTCTTTTGCAAATATTTCTGCCAGTATATGACTTGTCTTCCTTTTCTATTGATGTTGTCTTTCAAAGAGCAGAAATTTTTTATTTTAATGAAATACAGCTTATAATTATTTCTTTCATGGATGGTGTCTTTAGTGTTGTATCTAAAAAGTTATCGCCATACCCAAGATCACCTGGATTTTCTATGTTATTTTTTAAAGATTATTTATCTATTTATTTGGCAGAGAGAGAGAGAGAGAGAGATTACAAGTAGGCAGAGAGGCAGGCGGGGGGAGGGGGGAAGCAGGCTCCCCACCAAGTAGAGAGCCCGATGTGGGATTTGATCCCAGGACCCTAAGATCATGACCTGAGCCAAATGCAGAGACTCGATCCACTGAGCAACCCAGGCGCCCCCCCTCTTTTTTAAGATTATTTACTTATTTATTTGGCAGAGAGAGAGATCACAAGTAAGCAGAGAGGCAGGCAGAGAGAGGGGGCGAAGCAGGCTCCCCGTCTATGTTATTTTTTAAGGAATCTATAGTTTTTCATTTTACACCTAGATTTATGATCCATTTTGAGTTAATGTTTGCAAAGTGTGTAAAGTCTATGTCTAGATTCTTTTTCTCTTTTTTTGTGTGTGGATGTCCAGTGGTTTCAGCACCATTTGTTGAAAATATTCTTGATTGTGTTGCCTTTTCTCCTTTCTCAAAGGTCTGTTTAACATATTCATGTAGGTCTATTTCTGGGGTTTCTAGTCTGTTCCATTGATCTCTTTGTCCTTTCAGCATTATCACTACATTTTGATTACTATTCTTTTATAGAAGTCTTAAGTAGTGTTAGTCGCTGACTTTGTGCTTCTACTCTAATATTGTGCTGGGCATTCTAGTCTTCTGCTTCTCCATGTAAACTTTAGTATCGGTTTGTCAATATCCACAAAATAACTTGTTGATATTTGGAGTGGGATTGTATTGAATCTATAGATTAAGTTGGGAAGAACTGACATCTTGAAAATACTGTGTCTTCTTATCCATGAACATGGACTATCTCTCCATTTATTTAGTTTTCATTGATTTCTTTCATCAGAGTTTTATAATTTCCTCATAAAGATATTATACACATTCTGTTAGATTTGTACCTAAGTATTTCATTTTGGAGAGTGGTAATATAATGGTACTGTGTTTTTAATTTCACATTTTACTTGTTCATTGCTGCTATGTAGGCAAGCAATTGACTTTCTTTTTTTTTATTGTATTAAAATTCAGATAACATGAGACTCCTGGGTGGCTCAGTTGATTAAGTGGCTGCCTTTGGCTCAGGTCATGATCCCAGGGTCCTGGGATCGAGTCCCACATTGGGCTCCTTGGTCAGCAGGGAGCCTGCTTCTCTCTTTCCCTCTGCCTGCCACTCTGCCTGCTTCTGCTCTTTCTCTCTCTGTCAAATAAGTAAATAATCTCTTTTAAAAAAATCAGATAACATGCAATTTACCATCTTAACTATTTTTATGTATTTTTAAGATTTTATTTTTTTATTCATTTTATTTATTTTTTAAGTTTTTATTTATTTAATTGTCAGAGAGAGAATGGGCAGAAGCAGGTAGAGTGGTAGGCAGAGAGAAGCAGACTCCCTGCTGAGCAAGGAGCCAGATGTGAGTCTTGATCCCAGAACCCTGGGATCATGATGTGAGCTGAAGGCAGACACTTAACCAAATGAACCACCCAGGGGCCCCTATCTTAACCATTTTTAAATGTACTGTTTAAATCAAAACCACAATGAGATACCACCTCACACCAGTCAGAATGGCTAACAAGTTAGGAAATGACAGATGCTGGCAAGGATGCAGAGAAAGGGGAAACCTCCTACACTGTTGGTGGGAATGCAAGCTGGTGCAACCACTCTGGAAAACAGCAGGGAAGTTCCTCAAAAAGTTGAAAATAGAGCTACCCTACGACCCAGCAATTGCACTACTGGGTATTTACCCTAAAGATACAAATGTAGTGATCCAAAGGGGCACATGCACCCGAATGTTTATAGCAGCAATGTCCACAAAAGCCAAACTATGGAAAGAACCTAGACGTCCATCAACAGATGAATGGATGAAGAAGATGTGGTATATATATACAATGGAATACTATGCAGTCATCAAAAGAAATGAAATCTTGCCATTTGTGATGATGTGGATAGAACTAGAGGGTATTATGCTTAGCAAAATAAGTCAATCACAGAAAGACAACTATCATATGATCTCCCTGATAATGAGGAAGTGGGGATACAACATGGGGGGGTTTGGGGGATAGGAAAAGAATAAATGATACAAGTTGGGATCAGGAGGGAGACAAACCATAAGAGACTCTTAATCTCACAAAACAAACTGAGGGTTGCTGGGGAAAGGCGGGTAGGAAGAGAGTGGTGGGGTTATGGACATTAGGGAGGGTATGTGCTATGGTGAGTGCTGTAAACTGTGTAAACCTGGCGATTCACAGACCTGTACCCTTGGGGCTAATAATACATTATTAATATGTATTATGTATGTATGTTAATTTAAAATTTTTTTTAAAAAATTTCTAAAAAGATAGGTACTCTGTAGCTTGCTTCCAGTAGGGACTTTCTTTTTGTTTTTCAATAGATTTTCTAGGTGTTTTCTCAGAAACACCTGCCTCATATAAATCAGTTCCTTTGACTTCCAAAGCTATTGTTTCTATAGGGCCTTTGACAGCCTCTATTAAAAATCAAAAACTGAAAAAATAATGTACTGTTTAATGGCATTGAGTACATTCATATTGTGGTAAAGCCATCACCACCATCCATCCCATAAACCCCTTTCAACTTGTAAAACTGAAACTCTATACAGTTTTCTCTGCTATCTGAAAGTAGAATGTTCTTATAAACCTTTCATAAACCAAAGCACTGTAAGGCGAAGAAGCATTACCATTAATTTGTGTGGAAAACTTTTTGAGTGTTCCCAGATCCAAAAAATAACCTACCAAATCATACCAAATAACATGTGAAACCTAAAATAACACTAAAAATATAGCAACAGCAAGAATGATATGATAAATACACAGCCTGTATAAGGTGGAAGTAATACATGTACAGTGTAGTTTTACTCAGAAGTAACGGGGAAGTCAGCAAGCACACTGGAAACTGAGAGGGGCTGATTATGGCTAAGTCATTTATTGGAGTCAGGGTGGTGGAAGGTACAGAATCCTAGGGTATAGCAGAGCGAGAAAGAGGTTCATCTATGAATATCTCATCATTGTCTGAATACATCAGGGCAGGCAGATTACTATCATCTACACCTTCTTGTCTGTCTGCCTTGATGTCAAAGGTCAAGGTTTGTCATCTGCTGTGATTGATATGGCTGATGTGGAAGGCTTGAAATATGACTGTATGCTTGACTGCTTAGCCTACACATTTTTGTATCCTACAATTCTTGGTAGGCACTCAAAACATCCTACAAACCCGTCCTAAACCTATATGCCCTTTCAAAATGAAAGGTATATTTTTCTGCATTTATTGCAGCACTACCAATCATAGTGAAAACCTCACATGTGCTTCACTTTCAAATCCTGAATGACTTCACTTTCAGGCAGTTTGCTATTGCATTCACTCTGGAGTGGTATCCTTTCCTCTTATGGTTGTATCAGCTTTTCGTCTGTCAGCTCTCGGTCAGTGGATGCCAAAAGCTCTTATCACCTTCATTAACTTTCACAATATCACCATATTTATGGTTGGCTTGAAGGCCTTAAAATCATTGACCTCTTTGGGACACAGTTTTCTCCATATGCCATGTCTCATTGAGACGGCTGGCCTGTCCCTAGCATCTCCATGGTCGGCAATGGCCAATTGTATCCTGTAGTCTCCAGATCTCTCATAAAGATGCTTCAGAGTTGCCCTCCCTGTCAGTGGCACTTGCAATAAAATGCATCACATTTTGCATATTGTAAGCAAAGCCTTAAGTGTGGCTGTCAGGCAGGTCACACAGTTGCAGCAGTTATGTCATATTCAGTGTAAGAACACAACACAAGTGTTGCCACAATACTCAGCAATGCCAGGTGGATGAGCAGCATACCTAGCAACAGAAGACACTTATT
This sequence comes from Mustela putorius furo, assembly GCF_011764305.1. Classification (NCBI taxonomy): domain Eukaryota; kingdom Metazoa; phylum Chordata; class Mammalia; order Carnivora; family Mustelidae; genus Mustela; species Mustela putorius. The sequence goes on along the minus strand of NW_025422127.1, from coordinate 2,938,885 downwards.
ATCAAGGTTATTTTCTCTATGGTATATGTCAACAAAAGGACTACTGTATGCACTCATGTACTCAGAAATACATCACCTGGGTATTACAACCATTTCAATGTGAACAAAACACAACAGAAAGTGTATTCTTATCAATGCCTTTAGGTGCCCTAGGATTTTCTGAATGCTACACTAGTAGAGGCCTGAGGACAGCATATCAGTGGTATTAATAATAGGCATCAGGGTCAACCTGTCCTTTGATGCCTTGTGTCCCTTAGCCTGCTTTTCTTCCGTTTAAATACATGTCTTGCTCAGCAGTTAAACATTTGCTTACACAAATAATCGCCTTCTGTAACTACCATCTTCAGTTCTTCTAGGAAATTTTTGGTGGCTTCAGTATCAGCTGAAGCACCATCTTCAGTGACCTTTAAGCTGGGAAACTGTCCTTGCCTCAAAAACCAATCAAACCACCTATGACTATCTTTAAATTCCACTTTCTTTTTTAAAAAATTCTATTTATTTATTTATTTGAGAGGGAGAGAGAGAGAGAGAGAGAGAGAGAATGAACGGGGGTGGGGCAGGGAGAGGGGCAAAGGGAGAGGGAGAAGCAGACTTCCTGCTAAGCAGGGAGCCCAGCTTGTGTTGATCCCAGGACCCAAGATCATGACCTGGGCCGAAATCACATGTTTAACCAACTGAGCCACCCAGGTGCCCCTAAATTCCACTTTCAAAACACTTTCATCACCATCATCTGGTGCTTTCTTTTTCAGTGCATAAGAAGACTGATTTATTTCTTCTTAAGTGTAAGATAACTGAATGCCACACTTTGTACACCCATCAATCCACTCAAGCAATAGATTCCATCTTATCCATTACTGGATGCTGACAAAAAGAGACCTTTGCTACTAAGAATCGATAGTAACTTTGGCACTTTTCAAGATTCTTTCTCTGTGTGTACATAGTATGGATGGTGGATGCATGTGAGTTCAACACATACACAGTGTGTTTATTTTGTTCGACATAACCAAAACTCTCAGATTTTATTTTTAAGTAATTTCCTTTTCTTAAGATTTTATTTATTTATTTGACAGACAGAGATTACAAGTAGGCAGAGAGGCAGGCAAAGAAGGGGGCGGAGAGGGGGACGGAGAAGCAGGCTCCCCACCAAGCAGAAAGCCCGATGTGGGGCTCGATCCCAGGACCTTGAGATCATGACCCAAGCCAAAGGCAGAGGCCCTAAACCACTGAGTCACCCAGGCACCCCTTTTTAAGTAATTTCTATACCCAGTGTGGGGCTTGAAATCTCAGCCCCAAGATCAAGAGTTGCACACTCCACTGACTGAGCCAGCCAGGCACCTCCCATCCTTTTTAAAGGAATATTTATTTATTTATTAAGATTTTATTTATTTATTTGACAGAGATCACAAGTAGGCAGAGAGGCAAACAGAGAGAGAGGAAGGGAAGCAGGCTCCCTGCTGAGCAGAGAGCTCGATGCAGGGCTCGATGCGGGGCTCGATGCGGGGCTCGATCCCAGGACTCTGGGATCACGACCCAAGCTGAAGGCAGCGGCTTTAACCCATTGAGCCACCCAGGCGCCCCTTTTTATTTATTTTTTAAGGTAGACTTCATGCCTAACATGGGGCTTGAACTCATGACCTTGAGATCAAGTGCTGCAAGCTCCACTGACTGAGCCAACAAGGCACCCCTCAAAACTCTTAATTACATCTAGTTCTATGCTAAGTGTAACACTCTTATAAGCTCTCTCAGGTTTTCCTGAAACCTTAGGATACATCTTACTAACAGATGCACAAAATAAATTGAAATAAAGCACAGATACTCACAGACACAGTCCATGATATGACGGCTTGATGCTGAGATACCGAGTGTAGTTCCTGAGGAAAGAGAGCTTGGTGGGGGCATTCTTGCTGCTAGGTTGCATCCTGACTCTTTAACACCTTTCCGCAAAATGAACACTGAATGCTATTTTCACCTTTTGCCTTTTAACTTTCAAGAAGTGGGGGATGCCTGTACATATTAAACAATAACTCCCTATTTTCCCTTCCCCCAGCCCCAGGAAACCACCAAGTGACCTCATAGTGTTTGTCCTTTTGTGGCTGGCTTATTTCATTTAGCATAACGTCCTCAGGGTTCATCTGTGTGGTGGCATATTTTAGGACTTCCTTCCTTTATGAGGCTAAATAATATTCCATTATGTGTGTATGCCACATTTTGCTTATCCATTTATCCTCCCATAGATACTTGGGTTGCTTCCACATTTTAGCTATTGTGAATAATACTATAAACATGAGTGCACAAATATCTGTTTTCAATTCTCTGGGGTGTGTACCCAGACTTGGAGTTCCTGGGTCTTACGATAATTCTATCTTTTATTTTTTCCTGGAACTGTTTTCCAGAGCAGCTGTAGCATTTAACATTCCTACCAACAGTGCACAAGGGTTCCAATTTCTCCACATCCTCACCAACAATTGTTGTTTTCTGTTTTTTTTTAAAATAGGCTTATTTTATTTTAAGATTTTACCTATTTGACAGAGAGAGAGCAAGAGCACAAGCAGGGGAAGTAGCAGGTAGAGGGAGAAGCAGACTCCCCACTGAGCAAGGAGCCCAATGAGGGACTCTATCCCAGGACCCTGGGATCGTGACCTGAGCCAATGGCAGATGCTTAACCAAATGAGCCACCTGGCCTCCCCTAACACTGACATTTTAACAAAATTACTATCCATGAACGTGGGATGTGTTTTCATCTATTTACATCTCCTTTAATCTATTTCAGCAATGTTTTGTACATTTCATTGCACAAGTCTTTCACCTTCTTGGCTAATTACTAAGTATTGTATTCTTTATTCTTTTTTATGTAATTGTGAATGAAATTGTTTTTCTAATTTCCCTTTCAGATTTTTCATTGTTCATTTATTGAAATGTAACTGGTTTTTGTGTGTTGACTTTGTATGCTGCTACTTTACTGAATTTGTTTATTAGGTCTAACAGCTTTCTTTATAGAGTCTTCAGGACTTTCTATTTATAAAAATCATATCATCTGCAAACAGAGATAACTTTACTTCTTCTTTTCCAATGTTTATGCCTTTTACTTCTTTTTCTTACCTAATTGCTCTAGCTAGAACTTCCAGTACTGTGTTCAATAGAAGTGATGAAAGCAGGTATCTTTGTCTTGTTCCTGATCTTAGAGGAAAGGTTTTCAGTCTTTCACCATTAGGTATGAAGTTTACTGGGGGTTTTCATATATGACTTTTATTGTGTAGAGGCAGTTGCCTTTGATCCCTATTTTATTTAATGTTTTTATCATGAAAAGGTATTAAGTTTTGTCAAATTCTTTTTTTGTATCATTTGAGATGATCATTTTTCCCTTTATTTTGTTGATATGATGTATTACATTGATCAATTTTCACATGCTGAATCATCCTTACATTCCTGGAATAAATCCCACTTGGTCGTGGTGCATAATAATCCTTTTAATATGCTGCTGAATGCCGCTTGCTAGTGTTTTGTTGTGGATTTTTATATCATGTTTATAAGGAATATTTGCCTGTAATTTTCTTTTTATAGTGTCTTTGACTTTGGTATCAGGGTTAAGAGACTGGAAGTGGAGTGCTGCTGTTAAAAAAAAAAAAATTGAAACATATGGCATTCACATAGCAATCAGGTGGCAGGCAATGAGAAAATTATGTCAGAGGTTCAAAGGATGGCGATCTATTTGTGTTTAGTAAACAAGACAGTAAACATTGTTCTGATAATAAAACAGCAACAATTCTGGGTATTTCAAATAGAAGGAATTTAATACAGATAATCATTTACAAAAGTGTCACAAAGGATGGAGTAGCAGAAAGAGGAAGCTAAGATTACTCAATGATTAGCAAATGCCGGAAGTCACTAACTCTAGGGCCAGTGGAGCAGAAGGGAACTGGTATTGCTAGGAGTCCACACTGCTTGGCTGCTGTGGCTGCTTCTCTTGAAACTATGCTGCCCCAGCAGGACTCAAGATCACATTGCTACCTCTGTCCCACTGTGTCTCCCTCTACCACCGTCAGAACCTAACAAGAAACCAGGTGGTTAGCAAGTCTGAGACACATAGTTAAAATATTCCTTCTTGACATTAGAGAAGATGTTCTAAAAGGCTAAATGTGGAGTTCAGAGGCCAAAGACTATTGGAACATCATGTTATGCGATGACAAAATACTTGGTAAAATGTGCTTACAATAATGTGGACAGCACAAGAAATATTATGAAGCTCTAAGAGAAGGAGTTGGAAAGAATCAAATGGCCAGCGTGCACTGGCAAATTCTGACTGTATTACAAGAAAGCAAGGAGCTCAGGGGAGAATTGGCCTTTTATTTTTGCAAGCAAATGTAAATGGAAATCATATGTCCAGAAAAATCAGACCTTGAATTGCTGGAAGACTATTGCTTCATGACTCACTATTGTGAGAAATAGAATTGAGAAGGCCCTGACCAAAAAGGCTCCATAATATCCAGCCTTGTGTTAAAAAGCAGATACAGAATGTGTTCTCTCTTAAATCAAGAAAGAGCAGCATATGTATGGGGATGGAAAGAAATAAAGCAAGCTTAAGAACTATGACTAGGAGGGTGCCTGGGTGGCTCAGTGGGTTAAAGCCTCTGCCTTCAGCTCAGGTCATGATCCCAGGGTCCTGGGATTGAGCCCCCCATCAGATTCTCTGCTCGGCAGGGAGCCTGCTTTCTCCTCTCTCTCTGCCTGCCTCTCTGCCTACTTGTGATCTCTGTCTGTCAAATAAATAAATAAATAAATAAATATCTTAAAAAAAAAAAAAAAGACTATGACTAGGAAAGAACTCTGAATATGATTACTAGGAGTAAAATGGAACTGACTCAAAGTATATAGGCCAGAAACTAAGGTTTGTTTGTTTGTTTGGTTTGGTTTTGTGTGAATGCATCTGTGTGTGTATGCATGTGTTTTTACAATCTTTTGTAGGTATAATTAGCCTACAACAGACTAAACATATTTAATGTTTACCATTTGAATTTTAACATATGTATAAATTCATCACCACAATCAAGGGAATGAACAGATCCATCACTCCCAAAAATCTCCTTTAAATTTTTGAAGTACTGCATTTCAAAGAAACCACAAACTTTGACAGCTTAAATGTAAAATCACCATAAGGCTTCCAAATTTCTACATATTGGGAGTGGGCTCTAAAATTTGTACAGCACCCGGGAGGAAATGTTTTCCAAAGCCCATTTGAGATGTGATCATGCAGGATAGGGAAAAAGTAAGCCACCACCCACACCGAAGGTGGATCCAGAGGTCTTGGAGAAAATAGACAACAGTGTTCATTCAAGTAACAGAACCTGAGTCCAATCAGAGAAACTCTCCACGGAACAGCAGGAAACTTCACTCTGTCTGCCCTTCAGAACCACTGACTGCAGCTTTGGTTTTCTGAGTGTGAGCGTCTGTTGCAGCTTTCCCATACCTGCCCTACCACGTATGAGGTACGGTGGGGAGGAGGCAGAGAGGAGTCACATCTGCAACTCAGGAAGAGGACTTGGTTTTTGAGAAAATTTGTGTTTATTTATTTATTTAGAGAGAGAGAGAGCAAGTGTGCCCAAGCGGGGGTGGGGGAGGGGCAGAGGGAGAGAGAGAGAATCCTAAGCAGGCTCCATTCACTACGGAGCCCAACCTGGGGCTCAATCTCCCAACCCCGAGATCATGACTGAGCCAAAATCAAGAGTCGGATGCCCAACTGGCCGAGCCACGCAGGTGCCCCTAAGGAAGAGGATTTCAAATAACTTTGAGGTTTGGGTTTGAACTTGATGCAAGGACTAGATGGGAATTTGAGTTCTCTCACTTGGCTGTGAGTGTGTTGTACCTGTGTGAGTAAAAGTAGAATGTCTATGATATGAACAAAAGGGTAGACTCCAGTAAAGGCCATATCATGTGTTCACCAAACTCATTTCATTTTCCTTCTGAACACACCTGCAGCTAAACTACACTTGCTAGTCTCTGCTGTGGTTAGCTGCAACTGTGTGTCAGTGCTTTGTGGGTGGAGTGATGTACAACTTTCAGGCTGACCCTATAAATATTCTGTGTGATCATCCATGTTCCCTCTTATCATTCATTTGTGAACACCATGGTTCAAAGCAGAAATCATAATGTAGTTAGAAAACACAATTGATTGATAATGAAAACATTGTTATATCAAAATTTGTGGGATCAATGAAAAGAAAAAAAATCCAAATTTAATTAAGATCTAACTACTGATTTACAGAAAACACAGAGGGACTGGAGCACCCAGGTGGCTCAGTCAGTTGGGTGTCTGACTCTTGATTTCAGCTCAGGTCATGATCTCAGGGGTCATGAGATGTAAGCCTGCACCCTGCTCCATGCTCAGTGCAGTCTGCTTATCCCTTTCCCTCTGCTTCTCCCCCGATTCATGCAAGCTCTCTCTTTCTCTATCTAAAATTAATAAATAGGGGCGCCTGGGTGGCTCAGTGGGTTAAAGCCTCTGCCTTCGGCTCAGGTCATGATCTCAGGGTCCTGGAATCGAGCCCCACATCTGGCTCTCTGCTCCACAGGAAGCCTGCTTCCTCCTCTCTCTCTACCTGCCTCCCTGCCTACTTGTGGTCTCTGTCTGTCAAATAAATAAATAGAATCTTTAAAAATAAAATAAATAAAAAGAATAACACGAAGGTCCCAAGGAACACATTAAAAGACACCCTGAAGATGCAATCAGCAGACTATGGAAAACAAGGGGGCAATCATCTAGTTTCTTCAACTAAACTGTAAGGAAATAAAAAAATGACAGTGAAACTGTCTATAGATTAAAGGAGGTTTAAAGATCCATAATAATCTAAGGGAATATATGGACATATGGACTTTATTTGGATTGTGATTCAAACAAGCCAACCATAATTTTCTCATAAAAGAATTATGAGAGCCAGGGGTGCCTGGCTGGCTCAGTTGGTTAAGTACCTGACACTTGGTTTCAGCTAAGGTAATGATCTCAGGGTCATGAGATCAAGCCCCCCCCTCCCAAGGGGCTCCACGCTCAGTGGGGAGTCTGCTTGAGATTCTCTCCCTCTCCCTTTGCCCCTTCCCCTGTTTTCTCTCTTTCTCTTTCAAATAGATAAATAAAATTGTCTTAAAAGTCCTTTTCAAAAAATTTTTTTAAGATTTTATTTTTTTATTTGAAGGGGAAGAGAGACCAGGAAAGGAGGGGAGGGGTAGGGGGAAAGGGAAAATCAGGGAGTCCACCCTGGGGGCTCAATCCCAGGACCCTAAGATCATAACCAAAGCCAAAAGCAGACACTTAACCAACAGGGCCACCCAGTTGCCCCAATAAATGAATCTTTTTAAAAAGTTATGATATAATCAGGAGAATTTAAAAATACTGAATATTTGATAATACTAAGAATTATTGTTGTCTTTTTAGCATGATATGGTATACAGTTATGTTTCTAAAGAACCTTTATAAATATAGAAATACATTTCGTATATGAATGAAAAGATACAATGTCTAGGATTTGCCTCACTACCATTTATGAGTGATAGAATGGTAGTGCATGGAGATGAGCATGGGATAAATGAAACAGGTCTAGACATAACTGTTGAAGTTAGGTGATACAGAGGGAGTCATTATAATATTTCTAACTTTACATATGTTTTGAATTTTCCATAATAAGACACTTATTTATTTATTTATTTATTTATTTATTTATTTATATTTAGGTTTACTTATTTAAATAATCACTACAACCAGCAAAGTTCTCAAACTCACAATCCTAAGATCAAGAGCTGCACACTCTTCCAACTGAACCAGCCAGGTGCCCCAATAAAATATATATTTTTCAAAGATTTTATTTATTTATTTGACAGAGAGAGACACAGTGAGAGAGGGAGCACAAGCAGGGGAAGTGGCAGGCAGAGGGAGAAGCAGGCTTGCTGCTGAGCAGGGAGCCCAATGAAGGGCTCCATTCTAGGATCCTGGGCTCATGACCTGAGTCGAAGGCAGACGCTTAATGACTGAGCCACCCAGGCACCCCCCTACAATAAAATATTTTTTAAAGCTATCTTTAAATAAATACAACTTTTGCCTAGCAATTATACTTGTATGGATATATTTACACATGCACACATGTATAATGTAATAGTCTTTTGTAATAACAAAGGATTGGAAGGAAATAATTTTAATCAGGACAGTGATAGTGAAAAAAAATGATGTAATGTTCCTAGCTGAGATAATATGCAACCACAAAAACAAAGGCGAAAGTTCTATATGTGCTGCCATTGAAAAGTCTCTAAGGGGAATAGAATTCTCATTTATTAAGGGGAATAAAAACAAACTGCTGAACAGTGCATTTACTATCCTATATTTGCGTGTGAATAAAGGAAACAGGAAATAAGATTCTCTATCTAGTCTTGTGAACCACAAAGAAAGGCTGGAAGGACACACAAAAAAAAACAAGAGCAAGGTTATGTATCGAGATGGGAGCAGGAGGGACGGAAGTTCAGGAAAGTGAATTTTCATCGTGCACCTTTTTATATTTCCTGGGTTTTGAATCATGAGGAAGTATTAACCATTTTGAAATTATATAAAGAATTTAAAGTAGCCATGAAAAACTTCTGATACCTAAAGTAGTACTTGGTGAGAAATTTATCAGAGATGCATTATGAAGTAGGAAAAGCCAAAAATGAATGAGCTAAGCCTTATTTCAAAAAGTTGAATCCAGGGGCGCCTGGGTGGCTCAATGGGTTAAAAAGCCTCTGCCTTCAGCTCAGGTCATGATCTCAGGGTCCTGGAATGGCCCCACATCAGGCTCTCTGCTCAGCAGGGAGCCTGCTTCCTCCTCTCTCTCTGCCAGCCTCTCTGCCTACTTGTGATCTCTCTCTGTCAAATAAATAAATAAAATTTAAAAAAAAAGTTGAATCCAGTTATAAAATAAGGAAGTCCAATAAATAAATAAATAAACAAGCAAGCAAACAAGCCCTGGGGATATAATGTACAGAAGGGGAAATATAGCTAATAATACTGTATTACATATTTGAAAGAAGCTAAGAGAATATATCTTAAAATTCCCATCATAATAAAAAATTTGTAACTCTTTGTGTTGATAAATATTATAACTAGACTTGTGGTGGTCATTTCACAATACATACAAATATTAATTCATTTTCTTTCATACCTTAACTAATATGTTATATGTCAATTATATGTCAATTTAAAAAGTTGAATAAAGAAATCAAATCAAGCTGCCAAAAAAAAAAAAAAAAGTAGAAGGAAGGAAAATAAAGTTAGAGTGGAAATAACTCTAAAATGTGTATGGAACCACGAAAGGCCCTGAATAGCCAAAGCACTCGTGAAAAAAACCAAGCCAGAGGGGTCATGCTTTCTGCTCTCAAACTATATTGCAAAGCTATAGTAATCAAAACAGTTTGGCATAAAAATGGACACACAGATCAATGAAACAGAATATAGAGCCCAGAAATAAATTCACATATATATGGTCAATTAATTAATGACAAAGGAGCCAAGAATACACAATGGGATAGGACAGTCTCTTCAATAAATGGTGCTGGGAAAACTGGACAGCAACAAATAAAAGAATGAAACCAGGGACACCTGGTTGGGCATCCAACTCTTGGTTTCTGCTTAGGTCTTGGTCTCAGGGTCATGGGGTTGAATCCGACATTGGGCTCCGCACTCAGTGCAGAGTCAGCTTGTCCTTCTCTCTCTGCTCCTCCTCCTCCCCCTGCTCGCTCTCTCTCAAATAAAGAAAGAAAGAAAATCCTTAAAAAAAAAAGGAATTAGGGGCGCCTGGGTGGCTCAGTGGGTTGAGCCACTGCCTTCGGCTCAAGTCATGATCTCAGGGTGCTGGGATCCAGTCCCGCATCGGGCTCTCTGCTCAGCCGGGAGCCTGCTTCCTCCTCTCTCTCTCTGCCTGCCTCTCTGCCTACTTGTGATCTCTCTCTGTCAAATAAATAAATAAAATCTTAAAAAAAAGAAGAAGAATTAAACTAGATAATTATCTTACACCATTGTCTAATAGTTTAGACAATTATCTAAACTAGATAATTATCTTACACTTATCTTCCCTTGATAAAGTGGATGAAAGACTGGAACGTATAACCTGAAATAGTGAAACTTCTAGAAAAAAGTTTGGGTGTTGAATTTTTGGATCTGACTCCAAAAGCAAAGACAACAAAAGTAAAACTAGGGATGCCTGGTAGCTCAGTTGGTTAAGAGTCTGCCTTTGGCTTGGGTCATGATCCCAGGGTCCTGGGATCAAGCCCTACATTGTCTGGCCCCCTACTCAATGAGGAGTCTGCCTCTCCCTCTCCCTCTGCTTGCCGCTGCCCTTGCTTGTGCTCTTGCTCTCTCTCTCTCTCTCTCTCTCTCTTTCTGTGTCAAATAAACAAAATCTTTAAAAAATAAAATAAAATAAAATAAAGGTGGGGCGCCTGGGTGGCTCAGTGGTTTGAGCCTCTGCCTTTGGCTCAGGTCATGGTCCCAGGGTCCTGGGATCGAGCCCCGCATTGGGCTCTCTGCTTGGCAGGTAGCCTGCTTCCCTGTCTCTCTCTGCCTGCTTGTGCTCTCTCTCTGTCAAATAAATAAAAATCTTAAAAAAAAAAAAAGTAAAGGTAAAGAAATGGGACATAGCAAACTAAAAAGCTTCTACACAGCAAAGGAAACCATCAACAAAATGAAAAGACAACCTACTGAATGGGTGAAAAAAATTGCAAATCATGTAGCTGATAAGATAAGGAGTGTTGACCTTACAAATAAAAGTCATTTTACCAGCAACAAATAAATAAATAGGCTTATTCAGGAGATAGCAGAGAATTGCAGTTCGGAACAAGAAAGCCATGGCATAAACTGTATGCTAGTCCAACAAAGGAGAGAAATGTTATTTTATGGAGAAAAAGAAGGAAGTTGGGAGAGGTTGTTTTGAACAAAAATCCACTGGAGAAAGGCAAGAGTTCAAGATAATGCTGGTTTCTCATTGACTGAGCTGCTGGGGTGTCAATTTCTTGTAGGAGATACAATTTATATCTGTTTCTGTTGGGTCCTGTAATTGATTTTTCTTTCCTAGTGGTTTCTGTTGGGGTTCTATAATGGAGGTGCTTGAGGTTGACAGGTATGGCACGAGAGCTCCCCCTTCTGGTCTCCCAACTCCATTTTAAAGTTTCCCTTGATTAATTGTCACATTTCCCCCATTTGATCATTATCTTTCTCTAAACGCATCACTGATAAAGTCAGGTTTTCCTAGCTAAGTGGCCTGTTGCCCCTCAATGGCAGGAAGGGCCTTTCCTGCCTGTCATGTCCCACGGTGGAGGGAAACCATACAGATTTTTTTTTAAGATTTTATTTATTTATTTGACAGAGAAAAATCACAAGTAGGCAGAGAGGCAGGCAGAGAGAGAGAGAGGAGGAAGCAGGCTCTCCGCTGAGCAGAGAGCCCGATGCGGGACTCAATCCTGGGACCCCGAGATCATGACCCGAGCCGAAGGCAGTGGCTTAACCCACTGAGCCACCCAGGTGCCCCCAGATTGGAAACCTACTGAGGTCACATTCAGGTAACAAGCACAGGTAGGAGAGCAAACTCTCAGGCATTTCCCATCTATAGTCCATATACATCACAAGCCCTGGAAATCATCTCCTCATTGAGTACACCATTTCTACAGTGGCTTGACAGGCAGCAAGTACGGAATCGAGAGTAACACAATTCCAAATTGTATGATGGTTCTAAACCAGGAGCCTAGGACTAAAAGTAACCAACCAGAAACATTTATTGGCATTTATTCCGACTTGGGGGACAAAAGCTCTCCCTACACAGGCAAAGTCGGAGTCCTGTATGCCTCCTGAAATTCCCTGCTGAACATGTTCACGAACACAGAAGAGTAAATATTTCGAGAGCACACTGAAAGAATTAACCCAGTGCATTTGGTGAGAGACAGTGTAGGTATACATATGAAGGAATAACTGATGAACTGTTTTTGCAAAACAGCAAACTTCAAAGATGTTTTAAACAGCATTGTTATCTCAAAAGAGTCCTTTGGAACCAAATGTGTTATCAGATAATGCAGTCTCTAAAGTTGTAAATTCAGAAACCATGAAGTTGGTAAAGAATCCAGAATCAGCTCATGGTCTGGGTGAGAAAAAGAGGCTTCTGTGAATCCTGAATCTTCTAACTGGCCTGATCCAGACATCTTGGGAAAGCTGTCATCCGATGCGGTCTGCTTCCATTCTAGGACATCTTTCCTTTCGGGTCACCAACTCATGCGCAGGACTGGTCAGAGTTTGGTGGTGCTTTCTTTAGATAATGTTACACGAGTCAAAGAGTCTGTTCCCTCAAGTTTGGTGGCACAAGGTTTGGTTAGCAGTCCCTGATAGGAGCCTTTCCATTGAGGTTGAAGAGAATCTTTTTGGAGGCATCTTTTCCAATGACAAAATCTCCAGTTTGCAAGGTGTGGTGCTCAAGGTCTTTGTCTCCTGGGAGTGCACTGTGAAAAGGGTGCTCTACCAAAACATGGTTGTGGTTTTCTTTTTTCACACCATGGTTATTTTTAATAGAAGCAATTAGGCCTCCTGAGCAGGGAGGCCAGGGAGCCCTGGGATTATGACCTGAGCCAAAGGCAGACACTTACCTGACTGAGCCACCCTGGTGCCCCTAAAGTAGATCTCTTTTTATCAACTGTGGGTCAAAGGAGGCAGAGGCCAAGTGCATTGGACATCCTGTGACCATATCAAAGGGTGAGAGTCTATAAATTCCAAAGGGATTAGATCTGAGTATTAGAAGAACCAATGGCAATGCTTCCAGCCAAGGTATTTGGAGGGTCTCTAAAAATGTTGCCAGTTAGATCTTAATAGTGTCATTAATGTGTTTGGCTGACCATGAGGACTGAAGATGGTCTGCACAATGAAAGCGTTGTAAACCCAGCCAAGCAGCACAGACTTATCAAAGCACCTGACCAATAAAATGGATTCCCCAATCACTATGAAATTCAGGAGGGGTTCCCCAGGTAGACAGCATCTTTTCTAACAGAATTTTAGCTACAAAAGAAGTTGTGTGGCCTGTCTAAAAGGGAAAACTTCAGTCCTGTGAGAAAACATACAAAGTATGACTTAAATATATTTATAACCATGAGAAGGGGGAAGCTGTATGAGATCCATCTGCAAAAACTCAAATGGTCCATCGGGTGGTTCAAAAGATCTGGAAGCAGGGTAAAAAAACCAGTTTCCCTAGATTGTATTTTGGACAGGTGTGACAAATGAGGCAGACACATTTTCTGGCCTTATTAATATTTCCCCACCAATATTGGCTCATGAATGCTATCATTTTGTCAGTAAACATTAATATATGTACAGTGGTAAATAGGGGGAATTTTAGATTTCTGGTGGGGCCTGATTATTATTTGATCCAAATCAGAGTTTTCTTTTTTTATCAAACCAACAATTCTTCTATTCCCAATATTGTTTTTCCTTTTCTAGTGGCAATCACTGGGCTTCTCTGGTCAATTTTTCTAAGTTATCATTTGGGAAAACATGCCTTTGGATCAGGACAGAGGTTTGGCTATTGGTTTCCTTGAGTACAGCATTTTTGGTAGAAATATCAGCAAGGTGGTTTCCCTTGGCCTTCAAGGATTTGAGTCTGGAATTTCCGGGAAATTTAGTAATAGAGCAGCTGCAAAGGCATCTAATAAATTTTAGTCATAGGGCCCATTTTTAATTTTATCACCATTGGAGGTAAGGAGACCTTACTACTTCTGTAACATTTCAAAATCATGAGCTACCTCAAGGCATACTGACTATAGGTATAAATGTTTGCAATTTTATCCTTGGCTAAGGCACAAGCCCAAGTCAAGGTGTATAAGTCAGCTTTTTGAGCCAAAGTAGCCAGAGGTAAATGTGCTGCTTCAGTGACTTCCAAAGTAGCTACAATAGCATACCCAGCACGATGCTTACCATTTTCATCCTTTACTTAAGAACCAGCAGTAAAGGGACACCAGGGTGGCTCAGTCAGTTGCCTTGGGCTCAGGCCCTGATCCAGCCCCACATTGGGCTTCTCGCTCAGTGGGGAACCTGCTTCTCCCTTGGCCTGATGCTCCTCCTGCTTGTGTGTGCACTCTCTCTCTCTCTCTGACAAATAAATAAAATAAAATCTTAAAAAGAAGAAAAAGAGGGGCGCCAGGGTGGCTCAGTGGGTTAAAGCCTCTACTTTCGGCTCAGGTCATGATCCCAGGGTCCTGGGATCGAGCTGGGCTCTCTGCTCTTTGGAGAGCCTGCTTCCTCCTCTCTCTGCCTGCCTCCCTGCCTGCTTGTGATCGCTCTCTCTCTCTCTCGCTCTCTGTCAAATAAATAAATAAATAAAATCTTTTTTAAAAAAAGAAGAAGAAAAAAAAAAAAAGGAGGAGGCGGTGGAGGAGAAGAAGGCGGCGAGGAGGAGAGAGAAAAATAACCAGCAGTAAACCATGAAAAATCTGCCTGAGAGGAGTTTCCTGTAAGTTGTCCCAGGAAGTTGAAAGGCGATCTGTCAGCATTACCATTGGTAAAGGAGGGGAGAAGAGCAGAGTTAAGGTTATTGTGGCAAGAAAGAGTTCCTTGAGGAGCTGTTGGCAGGAGGATGTCCCAGGAGGTGAGATGACAGAAGGGCTGGGTGTGAGGAGAATTCAGGACGGTCTCTACTGCATGAGGCACAAGGTTAAAGGGGACCCTGTGATGATTTCCTCAGTGATCTTAGCTGAAAGAACAGTGACAGGAATATCTCTGAGGCAAGGGAGATGTCCCTGAGCTGCAGGTCCCAGCTGTTGATTATGATACCCTCTGAAGCAATGACAGTCCCGTGTTTGGGGGTGAGTACCCCAAGAGCATGCCCTTCCCTCGCACACAGAAAGAAGGAAAAAGGGAAGTTGATAATTTAGGATGTCTGAGGGCAAGGAACTTTGTTAAGCTTTTATCAAAGTCCCAAAAGCTATGTCACTCTGGTCCTTCCAAATAATAAGGTCAGGTTTGTCTTTTTTTAGTAAAGCATATAGAGGTTGAGCCAGAAGAGAGAAGTTTGGAATTTGAGTTTGACAATAACCAGTCCAATGAAACTTCCTAATTGGTGCTTGGTTTTCGCTGTGGGGAAGTTCAGGATGTCATGAAGTCTACCTAGATCCTTGCTCAGGGAAAGATTAGATGCCCTAAGCATCCAATCTGAGTGTGAGGAAACTGATTTTTTCTTTCTAGACTTTATGTCTGTTGAAGGCCGAAAGTTTTAGCAGGTCAGTGCCGTCTCCTGTGAATAGGTTGGAAAGGGGCAACAGAGAAGAAAATAATCTATATATTATAGCAAAGTAGGCCTACAGAAACCTTTGTATTGATCAAATCCCAACTTTGAAAAGTGAGCACTCTCTGTGTGACCCTGGGCCATCACCATCCAGGTGTACTGCTGTTCTTCCCAAGTGGAAGCAAAGACATGTCGCTATCCTTATCATTGGAATACTAAAAACTGCACTGCAGAGATCAATTATAATAAAAAATTGTGCTCCCAGGGGGGCTGGGTAGCTCAGCTGGTTAAGCATTTGCCTTTGACTCTGGTCATGATCCCAGGATTCTGAGATCAAGTTCCCCCCCCCACCCCCCCAACCTGAGTCAGACTCCCTGCTCAGCAGGGAGTCTGCTTCTCACTTTGCCTCTCCCTCTACCCCTCCCACCATTCATTCTCTCTCACTCTCGCTCAAATAAATATAAAATTCTTTTCTTAAAATATTTTATTTAGGGGCACTTGGGTAGCTCAGTGAGTTAAGCCTCTGCCTTCAGATCAGGTCATGATCTCAGGGTACTGAGATTGAGTCCCGCATCGCTTCCTCCTCTTTCTCTGCCTGCCTCTCTGCCTACTTGTGATCTCTCTCTCTGTCAAATAAATAAATAAAATCTTTTAAAATATTTATTTATTTATTTGACAGAGATAGGGCCAGAGAGCATAAGCAGGGGCAATGGCAGAGGGAGACGGAGAACCAAGCTCCCCACTGAGCAAGGAGCCCAACTCAGGGCTCTATCCCAGAACCCTGGGATCATGACCTGAGCCCAAGGAAGATGCTTAACTGAGCCACCCAGGCTCCCCATAAAAATCTTTCTTTAAGGGACGCCTGGGTGGCTCAGTTGGTTAAGCGGCTGCCTTCGGCTCAGGTCATGATCCCAGCGTCCTGGGATGGAGTCCCACATCCGGCTCCTTGCTTGGCGGGGAGCCTGCTTCTCCCTCTGCCTCTGCCAGCCACTCTGCCTTGCCTGTGCTTGCTCTCGCTTCTCTCTCTATGAAAAATAAATAAATAAAATCTTAAAAAAAAAATCTTTCTTTAAAAATTTTGCTTCCAGGGGCGCCTGGGTGGCTCAGTGGGTTAAAGCCTCAGCCTTCGGCTCAGGTCATGATCCCAGTGTCCCGGGA
This sequence comes from Mustela putorius furo, assembly GCF_011764305.1. NCBI lineage: Eukaryota > Metazoa > Chordata > Mammalia > Carnivora > Mustelidae > Mustela > Mustela putorius. The sequence goes on along the minus strand of NW_025422127.1, from coordinate 2,922,467 downwards.
TCGAGCCCTGCATCGGGCTCTCTGCTCAGCAGGGAGCCTGCTTCCTCTTCTCTGCCTGCCTCTCTGCCTGCTTGTAATCTCTGTCTGTCAAATAAATAAATAAAATCTTTTTTTTTATTAAAGATTTTATTCATTTATTTGACAGAGAGAAATCACAAGTAGATGGAGAGGCAGGCAGAGAGAGAGAGGGAAGCAGGCTCCCTGCTGAGCAGAGAGCCCGATGCGGGACTCGATCCCAGGACCCTGAGATCATGACCTGAGCCGAAGGCAGCGGCTTAACCCACTGAGCCACCCAGGCGCCCCTAAATAAAATCTTTTTAAAAAATTTGCTTCCAGTGAGAATGGATGTCAGCAGTATGTGGGAGTTAGGAACAACAGGATGTCATGGGGTAACAATGCAATTTATTGCTCCGAGGTCCTGGACCAACATCCATCCTCAGCCCTTGCGCTTTCTCACAGGTAAAATGGGGGTATTATAGGGACGTATACCCCCGTATAGAGAGGTCCTCAACCTTATAATCTTCCATTACAGGCTTGATGGCTGGAAGAGTTTCTTTATTTATAGGCTATTGATTTATTCTGGGGATACGTTTTGAAGGATCTGTTTGAATCTTGATAGGGTGTGTACTATGGATTTTGCCAATTATCAGTTAAAGATTTGCCCATAAAAAGCACAGTAGCTGATCAGTGTCCCCAAACTCAGCTATAATGTTGACAGGGACAGAGCAAATAAAATATGTCAAAGAGTCACTTAATTTACCTAGTTGGCAATTTTGATTACTAGTGTTAAGTTCTAGAATTATTTCCCCTTTTGGGAGAAATATATTCCAGCATGATATTTTTCTAAGAGATCTTGGCCCAATAAATAAATAGTGTTGGAGGAACTAAGAAGTAAAGAGTGGTTATCTCCCAAAAGGAGATCCCTAAAGAAAAGAGAAATAGGTTCAGAGACAGGAACCCATTGAGGCTTAATAGAGACCCTTCTCACCCACCCCCGTTTGAACTAGTTTAGTACTCCAAGGCAATGGTTGCTTAGCAATACAGGTGAGCACGAAGAGTATAGCTCTAGTGTCATTAAGGGCAGAGAAAGATTTGTTCCTAACCTGGGGAATGGTTTCTCCAAGCCCACTAAGAGGGGGGATTGTGAAAAGCCCCAGTAGTTCCTCAGAGCCCCATCATTAAGAATTAGGACACCTGGGTGGCTCACTCAGTGAAGCGTCTGCCTTTGGCCCAGGTCTTGTTGCCAGGGTCCTGGGAATGAGTCCTACATTAGGCTCCCTGCTTGGCGGGAAGCCTGCTTCTCCATCTCCCTCTGCCATACCCACCACACACACACCTGCCCCTACTTGTGCTCTCTGGCTCTATCTCTCTGTCAAATAAATAAATAAAAAACTTTAAAAAAAAATAGGGGGACATTGGATAGGCGGGCTAGAGGGCTAAAGCTACCCAGAGTGGTTAAGTTTGTAACAATATTCTTCCCAGTGCCCTAGCTCTTTGCAATAATAACAGAGACTATGGGATTCTTGTCTTGCTTAAGAAACTTCATTTGCCAGAGTTGAGAATTAAGAATCTTTTTTAAGATTTTACTTATTTATTTGAGAGAGAATGAGACAGAGCACGAGAGCAGGTTGAGGGGCAGAAGGAAAAGCAGACTCCCTGATAAGTCAGGGCCTGATGCAGGACTGAATCTTAGGACTCTGGGATCATGACCTGAACCCAAAGCACCTGAGAATTAAGAATCTTAAGTAGTTGGGGTGCCTTGGTGGCTCAGTGGGTTAAGCCTCTGCCTTCAGCTCAGGTCCTGATCCTAGGATCAAGCCCCACATCGGGCTCTACTCAGAGGGAGCCTGCTTCCCCTTCTCTCTCTGCCTACTTGTGATCTCTCTCTGTGTGTCAAATAAATTTTAAAAATCTTAAAAAAAAAAAAAAAAGAATCTTAAGCAGTCTTCCTTTTAGATATCCAGGATGTGAGTGAGCTGGTGTGCTGAAGTAACTAAATCTGGAGTGGATACAGTTTCCCGTTCCATTCTGATTCTTTTAACTGAACGCAAAAGCTCCAGGTTCAACCCACTATATAAATATGGCATTAGTGGCTACCAGAATGGATTCAATATCCAAAGGAAGACCAGAATTTTCTCTGAAAACAATCTGAAATTGATTTTAAAAGTCATAAACAGGTTCATCAGGTTTTGGGGTGCAGGCCTGAATTTTGTTCCAATCAATGGCCTTAGGAGAAACAACTGCAGTTGCTCGGTAGAGGTTTTCAGTGTATGTTCTAGCATTTTACGCAAAGTTAGGGGCTTGTTTTTCTACATCTTGTTCAGGATTTTCCCATTGGGCAAGTCTTAGCCAGTGTTTAGGCCGGCCCTCACCAACAAGCCTATGGACTTCACTGATACAAATCTGAGAAACAGGGTTGGTAAGTCTGAGTAACTATGACGAATTCTTCAGCAAACATGTGAGGGTTCTCAGTCACTTAAAGAAACTCCTTGGGGGGCGCCTGGGTGGCTCAGTGGGTTAAGCCGCTGCCTTCAGCTCAGGTCATGATCTCAGGGTCCTGGGATCGAGTCCCGCATCGGGCTCTCTGCTCAGCGGGGAGCCTGCTTCCCTCTCTCTCTCTCTGCCTGCCTCTCAGTGTACTTGTGATTTCTCTCTGTCAAATAAATAAATAAAATCTTAAAAAAAAAAAAAAGAAATAAAGAAAGAAACTCCTTGGGCACCTGGGTGGCTCAGTTGGTTAAGCGACTGCCTTAGGCTCCTGTCATGATCCCGGAGTCCTAGGATAGAGTCCATTAGACTCCCAGCTCCATGGGGTGTCTACTTCTCCCTCTGACCTCCCCTACCATGCTCTCTCACTCTGTCTCTCTCTCTCTCAAATAAATATATAAATAAAATCTTTTTTAAAAAGAAAGAAAGAAAGAAAGAAACTCCTTAACTACAGCTTGCATTTCGGCCTTAGTCCAGGGAAACATAAGAAATTGGGGGCTTATCTGGAACCTCAGAAGAGTTAACTTAAAAAGGACAGATTCTGATAAGTTCAGAGGAACAGGAAGGGGAAGAGTTCTTCAGGGAAGAGAAGAGGAAAGCTCGGTGAAATATCTGAATGGGGAAACCGAGCATCTAGAGGAGGAGGCGGTGGTGGTGCGGAAGGGAAGGTAGGTGACAGCACCTGCAGGGGGCCTGGGCACATGGTGGCTGCAGGGTGTTTGGAGATAAAGAAAATGAGACGTGGGGGAAAGACCTCAGTAGCCTTTGGTCTTTCTCCAAGTGTTTGCCTCAGTTAAATAGAAATGGTATTTTACAGAGAGGCGATTTTAGATTCCTGGTCACTATTGGAAGCTTCAAAAAACCAATCAAAGCAGGTGTCCCATTCAGTTTTGACCATTTTATTTTTAAAAGAGATTTATTCATGTCTTCTGCCCATTTTTTGACGTGACTATCTGTTTTTTGAGTGTTCCGTTTGAGGAGTTCTTTATTGGTCTTGGATATCATCCCTTTTGTCGGTACTGTCATTTGCAAATATCTTCTTCCATTCTGTGCATTGCCTCTTTGTTGACTGTTTCCTTTGCTGTGCAGAAGCTTTTGATCTTGATGAAGTCCCAAAAGTTCATTTGTGCTTTTGTTTCCTTTGCCTTTGGTGACATGTCTTCAAAGAAGTTGCTATGGCCAATGTGCAAGAGGTTACTTCCTATGTTCTCCTCTAGGATTCTGATGGATTCCTGCCTCACGTTGAGGTCTTTTATCCATTTCGAGCTTATCTTTGTGTGTGGTGTAAGAGAATGGTCGAGTTTCATTCTTCTATACATAGCTGTCCAATTTTCCCAGCACCATTTATCGAAGAGACTTTTTTCCACTGTATATTTTTTCCTGCTTTGTCGAAGATTATTTGACCCTGCAGTTGAGGGTCCACATCTGGGCTCTCTACTCTGTTCCACTGGTCTATGTGTCTGTTTTTGTGCCAGTACCATGCTGTCTTGGTGATCACAGCTTTGTAGTAAAGCTTGAAATCAGGCAACGTGATGTCCCCAGTTTTGTTTTTCTTTTTCAACATATCCTTAGCAATTTGGGGTCTTTTCTGGTTCCATACAAATTGTAGGATTGTTTTTTCCAGACACTTCTCCAAAGAAGACATACAAATGGCTAACAGACACATGAAAAAATGTTCATCATCACTAGCCATCAGGGAGATCCAAATCAAAACCACATTGAGATACCACCTTATACCAGTTAGAATGGCCAAAATCAACAAGACAGTAAACAACAAGTGTTGGAGAGGATGTGGAGAAAGGAGAACGCTCTTACACTGTTGATGGGAATGCAAGTTGGTGCAGCCATTTTGGAAAACAGTGTGGAGATTCCTTAAGAAATTAAAACTAGAGCTACCCTATGACTCTGCATTTGCACTGCTGGGTATTTACCCCAAAGATACAGATGTCGTGAAAAGAAGGGCCATCTGCACCCCTATGTTCATAGCAGCAATGCCCACAATAGCCAAACTGTGGGAAGAGCCAAGATGCCCTTCAAGGGATGAATGGATAGAAGATATGGTCCATATATACAATGGAATATTATGCCTCCATCAAAAAGGATGAATACCCAACTTTTGTATCAACATGGATGGGACTGGAAGAGATTGTGCTGAGTGAAATAAGCCAAGCAGAGAGAGTCAATTATCATATGGTCTCACTTACTTGTGGAGCATAAGGAATAACATGGAGGACATTGGGAAAAGGAGAGGAGAAGGGAGTTGGAAATCAGAGGGGGAGATGAACCATGATAGACTGTGGACTCTGAGAAACAAACTGAGAGTTTTGGAGGGGAGTGGGCGGTGGGTTGGGTGAGCCTGGTGGTGGGTATTAAGGAGGGCAGGTATTGCATGGAGCACTGGGTGTGGTTCATAAACAATGAATTCTGGAATACTGAAAAAATAAAATAAAGTTTTTTTTAAAGATTTATTTATTTATTGAGAGACAGTACACAGAGGGAGAGGGAGAAGCAAACCTCCCACTGAGCAGGAAGCCCAATGTGGGACTCAATCCAGGACCCTGGGATCATGACCTGAATGGAAAGCAGCTGCTTATCCAACTGAGCCACCCAGATGCCCCCGGTTTTGACCATTTTAGAGCCACAGCTGTCCAATTCTGTTCTGAGAAAAGTAAGTTTAGGGAGATAAAAAGTTCCCCATAATGGCCATTGGTGTTCCTTAATTACTTTTAATTAAATTGGTCCATTTAGTTAAATTGGTACATTTACTTTTAGTTAAATGTACATGAGGAAACACCAGGGTTTTCTCGGGGTTTTGATTTTGTTGTTGTTGTTTTTTAAGTAATCTCTATGCCAAAATAAGGCTCCAACTCGTGATCCTGATATCAAGAGTCACATGCTCTTCCGACTGAGCCAGGCAGGTGCCCCAAAACACATTTTTAACATAAAAACAGCCAAGGACCAAGAACTGGGGGGGGGGGTGCCCTCAAAACATTTTGATGACTGGGATCTCTCATTTCTTAGAGGTTTTTCTGTAAAGCAAAAGGAAATATTCCTAAATAGTCCAGTTCCAGCTAAAAGAGTCAGACCAATGGACAAGAGTACTCTTAGAAAAGACAAAGCCCAAAAACACATCCAGAATAAAGCCTGAGAGATCAAAACACAAAAAGAGCAGCGTCTGAGATGCAGGAGAGACTCACCCTCAAACTCCAGGGTGGGCAAGAAAGCAGAGATCTCAGTTAGCTCTGGGGACACCTGTTTGCTCTCCCTCCTTGGACTTGTTGGGGTTCTTCTCTGGACCCCCCTTCTGGTCACCCAGTAATGTTGACCTTAAAAATAAAACAGTTATTTTACCAGTGAGGATGGGTTTATTCAGGAATAGCAGTGAATTGCAATTTGGGACAAGTAGGCTCTGGCAAAAACCATAAGCTGGTCCAGCAAACAAAGGAGAGGAAAGTTATTTTATGGAAAGAAGGAGGAAGTTTATAAGTACAGTTTTTATAGAGTCACTTCCCATCATAGGACTGAGTGAACTCAAGAAAAAATCCTCCCTTCCCTCCAGATAAAAATGACAGATAATATATTCCAAATACGTAACAGAGATAATATGATAAAAGAGATAATATGTAAAAGAGAACCCATGATCAAAACCAAAACCAAAAGAAGCATCTCCTCGAACTGGAAGTGGAAATATGAGGGCTGAGGGCTGATAGCATGGAAGAAAGAACTAGCAGCCCAGGAACCAGCTCCTTGGAGAATTCACTGGATGTTCTGCCATATGACAGGTGGTTGTAGGAGGCTGTGACCCTGTCTGGGCTCTATCTGTTTTGAGCTGCTTGCCTGGAGTGACAGCAAAAAGACTTGGGCTAGCCAGCTCTCTAGGCTACCATGTTGAGTTAGACAAGGCCTGCCATTGGCTGGGGACAGGATCAGCAACACACCCTTGGATCAGATCCCTGTGTGTTCAATATAAACCCTCATTCTGGACAGGGGAGACAGTCACAGAACCGCTCAGTATGGGGAGATGCTGCAGGGAGAGAGGAAAACTTACACCTCCAACCTGGTCTGGCGTATGGAGGACCCATCACAGCCCCATCCTACTGCATCTGGGCCTGCAGCAGAAGCTGGAGTGCTAAAAACCATTTCTCTGCATTCTTTGCGGTTAGTGTTCCTTTATTAATCAAATGCCTGCCTAGGAAACATGAATTGAGATAGGCCTTAAACTGGAAGAGAAGGGATGACCCTGAATGGCAGGTGTCCACTTTGTGGGGTGTAAGTTGTAATAGAGGCCAAGGGGTTCTAGTTTGTAGCTTCCTGTTTTCGGAAGTTTGTTGCAGCTGTGACCTCAGTTTTGCTGATAGCAAAAGAGTTGTATGATTCTGGAGGCGGGGAGGTGTTCCTAAAAGTTCTGCCTAAAGCAGTGCTTTCAACTGGGTTTCTATTGACATCTGGGGAAGGGCAAGCCTTTGTTACACAGACTTGTCCTATTCACTGTAGGACATTTAGCTTAGCTAACACCTGCCCACCAATTGCCTGCAGCCTCACCAGTCACTGAGACTACCAAAAATGTCCCCACAGGGGCGCCTAACAAATGCCTTTGGCTCAGGTCATGATCCCAGGGCATTGGGATGGAGCCCCACTTAGGGGCTTTTTGCTCAGCAGGGAGCCTGCTTCTCTCTCTCCCTCTGCCTGCTGCTCCCTCTGCTTGTGTGCTCTCTCTCTCTCTCACTCACTCTCTCTATCAAGTGAATAAGTAAAATCCTCTTTAAAAATGCCCCCACATATTTCCAAAAGCCTATGGAAGATACTATTACCCATACAGAAACCAACTCCCCAAACCATTTGTATGCCCCATTATTCCCAGTAAGAACCCCCTAGAGTAGTGTCTGTCATCCACAATGAATCCTAACCAAGACACACACATGAGAAAGAAACTCACAAAAGACAAACTAACAAACTAAAACTTCAAATCTCATCCTGAAAAGTAACACTGTAACAGGTAATCAAGAAGCTCAAGAGAATTCACTCTAGAGTAAATGGAAATAGAGCAATCCCCCCAAATTTTTTAAATAAATATATTTAATATCCTTCAAAGACAAGAAAACTAAAGAGGCATGAAAACTAAATCCTTAACTGGAATTATTTTAAAAGCTATAAAAGACATCATTGAGACAACTGGAGAAATTTCTACATGGACTGTGTATCAGACAAGGGTTTGTAAATATTCTAACTTCGACAATCATATTGTTTATTTAGAAGAATACCTTTTCTTTCAGGAGATAGATACTTAAGTACTTAGGAGTAGAGAGTCACAATGTCTGCAATTAATTCAAATGGTTCAGCAAAAAGAATGTGTGTGCATGTGTGTGTGCGTGTGTGTGCTCGCGCGCACGTGCGCACGCACACATGAGGTGCGTGTGCACAGTTGGAGAGAGAGAGAGAAAAATCAGCATTCGGCCAAGGCTAAATATCACCATCAAAGAAGGAAATGCTGCAGATACAAGAATTAGTATAAGTTCTGTTAGAAATTCTAGATTATGATTATAATTTCATTATTAAAATTTTTACTTGTCTATTTTTATAAATGTGACAGTAATGTGCTGAAACAATTTCTCAGACCATAACTGAGTTACTAAATAGATGCTTACTTTCCACTAAAGTAGTGGAGAAGCAAGACTTTTTCTTTTTAATTTTTACTTGAAAATAATGTCAAACTTCGGAACTTGGAAAACACAGTACTCCCACATACCTTTTAACCAGCTTCACCAATTTTTGACATTTTGTCACATTTATCATTTTCTCTCTCCCTCTCTGTATATATGTGCATATAGACACATATAAGCCCTACAGTTCATATAAAGAGTGTTGTGACGAGTTATTAAATGAATAAAATACAAATTCTGTATTATGTATACCACATGTACCCATATATATACAACATGTACACATTGTATCATTGTATCATTTATTTTTTCCAAGCAACTTGAAAGTAGATTGCACACATCCCGCCACTTTATCCCTTAACACTTGAGGGTATGTAGTCTAAGAACAAGAATACTGTCCTGAATCCTGCTGTAGGGAAGGGAGTCTATGGGTCAAAGGCTTGCATGCAGAATTACAGCCAACCTAGCCACTTCCTCCAGCATCTGCAAAAGGAACAGTTAGGGGAAGCAGGCCTTTGGATTACTTCTCCAGTGTTTGTTGGATGATTGGGATAGGGGTGCCGCGGAGGAGGAGAGGATGGGCGGGAGGGTGTGAACCTGTCTTTGTTAGCCAGGCAAAATCTTATTTTTCAGGATCTAGTCTGGTTTCTTGTATCCCACTCTAACCACCCAAACCTTCCTTGGAATGGGGTTATAAGAAGCCCTCGCCCCATAGTCTCCCAAAGCCCTTATTCCCTATCCTCGTGTACTGCCTGGATGACAGGGAGGCTCCACACGACTAAGAAATACAATGGGACTGGGGCAGGCCCTTGAGATCCCAGGTTTGCAGGAGAAGGTCTGGGAGGGTCGGGAGAAGGACCTTCTCGAGGCGCCCCCGCAATGTCCTCTGCGCCCACCAGAAGGCGCCCCGGCGCTCGCTTTCCCCGCGCGGAGCTGGAGCCTCCGCCGCACCGAGCCCGGGAGCCGAGCCGCGCGGCGCGGCGATCTGAACAACCGGGCGGCGGCCTGAGCCCTCCCCTCCCGGCAAGTGGGACAGGGTGCCGGGGAGCCCAGCCTTCGTTTCTGGGGCTGGGATGCACCGTTTCTCAACTCCGTTCTCCACCTCCCACCCCACCCCCCCGCAGGAAACGCCCAGAACCACCCCGCGCCGCGGTCTACAAAGCCCCGAGCGTCCGAAGGCGGGAGGGGTTGGGCGAGCCCGGGAGGCAGGAGGATCCCCACGACACAGGCTCACGGCTGGCTCCCCGATCAGGCCGCCTCCAGCCCCATGAAGACCCCCAGGCCGGGGCTGAGAGCCTGGAGCAGCCCGGACGGAAATCTTGTGGCGGCCTTAGAACGTTAGACAGGTCAGTGCCCGGGCGGGATGAGGGGGCCGAGCTGGAGGCGGGAGGCGGCGCGCTCGCGGGTCCCCCGGGTCCTCCTCACAGCTTCCCGAGGCCACTTGCGCGGTCACCTCCGCCGGGGGCACGCAACAGCGCGGGCGTGATTCTGCATTTTTCATGACAGGCAAGGTGTGGAGCCGCCCTGTGCAGCCCACCGGGGCCCAGGTGATGCTCGGACCGCGGGGTGGGGGACACGCGGGCCGGGGGCGGTGGGGGCGGGAATGGGGGAGTCCGCTGCTCTAAGAAAACGATGCAGTCCTACTTATTCGCGGCCCCGAGGAAAGCCCCGCATCCAGCGGTCTCTCGCATCAACATGCCGGGCCTCGGGCGTGAGAGGAAACCGAGATGCGGGAGAAGGCGAGAAGAAAGGAGGCCGGGAGACCCGAGGCCCGGGGAGTGGAGGGAGGAGGGCCGGGGGAACAATTCGCTATGCAAATCCTAGCGCGCGGAGATGTAGAGAGCGTCCCGGGGTTGCTGGCAGGAACCTCCAGAACCTCCCGGCTCTAGGGTCCCAGCCCACGCCCCCTCCCCCCGCACCTTTCTCACCCTCCCACTCCTACCGCCCACCAGGATGCGGCTGGGCCGCCGGGCCCTCTGTGTGCTGGTCCTGCTGCTCGCCTGCGCCTCGCTGGGGCTCCTGTACGCGAGCACCCGGGACGCGCCGGGCCTCGGGGCACCTCTTGCGCTGTGGGCGCCCCTGCAGGGCCCCCCCAGACCAGAACTGCCAGACCTGACGCCCGAGCCCCGCTATGCACACATCCCAGTCAGGATCAAGGAGCAAGTGGTGGGGTGAGTGCCAGGGGTGGTGGCGGCAGAGCAGCACTCGCTGGGGGTGGCGCGGGGAGCTTTTGTTTCCTGCACTGCTGAGCTCGGATCTCTGGGTTCTCCTGACTAGTTGGGGAGTGGGGGTAAGGCAGGGGGAGCTGCTGAGTCTTGGGCTGGCGCGGAGGGGGAATCTCTCCTCCCTGAACCTTGTCATGGTGATGGGGAGGAGAGGATGTGCAGGCATAGGAGGGCCCTAGAAAACTTCCCAATGTCCTGATGATTCTACTTGAAAGGGGAGTCCATCTGGGGTCCTAAATGGTGGGTAGACAACTCTGAAATTCTAGCAATTGACCCTATTCTACGGCTCTGTAAAATCCAGATTTAGGGGACAAGTCATGGTGGTCTCTCCCCCTGGAGACTATCTGAAAAGCAATGTTTTAGGGGACAGACATTGGATGGGCAGGGTTGAAAGGCCAAGGTGTGGGGCACTGTGTAAATGTTTCATGGGGTGAATGGAGTTGGATGGCTGGGCTCTGATGACCTTCGTCCCCCCTCCAGGCTGCTCTCTGGGAACAATTGTAGTTGTGAGTCCAGTGGAAGGAGCTTTTACCTCCCCTTCCAGAGGCAGGTCCGAGCCATCGACCTCACCAAAGCCTTTGACCCGGAGGAGCTGAGGGCTGCCTCTGCCTCCAGGGAGCAGGAGTTCCAGGCCTTCCTTTCAAGGTACTATCTTGAAATGAGGGTGTGTCTTTGCAGTGGGAGGCCTGGAGGGAGGGTGTGACTGGAAGGAGAGCTCCTCTGCCCGTGATTCCTTCTCTGTCCTCCACTGCCAGGAGCCAGTCCGCTGCTGACCGGCTGCTCATAGCCCCTGCCAACTCCCCTCTTCAGTACCCACTGCAGGGTGTGGAAGTCCAGCCCCTCCGGAGCATCTTGGTACCAGGTGGGGAGAATGAGCCTCAGGGATGACCTAAGGCACTGTGGGGGTGTCAGAGCTCAAAGTTGGGTGAGGAAGAGTGAAGCAAGATTGGAATGGGAAGTGGGGAACTTCCAGTGAAAGGGGGACTTGAGGTCAGAAGGGGGCTCATGAGATGGGAGATGAGGACAGAAGGGACTCTACATTGTCAGGAATTGCAGAAGGCTGTAACTGGAGAGGTTTGGGGGAAAGAATCTATTCTTTGCTGACTGACCAAAGATTAGTGGGTAGGTGGGGCAGGCCATAAAGAGCCATTGCTTTGATGGAAAGGAGTAAAAAAATCAGCTACTCTAGGCTTCATCCTAACAGGTACCCTGCCATGGCCTCAACAAAGAGGGATGGGTGAGAAGGTCCCTGCGGTGGTGAAGAGAGATGTGGTGAAGAGAGACGAAGTGCAGAAGAATTCAAGGCTGGGTGTGATTCTGACTCTCTCTCCTTCCTCCTAGGACTGAGCCTGCAGGCAGCTTCTGGTCAGGAGCTTTACCAGGTAAGGGGAAATGAGGCTGGGAAGGCCAGGTGGGCAGAGGATGCTGGAGGGAGACCCCACTGCCAAAGGAGGGATGAAGCTACCAGGGAGGTAGGAGGTAGGTGTGAAGCCTAACCCTGTACATCCTCCTCTCCCAGGTGAACCTGACAGCCTCCTTGGGCACCTGGGACGTGGCAGGGGAAGTGACTGGAGTGACTCTCACGGGAGAGGGGCAGCCAGATCTCACCCTCACCAGCCCTGGGCTAGACCAACTCAACCGGCAGCTTCAACTGGTCACTTACAGCAGCCGAAGCTACCAGGCAAACACAGCAGACACAGGTGTGAGGCCTGGGCGGAGGCAGTGGCTGGCTGGGTGAACAGAGAGCCCAGAAAGGCTGGAGCGGGCAAATGGCAGAGGGTGTGGGAGATACTAGGGCAATGGCCAGAGCTGCCCAGTCACACAATGGGCATTTCAGCTAGGCTAGCAGGACCAGGGAGAGAGAGAAGGGGCCTTTGTTCATCTGGGGCCAGAGCAGGCCAAAGGGAAACCCGAGCTTTGGGTGTGTCCCCCCTTCAGGCCAACCGTGGGGGCCCCAGGAAGTGACCTGCCCCAGGAGCCAGAAAACTCAAACTCTATTTCCAATCCACCACTTCCAGGAGAGCAAGGGGTTTTAGGGTTTTATCTCCCAGAGCTCCCATTTCTCTAGCAAAAAAGGCACAACACAGCCCTCCTGCTTCTCTCCAAGGCTTGGTACACCAAACCTGCTCCCACTCTGGGGCTTTTGCATTTGCTGTTCCCTCTGCCTAGAATGCTGTTCCCCTAGATTTTTGTACAGCTGGCTCCTTCTTGTCATTTGGATCTCAACTCAACTGGTTCCTCTTCACTATCACATTACTTGTTTTTTCTCTTCAAGGCTTACCAGTCTCTAAATTTCATTTACTTAGCCTGGAACGACTGACTAGGCTCCTAACTCAGTTTTGTTGCTTAAGAGTTCTGTAAATGAAGACAAGTTACTTAATTTCTCTGTCTTTTTCTGTAGTAGAAATCTACTTAATAGGACTTGTGAAGATTAAATGAGTTCCTATATTTAAGGTAACTGAAAAAGTACCTGCCACATAGTAATTGCTCAATAAACGTGTGCTTTTCATTAAATCTCCTTTTAAAATTAATTTCCCACCCATTAGAATGTTAGTACCATGGCGGTAAAAATCTTAAATTCTTGTCCATCAGGGCCCAGAAAGAGTAGGCATTTAAATACTGATTTACTGAAAAAGGAATGTTATCCCAGCCTTAAGCACCACGGCTCGTGTCCTTTCTTCCCAGTCCGGTTCTCCACAGAGGGACATGAGGCTGCCTTTACCATCCGCATAAGACACCCCCCCAACCCTCGGCTGTACCCATCTGGGTCTCTACCCCAGGGAGGTGAGGCCCGTGCCTGCCGCGACCTAAAATCGAGGTCTAGTGGGGAGAAGGTGGAGGAGGGAAGCCTTGGGAGAAGATGTTTTCCTGCTCCTAATTTCCCATTCTCCTTCCTCTTCACCTAACCCTCTTCCTCCCCAGCCCAGTACAACATCAGTGCCCTGGTCACCATTGCTACTAAGACCTTCCTGCGTTACAATCGGCTACGGGCACTCATTGCCAGCATCCGTCGCTTCTACCCAACGGTCACCGTGGTCATCGCCGACGACAGCGACAAGCCAGAGAGCATTAGCGGTCCCCACATCGAGCACTATCTCATGCCTTTTGGCAAGGTGCGCAGCCAGCGAGGCTGAACCGCGCGCCAGAGCGCGTGGAGGAAGGCGCGCCCTCGGTCTGAAGTCTCCGGAGTAGTGATTCTCAGGACTACCTACCTGTAATCAGAATTACTGGGGTGCCTGTTAAGCATGGCAGTTCCTGGAAATAAGCTCCGTGGGACAGGAATCGTGCCTATGTTGTTAGTCCTGCGTTCTTAGAAAGTGCTGAGCACTTGGGGAGCGCTCAGTAAATAGGTGATGAATGAATGAATGATGAATGAATGGATGAATGGGGTGCACGGTTAGATGCGCTCTAACACCTCCCAGAACACTGACAACCCCTCGCCGTGGAAAACTGCCTTTTTTACCCAGGCCTGAGCCATTCGTGGGCACTACTGTTAAGAGAGGCGTCAGGAAAGAGAAGGGAAGGCGGGAGAGGGGTTAGGTCCTCTCTCTCCAGCCTCACTGACCATATATACCCTCCCCCAGGGCTGGTTCGCAGGCCGGAACCTGGCCGTATCCCAGGTAACCACCAAGTACGTCCTGTGGGTGGACGACGACTTCGTGTTCACCGCGCGGACGCGGCTGGAGAGGCTTGTGGACGTGCTGGAGCGGACGCCGCTAGACCTGGTAGGGGAGGGCCTGCAGGATGCGGGGTGGGAGAAGGAGGGTCTCAGCAGGCTGAGGCAGCGGCGGGGGAGCCCCGGCCGAGCGCGAGCGCGGACGGTCCTGGGACTGACAGAAAACGCGGCGGAGCCTGGGAGACCCCCGGGTCCTGTAGGAGTGGAGCGGAAGAGGACGGGGCCCGGGAACCGAGCGGGGGAGAGGGAGCACAGATGTGGTACCCCCACTCCCAGCCCCGGCAGTCCCCGTCCCTCTTGGAGCTATCCTCCCACTTCCCGCAGGTCGGCGGCGCGGTGCGCGAGATCTCCGGCTTTGCCACCACCTACAGGCAGCTGCTGAGCGTGGAGCCTGGCGCGCCAGGCCGCGGGAACTGCCTCCGGCAAAGGCGCGGCTTCCACCACGAGCTCGTCGGCTTTCCAGGCTGCGTGGTGACCGACGGCGTGGTCAACTTCTTCCTGGCGCGCACTGACAAGGTGCGCGAGGTCGGTTTCGACCCGCGCCTCAGCCGCGTGGCGCATCTGGGTGAGTGGCTCCCCCTCCCGGCCTGGCCCGGCCCATCAGGGACCCGCGGGGCGCTGGGTGAGGATCCAAGGGCGCTGGCGACTCCTACGCCCACCCCAACCCCTCCCCCGTGAAACCCACGGGTGGCACCCGGGGCTCTTGGGGCAGTTCTGCGAAGATTTACCAAGATGTGAGCCTTGGCAAGACACAGAGCTCCCACCCTCCTGGCCCGCACACCATTTGAACCTCCAGACCCAGTACTGCCCCTGGGTCTACGTTTGACTTCCCCACCGCTGTCACCGCCACCTTCCCTCCACTCCCAGCCGCTCCCGCTGGTTCAGACCACACTCCTGGAGCAGCCCATTCAGTATCTGTTGAAACTTTAGGTGTTGGGGAGGGTGGACAGTTGTGGTATGTTATCCAAGCACAAGGTAAGTATGTTGACTTTATTTTACAGAAGAGTGAAACTGAGACCCTGGAAAATTAATTACTAGCCCAATGCCCTCAGAAACGGGGTCCTTGCCTATGCACCCTCCATACCCCAAATCTTAGTTCTCCCTTAAGGGTTGGCCTTCTACACCCTTCAGACTCTTCAATGTTTGCTCCCCTTCCCTCCACGCCCCCCCCCCAGAATTCTTCCTGGATGGGCTTGGTTCCCTTCGAGTGGGCTCCTGCTCAGATGTCGTTGTGGATCACGCATCCAAGTTGAAGCTGCCATGGACATCAAGGGATGTGGGGACAGAGACTTATGCCCGCTACCGCTACCCAGGATCACTGGATGAAAGTCAGGTGGCCAAACACCGCCTACTCTTCTTCAAACACCGGCTGCAGTGCATGACCTCTGAATGAGGGCCACTAGGGGCCTTCAAACTGTCAAGCTGGGCCTGCCTCCTTGTCCCTGCCAGGAATTTCTAGCAAACCCCAGCACCCAGTGACCGCTCCACTGACTCTCCCTGATCCCCTTCAGAAACTGATCCCAAGCAGGGGCTTGTCCTGGTGGCACTCCTCCTTTCTGCGAGTGCCCAGGGATGTGATGGAGCCATAACTGTCTCACAGCCAGTGCCAAGTCCTCCCACCACCCCCTTTGTCATGGGACAGGAAGTGGGGGGGGGTCACTTTCCAAGTGCCAAAGAGCCCATGGAGACTCTAAGAACCTAAAGTGGAAATACTCTCCTCTCATCTCCTTGGGACTGAGGGGGTGGGGAAGTCCCTGCGTGTATTCCCAGGGCTGTACCCCCTCCCCCATCTCTGGATCCAGGACTCTGTGCACAGGCTCCAGCCCCACCCCCCATGGAGAGAACTGGAGACTTCTGGAGTGGGGGGGGCGGGCGCTGGTGAACACACAAGTGAAAGTCATTTTTAGTTGTGTCTGCAATGCTGTGAGCATGGAGAAAGGGGCACCAGGGATCAGTGTGCGGACACCCAGAGGTTCACTTCATGACCCCCAGAGGTGCTCAGCCTTGTTTTATTAATTATAAGAAGTAAGGACTCCTCACACACATATTGTTGGGGCCCTCCACGCTCCCGATGACTGTGTCAGACCCACACTGTGCAAGTCTTCGGACCCGTAGTCTCCTGGAAAGAGAGAGGACATATCAGGAATAGTTTCAGTGCCCTCCTCCCTCCCTCAGCATTTGGCAGTCCTCTGAGGGCACACCACCCCACTCCCTAGTTCTTAACTCCTTAGTTCTTCACGCAGAGCTGGGCCCCGTCTCCCTGGCTTAGCCTTAAATTGACTCATCATTTCATCCCCCACTCTCCCTCCCCTAGTCTCTTTCTCAGGCCTTTTCCCAGAACCCTCTGCATAGATTCTCAGCCACCGACTCACATGTGATCTGCTATATAGCCCAGCACCTCCTGGGTTTCCCTCCTGTTGCTCCTGCCCCCTCACCAGTCTCTCCAGGGCATGAGCAGCTGCATCCTGGACACTGACGAACAGCTGTTCTGGGGTCACTCTGTTCAGGAGTCCTGCCTGGGTCAGTGTCCCCAGTACTGAGGCTGTGTAGAGACGCAGGCCAGGCCTGTAGGTCTTAAATCCATACCATGTCCTTTTCCCTCCCCCACGTCTCTGGTCATTCCCCAGTCTCCAGGTCCCTCCAGCCTCCACACCTCTCACCATTACACTGAGCCAGGAGAAGGTGGATCCCAGCATCGCGGCATCGGCTGGCCAGCTGCGGAGAAGGAGAGGGGGGTCAAATCCTACGTCAGAGGGTATGCCTGGGATGCTAAGGGGACTTTCTCCTCGACCTACCTGCCCCATCCCTCACCTGTACCACTTCTCTGGCTCCAGCAACATCTGCAAAGGTGAGACCACTGCAGTCTAAGACCACCACCCTGACGGGCTCGGCAACTAGGATGGGAGAAGGCAGGAGTGGCCGGACGCCCCCAAGGCACGTGCCCAGGCTCCTCGCCATCCCATCTCACCTGCATCGGGTGGGCCATCCGTCTTTGGAGCCTCCTGTGAGTAGAGAAGGGCAGTCACCACCTCCAAGACACCAGCATGAACGTGTGCCCCATAAGCAGTGATCTCCTTCAGAAGAGCCACCTGCCTCCCTCTCCCGGAGAAGCCACCCTCCCCTCGGACCAGGTCTCTCACCTTTCCTCCTTCTCCAAGCCCCAGGTGCTGCTCCAGGGTGCGGCGAAACTGCCCACGGGTCCCAAAGTAGAGGGGTGCTGGGTAGCTCAGGATGCAGAGCCCCGGGACCTTGCGGAGCTAAGGAGGCAGAGGGTCAGAAAAACACCCGGGTCTGGTCTTCCCTTCCCTCATTGTCCATAGTCCACCCACCTTGTGGCTCTCTCTGAGTGGCCTGTAGAGCTCTGTCCCCTCAGCAAGTCCAAGTGCCAGGCACTGCACCCTGGGTGGGAAGCTGGGGTCAGATTCCCAGCCTGGCCTGGCTGGAGAGTCACCCCAAGCACCTGTTCTCTCCCCACTGTGCTTCCCGGCTCATCTCCACTCACACCTCTGGGTACGGCAGATCACAGTCATCATGGAGAAGACCACACCTATGGCCAGGCCTAGGTCCACACTCAGGATCACTACGGCCACCCATGTGACCATCCATACAGCCTGCAGGACAGGGTTGGGAGTGGCAGGCCATCACTGCTAGGGAAAGAGGTGTGGTGCCTGCCAAGGCAAATGATAGGAAGGGATGGCCCAGGAGAAGGTAGAAAGAATGACAGGAAGAAGGGACAGGATTGACTCAGCGGGGGAAACCCCACCCTCCACCCTGTGTCTGGGTAATGGGATTAGGAGGTAGGCTTGTTGCAGTGGGGGGGGGGGGCTACAGAATGTAGGACCAGGACAATTAGCTTCAATCGAGGGCAGAGGCTGGGGATGCTGGGAAATGGGAGGGGGCAATCTGGAGCAATGTTGCCACTTCTCACAAAGTCCATGCGGCTGATGCGCCATAGCTGTGGCAGTTCCTGCATCTGGAAGAACATCTGGCGCATGCTGGAGATGTTTATGCAGGCCAGGACAGCCTTGGGGCAGAGAAGGCAAGCTGACTGCCTCAGTGTCCTGGAATATAGCCACCCCTCCTGGCCACCCCCAATAGCTCCTCTGTTCCTTACCTTGGGCAGATAATAGAAGAAGGGCCCCAGCCACAGCAGCACTGAGAGGACAACTATGCAGGAGAAGAGGCCTGCCAGCTAGAAAGGAGGAGGGATGGAAGCCGAGAAGCAAAGGGATCTCATGCACCACTGTGAGGGAGCTGGCCGCCCTGCCCACTTTACCTTGCCTTCCCTGGAACTCTCCCTCCTTCCGAATCCCTGTCCATGAAGATATTCCTCAGTCTTCCACTCTCTTCTTGCTAGTTTGCATCTCACATCTACTTTTCCCCTCTCCCAATTAAATGCCTCTCATTTGCCGGTCTCTACGTAGATGTAGTTCAATTTCCCTATTTTTGAAGCCCATGTCCATCTTAAAAGCCACTGTTGGATGACCCTAAAAGCAGGCTCACCACATTCTTAGGGGACCAGCAAAGTAGGAAACCAGAAGTATTAGGGGGAGACTTTCATGTGTGATATGTCCCATGGGGGGGGTGTGGAAATCAGAAGTTTGTCTCTCAAATTTATTTTACAGTTCAGTTTTGTTTTTATTTTGAGTTACATGTGGGCACTGTAAACTGAGTGCTTAGAGTCTACAAAGGTCTTTTTTTTGTTAAAGATTGTTATTTATTTGACACAGAAAGATCACAAGTAGGCAGAGAGGCAGGGGGAAGCAGGCTCCCCGCTGAGCAGAGAGCCCAATGGAGGGCTCCATCCCAGGACCCTGGAATCATGACCTGAGCTGAAGGCAGATGCTTAACCCACTGAGCCACACAGGTGCCCCAAGTCTACAAAGGTCTTAATGGAGCTTAGTTATCTTCTCTCCATCTCCTACCTAGAAATTCCCACCCCATCCCTCTCCTGCACAGACTCCTAACCTCCTCTATATGGCTGCCCTCTGAGGAATCTACCCATCGTCCACCTGTTTGTTCACCACCACCCATCCCCCTGGATACCTTCCCGCCCTTCTCCTCATCCAAGACATGCTCTTACCTGTGTGTTCCCACCAGCATCCACTAGTAGGCTGGTGGTGGCCAATGTGGCGGAGTTGGGAAAGCAGGAGAAGAGGGAGGAGATGAGGTTGGAGACACCATGGGCCAAGAGCTCCTGGAGGGATGCAGTGAGATGAAGAGGAGAGAGACAAGGGCATAGGGAGGGCACATCAGATTAGGGGGTTGTGTCCTGAATGAATTGGGGTCCTCAGTCGGAGTCACACCTGGTTGGAGTCAATAGTGTAGCTATACTTGTCTGCATAGATGGAGGCCAGGGAGGCAGACACAGCAAAGGCAACCAGCGCGATGGGCAGCGAGTCAACCAGAATCCTGGGCAGCTCAGCCAGGTTAGGGAGGCGAGGTTGGGGGAATCTGGAGAGAGAGGGATCCAGGATGAGGATGGGTTGGTCCTAAGAAGGATATGGGGAAGACAGAGAAAACAGGGTGGGGTGGGTCAAGGGGAAGTGCTGGGTGGGAAAAATGGGAGAAGAGCAGGCTCTCGATTCCCTTACCCTCCAGGCAACAGCCCCACTATCTGGACGTTGTATCTTGTGTCCAGGGAAGAGGTGAAGCAGAGCACAGAGGCCAGAAGCACCTGGGAAAGAGAGCAAATTAGGGCATGGCAGGAGATGGGCTTCCTGGCAGAGACTAGAAAGAGCCTCACGGAGAAAAAGGATTCTAAGGCAACTGTTAGTTGTTTTTGGAGGCCCAGCCCCTGGGGGCTCTGGGATGTGTTTGGGTTGGGTGCCTGGCCGCCCATTTAGAGTGCAGGACGGTGGGGATGGGAAAGAGGAACGATGTATATGCGAGGTTATAGAAAGAGATGGAAGAAGAGGGACTCCCATGAGGAATGGTAGACATCAAGAAGTGTACCGAGCCATTCTAGGTAAGAGAGCTGGGATATGTCTCAGCATAGATGGCGTATGGGTGGAGAGGCAGAACACTTATTTAGTCGGGTAGAGAGAAATGTAGGTGGGCGTGGGAAGGTAGAGAAACTGAACAGTGAACAGCGAAGGACCGGGTGAGGGGAGAGATGTGAGTGGAGAGTGCCGTGGCGAGCGACACCGCAAGGGAGCGCTGTAAGCAGGAAGAAGGCTTTGTAAGAGGTCCAGGAGAGGCTCCGTGCGAGAAGTGAGTGGGGGATTCCAGAGGGTCAAAGTGTTCTGGGAAGAGGCCTGGAAAGGGATACGGATGCGCAGGACTTCTCCTCTGTAAACTCGCTGCATTCCACGAGGGGGCGGCAGCGGCCAGCTCCTACCTGATGGGCAAAGGGCTGTGTGGTGCAGGGTGCAGGGCGCACCCCCGACCCGGGAGCCATCCTCACCATGACGATTTCGCCTGGGATCGGGGTGGGTAGTTTGTCCCGGAATCTCACGTTCAATTCTTTGACGGGCACGAGCAGCGCCAGGCTGAGTGCCGAGATGGTCAGTTCTGCCGGACTGCTCCGGGGCAGCGCGGTCAGCACAGCGGCCAACGTCTGCGGGGAGGGGCGGTGAGCGAGGGCCGGGTGCCGGGTCGACTGTCCCCAGCGCGGACCCACCCGGCCGAGGCAAGGCCTCCCGGCTCCCATCGGGGCTTCCACCGCCGCAGCGACCCTCTTTCAGCCAGTGGTTCTAACTTCCTTCCCTCCGCCCCCGTCACCCTCTATCCCTCCACTCGCCGTCCTTCCTTCCTTCCTTTCCGGGTTTCCCTCTTCCCAAGACCGCCAGAAGCCGCTTCTCCGCTGTTCTCCACCCCCACCTTGAAGAGAGCGAAGCAGCCAATCTGGCGCGGGAGGGGCAACCCTAAAAGGCTCGGCAATTGGGACACGAGCACGTGCAGCGCGGCCCCGCTGGTCAGCGCTTTGACCACAGGCTCCGACAAAAAGGTGGACAGGACGCCGAGCTGCAGCGCGAACATGCCCAGCTGCAGGGGAGGAGATGCACAATCACTACCGGAGGAGTAGCGGACCCGCGGGAGCGCACCTCTCCCGCCTATGCCCGCGCAGGACACGCGTCCCGCCCCCCTCTCCTGGCCCAGTTCCCCAGGGACCCCAGCGTGGATCCCGCAGGATCCTCCCTCACCATCAGCGCCCCGCTCCCGAAGGCTAAGGCTGCAGCCGCCCCAACCCGCTGAACGTCCAACTGTTCCCTCTCGATTTCACTCAGGTTACCCCCGAGGGGTTCCGGCACCAGCCGCTCCACGGCCGAGCCCGTCATGAGGCTGAGTACCGCGAAAGTTCCTAGGGCCGGGGAATTCAAACGCAGAGATCACCAGCCCTGCCGCCTGGGGTGCGGTGACCGCTGGGGCTCCGCGTCCCCGGTCAGGCTGCTGCGGTCAGATCCCGCTCTCCTGGAAGGCTGCTGCGCAGGTGAAGGCCATGGGGCCGAGAGCTGGTGCAGCAGCCCGGAACGTGCCGGGAGGGAGGCTAGGAGAGCGCGCCAGCCGGCAAATACTGCCCCCTAATGCAACACACTCCTCCTGCAAACGCCCCGCGGACCGCTCGCTCCTTTGGGTAACCGCGCATCTCTGTTCCCCTCTTCCATCTCCCGGAGATGTTCGTTTAAACCGAATCTCCTGGGGGTGAAGTAAAGTCCGAGGGCACTCCCTTCTCTTTGCACACACTCAGCACCAACCCCCACCCCCTACCCCTCAATCCCCCCAACGGCCCAGCAAACTTTGCTTAGGTCCCAAGTTCCCGGCAGGGAAACGGCAGAGGCTGGAAGGGAAGCAGGGAAGGGGAAGAGGGGAACAAGAGCTAAGGAGCTCACAGGAACCCAAGCCTCAAAACCCTGTCCACTGGCACCCCACAGAAAAGGAGAGGAGTCACCGGGTCGCTCACCAGTGGACAGATGTCTCCCAGTACCCAACAAGGTGTAAATGAGGACGGGGAAGAAAGAAGTGTAGAGTCCGAACACTGGAGGCACAGAGGTCAGGAGGGCAAAAGCCATGCCTAGGGGAGAAGTGGAAGGAAAGATCATCGCGGTGTGTGGTGTGGGGGAGGGGATGGCTGGGGGAAGGTGACCAGCCTCCAGAACGCCACCCTTCCTGTGCACATTCTCAGAGGCTGGCATGGAGACGCTAAATCATGCCACATGAGGGAACCCAGGGGTTAACAGGCCTCCGTGGGAGGTCTTGGGGCGGACAAGGTCACAGATCCGTGTCGGCCTAGACGAGGGTGAGGGGGGTGGCGAGCGTGGAGGAAGCCGGTATTGTACCTCTCCAGTTCCCTGACCCGGAACATGTCAAAGACTTCTTGAAGGATTGCGCAAATGAAGGGAGCTGGGGGTAGGGATCTGATGCAGCTCGGCAGTCCTTACCCGGTTCTTGGTCTCAGATCCTGTCTCCGAACCCTCAGCCACATTACCCAATCTCTCGCTCCTGGGTTTCCAGCCTCTGCACCTTCCCGACGCCCTCCAGAGCTCGGGCCCCAGACGGGCGGGTATTGGGGCCGCTCACCCTGGGGCACGTGCACGATGCCCACGGTCACTCCGGCCACGGCATCCCCGAGCAGCCAGGCCCGCCAGCGGTAGTGGGGCAGCCAGCGCAGAGGAGGCAGCCGCGCCAGCAGCAGGCGCCACGCCCCCGGTCCGGAGCAAGCGCCAGGCAGCCGCCTCCACTGTCTGCACAGCCGGGACCAGCGGGGCTCGGAGAGTAGGTCCGACTCCTGCTCTGCGTCCCCGAAGAGTTGCTGGAATCGAGCTTCGGTGAGAGGTTCCCTGAACTTGGCGCCCAGAGGGAACTTAAGGTCGGAGGCCTCTCCCAGGCCTGGGCAGGTCCTGGCGTCCGGTAGCCCACTCATTTTGCCCTTGGCCACCTCCAACCCCGCCTAGTCTTAAATACCCCTCCACCCTCTAGCCCTGAGTCCCGCCTCCCTGAAGCAGGGTCCAATCCCGCCCTGCAGGGCGCCCTCTCTTGGGGACCATCAACGGCCCAGAGACTGCAAAGACTTGGGGAGAGGGCGTCTCTATGTTAGGCGTTTCCTGAGACAACCTCGGCGGGATCGCTCACTCCTGAGCCTACTGGGGTGGGACGAGGGCGGGGTAGGGGTGGCGAGGGTGTATGGAAAGGTGTAGGGACTAAAGACAAAGGCCAAAAGCTCGCACATTTTTCCCACTCCTAAGCCTTTTGATTCTGGCCATCCGGCTGCTGCTTCTTTCTGCGTTGGCCCTCTGGGAGGAGATAGCTTGCTCCTCTAGAGTGGCCCATCATTCCTAGAGCCTCTGCATTCTCCCCAAGAAAATTCAGCGTGCCCCCCTCAAAACACACACATGTCTCTCCGCCAGACCCAAATCTGCATGGGGTATACAGCTTGCCCCAAGGAAATGGAAGGGGCTCCATTGGCAGAGCAGCTTTGAAGCCTGCTAAGATGGGACTAGGCTACAGTAGAGCCCGGGGATGACGGAGAACTACCACCCACACCTCTGCTGGGAGCTGGGCCTAACTTCCCAGTTCAGGGCCTCAGGGGAAATACTGAACTGAGAGCAAATTTTGATTTTGCTTCTTAAAAGCCAAAAAACAAAACAAAACAACAACAACAAAAAGAACTTGAAGTGCCATTTATTACATTCAAGTGCTATTTTACAAAGTTGGCACTCAAAAACACATTTGTGGTTAAATTAAGTTCAAAAGGGTCATGCACCCACCTCATGAACCTCTGTGGTCCCTCAAGAGATCCCTCAAAAGTCCTGAGCTCCAGCATCCTGCTATTTTCCCCATCCCCTCCTCCATTTACAAGAATACTTGGCATCCCTCCCCATCACCCTCTGGTCCCCAGTCCCTGACCCCAAAGCCCTGGGTGTGGGGTATAGTGAGGGTGGGTCTCCCCTCTTCAATTCCTCCTATTGTTCCCCAGAAGTCTTATCTGGGCTGTACGTCCTGTCCCCCCCTTAAGAGGTCCCTCCCCCCATTGTCGGCCAGAGGGACCTCAGGCCCACAGGGAGGCTCCAGCTCCTCCTCACCCTCCCACACCAGCAGCCTATTGTCTGCTGAGGAAGCCCAAGTACACGTGACCAAGCCCAGGGGACGAGTGGACACGGTGGATACACCGATGCCCAAGGACCCAGGACAGGGTGTCTGGATACGGAACTCTGCATGTTTGGCTTTCTCCATCCCAGGGGCTATCCCAGAAATTGGGAGGGATGAAGACCCCTTTGAGCTGTCCACTCTTGGGTCTGTACTTGAAGAAGACTCCCTTCCTGCTCACTACGGATATGCCTTGTGACCTCGCAAACTGCAAAAAGAAGGAGATCCAGGGCCAAAGAGGGCCACAGACCCCAGCATCCTCTCCACATCTCCCTTCCCACTCAGCTGAGCATGGAGGCCTCAGAAGGAAAGGTACTTGGGCATTTAGTCCTTTAGAATCTGGATGTTGGGGGAATGGTGGGAAGTCACACTACACTGGGCTTTCCAGTGGAGTCTAGAATGGAGGCCAGATGGCAGAGAAAGCAGCCTGGGAAAGAGGAGGATATATCACGGATCTAGGGTTTCCCAAGCTCCAGGTCCAGACTGCCAGATGGCGCAGCTGCAGGTGAGGGACAAAAACAGCGACACCTTTTGTCTTCCACCCTGTGTCCTCCTCTCACCAGACCATCCACAGGCCCAGCGGATTTCTCCCCATCACTTCACTCCTCTTCCCCTTCCCTCTGCCAAGACAGCAGCCTTAGTGATATCACAAAACCTTTAATCTCAGAAAACTGGGAAAAAAATCAAAATCAAAACCAATCATTTTTACCTGGCCCCTGCCCCAGCCCTCCCACCCACCCACCCACATATCCTTCTTTGGGGGGGGACCCGTGACGCATGCATAGGGGTGGGAGCTGAAGGAACCCATGTTCCTTAAGCAGAAAGAAGTCTTTTTGAGTCTAGGTATCCTGTGCCAAGTCAACACCACTCCCAGCCTCGCTGCCCCCTCCAGGCACATCAAGAAGGAATTCAAAAGTGGTGCCAGAAGGACTGCCCTGAAGTTCTCAGGAAATAGGGTGGCTGGGTCAGCACCACCCCAGGCCTTCACCACTTAGAGCTCATCTTCATCCAGCTTGGCAAGTCTGGCTTGGCAGGGAGGGGTGTCTGGAATTGGTGGAGCTGGAGGAGAGTCATGAGGGGCTCGGGGGATGTCACTGTGGGCCTGAAGAAAGATTCATGTCAGAGGAGGAAAAAAGTCTAGGAATCCACCCTCACTCCTTTCTTTTCAGTGTATGCCCCTAGCTAAGCCACCTCCTCTTGCTAGCCATCTTAGATCATCTAAAACCATCAGCTTCTCCCAAGATTAAACTGGAGGGGGTAAGGTAAGAGTGGGGAAGTAGGAAAGGGCAGAAAAAAGGCATGCGGTAGAAGAAAGGAATGGTATAGGGAAGGGGGATTTAGGGATCCCAGAATAAAAGAGGCCCTCCCCATTCTGCCCCTATAACAGGGGACTCCGTTCCTCGTACCTGTGTGTCCAGAGGCAGGGGGGCTCTGGCCACTTCCCCTTTGGGCAACAGCCGCAGGGAGGGGAGAGAGCCATTGATGGGTGTATGTGTGCTGACCTGGGCCCGGTCTCCAGGCCGAATTCTCCCAGGACTCCCCACCCCAAGGCCTCCTGGCCGCCCCAGGCTGTTGGTCTGGCTCTCTCGTCTCTGATACTCAATGGGTGACTGCAATGCTGGGGCAAGGAGAGGAACAGGAGGAGGGTTACAACAGGTTCTTTCCCTAAAGGCTCTACACAGACCATCCTCTCACTTTGCCCTCTTCCCAAGAACTGTCAGCCATTGTAAATTGCTGGGGAGGGGGGGAGAAGCTGGGGTCAAGAGGACAGGGACTAAATTTTGGGCAGAGAGGGATTTGGGAGGTCAAAGGGCTGAAGGAGCATGTCAAGGAGGGAGGGTAAGAGCTTCACCATTGAGAAAGTCCCGCTGGCTTTCCAGGATCTGCGCCACTTGCTTGATCCAGGCCTGACTCACTGCGGGGTCTGCACTCTGCAGGACATAGCGCTGGATCCCACCCTCTGGCCCTCTGGAGGTCAGCGCAAAGCGGCAAGGGTCACCTTGGAGGTTCCCCTCCAGTCCTAGGCAGCTCACCTAGATTGGCAAGTAGGAGAGAGCCCCCAGATTCTTTAGGCTGTCTCTGGTTCCCATCCCCTCCAACAAATCCAGGAGCCAGGTGTTCTCTCAGAGGCCTCACCGCATCCCAGCCAGACCCCTCCCTTGTGGCCTTCTCCCCACCTTGATGCTGCTCTTGTACACGTATCCAGCCTGTGATCCTCCTCGGACTCCCCCTCCCAGGGCCTCACTGAAGATGACAATTTGCTCGAAAAGGAAGACACGTCGCTCTCGACCCCGGGAGGACAGCAGCCCCCCAGCCTCGGGCTCTGTGACCCAGAATGTGTCCTGGCCCAAGAGCTTCCCCTGAGCAGTCAATTTGCCCTAGAACCAAAGGGTAGTGATTTTGAGAAGAAAAAAAAAAAAAGAGAGAGAGAGAGAAAAGGGACTTCCTCTGATTCTCCCAACAACTGTGGAGTCGGTCTCAGGGGAGGGAGAGGTCCCCCATGAGGACCTCCCAAGTACTCAGACTGGGGCCAAAGAGCATTGGGCCTCCAATTGCCTGTTCTATCCCCATACCTCAAAGCCCCGAAGTCTCCCCAGGGTCATCATGTCATTGCAGCGCTTGGGTACAAAGCACATGACCTCCACAGCTTGCTGGGTCACAGATGAAGAGAGGAGCATTGTCATTGTGGAGAAAGAGGCCTCTTCAGAGCATGTTTCAACTCTCAACCAGCCTCCCCCTAAAAACCAGACAGCTCAACACCACCCAAGTTGCTGGGGTATCCCAGGAGACCAAAAAAATAAGGAGTAGGTGGTGTGTGTCCTAGCAGAGATGGAAGTCCTCACCTCCAGCTCTTCTGTATCCATTCCAGCTCTACTATAATATTTGAGAAAATCCTAAGATGTAGAAAAGAAATACTCAGGACAGATGAAGGTGCCCAGGAAGTCTGGGGGGAGCCTTAGGAACGCTGGGGAGAGGAACAAGACAAGCAAGGGCTGTCCCAGCCAGCGGAACCCTCAGGAAATAGGTGGTCCTGACCTTGAGCAGTAGCTGGTATTTCATGATCCTCTGCACTGGTTTGATGAGCAGGTCGCTGAGCTGCAGGCGATGCCCTAGCTGCTGCCGGAGCTCCTGGCGACAAGGACAGGGTAGTTACGAAGTATGGAGAGCCTGATGATTCTGATCCTTTCCCCCAAGGTACCTCAGCCACTGACCTCAAAGTAGCTGTCCCCAAATTCTGATACCACATGCTCTGACTTGGGCTTATTCTGACAGTACACCACGTACATATGCAGCCGGCGCTCCTAACAGGGGTCAAGTTTAAGGAGAACAGGACGGGTGAGGCAAGAGAATACTTCTGGGGAGCCCCGACCCACTCCCGAGCCCCCCTCCTTCCAGGCCGCCCCCTTAAGCCTCACATGTTTGATGAAGAGCTGAGCCAGCCAATCAGGATCATTCAAACACCGCTGTAGCTCCTCCAGGAAATAGCTGGAGGGGTTGGTGAAGAAAAGGCTGGTCAAATACCCCCACCCGACTTAACTGAGAGCTGTCTACCCTAGCTGGGCCATTAAGCCACTCCAGACCGTTGCTCAGGAGACTGCAGGCCCATGGCTAGGTTACAGAGACAACAGAGGTATGCCCTTCCATCTCGCTTTCCGGGATCCACCACTCACTCTCGATGCCACTCATAGATTTGCTGAACGTTCCCGAACACAATCCTGTCACGGCCTCGAAGACTCTCCGGGACCCCCTGAGCAGCCATGGTGGCCATGTAACCCTATGAGACGGGTGGGGTGGGAGCATGAGTGTGGGGGGGCCAGCCTTTACGGGGGGAACCCCCACCCCCAAGAAGTTCAGGATGTAGAGGGGACTGGGAAGGTGGGACACAGGAGCACTAAGGCATCCCCTAAAATTAGCCTTGAGCATAGGAAAAGGGCTGGGCTTAGGGCTGGGGAGAGAAAAGGGAGCTACCTCCACAATCTGCCCCAAGTCCTCCACGTACATTTTCTCTGTCTCTACCAGTTCACTCAAGACATACCTGGGAAGAGAGCAGGAGTGCACATCCTTGGTTTAGCCACTACCTCTTTCCTGGACTAGAAGCCCCTTATTACCATAGCCAACCTCAGAGGAAATTCCAAGTATTTTTTTTTAAAGATTTTTTTTTAATTTATTTATTTGACAGCGAGAGATCACAAGTAGGCAGAGAGGCAGGCAGAGAGAGAGGATGGGAAGCAGGCTCCCTGCTGAGCAGAGAGCCTGATGCGGGACTCAATCCCAGGACCCTGAGATCATGACATGAGCCAAAGGCAGCAGCCCAACCCACTGAGTCACCCAGGCGCCCAGAAATTCCAAGTATCAAATCTAAAATGTGAGGGACAGGGGCGCCTTGGTGGCTCAGTGGGTTAAAGCCTCTGCCTTCCGCCCAGGTCATGATCCTAGGGTCCTGGAATCAAGCCCCACATCAGGCTCTCTGCTCAGCAGGGAGCCTGCTTCCTCCTCCTCCTCTCTCTTTCTCTCTGCCTGCCTCTCTGCCTGCTTGTGATCTCTGTCTGTCAAATAAATAAATAAATAAATAATCTCTAACAAACAAATAAATAAAATGTGAGGGACAGTTCTCTGGAAGTTGCACAATGGTTGGGGGGGGGCAAAGGTGGGGGAGTGTATGGGGACACTTACATACTCCTTTCCAGAGCCTTCTTCTTCTGTTCCTCCTCACTCTCAGGGGCTTGGGACAGAGTTTCCTCCTCAGGTGGCTGGAAGGACAGAACATCCTAGAGTCAGCAAATGGATGCTTTTGGGAAGCCATACAGACCCGTTTCTTCATACCTGTGTCTTATCTCCAGGACCCTCCAACAATGTGGTCAGCAGGGTGAGTTCTGGAAGCTCCTCTCCTGTGGTGAGAGCTGGTTCCAGCATCCAGTTCTGGGAGCCAGAGGTCAAGTGTCAGAGGTCATGGGCTGTGTCTCCCCAGCAACCAGTGGCCCCCAACCTGCCCTCTCTCCCAGTGTCCTTCATGGATTGTCCTACATGCTTTTGTGGTGCCCCTTGCTCACCTCATATGGTCCAGCCTGGCCACCGTCTGCCTCAGTTTCCACACTGAGACAATGTTTGGAATGATCCAACCATCTTCTCAGGCCACTGACTGGCCCTGGGGGGCCCGGGGAACAAGGGCCAGAGCTGAGGCCAGAGCTGGGGCCAGAGGGGGCAGCCAGACCCGAAGCAGCTGAAGCTGAGATACTCCCCTCACTGCCAGCAATGGAATAGGACTCTAATGGGGAGTGGGGGAAGAAAAGGGGCCATAGATATTACTCCAGCTCTAGATTCAGGGCTCTAGGGAGCTCCCAGAGGCTCTTCTTCATAATGCTGAGCCCTCCCCCAGGGCCCACTCTCTTGTCATCCTCATTTGATTTGGCCAG
This sequence comes from Mustela putorius furo, assembly GCF_011764305.1. NCBI lineage: Eukaryota > Metazoa > Chordata > Mammalia > Carnivora > Mustelidae > Mustela > Mustela putorius. The sequence continues at coordinate 2,892,919 of NW_025422127.1, read as the reverse complement.
GATAGAAAATTGCACCTGGGCATCCTTGGGAGGGAGGACAGTAAACACCCGGGCTCCCAAAGCTTGGAACCTCCAGTTTCATGTGGATGCTCCCCCATATCCAGAGCACGCCACAGATATGGTTGGGCAGGCATCTGGGCAGACAGGGGAAGCTGGGGGTGGCCATCTGCTCTCCTACAAGCCACCCCCTTCCAATGGGCACAGACCATTCCCTGAGAAGGTGGGGGGGGAGAGCTGAAAGGCCATCTGCCACCCCCAGACCCCTCCTGCACCAATTGCTGTAATCACTATAGAAAGAAAAGACTTCTGCAGCCCATCTCCCCAACACATGCACAAACCCAACTGGGAGGGGGGAGGCAAGTGAGGAGAACTCATTAGGGTTATCTTTGCCCTGGGTCAGGAACAGAGGATTAGAGATTTGTCATAAAGCCCCAGGTAGACCCTCATCCTCATTCCTCCTCTCTGGCCCTCTTCAGATCCTTAGTAGATTCTCAGCAAAAGGATTTAAGAAAGATTGGTTGTAGGCCCAGGGGGATTGTGGATGGGTTTTTCTCAGAACCCAGTTGACTACAAGATGGAGAGAAGAGTTTGCTGCCCCTTCCCCAATTTCCTTAACTTGAACTGATTAAAAATTTGGAGGCAGAAGGGATCTTGGAGATCTACTAAGTCACTTTCCTGGAAAACACAGGTACAAGTCTCCAACCTCTGAATCCCTAGGACCAGGTCTGTCTGAGGCCCTGAACCATCAGCCCGCCCCCCACTCAACGCTGGGCCCTTGCGACCTCGCACTCACCACGACCCCCCCGGGCGAAGCAGCAGCCGCATTTTGCCAGCACTTTTCGAATCACGTGGGGACAGGCACAGCGACCCCCCTTGTGCCCCCCCCGCATGGCGCCCGGGCCCCCCCGCACCCCCCACCCGGGCCGGCCATGCAGGGGGAATCACGGGGGGCGGGGCGGGGACGGCGCAGGGCGCACACCCCCCCTCCCTCCTAACCCGCTCCAGGCTGGGGGAGGAGGGGAGGGAGGGAACTGGGAAGGGGCGTCCAGGGGTAGGCGGAAGTCTGGTCTGGGGGAGGCCTGGGGGCTCCGCAGAGCGGGCGGCGCGAGGCCGGGCAGCCGAGCTGGGCGGGGAGGGTTTCCGGAACCCAGTCGGTGCGGGGCCCAGGGTCCAGATGTCCAGCGGGGCGGGGAGGGATGGTGGGGGAAGCTGGGCCGGGATGCGGCAGCCGCTCCAGCTCCGTCTCTGGCCTCTCGGGTTTGGGGTGGTTCTAGGCCCGGGCAGGGAGGAGGCGGGGGCCGACTCCCCGAGTCACTGGCGCTGCGCGGGTCCCGGCCGAACGGCGAGCCGAATAACAGGCCCGGCCGCGGTGCCGCCGCGGGGAGGGGCCTCTGCGGCCCAGCTCCGCCCTCTCTCTCTGGTTTCCCCCCCTTCAGCCTGTGGCGGCTCCAGCCCCAATCCTCCTCCCCCAGGCACCACCACGTTCCCACTCCACGTCCCCACCGCCTCCGCCTCTCCTCTCCAGCCTAGGATCCCCGCCCCGGGTTCCCCTCCCTACTGCCTCTCGAGCTCCCGACTGCGGAGCGCTGGGGTCGGGGGCGGGATCTGCCCAGGTCGCCCCTCCGCCTCTGCAATGTGGAAGGGTGCGGACGGATGGGCCCGGGCCTGTGCGAAGACGTCCTGGGGGCTGGGACTGTCCCTAGCCGCGCAGGGTTAGACAAGCCCCCTACCCTTTGGGGACGCATGAATGGGGAGCTCTGTGGGGAACAGCCCAGGTGCCGCCCTCTCTCGCCAGACCCTTCTTTCCTCCAGGCCCCAGGACTCCAGCTGAGGCTAATCACCAATTAAGGCGAAGTCCGGGAGCCCGGGCTGGCGAGGAGCCAGGGGTGGGGCGCGGGGACACTCCGCCTGTGGGGGCTCAGGGCCGGCTGATGTGGGGTACACACAGCGCATTAGAGGGCGAGAAGCGTGGAGGTCTTGGCAATTAAATGGGTCTCATGCAGATTAGATGCAAGCCTTTATGCTAATAAGAGCAGCGTTATTTGAATTCGCCACTTTGCGCAGGAGGGCAAACCGTGCCCCACCCCACCTCCAGCGTCTTACCGGGCAGCGGAACCCAGGCGAGGACCTCACGTTCGCGCTCCCCTTTCTGGTCCCCCTCGGTACAGTCAGACTCTGTCTCGGTCCCTCCTGGCTCTAGGGGGCTTCCCTTCGGGGGCTGTGGGGAAAGACTGGTGGTAAGGAAACCACACTCCACGCCCAGCCTTGACCTCCCGCTTCTCCTTCTTCCTCCTGTCAAATCCACATTGTTGTGAAAGGGTCGCCTAGGCTGGGTTGGAGGGACGGGTTCACCCAGACCAGGGCCTTGGCCCTCTTTTGGAACTCATGGAATCCTGCGACTGTCCTTCAGAATTCCTATTTACTGGTAAATTGAGTTGTAGGGTGCAGACCACCTGAAGCCCCCTAAAGATTCCCAACCTCACCGTGGTCCCTCTTTCTTACCCACTCCTGCCCGGGGAGGGCGCAAGCGCGCAGCATGCCCCCCATGACCCCCAGTATCCGGTCCGTGCGGCCAGGGGCGGGGCGGTCCGGGGGCTTCATGCTGGACCCCTACCCTGCTCCAAGTTTCAGGGCTGAGGGGGCACGGAAGCTTGGGGGCTCGAGGCCTGCTCGCGTCCGGGGAGTTGCTGCTGTCGAATCCGCCCCCTGCCCGGCTCCGCCCCCACTCCCACCCCAGCCAAACTTCTCAAAGGGGTAGGGTTTTTGCTTTCTCTACAACCAAAGTTCAATAACAAACAAACCTCTCTTAATCCCGATCCCGACGTGGATGCGTCAGGAGCCCACTAAATCGTGCCGTTTCCCCAGGCACTCTGAAGGCCGAGACAGGGGAGACACACAGGGATTTCCCCGATCGCCACCCCCTTCCCCTTCTCAGCAGGTTCCGCTCCCCACCCCACCCCCACCCTGGTCCACAGAACAGAGCGGGTGTGGCAGAGAGAGTTGCATATTTTACTTTATTTTTATTAAATTAAAAGCTACAGTCTGGCGGCGATTCCAGAACAGGGTAAGGAGGCTCCTTATAGGGGGCAGAGAAGAGCGGGAGACAGACGGACAGAGAGGGAGACACAGGAGAGAAAGGACAAGGTTAAGGTAGAAGGGGGACTGTTTCTGAAGAACACACGAGGCCGGCTTCTCGGGGGCACACCTCGGCCCCATTCCTCCTCCCCTACAGCGAAGTTCAGCAGTGGAGCAGTCTGTGGGGGCAGGGGCTCAAGAGACCCTCCTTCCCCACCCAGGTCCTTTCTCAGCTTAGTCACTGGAGCACAGCACATACCAGAAAAAGCCAAGGGCAATGGAGGGGGTAGGGAAATCAGGAGTATGTACAGGGGGAGGAGGGGAGAAGAGCCTGGGAGATCCCTCTGCCAGAAGGGAGTGGCTCACTGCACTGAAGAGCTTGGCCTGTGGGGGACAGGGGAAGGGATTGCCCCCTCCCTCTCTGAACTCCTTCTCTTGTCACACTGATCCCCTGTTTGTGTGGTGTGGGGGGCAGAGGGAGAGAGGAGAACAGAGGCTTCCGCTGGGTCCTATGGAGAAAGACAAGGGCTTGGCAAAGGGGATGTCCTTCAGTCATCTGTGATACCCTTGGCTCTCAGCTCTTCTTGCACCCGGGTCAGGTAGGTGGGGTCCGGGTACCCAAACCTGGGAGCAAAAAGGAATGAAGGATTAGCTGTTGCAGCTTACTCCTTATTAGCCTCAAGCTCACCTTCATTCTGGGTGCCCCATTCCAGCCCCTCCCCACCTCCCCTAAGGATATCCAAACGGGAGATAACTTAGCCCAGTTCTCCTTATTTTTGTAGGTTAAGCTGAGCATACTGGCATACTGGACCAGGCTGAATGTAGAGAAACTGGGATGGAAGAGGCGGTTGAATAGTTTGGGGGTGATCCTCTGCAGTGAGGAAGTTCCCACAGAGAGAGGGGAATATTGGAAATGGAGAGAAGGGGAGGGGCCAAGGGAAAGGAAATGAAGGAGGGTCGCACAGCTGGGGTCCCCCTGTGCAGCTGGTCTTGTGGTGGATGTCGTTCCAGGTGATGACATTCGGTCTCCCTGTGGTCATGGACGTGCCAATAGTGAAGGTGAGACGCTGGTCAAATGCTTTGCGGAACAGGGTCAGCACCTTGTTGCCCTCAGGGCAGTCCGGGAGGTAGGCCACCCTTGTGGTGCCAGGATACCGAACTCCTGGGTTTGGGTGTTCAGCCTGGGAGGAGGGGGAAGCAGAGAGGACAGTGAGCAGCTGGGCATCTGAAGGCCCATGATGCCCGTGGAGGGTCCCGCTGGCCAGCTGTCTGCGCACCCCTCGAGGATGCTGATGGGGCAGCAATAGGCTGACGGCCTCTCAAGGAAGGAGAGGCTTCTTTGAAGGGTTTGGACAGCAGGAGCCTGCTTTTGGACAAAATCCTTACAATTAAAGAAGTTTTTTCTGCTGCCTCAATCCTTCAAGCCTCAATGCCGCAGCGAATGGATTCTTAAAAGTGATGGAAAGTAGCTGGTCCTTACTCACCAGATAACTCAGCAGAAGCGTGAAGACTGAGAATAACCTATCTTCCAGCCTTCCCTTCTTCACCTGAAAACGCTCCCAGTGTTTCTCGGCCTGCCTAACCTGTCCCACTTTCCCATTACTCTTCGTCAGAGCTTCCCCAGCCCTCTGCAAACCAGGACCGAAAATTACTCTTGCTTCATCGAGCAGGAAGACACTGGATAGGCCCCTGACCTCTCCTGTTTTAACCTTCCACTGTCATCAAGGCTTTCCTCTCATCAGTCTGGACCGAAGTAACATTTAGTGCTCTGTGAGGAGGGTCGGATCCCTTCCTGCTATGCCTGCCTGCCCCCGGGCCACCCCCTCCACAGACCTCACCGCTGCCCAGAATAGTTGTCGACATCCAAGTTCACCACGGAAATAGTATGCAATTCCTTTCTCTCATACCTGATATTCCCGTGTACTTTGGAGTCTGGGACAGAAAAGCTGGGCCTGAAGGGCACCTCCTAGCTCGGGGGCCCTGAGTGGGAGGGTATACTGGGAGACAGCAAGACTCCCTCTTGTCTAACAAACACACTCCCGTTCACCCAGTTTCCCTAGATCGGAGAACACACTCGGGGTGGGGCAGGGGTGCGGGGGCCAAAGTGGAGGAAACCAGAGGGCAAAGGCAGGCCGTAGGTCTTCTTACCCCCTGGACACCGGGCGGGAAGACGTACTGGATGACGATGGTGCCGTACTTCTCATAGCTGGGCAGTAGGAGTGTGGCGTCCTTAGAGACCAGCATCCGCCCATTCTGCGGCTGATTTCCCACCAGCTGCCCATAGAAGCGGCCACACATGGGACAGGCCTTTTTCACCTGCAGGGCCCGGGTGATGCAGCCCTCACAGAATGAGTGCCGGCACTTCTCCAATGTCTTGGCGTTCTGGATCTCCCCCAGACAGATGGGACAGGTGCTCTCCTGTTCTTCAGCCTCCTCCCGAAGGCGGGGAGGAAGGGGAGGGGGGAGGGGAGGAGGAGGGGGAGGAAGCCCCCGAGCCCCGGGGGGCAGAAGGGGGGCTGCTCGCAGAGGGGGAGGGGGGGGCCCTGGGCGATGCAACTCAGGGTGCTCCCCACCACCCCCCAAAGCCAGGCAGCCCATAAGCTCGCCCTGCCTCTGAGCTTTCTTCAGCTCTTTCTCGGCCTCTTTTAGCAGCCCCTTGAGAGCCTTCCGGGCCAGGTAGAGCCCATTGGGAGGGGCCGGAGGAGGGCCCTGCGGGGAAAGCTGGAGGACATAGATGTCAGAGGTCTCGCCATCTATGAGGATTGACACACGGTGCTCCTCCCGAAGCCGGGCCAGCCGGGCTGGGGTCTCCTTGCTCAGGAAGTCCCACACAGGCTTGGAGACGGTCACTTTGTTCTTGCAGGTGCCTCCACAGGCTGCCATTCTGGACAGGACGAACGACACTGCCCCCAGGGTGAAAGGGACTCAGGGTGGGGGGTCCCCATTTGACAAAACCAGTGCCTCCTACTTCAGGTTCCTTTCCAACCCTCTATTACCTCTACTATCTTAAAGTCCAACCCCCAACTCCTCCCCAAGCTCATTTTCTGTCTCCTCTTATCTTTCAAAACCCAGCACCCACCGAAGAGCAAGAAAGTTTCTATAACTTTATTACTATCATCATCTGAGGCAAGCACCAGTCTTGGTTCTCTTTACACTCCTCCCAAGATCACAGAAACCATCCCGCCCTCCTCCCTCTGGGTGAAAACTGGCTTCTTTAAAGGGAAGGGAGAACTTTTGCTCACTTTGATCCTGAAGAGCTTAGAATTGGCATGCAGGCTCTCTCTCACTGTCCCTGCTCCCTACTTGTAGGTTGTGTGACCTGGTGGGTGGAAAGGAAAAGGAGGGAAAGTGAGAAACCCGTACCCCCTTCCCACATGCCCCAGCTCAGCAGCCCGTGTAACAGAAGACTGGGAACCTGGGTGTAAATTACTGGGAATGGGATTACTTGGCACACCGAATGGAGGAAACCAATTTAAAGGGGAAAGCTGAGTTTCCCTTGGGAGGCAGATACCTGGAAAGCCCATGGACAACGAGAGCAGCAGAAATCCCTCTAGTTCCACACTCAGCTGACCAGGGCTAGGGGGAAGGGGGAGAATAGAGAGTAGAAGCTCCTGATGAGAAATGTTACCATATCTGCCTCACCCCGACTCCACCAGCAGGCCAAAAACAAAACAAAAACTCCTCTTCCATTTCCTCTCCTCTTCTGGAGAACTGCCTCCCCAGCCTCTCCCAAGTTGCTAAGGAGGGAACTTCAACATGCTAACTTTTCTCTTTTCTTCCCCAGCTCTGAGGCTCTCAAGAAAGCCTAGGGGACAGATACGAGAAGTCAGGAAGGGAAAAGCCCACACAGATGGAGGTCTTTCTAGCCACCTCCCTCAGATCACATGAGTAAGACTGTTCCCTCTGATCCCCAACTCCTCACCCTACCCCATATTCCCAAATAATTCAGCCCCTATTTCTAGGGAGCTTTCTTTGAGAGCTAACCCAGTCCCTTCTGCTGAAGTCTGTTGGGAATGCGAACAAAGTGGCCGCAGCCCCTAAATAACTTCCGGTCACCTTTTAAACCCTGCCCAGGAGCAAGCAGTAAGCCTGTCAGCAAGTCAGTCTGCATTTAGGGAGGGGTGGGGCTCAGCAGGGGCTCAGCTGGAGGAGACTTCTGTTTCCCCTGAATCTTACCATGTTCAGCTATAGAGCTATACCTACAACACCTCCAAATGTAGCTCAAATAGAAAGAGGGGCCATTAGTGTGACCTCAATTCCTTGACTGATCCAAAGGGGAGCGGCTCTCTGTTTGTGCCTCCATAATAGTCCCCTCAAGGCCAGATGCACCTCTAGATTCAGAAAGTGAAACGAAATCCTAGAACCTCAGCTCATTCCCTCTATCCAAGGTGGAACACCCCCTCTCGATCAGAGGGAACCCAGGACCTAGATGTCCTTAGCCTCAAGTCCTGCTGGCACAGAAGAGGTAGGCGGGGCCACAGCTTATGCTGGGTCTCTGATTCCTCTGGGGCAACCCAGGCCGGACACCGGGCCAGTCCCTCTCTCCAGACAGAGGCCAGACGGGGGCAGCCGGGAAGGGCGAGGGTCTCTGGGGGCATCAACTGAGTCAGCCCCACCCCATCCCCCATGACCTCCTGCAAGATCCAGAGCCAATCCCCACGTCCCCCTCTCGCCGGAGCCCCCAGAGCCCCACCACTGGGGTGCATGTCGGCCGATCGCGGTCCCCAGAACCCCCAAATGGAGGCCAAGGCAGGAGGGTGATAGGAAGAGAATCGCCCAGGCGTGGAGGGGGTCCCCGGCGCCGCGCGCGGGTAAGGAGGCGGAGGAGGGGGCGCAGGGGTGCAGGGAGGGCGCGCGGGGGGTACGAGCGGGGTCCGGGGGGCGCGCGGTGGGTGTGGGGGGCGCCGGGCTCACCTACCTCCCGTCAGCGCCGCCATTGCCGGTCACATGACTGAGGCTGTTGCTGGGATGACGGTCTGGGCCTTAGCAACAAGGGGGGGGGAGACCCCGAGAAGGTGGGGGGGCAGTTTGCAGAGGGGGGTGCAGATTGAGAGAAAGGGTAGAAGAACGGTACCCGTTGCCCCGTACAGGTGATAATCACCGTTTCCCTTGACCCCCTTCCATCCACGAGCCCCTGCCCTTCCGCCCCAAAACAAAAATGGAGGCGCCGTCCCAGTCTTTGGAGGGAGGGGGTGGCGTGTGGAACCGAGGGTAGGAGGTTAAATCTCTTAGAGACGCCACCCTTTTCGCTTCCCCCTCCCGGGAGGGGCCCTCTCCCTTTGCTTTTCCAGCCAGCTGCGTGGCAGCTTCTGCAAGCTGGTGGTGGATGGGTGGGCGAGGAGTGTCGGTTTAGGTAGGTGGGGAAGGGGACAATTTTTTTGTGATCCTTATGCTATTGCTAGAAGGACCTTTGAGGAATAATTTGGGATGGGAAGAAGAGTCATAGTAAGAAAAGCACTGGTTCTAAAAAATAAACGTACCCCAGAACTAAACTATTTCAATCCCTTCCCTCCTTGCTTGCCTTTTCCTAGATTGTTACCTTCTGTGACCCCCACAACCTGCTCCCAGATGGGTATTGGTAAGTGCCTCTGACTTTTGTTTCCACAAACAGGGATACTGAGGCTATTGCAAAGTGGGAAGTGAGAGCATCTTTCAAAAAACGCCTTGGGGTGGGGGCTGGGGGTATTAAGTCTATGGTTCCAATAGAGTTAAAAACTCAAATTAAAAGCGGCTCTGCACTGTTCTGCTTCCCACATCAGAGAAATCTCCGCCCCCAGTCCAATTCACTTCCCTGGGGCCACATCATGCCAGGTTTTTCCACCAGCCAGAAGACCTCCTGGCCAAACAGTACTGGATCTCCCAGGCTGGCAACTACCCCCAACTCTGGGCTGGAGGATTGGTCTCTTTCTTCACTTTCCCAGGACCCTGCTGTACTCTTCCTGCTCTCCAGACAGAAGACATCTTTCCCAGGAAGCCTGGGGAAACACCCAGTTCCTTCTTTTAGCTCCTGCCAGTGTGCTCTGAGAGGTTCAGTCACCTCTCAGAATGGGTGTGTGACCAAGCCCAGAACCCTGGGGGAAAGGGGAGCATCACATCAGCTGTTCTCCATGGCCCCCCAACAGAACTCCACAAAGCTGGGAGTAAGTTTTCCATTCCCATGCACACCCCTCACAACCTTTTAAGTTCACAGCTATCTATCTAGAAACCCATATTCTTAATTAGGGGTCCAACATCTTAAAGGTCAGATCTGGTCTCCACACCCGTAAGCACAGGGCTCCTCAGAAAGGGGGTGGGGGGAGGCATGTCTATGAAGGAATGTGGATTCAATAACTTATTTCCTATATAGTGACAGCAGTGGGAGTAAATACACAAGATCTTTATTAATTAATAAAACAAAAAAGAGGAAAACAAAAGCAACAAAAAAGACCATACTGCTCATGATACATCAGCCACATGGTCAGAAAACCAATTTCTAAAGAGCAACAGCTGCTGGTGTCATGGAGTTTTATTGCATTCAACAGGGGAAAGGTAGACGGTTGGAATGAAAAAGATGAGCAGGCCCCTGATGGGAAGATATTATAGGGGCTCTAATCCTTAACTGTGGACTCCTCTTGTTATTTCCTTTGGAGCAAAAGATGGAGAGGAGAGAGGAATTCTCCTTTATGACTATATGACTTCTTGTGAGACAGATCAGTCCACCTAGATACAAAGAATCCTTGCATCCCCAAAGGCCAGTTGCTAGTGCTCATCTTTATGTTAAAATAAAGTAAAATAAAGTGTGGAAGCCATAGAGGGGATAGAGAGTAGCAAGAATGGTTGCCTTAGCCCCAAAGGCATCAGGGGATGGGGAGGACACTATCTGGGTCACCAGAGTCATCTACATTCTGAGACTACCACATGGCACTTCAACTCTTTGGAGGGGGCTGGGTGATTGAGTTATGGCTCTGACTCCTCTCTGGGGGTGGAGAGTGAAGATGACAAAGAAGTCCATCTGTCCCCTGGGAGACACAGTTGCAGAGATGAGACAGAAAAGAACAGAATAACAAAATCCAACTAGAAAAAAGGGTCTGCGAAGGGCCTGGGAAGGCAGTATGCTAGGTGCACACCTCCAAGGAGTAGAGGAGAGGAGGGTCCCACACTTGAGTCTTTCATCCTCTTGAGATGACCAGAAATGACCCAGGGAGAGAGATTCCCTTCCACTGGGAATAAAACCTCAGGGATGGCTAGACATGAAGAGAGGAAATTTAGCACTGGGATGAACCTTTTACCCTGGCCCATCATCCCAGCCTCCAAAACTGCCCACACCCCCACTGAAGGGTTCCAGCCCCAGGAGGGGTATGAGGTCCTGGTAGAGAGCAGCAACAGTCAAATGTCTTCACCCAGGCTTGAACACTTTGGCCATCTCTGGACTCCTGTGCCCAGTACAGGGGTGGGGACTGAAAGGAGGGTGAGGGAAGAGATTGGAGAGTAGTCAGTTCTTCACAGGCACCTTTTCCCATTCCCTGCATAATTTCAGGTGTCCTCCTGGGTCCCACCTCTGTGAGGTGTCAGCCGGTTCGCCCCTCCCCACCCCAGTAGTGTATAAGATGAGTCCTATCCCATCACATGTGTGCACGCCAGCACCCACAGCTGTAGTATCTTGGAGGTCCTCCATCCCAGGGCCTACTGGGAAGGAAGCAGGCCACAGCGAGGTCTGTAAAGTTATCAGCAAGATTCAGGCCCTCCCAGTTCATTGCACACAGCAGAGCGCATCTGGAGTAGCTGCCTAAGCCAGATCCATTCGTGCAGTCGGGTCCTGAAGACAGCAAGTAACCCCCTGCCCCTGTCTCCTCCTATGTTCTAGAAGCAACAGGACATTTACAAAGATCAAGGCACTTGGGAGTGAGTCAACAGTAACACTCTAATGAAGCAAGCAGAATGGTTGGAAGGGAGGGAGAAAAGGAAGAAAACCGGACAGGGGGAGACAGGATAATGTATTTTTGAGGGTCAGGAGAGCCTACTCGACAAGATGGAGTGATCTGGATGCAGGGAGCCTATAGCTAGGATTTAACAAAGGGGGAAAAGAAGTAGTGGTCAGCATATCCACAATTCCCCCAAGGCTCTCAGAACCTTGCCACCTTGAACAAAAAGCAGCAGTCAGCACAGAGTCAGGCAGTCTCTTAAGCGAAGATGTTGGTAATAAAATCCAGGAATCGCTTAGCATACTGCTCAGGATGGACAGTGGAGATCTCTGCCCCAGCCTGTGAGAGGAGGTATGGAACACCATGTCAGATCACCCCCCTACCCCACCCACCCCCATTCCACTACACACCACTTCCATACCCAGCCCTTCGTGCTTTTGCCACCCCACTGCTCTGGCACAGAGGGCTCCCTGTTCCCGAAGAGTCAAAAGACAGGAAAGCAAAGGCTTTGGGGAACCCTCACCCCATGCTTGACAGTTTTGGCTGCATGAGCTGCTTTCTTCTTGGCATCATACTGTGTCAGGATGTCGATGAGGCCCATGAAATACACCTCCTTCTGGGGGGCCCCTGGGGACAGAAACCAGCAATGAAGAGCAAGTACAGTCCCAATTCCCTTCCCCCAAGAACCATTCAGATCTGGTTTGAAAAGCTAACCAGCCTCTCTCCTACCACCCTGATTTCAGTCCCCCATGGCCAACCCTCGCTCCCCCCCACCATTAATATTCCCATGATCTCTCTTACCCTCAGCACTCCGAATGGCGTAGACGTCAATGAAGGACTCAAACTCTCCAGGGCCCAGGGGCCGATGAGAATGGATGTAGCCGCCGATACCCTCAGGGGAGGTACCATAGGAGCCCACCAGAGCAGGTGGTCCTGTCAGGCCACAGTCCCCATCCCCTTCCGACTCCTCCTCCCGTACAGGCCCCTCCTCCTCTGGGTCAGAGCCCCGAATGATGTCGTGGATGCCCAGCAGAAGGCTATAGTCCATGATCTTCAGCTGCACTAGGAACTGAGACCCCACTGATAAATCAGATCCCTCAGACCTCCTTTCCCACTCCCAAGCACCACCCTACGCCTCCACTCCTGAGTTTCTGGGGCTCTCCTGGGGAAAGGAGGGATGAAATTGAGGGTTGGAAGGGTGCCTGGGTGGCTCAGTGGGTTAAAGCTTCCTGCCTTCGGCTCGGGTCATGATCCCAGGGTCCTGGGATCGAGCCCCACGTCGGGCTCTCTGCTCCGCAGGGAGCCTGCTTCCTCTCCCCTCTCTCTCTCTCTGCCTGCCTCTCTGTCTACTTGTGATTTCTCTCTGTGTCAAATAAATAAAATCTTTAAAAAAAAAAAATTGAGGGTTGGAAGGGAACCACTGCCCTTTAGTACATCAATGTCCTGGTATCTGAGGTCATCCTTTTAGCTGATTCTAGCCACTCCCTCCATGGGTCACCTCTAAGGGTTTTTCATGTCCCATACCCAACTCCCCTACCTGCAGAGAACCCAAAGAATAAAGGGAAAGAGAGCAGTTCCCTCAGACTAGGAATGGGGAGCCAAAGGAACACCCTGTTTCCCAAGCACCCTGATCATCACCTCCACATCTCTCTTTAGCTTCTCCAGAAATACTTTCTTCTCCTCTTCACCAATATAAACCTTCTGGTTCTTGTTGAGAAAATCCATATCCTTAAGGGTGGGCAGTTCTTTAACCTGAAAGTAAAGGGACATCTTAGGAACACATCCCTTCCCCCAAGGTCTCAGAGAAAAGAATGCTCTCTCTGGGGCTCTATGCCTAACTCAGTGGCCTTGAGGGGTGAGAGCTCTTCCAGCCCCTCTCTGCCTCCACACTGCCCCAGAGGCTGCTCTCAGTTCTAGCAGCTTCTTCAAACTCAGTCACGGCCATGGTACCCCACATCACATCCCACCACCTTCTACTTATGGTTTTCAGTCAAGACCCCTCCTGCTGACTTTTCTTTCTTCTCCTTAAGTAAAAATAGCTGCTTGAATACAAGAACCCAGAGTGAGAGCTAGAGGATAAGCATTTCTCTCTTGAAGTCTGTTATCTTCAACCATCATCGAACCTTCCAGATGGGACAACCCACACCAGTGAGACAGCAGCTGACCCCTACCTCAGCACCAGTCCACACCTCTCTTCCCTTCGGTGGTTTCAGATTAAGAACAAATAGCTGGTGACTCCTACCTCTATCCTAAGGACATCCCTTCATCTGCCCTCCCTCACCCCTCACCCTATCACTTAATATCAGTATCACCTTTTCCTTATCGCTGGCTTCTCGGGATACTAGGGAGCCCTGTGGAGAGACCCAAAGACCAAGTCAGCACAGGTGGCTAAAAGAATAGTTAGGACCCAGCTCCAAAGATGAGTACTCAAACCCAGTCTTCTTTCCTTTGAAATGAACTAAGTGCCCTCCCAGGCCCTTCCCCACTCTTGGGCCAGCAGGAGCCTCTCCCTCAGCTCTAGCTGACCTCTCCTTACCTTGAGGTCATACTTCCTATGCACAGGAAGACGGTGGCTAAACATGTTACGCATCACGAGCATGTAGCTGTCCTCGTTGTCCACGCTGACCCGGTACATCCCCAGGAACTGGGGCAGCAGTGTGCTGCCGTGGCATTTCACAATGTACTGGGGTAGAAGGGAGGAAGGAATGCGGAGAAGCTGAGGCCTAAATGCCCCAACAGCCCAGGGCGGGGAATGCAAATACCACCATTCCAGGGTAGGCCAGACAACTTCAGGGAGAAAGGTTAGCAGGTCAAAAGTGGTGGGGGAAGGGGGACATCTGGGTGGCACAGTCAGTTGAGCATCTGATTCCTGGTTTCCACTTGGGTCATGATCTCAGAGTTGCGAGATCAAGCCCCGCAGAGGGTGGAATCCGCTTGGGATTCTTTCCCTCTTCCTCTCCCTGCCCTTCTCCCCCTCTCCAAATGTATCTCTGCATTCCTTCTCCCTCTCTCTTCCTCACATCAATCAATCAATCAATCAATCAATCTTTTAAAAAAAAAGTGGTGGGGACTTGTTAAAGAGGGCTGTTTCTGAACCCCTGTCTACTCTGATTTATTCCATCTGTATAATGTCTCTCAATTTCAAAGGTTTTATTTGGAGGGGGCACAAGCATAAGGAGGGTGCAGAGGGAGAGGGATGAGCAGACTCCCTGATGAGTTCAGAGCCTGGCTCAATCCCAGGACCCTGAGCTGAAATTAAGAATCCACTGCTTGGGGCGCCTAGATGGCTCAGTGAGTTAAAGCCTCTGCCTTGAATTGAGTCCCGCATCGGGCTCTCTGCTCAGCAGGGAGCCCGTTTCCTCCTCTCTCTCTGCCTGCTCGTGATCTCTGTCTGTCAAATAAATAAATAAAATATTAAAAAAAAAAAAAAAAGAATCCACTGCTCAACCAACCGAGCCCCCAGGCACTCCTAGACCCTCTTTAAGTACAAGTGGTCACAGAACCGGGGTTAGAAATTACATCTGCTTACCAATGAAATGATTTTACCTAGACTAATGTTTCCTGGCGGGCTAGATTCCTATAGTAAAAATGTTTGCATGATGGCTTATAATTTGGATTCTTAAAAAACGATTCCTTTTTCAATGCAGCTGCCTCAGTACTGCTGCCTACTTCTCTCCAGAGCCAGCCTTCTCAGGAAAGTAGTCAATCCACTTTCTCTCCTTCACACCTCAAACCAGTGAAATCAGATTCAGACCCTTATTTTTCCTCTGAAATCTACATCCCCCTTTCTCAAATCCCTCAGTCACCAAATCCTATGGGCATTCATTATAGTTACTGTATTTCAACTGGGGGGCACTTGATAGTCCTGACCAGTCTCTCCCTAGAACTCTCTTCGCCCTGAGCTTACTTATTCCACTCTTCCAAGTCTCCTCCCTTCTCTCCCCAAATCCCACACAGAACAAAGAAGGGCATCCAGTGACTCAGTCTCCCTTATAGGCTCTCCTCTCTCCTTGCTTTTTTCATTTCTTCTTCACATACTTCCCACCAATAATCTAGTCTATATTTCTGGTTTTAATCACTATCTATTCACCCGTGACTCTCAAACCTACACTTCTACTTGCCTGAACTCCATTCCCCAACCACTTACGGGACATTTGTATCTGGAGGAACTGCAGAAACCCCAAGTTCAACGTATGTAAATCACAACTACCTTCTCCCCAAACTGGTTTCTTTTTCTGCTTCCCCAATGTTCATGAATGGACACCCAGTTATCCCAAAGCAGGAATCTAGAGGCACCTTGGCCTCAACTCGCACAAGTCTCCCACAGGTCTTCCTCTGCATCTTGGCCGCCAGGGCTCCTCCAGCCTTGGTCCTTGCTCACAAGAATGTTCTCCTTCCCTCCTGCCTGCTCACTCTTCACTTCCGGGAGCTCCCTCTCCAGCCCAATCTCGAAAATACAGTCGTGGGGCTATTTCTAAATAACATACCTCTCTCACAGCTCTGTGCCTTTACAAGCTTTCCTTTGCCTAGAATGCTGTCTTCCACCTTGCCTAAGGAGTCCATACCAGTCTTTCAAGCATCAATTCCTATGATACCCTCTCTATAAATCTCTCAATTTGTAAGAAAAAATAAAATAAAATAACAACAACAACTCTCCATGAACCTCCCAGTGCACCCCTTTCCCAGGTAAGTTAGGACGCTCTTCCCCTGCACCCCCACAGCGCTCCATCCGCGCCCCTGCTACTGCGCACACCCTGCTGTGTGCTAATGCTGCTCTCCTACCCTCTGCCATTGGACTGAGAGATCCTCCAGAGCCTCTTCCTCATCCACCTCTTTCTCTGCTGCCCACTGGAGGGCCTACTGGTAATGGACATTCAGTGTTTGTTGAATAAACCAGTCATTTTTCCAGTCATTTTTGAGTCTCATTTATTCCTTGCTCATTGACCTTGGGGAGATATATTTTTTTAGTAGGAAGATATTCAGGTTGTGTTTTTCTCACCAAAATATTCCAGAAACTCCACATTCCAAGTTAATCTGATCAGACAGAAGAGCCTCCCTGACCCCACTTTGAACTGGATTTGATCATGGCTTCTCCCCTCCAGTTTATCCCCATTTGTGCACTTATCCCGATTTCCTCCTCAAAACCACATTAGCTCCTGACAGTATATTTGGTGTTAACACTTCACCTAATTCTGGCTCAGTCTATAGTTCATACTTTACTCTACATGTGCCTTTATGTAACAATCCACAGCAGTTCTAGATTGTAAATACCAAATGAGAAGGAACACTACCTTATCCCATTTAGTCAGACACAAAGAGGTATGCAGAGGCTTTTTCTGAAATTCCTAGTTTTAAAAAACATGATGTCAAGTGCTTCTTGGGCAGCAATATGGGTTGTAGGGAGGAGAACAGATAGGAAGTTACTCTAGCAGCTAAGCTATGAATAGAGAGGAGAGGGCAAGAGTGAAGCTGGAGAGCCACCTGACCTGGTGGTAGTTGGAGAGGTTGCTATGCATGTCAGCAATGTCCTCACTGGATACTTCTTTGATGACCAGAGTTCGATCGTAGGAGATGAGGAAGCGACCATCACTGCCTTCACTTTCACTCGGGGGACTCCGGGTGAGGGACACCTGCAACACAGGCCAGAGGCTCTTTTCCTCTTTGTATGGAGATTCAAGTCATAGGATAATGGCCAAGTGACTGTGTCTGAAAGTGGATAAAACCCTTGCATAAAAGATTGAGCAGGGGTTCTTCATCTGGACTGAATGAAAGTGAAAGCAAAAATTTTAATGTAGCTACATGTTTCTCCAAGGACAGGGTTAACAGCTTTCATCCGATTTTTGAAGATGCCTGTGACCACAAACAGGTAAAGAATCAGACTCGCCAAAGCTCTCATTTCTCCAAACATGACTGGCCCAAGGATTCCCCGGCTGACAGAGAGAAAGGACTCCCCTCACCCAAAAAGGACTCTCACCAGGTAGTCCTGGTCATCAATGCCAAATCGATCACGGAGGTTCCTGAAGACCTGGGGGCAATACTCCTTGAACTTGAAATGACTAGGCAGATTTTCTCTGAAATAGGGGTTTTCAAGGCAAGAAGACAAAGTTAACAATATTACATTTATGTAGGATTTGACAGTTTATAGAGCACTTTCACACATTTACCTTATTTGATTCTCATAAAACTCTTGTGAAGTCCTTTAAAGGTATATCATTCCCATTTTATAGTAAGGGAGACTGGGGCTCGGGGTGGTTGAGTGACCTGCTTCAAACACACAGCTGGTAAGTAGCTTAAGTAGGACCAGGATTTAATGCCCGTGTAAATAGCATTGTTTCCCAAATCTGAGGCAAGTTCGAGACATCCTAAAATAAGCAATAGGTGCCACTGTTTTGAATGGCATCTTCTGATACCAGAAGCACCTAGGAGACTCAGATATTTCTTTCAGGGACTCTCTATCAGACATTAATGGTAAGGCCATCTAAATGTACTTACTCTATGGTATTGCCAGGCTAGATTAGAAACAAACTATTACAAATATATGAAGGTGTACAGAGCACAGTAAGTTATTTTAATGGTTTCTTTGCATGGTGCTGAATTTCTGCACCAGGAATGGGGTTAGAACACACAACTTGTAAATTGTCTTCCAAATTTAAAACCTTCAATTCACTGAATCTTAACTCTTAAAATTATGTATTACTTTCTTCTAAGAAGGTTGACAGGAGAAGAGCAGGGATCTCCACATACCTGTGGAAAAGGTGATTGTTGACCTTGATCTTGGAGCTAGCCTTAAAGTCGTCTGGCAGCAGCATCACGGGGGGAGGCACCTGGCTGAGCTCATTGATCTGATAAGCCAAAACAAGAATAGGGAGCTGAGGAGGGGTGTAGAGAGCTACTTCTACACTGTGTCAGGTAAGAGTCAGAGAATGGCAACTCAAACCTCATTCCTTTAAGAACACCATTATGCATCTACTTGCCAGGGGTGAGAGAATGGGTCAGACCTCTTCTGCTGCCCAGCAAGGACTGAAGTAAGCAGCCCCCACACCCAGCCCCTCACACTCCACCCCCATGGAACTTCATGCTCGCAACAGTCATTTTATATTAGGCAAACCCTGTGAGCAGCTCAGGGCTATTTTTAAAGCTGTGAGAAGTTCTAAAGAAAAAAAATATCTTCAGCAGACTTAAAACACTCAAGACAAGCAGTTCCATGCTCCCTGAAAAACAAAACAAAAGACTTTTTTTTTTTTTTTAAAGTAGACAAGAGGGGCACCTAGGTGGCTCAGTGGGTTAAAGCATCTGCTTGCGGCTCAGGTCATGATCCCAGGGTCCTGGGATCAAGCCCCATATCGAGCCCCACATCGAGCCCCACATCAGGCTCTCTGCTCTGCGGGGAGCCTGCTTCCCCCTCTCTCTCTGCCTTCCTCTCTGCGTACTTGTGATCTCTCTGTCAAATAAATAAATAAATAAATCTTTAAAAAAAAAAAATAAAGTAGACAAGAGAGTTAATGGGACTCTGAGGAGTCCACAGCAAGAATGAAATGTCCACCTCCTGCAGGAGGTGTCTCCTTACAAACACGACCAGGCCTTCCAGACCACCCTGACCCAGGTCTCTCGAGAAGGTCCCCACCTGCCTGGGTGTAAAGTTAAAGAAGAGCAGCTGATTTCAAAGGGAATGTAGGCAGGTAGGCAGAGGATATGAGCTCATTAGCTATCTGTTCCTGAAGTCAAGCCAACCCACGGCCCAAAGGATGCAAGCAACACATGCTCTGCTTGGCCCCCCCAGAATCAGCCATCTGCTAATTCTGGGTGGCAAGGGAGTTCCTGTATGAAGAAATCCCGAAGAGGTGTGTTTTCTCCTCAGCGTTGTCACAGTACTGCTCACCCACCTCTAACAGCACACTTATCATATGACTCTAATGGCTAGTTTATGTAAGTTCCCCATCTACACTGTGAGCTCTTCGGTGGCAAGGACCAGTTGTAGCTGTCTGTGTCTCTCAAGTTCAAAGCTAGCATTCAGAACAAGGGGTCCTGAGGTCTCACCAGAGACCTCACCACCACTAACTGAGGTGTTTCTTAACTGAATAAATGGATGCCTTCCCTATCTTTACTTGATCATTCAACAGAAGTTATGAAGTGCAGTTTAACCTAAATCCCACAGATTGCAGTGAAATTGTGCTCCTCTCACTCTCAGTAAAAAAGGAGGACAGAACATATTCCTCCGGGGGGGGGGGAATGTCACTTGAGATTCCCAGCCTACAATTCAGCTATAGTTCTTCATGCACCCTCCTCGCCACCTGCTGTTAAGCGGGCTGAATCATCACTAAGACATATGTTCAAGGAATTCTCCATTCTAGACACTTGAAGTAAATGTGGGTTGGCTGCAAGGTGGGGTGTTAAAGCTAAAGTATATATACCTAGGGAAGCTGAGGCAGCTCTCATATGTAACTTCCTCAACCCTCACCAAAGAAAAATCCTCCCTGTTCAGCTTCCCAAAGGGATGGAAGGGTCACCCGGAAAACTGACATGAGAGGCAGCTCTACCTCCATCAGTGTTGTCCATACCCAGCACCTTAGCATGGATACTGTGGGAGCAGTCCACAGAACCACAAATACAAATACAGACCCTCCCCCCAACGGCATTCTAACCCATATATTAAGGGGACAAAAAATTGTATTCTTCCTCACCCTCGTCCATCTCTACAACCCTGCCATGACTGTAACGATTCAAGAAAACTGATTTATAAAATATTGCTTGTTACATTCACGGTCACTGCATCCCTCCCACTCCAAATCTGAGGGAAGAGGAGCAATGGCTGTGCTTCCTTCACCTGAGTGAAGGAAAAGAGATGTACTGGTCTCTTTGGCCTCTTCCTGATTCCCAGGTCATACCCTCTACCTATTTCTAAAGTTCACCATCATAGCGTCCTCAGGACCAGAGCCGCTCAGCTATCTCTTTGGTCAAAAATGACCCCACACACACACCACACACACACCAAACACCATCACTCCAGCCAGCAATGGGAATGCAGTTAAGACCAAAGGCATATACCATACATAAGTCTTAATGAGGTTCAGGGTGGATGGCTTCTCTGAAATGCTGTACCTCTGGAAGGGAAAGACGGAACAAGCAGGATTAGAAGGTCCAGGAAAGCCTGGAGCTTCCCCCAAAGCCAAGGTTCCAAAATCAAGGACAGCTGCTAGAAAGAAAAGTGAGCTAACTATCCCCCTCATTCAACTACCGTTTCTGCTCCCCTCCCCTTCCCACACATAAACTCTCACCGGAGACCTCACCACCACTAACCCCTTAGAGCCACTCCCACTAATGTCCTTCCAAGCGAAGTCGGGTCCCGGCCAGTCTCCGTGGCCTGCGGCAGAGGCCGGACCTGGCAGGAAGGAGGCAGCGAGCTGGAAATCAGGTGGAGAAGGAGGAACTAGAGGGGTGGAAGAGAGGGCGGAGGGGGAAACAGAAGTCTACATTTCAAAAAAGAAACAATAACAACGTCTAGAGCGAGAAGATACGCCGGGAACACCGGAGGTTTGGTGGGCAGGGACCAGGACAGCCGCGGGGTGGAAAGTGGCAGCGCAAGGGGCTCCGGACGCGGGAGCCTGGAAACAGGGACGCCCGGAGGAGCAAGAGCAGCGCCCAGCGGAGCAAGAGCAAGCTCGGACAGGGCTTCTGGGGAGGCTAGTGCCGGGTCTCACCGAGTGGGCTACGCCCCACAGGAACACGCCCACCAGCGGGTCGGCCGCCCGGAACACCTTCACCTTCTGCTGCACGAAATGCTTCTTCTTGGTTTTGGAGGCGAAGCCGAAACCCGGGCCCGGCGCCGCTGTCGCCGCCGGTACGGTGGCCGGCGGGACAGAGGAGGACGCCATAGTCTCCCTCTCCCGCGCACCCGACGGAGTGGAAGCCGGAGCCGGCGGCGAAGCAGGCTCCCGACCCCGGAAGCGCTGCTCACCTGGGCCGCCGTCACGTGACCGGAGGCTGGCCCGCAGGCGCGCGGCCGGACGGTGCGGGGCTGGCTCCGCCCCCTGGCGCCCGCCCGCCCTAACGCCCGCGCGGTGGGTGGGCTCACCTGGCGCAGGGGCGGGCGCACGCGAGCGGCGTTCCCTGCGGGCTGCGGGCGCTCGGCCGGGCGGGGACCTGCCACCGCGGCGGTGGGGGTGCGGCCTGGGCTGGCCCGGTTCACTCCCTTGTCGGCGGCTCGTTTGCGGCAAAGTCGTTGCCTTCCGGTTTTGCCCGGTTTCTAGGAGTAACCTCTCGCCTGATGCTCACCCAAAAGCATTTCTTTACCGAGTAGGAGATCCCCGAAGTGGTTTCAGTGGATTAAATGGGCTTTTACAAGGACCACTCAGGCATCATTCTGGAGGGTGACTGGAGTATTCCCAAAGTGTAGGCATGAGGTGGTGAACTAAAACAGTGGCTGTTGGGATGGACAGAAGGGAATGGCATCTAAAGTTAGGGTTTGATGTCATTTTAGAAAATTCTTCGTGGATGTGCGACTTGAGGGAAAGGGAGACCTTGGGATTGAATCCCAGGCTTTTGGCTAAGGTGAGGAGACATGGTGGTGGTGACATGAAATGGGGCAGTTTGGTGAAAAGTTCAGTTTTGGTATGTGTTTGAGGTACCCGAGGGCAATTGAACATATGAACTCAGAGCTCAGAATAGTCTGGGCTGGGGATACAGACTAATTGTTACAGAATCTGGGGGAGTGGGTGGCACCTACCAGAGAAAGCAAGAACCCTGGTATAGTCCAGCATTTAAGAGGGGCACCTGGGTGGCTCAGTGGGTTAAGCCTCTGCCTTCAGCTCTGGTTATGATCTCAGGGTCCTGGGATCCAGCCCCACATGGGGCTCTCTGTTCAGCGGGGAGTCTGCTTCTCACCTCCCCACCCCCCAACCCCCCAACCCCGCCGCCAGCCTCTCCGCCTACTTGTGTCTCTCTCCGTGTCAAATAAATAAATAAAAATAAAAAAAAAAAAAAGAGGCTAGTGGGAGAAAACTGAGAGGTAAAAGGAACCAGGAGAGCAGGGTCACAGAAACGAGGGAGTAGAGTTTCTAGAAGGAAGGAGCAGAGAGAAGTGTTACCTGTCGTGGAGAGGTGAAGCAAGACAAGGATGGAGAAGTGCCCATTGTATTTGGCAACTAGTGACCTTCAGAAAGCAGTTTGAGCAGAACAAGAGCCAGTTCACAAGGAACAAGGAATGAATGGGAGGTGAAGAAGTGGGGAGGGGAAGCTTGGGACTTTGTCAGGAAATTTGGCTATAAGAAAACAAGATGGGGGGGGTACCTGGTTGGCTCAATGTTAAGGTTAAGCCTCTCCCTTCTGCTCAGGTCATGATCTCAGGGTCCTGGGATGGAGCTCCTCAGCAGGGAGCCTGCTTCCCCCCCCACCCCCGCCTGCCTCTCTGCCTACTTGTGATCTCTGTCTGTCAAATAAATAAATAAAATCATTTTAAAAAAACACACAAGATGGTCTAGATGGGGAGTCACTTATAGAGAAACAGTAAAAATACACTTCTCAGGGCACACACTTGGCTGGCTCAGTCAGTAGAGCATGTGATTCTTGATCTCAGGATTGTGAGTTTGGGCTCCACATTAAGCACAGAGATTACTTAAAAAAAATAAAAGAAAAAAATAAAAGAAACACACTTTTCAAGGAAACCTTACAAGGCAAAGGGGAATAATCACAAAGAAGATGCAAACAGCCTGTCTGCATCACTTTTAGATCTTATATTTTTGGGGTCTATGTTAGTATCTCAAGAATGAAGGATCTAGAAGGGACTTGATTTAGTCTGGAGAAGAGAGATTTATCGCTTGTTAAGAGCAAGAAAGGAAAGGATCGGTGCACATATAGGTAGGTGTGTAAGGATAGAGGGCAGATGAAGAATTTCATGCTCAGTTGCCTTCATTGTTTGCCTAGGAGAGGAGGTGAGAAGGGATCTAGAGGAGTTTTGATCAGCTGCTCTGGGAAGCAAGGGAGGAAACCAGAGGGATACACAGAAGCGGAAGCAACACCAAAGAGCCAGTTAACTTCCTAGGCATTCAGTTGCCCCAGTGTTTTGGTCATACACTTTTCTCCATTCATCTCAGAAGCTCCAAGGTATGAGCGAAGAGGACACATAAGGGTATGCTCTAAAATGAGGGTCAGGGGTGCTTGACTGGCTCAGTTGGGAGAGCATGTGCCTCTTGATCTCTGGGTCATGAGTTCACAGCCCACATTGGGCATACCAGTTGCCTACATTAAAATTAAATTAAAATAAAATAATAAAATTAAATTAAAAAATAAAATAAAATGGTAGGGGTTAGAAGGGTGAATGTGGTAGACCATCTTGGGACAAGAGAACTGAGCTGTTGGCAAAGCAGCAGTGGAGTCCCACAGGAGAAGAGAATTGTCACTGGGACTGAGGTGGGTCTGGGGGACAAAATGAAGAGAATGGCATACCATTTTTTGTTAAAAATTACAACCTAGGGGTGCCTGGGTGGTTGTTAAGCGCCTGCCTTTGGTTCAGGTCATCATCCCAGGGTCCTGGGATGGAGCCCTACATTGGGCTCCCTGCTCCTCAGGGAGCCTGCTTCTCCCTCTCCCACTTTTCCTGCTTGTGTTCCCTCTCTTGTTGTGTCTCTGTCAAGTAAATAAATAAAATCTTAAAAAAAACCCCAACTACAACAACCTAGATTGATGTCTACCAGTAGTAGAATGGTTAAATAATAGGATAAGTTTATAAAAAATTATATCTATATTTTAATGAAGTAAATTTTTTAAAGACTCATTTATTTACATTTTGAGAGTATGAGAGAGTATGCAAGCAGGGGAGGGGCAGAGGGAGGGAATCTCTTGAAAAGACTCCATGCTGAGCGCAGTCCAACACAGGCTCTATCCCATGACCTTGAGATCATGACTGGAACCAAAATCAAGAATCAGATGCTTAATCTATTGAGCCGCCCAGGCACCCCTAATTTAATGAAGTATATCTATGTATAATGACATGAAAAGATCTCTAGAATAAATTGTCCAGTGGCGGGGGGGGAACAAATGTGTAAATATATAGAAGAACATCTGGAAGGGTATGTACCACAGTATCAAATGCAAGTAAGGGAGCGGGACTGGGGAGGGATAAAGATTGACAACACCACAGAGTCATCATTGCATTTATTTTATTTTCAAGGTATCTATGTACATCAAGTAAATACACACTGGGGTTTGTGCGGTTTGGTTTATCTTCCACGCTGGCATGCAACATTTTGGCAGATGTGAGTGGGCAGACCAGGTGCCCCTGGGAGTGACCCTGGCTCTCTGGAAAGGGATGCTGGGGTGGGGGGGGGGTGTAGAGTGAAGTTTCTGGTGAAGGCCTTGTGTTTGTGTTCTTATTTATGTAAGTGAATTAGATTCCCCTTACATCTCTCTCCTCATCTGCCTGACACCTTCACGCTCTCTTATGTGTTTTAAAAGAATCATTTGGTGGCAAGATTACCTAAAGCCCACTGGCTTCTCAGGAGCCCTGTTGGCAAATCTTAGCTCAAGTCTACAGGTGCACAGGCGTCTTCCTTCTTCTCCCATTGGGCCTTTCCCTCTCTGCTCTGATTAGGGGTTTGGGGCAGGGGAGCCAGGCTGAACCCCTTTCCCTCAGAGCTGTGGTTTGCAAACTACTGTACAGAGCTCTCGGGTTCTGAACTCTTAGGACCATTAAAGAGCTCCTCCACTAATGAAGCATTTTTCCAGCAAATAAAGAAAATGTAAACTGCTCAGGTCTGCGTCACTTTGGGTTATTTTTTTCTATCAGGATTCTATATAAGATTTACTTTTAAAAAGGTCTGAATATCGCTGCCTTGGATTTACTCTACACCCTTCTGGTAGATTTTTTTTCCCTGCATTTTTCCGTAATTGCTAAGAGGGGCCCAACAGGTAAAGGAAGAAGGAACTTTTTCCCTTGAAGGAGTCCCAGGCCAATACAGCCTGTATTTATAAGCTAGCACTCACCCTGAGCTTTCTTTCCTGCCTTCGAAGCTAGGTGATGGTTGCCCTGCTGCTGGGGGATGCTGTTCTTCCATCCTATGTAAGACTGGGTATGGGGACACCAGACTTTCTTGACTTGGACTTTCTTGATTTTGGCCTCCACGATCCATCCCTGTAGTTACCTAGAAAACCACCTTAGCAACATGTGGAAGGAAAGGATGTCTGAAACCAAAGTAACAGTCCTATCAATTACATGGGGCAGTGCTGCGGGGGGAGAGAGCTCTCCTCTCACCACCTTCCCCCAGTCTGGAAACTCTGCTCTGCCCCTTTCTTTAAAGTGCACTTAAAACCAGATGGAGACATTATCAAAGGAATTCTGTCAAATAAAATTTGTTTTTTATGCGTCATGGGGAAAAGTCAGGCTCCAGCCTGAAACGAAGACATCTTGAGATAGATATTTTGCCAATGAACTGGAAGGTCCCAAACCAAAAGGTGGAGATGGGAAGAACATGCAGCCCAATATGGGACAGAAAAAGGAATCCAGCTCATCGCTGTGGCAAAAATACTTGGAATTTCCCAGCCTGTTCATCCCCGAACCCAAAGAAACAATCAGTTGACTACACTTGCCTACAACTATCACCCGATAGATGAGCAGCCATTGACAGACCGTTGGGAAGGGTCTGCCTCCTCAAATTTTCAAAATATTTTAAAGCAACTCTGGGTTTTGTTCACGAGTTCTGGGGCAGAGACTATCAAAAGGAGTTTTGAGGAAAAATGGATATGGTCCCTGGAATAATCCATGTCCTTGGTCATTGGGGCGGGGGATCAGGGCACAGGAAGAGGAAGGCAAAAGGTAGACTTTGGAGGGTGGAGTTGCACACCCAGACTCCCTCGGTTGAGTTAAGGGATATATGAAGAAAATTCTATGCGTAATTTAGCAGTTCTTCCATGTTACCCTCCCCTGTGCTGTCTGTGAAAGAGGAGGGGGGAGGAGTCTATTTCTGTATCTTCTTATGATGCTAAGACATTCTTCTGCTTAAGGCTTTGTGTGCGTGTGTGCGTGTGTGCATGTGCATGTGTGCACATGTGTGTGTGTGCATGCGTGTGAAGGATCACAGCCCTCTAGCTCCCATTTTTCCTTTTATCATCTCCATGACTAACACCACTCAGTGTGAGAGACGCATGTTTGAAAAAAGAAACATTCACCCTCCTCCCTATTGCCCCAAATGAGGAGAGTATACTATGCTTAGAAATTGCTAAATACATCATTAGATACTTAGAGAGTACGACAGAGAGAAGAGAGAGACATAGCAGCAGCTTTTGATATATAGATATAGAGTACAAAGGGATACAGAGTAAGAGAAGACATCAAACAGTACAGTTGAACAACGAGGGTTGGGAGGGAGTTGTTAGTGTCACAGACCACAGGTTTGCAGCATGCTGAGAGGAGAGGCCTCAGTCCCTCTTAGAAACTGGGGAAGAAAGAGAAAGAGCTTGTGAGGGACCACCTTCTCGTCCAGCCACTCAACAGGAACAGGGTGGCATTTGTACAAACTTTGGTTTACGGTCTTGTTCCTTTACTACCCAACAACCAGACACCACTCTCCGAGCGCCTGCTCCTCTACGCCAGCCCTTCCTCTTTCTTCTCCACCCCTCTTTCTTCGCTCTTCATGCCTTTTTGCCTATGGGTGTCTGGCCTACCATCCCGGAAAGCCCCAGAGAGGGCCTGGCTTGGACGCAGCCCAGCAAGCGATGGGCCATATTCTCTCATTTCTGGGTCTCCAGAGATGCCAAGGGGACAATAAGACAGGCTCCTAGTGTCCAGCTCTGGGTCCTCAAGCAAGTGAGAAGCCTGGGGACACACAGACACCAGGAAGGCACCTGGCCTGCTGGAAGAGAGGACCTGGGGACAGAGGTGGGATAAGGAGTCTGAGAGGGGAAACACAGCTGTTTTCTGCCTCTGCCGAGCAAGGTGGCAGGGGGTGCTGAGACAAAAAGTCAGCGCTCCTGGGGCATTTCCTAATGCTTCTGGGTGACCTACACAGTTATGAGATGTATGGGACACAGGTACAGGAATGAAGACGACACCTCCTTTACTGGAAGCAAGTTGGTTAAGAAAATACCTTTCCATCCTAAATTATTTTAGGGTGGAGGCAGAGAGGGGGTTGAGCTGATCTTTCTCAAGATCTCCTAAAATCCCCTACATTCCCGAACCTGGGTGTGGCTCTAGACCCGCACGGCCTCTGCTCACCCTTTTTGACGTGTGGCAGTGACCCCTAGTGGCAGAAAGGCAGTACTGTGGCTACTGCTTTGGCCAAAAAGGAAGCATCAGCGGGGGAGGGGAGGTCAGTGTCCAGAGCCTGGGGGTCAGTAGAGACGTATCCCCCAGGCAGGGAAAGCAGGAGCTGAGGGACAACTATATAGTAAAAGTTTTGAGATGATGAGAGAAAGCAGGAGAAACACAGAGGCGGAGGGCAAGACAGGAGGCAACCGGAGGCTGGTCAGAGGAAGCTACCTGAAAGTGCAGGTTTGCGGCAGTCCATGAGGGAGATTAGCTGGCTGCCGTCTCTTGGTGGAGAGGGAAAAGCTTGGCCTGCTCCTCAGCCTCATAGCCGCATGGCAGGTCACTCCTAGAAGAACAGACCCAGCATGGTCAGCTTCATATAAAGGAAAACATTCCTGTCACTGTGTTCTCATAGCATCCCTATGAGACAACAAAAGGCAGGGACTACTTGAGGTTTACAGGAATACAAGGAAAACCGAAGGTGGAGAGATGGAGCCGACTTGCCCAAAGGAAGGAGAGAAAGCCAGGTCATCAGATGGTCATGCCATTCCCCCAGACCCCAAAACAGAGTGGGGAGAAGCCCCAGGTGGGATTGGAGATGTGCTCTCTGCACCAAGAGGCAGGGAATGAATAGATCCTGGGGACAAGGTGATGGAGAGGAAGGTTCTCATTCCCTCCTTTCCATGCAGGCTCCAGAGAACCTCTAAGTAGGGCACAGGGAAAACTTAATCATTTCTTCGGGTCCCACCCAGAGAACTCAAGAGCAACAGCGACTGGTGTACCTGTTGTCATTGATATCTGTGGCATTTCCTGAAGGCATCATCATCGAGAACATAGGATTAGGAGAAGAAAAAAGAATATGGCATGTTAGAAGCCATCTCCCCAAACCCTCTCTCATCCTGACCAATTAGAGAAAAAGGCAAGACTTTGGAGTATAGCTGCCACCTGGGTCTGTGGCTCTTTATTTTCAAATACCCCAAGCTGCCTGCTCATTTTGTTTGAGAAAGTTCTCCCTGATCCCTTCTGAAGGAAAGGAAAAGGGGAAAGGGAGGGGAGGGTGGGGACAGGCACGGCAATAGGAGGAATCCACTTCTAAGGTCCAAGACCCTGAAGTGATGGGCTGTGTTCAAGCTGTAGGTACAGCGTCACTGACTTTTCTTCTACTTTCCAACTTGCCCTGGGGATCCCAAAGGCTGGTCACCCATCTTTTTCACTCACCGTTGTCCATGTTGGCCTTCTGGTAGGAAGCCAGGGGCCCGCCAGAAGATGGGGCCGCACCGCTGGTACAGGAGTTTGCAAAGCTGGATGGAGCAGAGGAGAGAGATGCTGCCCCTGGCACCCACCCTCGAGGACCCATAGGACCCAGAATCCCCAAGAGGAGGGAGCATACGCCCCTCCCATCCCCAGAGAACACAAGGCAACAAACAGGGCCACAGGCTGAGAGGGCAATGCCCACCTTCTAACTGTAGGTGTGAAGGTGAAAAAGGGTTCAAAATGAAGCTACTTAGGAAAGGAATTAAGTGTCAGCCAAAAATTAACCCAAACTATGCCCTGTGGAGAGCAGAGAGCCTTGGGTGGGGACTCCAGCCCGTGCCCGGGGCCACTCACTACATGTCCGAGGTGGAGCTGGGCGCAGCCTGCAGGTACAGATTCTGGTAGTTCTGGAAGAGGCTGTTGGTGTAACTGATGCACTCAGGGCTCCGGGTGCCACAGGGGTTGGTGGGTGAAGACGCTGGGTAGTGGCCAGGCCGGACGGGTTTGGCTGTGGTAAAGCAAGGAAAAGGACCGTGGGGACGCTGCTTCCTTGCAGTTACCCCAGTCCCGGAAGTCATGGAGCTGGAGCTGGACCAAGCTGCTCAGGACCTCACTCTCATTTTTATACACTTTTGGGAGGAGGGTAGTGGGGTGGTCCTCGGGGGGAGGTAGGCGAAAAAGCAATCATCTAGTTGCCTGACACTTAGGAATGTGCTGATCTCCCCCAGAGGTAATCCCAGCTCATCTATAGCCTCTTACCCCCACTCACCGATCTGAGCAGAGTGGCCCCGCTTGCCGGAGCTCTTGTACCGGACGGCCTCCTTGATGCGATCCACCTCCTGCTGGTACCGGCGCTTGTCCTTCATGGCGCCCTCCTTGGCCTCCTTCAGTGCACCCTCCAGGGCCTTAACTCTCTCAGCCGTAGCCCTAAGTCGTTTTTCCAATTTAGGAAGCTCACAACGCAGATCTGCATTGTCACGTACCAGCTGTGGGGTAAGCCCAAGGGAAGAGGCCAAGGCAAAGCCAGCGACCCAAGAGAGAGCCAGCAGTAGGGGTACGGGGGTGCAAGGCAGGGAGACAGAATAAAGAGAAATCAAGTCAGAGAAGATGGAGACCGCGCTTTTTCCTCAAAAGACCTCGTTGCCTTTACCTAATTGCTCCTCTGGCCTGCTTTTTCCTCCTCCCGGAGCAAAGTGGTCAGGCATGAAAAAGTTACATCATTTTCTGAGCAGCAAAATGTGCCAGCTCCACCACAGCCCCAAACTCTTGTGACAGTGCCCTGTCCCAGTCTTTTCCTGGCCTCAATACCCACGCCTCCAGACCTCACAGCTTGCGCCAGGCCTACAGCCCCAAGGCGACCATGTGGGTGAGGCAGCCCTCAGCCAGAGATGGCTTTGTCCGCATGCATAGGGCAGGCAGCAGGAGACGAAGCACTGAAGCACTGTCTGGAAGATGCGTATGGTTTTGAGTACTGGTTAGGTGCAGTGCAAAGCAGAAGCTGGAACGTGGGAGCCCCCGACTCACCCCCACCCCCACCACCACCAGCACACATTCACACAGCGCCCCATAGGAAGGAAAGAAAATGTTTGAGGGCTCACAAACATTTGGGCTCATTACCTTTACATTCAAGGATTTCCCAGACTGTCCCTCCCCCATTTAATTTAAGCAACCACCTTGCAGCCAGAAAAGACTTCCTGGTCTTTTTTATAGGGTTCACACAATAACGGGGGGCCCTCCAGCCTGTGGGAGCCGGCTTTGAAAGATACCAGGTGAACTGGTAGAGCACATAACCCAGGAGAAAAGACAGAGCTTGGAAATAAGTCTGTGCCCCTTCCACTTTGGGCAACTTAAAGATTATAAACAATGGTTTGCTGTAACAAGAGTCCAGCTTAGTTAGGAATAGGGCTCAAGGCCTGGCTATTTAAGATTCTGTGTAAGTTTCTACATCTCCCTCATTTCCCTATCTAGTCTTGTGTCTGCTGAAGTAGGACATTGTGAGGAGTCCTCCATCATCGAGGTGAGTTGTTTTTGGTGTTTGTGACTTCGCACAGAGAGAAGCAGTGGCTTCAGTGAGGAAAAAGGAAACTAAGCCTGGAGGGTGTGATGCTACGTGCAATAGGCCAGGACAAACCCTGCAGGCTTCCACTTATAGGAGGTACTTTGAGGAGTCAGACTCATAGAGAACAAAAGAAGAATGGAGGTTGCCAGGGACTGGGAGGGAGGGGGAATGGGAGTTACTGCGTAGTGGGTATAGAGGTGCGGTTTTACAAGACCACAGGGGTGGGGAAGGACGGTGGGGGAGTCACACAAAAGTAGGAATGCATTTAATACCACTGAACTTAAAGATCGTTCTGGTGGCAAATTTTATGTGTATTTTACCACACTAAAAATATTGGGGAAAAACAAGCAACATGACACACATTTGGACAGGGAAGGAAAGTGAACACAGGAAGGAGAAGAGGATGGCAGAACAGATTACAAATGTTTCTTCCCTGAACTTTCAACTTTTCCGGAATGTTGTTACATTGTTATACTGCTGTATGTATAATGAGCAAGGGGGGAAAGATGGTAGTGCAGCCCTACACAGGCCCAAATAAAATAAATATACCCTGCAGATTATCACTGGGCCACAGTTCTGGGATTTTTCCCCTCCCATTATATATGTTTAAAAAGAAAAAGTACCAAGTATTTGTTAAATATGCTGGGCATTGCGCTGAGAAATTTAAGCTCCAGTTTAGTGAGAAGATGAGTCTAAATCAAATGTCCAGGTGGGATTGAAAGAAAGGGCATGAAGTATAGATCAGGGTTTATTTCATGTGTCAGTTAGAAAAGCCGGTTGACACATTGGGGCACCTATCCTCAAGGCTCAGATATTCGGTGCTGGCGAGGGTGCTCCTGCCCTGTACTCACCAAACATTTCCTGTCCTGACTCTTTTGCACTGCCCCTTCCACTTCCCCACCCCATACCTTTGAAACCCAGTCAGCCACCTAAGGAGCCACAGCAGCAAGGAGGGGGACAGAGAGGCAGCAACTTAATACAATGGGTTCCAACCAGCCCCTGCGAGGGGCTGGTTGTGCCATCTGGAGGACACCTTTTTAAATTAATTATCCCGCCTGCCTGCCCCAGGCCTGGGCAGATGGAGTTCTCTCTATGACAGAAAGCCCCACTTCCCTGGCTTGTCCCTCGTCTCTGACCAGTACCCCTCGTCTGTAGTTACAGGCCCATACTTCTGAAACATCTACCAGTTTCAACCTCTCCCTCCAAATCCAGAGGCCTGGGGCATTTTCCCCTTTGAACGGGGGCAGGTTGGTAGCTTTGAGAGGGGAGAACAGAGATGGAACAAAGACCAGGGCAAAAGTGGAACCAAAAATGGCTAAGGAAGGGATCAGCAGGAAAAATAAAACCGAAAAGGAAGGAAAACATGCAAAAGTCCATTTTCCTAAATCCGAGGGACCTTGAAGGATTTGGGTCTCCCAGGCACCTGGCCTCAAGAGTTCTCTTCACCCTGTCCCCTACTCTTACCTGTTTGTGAACCTTTGTAAGCTGTTCCAGGTTGTTCTCAAGAAAGGAAATCTTCTGCTTTTGGGAGTGAATCCCCCCACTGTCCTCGGGCTCCATTTCTGCACTCTGATGAAAGACGGGGGTGGGGGGGGAGATGTGGCTGTCCCAAGGTCAGAAAGGTCTCACCCACACCCATCCAAGCCAGCTCCACTGGCAGCCACAGGGGTTGGAGAAAGCTGTGGGCAGGGGACAGTATGGGGGCTGGGAAGTTTCCACGGATGGAACTCACTTTCTTGACTCGAGTCGTGACGTCTTGAACGAACAGCTTGCGAAGGTTGTGGAGGGTCTGGAGTTCCCGGGCCTGGAAAGAATGATGACAGATTGGGGATAGCCAAATCCCAGGTTAGCCTCTTGGCTCCCAAATTATAGGAACCATCAGTCTATCTGGGCAGGTGAGTCACTGATCCTTTAGGAAAGGATATGTCCTGATTATGCCACAGACTGACTCTGTGTAAGGAAAGGGGTTATGGAGAAGTCAGGGAAAGAAATGAAGCCCCCACCTCACCCTGTTAACTTGGCCCAGAGGGAAACCACTCACAACTGTCTCCTCCAGACCCTTGAGGTCCTGCTTGGACTGTTCATGTCGCTCATACAGAAATCTGGGGCAAGAAGAAAACACAAGAGTCCCTCAGGACTTCCCGTCCTCCCTCTCTCCTCCCTCTCCACTCCCTTGATCCAGACTCTGTTGTAACTAATTATACAAGTTACCCATGTTTGCTGTGCAGAAATTAGAAAAGAAAAAGAAAGTATGATGAGTTTCATAAAAAGCCCATAATTTGGGGCACCTGGGTGGCTCAGTGGGTTAAAGCCTCTGCCTTCGGCTCAGGTCATGATCCCAGGGTCCTGGGATCAAGCCCTGCATCGGGCTCTCTGCTCAGCAGGGAGCCTGCTTCCTACTCTCTCTCTGCCTGCCTCTCTGCCTACTTGTGATCTGTCTGTCAAATAAATAAATAAAAATCTTAAAAAAAAAAAAAGCCCATAATTTGACTACGTACAGATCAAACCACCATTAACATTCTGATGTTTGTCTTTCTGCACTCACTTCTATGCAGGTATATCCCACAAAAATTGTATGTGATCGTACCATTCATACTGTTTTGCAGCCTGCTTTTCACCCTTAGAACATCACCCACATCTTTCCAGGCCAGGGCAGCTAATATTCAATAGAGGTAATCTCTGAACGTCTTTTTTGCGCGGGGGGGGGGGGGGGCTTCCCCACACCATCTGATGATTCTTCCGAGGCATTTGCCGGCCGGGGGCCACCGTTTCTCACGCGCATGGCACCCGGCTCTGCAGGTGTGAGTAGCGGGCTGGGCCAACACTCACGTCAGCTCCTGGAGCTTACTGCTCTTCTCGTGTTCTTCATTCTTCAGCTTCTCGTAGTCGGCCTGGAGCTTCTCTAGCTCTAACTGCAGCTTCTGATTCAGGCTGCCGAGGGCAAGGAGGTGTGGGAGAGAACAAAAAGGTTATTAATGAGAGGGAAAGGGAAGACCAGCCCTGCAAACGTTTCCTTCTGGTACAAGTGGGTCTGGTTAGGACTGAGGGACGCTTCTACCTTCGGATTAGCAGAAGGAGATGCAGGCCTTGGCTTTCACAACAGCGTGAGGAGCCGTGGGCTATCTAATCATAAGAGCTCAAGGAAAAGAACTAGTCCTCACTGCTGTGCCTCCTGGAGTTCGGCTGCAAAGTTGTGGCATGGTTGTGGGGGGAAGTGGCCCATGGAAATGAATAAGCCAGACCCCGGGCCAAGAGGGAGCCTAGAGGCCAGAGCCGGCCGGGGGGGACTCTTACTCTTTGAGCTCATCAATGGTCTTCTGCTTCTCATTGATCTCGTCCCGGAGCCGGGCCAGCTGCCGGTGATGGGCCTCCCGGTGACTCTCCAGCTGCACCTCCAGGGCCTTCTGCGAAGACCCCCATCCCACGCTCAAAGCCAGACTCCCAGGCACCAGATGGGAGAGGGCCCCAGCTGCGCCCTGCCCCTTCCCCACTCACCTTCACATCATCTGCATCCTGGGTGTCCGGCTCCTTGTCCTTTAGGGCCACTTCATGCACAGTTTCTGAGGGAAAGACGGGAGAGCAGCTTACTTAGCACCCACCTCCTCTGGAAAGAACTCCACTTTGTGACCAGAGTTCCAGGCAGGACAGGGGACAGTGACCCAGTGTGGACCCCTGAGGATGTGCTGGGTTAGGACAGTGCAGTTTGATACGGCAGGGAAAGAGGTCCCTGGAGGGTTTATGGCTCGTGTACAATAAGCTATGGGCCCAAGCTTCCATGGTCTCAATCTCATGCGTGGGATGACCGTGCTGTTAGGAGGTGTATTTTGGTGTTCATGCCTTTTCCTCCCTGCCCCGCTCTGGGATCTCAGGTCCCAGGATGCGTGGTTTAGAGGTTGAAGAAGGCCTCACCCTGGGCCTGGAGCTTGGCCAGCTCATCGCTCAGGGAGTCATAGGACTCTTCCAGGTGCCGCTTCTTTAGCTCCACACTCTGCATATATTCTGTAAGTGAGCGGATCTTGGCCTCGTGCTAGTGGGGTGAAGGTTGGGGAGGGGAAGAAGAGGGATGGAGTCAAGGACACAGCTAGGCAACACTGACCTCTGCAGCTCTTCTCCCAGGGCCCCCCCTTATGCTGCACCGGCCTGTAGACAGTGGGCCATGGGCCATTTCTTTTTTCTTTTTTTTTTTTTTTTAAGATTTTATTTATTTATTTGTAAGAGAGAGAGTGAGAGCGAGCACAGGCAGACAGAGTGGAAGGCAGAGTCAGAGGGAGAAGCAGGCTCCCTGCGGAGCAAGGAGCCCGATGTGGGACTCGATCCCAGGATGCTGGGATCATGACCTGAGCCGAAAGCAGCTGCTCAACCAACTGAGCCACCCAGGCGTCCCGGGCCATTTCTTTAAAGCCCCTTCCTTGAGACCCCATCAGCTCAGAGGGTGGTACCCCCTCTGAACCTTCCCTTCCCCTGCCCGGCCCCTCTCTGGCTAGCCCAGGCCCTTCTGTTCTGGACTTTGGCTGACCCTAGGCCCTTGACATGAAGGGTGGCTGCGGGGAGTCTTATCCCATAGCCGCAGAACCGTCCTCCTTCCCACAGCATGCAAAGGCTCTCAGTGCCCGGTGCTCACCTGGGAGATGAGGAGCTGGCAGGATGAGAGTTCCCGCCCAGTCACCTCCATCTTGCGGTGACATTCGACCTGCAGGTTCTCCAGCTGCCGGCAACGCTTGACCACTGACTTGACTTCCGACTTGATTTTGCTGATGTAGAGTCGGGCCACTGTGAACTCCTCCTCGATGGCTCCGCTGATCTCCACTGGCTGCGGGGTGGGAGAGGGCAGGAAGAGGTGCTTCTGGGCTGCAGGGAAGCCTTTTTCCATTCCCAGGGATCCGGCCCACCCCCGCGTACGCCCTCCCACATGGAGACTTGGGTGGCACCTGTATTTTCCAAACAACTTTCAGAGGCTATCACCTGACATGTCATACTAAATCCTTCTCCCTGCACTTAAAGATCCAGTTCTGACAGTCGCCCTCTTCCATCTTATAGAGCAAAGTGATTTGGAGTCGCACTGATCTGCTCGATGGGCACGGCCATGGACTTGCATATCTCATTCCCAGCTCTGGGCCTCACCCCTAACACCCGTTATCATATGTCCATCTCCAGGGCCTCTTTTTTAATTTTTTTAATTATTTTTTAAAGATTTCATTTATTTGACAGATACAGTGAAAGAGGGAACACAAGCAGGGGGAGTCAGAGAGGAAGAAGCGGGCTTCCCATAAAGCAGGTAGCCTGATGTGGGGCTCGATCCCAGTATCCTGGGATCGTGACCTGAGCTGAAGGCAGACACCTAATGACTGAGCCACCCAGGCGCCCCTCCGTGGCCTCTTTATTCAGCACCCTCTAGAAGGTGTATTTACAGCAGAGTCTATGCAAAGGTCTATATGTTTTCCCGGGTCTAATTTAAAGGCGTGTTTCCTGCCTCTTTGGCCCACCTTCCTCAGTATCCCTGAGGGCCTGGTGCCCCGCTGCCTCTCCCACCAGTGCCCAGGGCAAGAATGACCAGAACAAGACTGCTGCCTCCAGTCCCACTCACCAGCTTAATCTCCCCGTTGCCCACGATGACACTGAACTCACTCAGGTCCTTCATCAGCCCGTTCAGCACCTCTGCAATTCGTTTCCGCTGGTGTCCACTGACCTCTTGTAGCCGCTGCAACTCAGACTCCAGAGCCAGCATGGTGGCCTGGGGACAGCCCCTCACGTCACCCCATGGCCATCTTCCCACTCCCCTCCCTAGCCCAGGCGGAGCCTCTGTCTCAGATGTGACCCCAAAGATGGCTACAGAGAGAACACAGGCCCTGCCAAAGGGTCTGGAAGAGATAGGGGTCAGGAGGGCGAAGGGTGGTGACAAGGCGGGAGAGGGTCCCCTTGCACACTGCACAGTGGGGCAAAGGCATGAGTGTGATGTGCCCCCCATATACAGAGGTCCCTGGTGGTGTTCTGGAGGCTGGGGGTGCCTGGACCCCAGTCAACCACTCACCACCTTCTGAGACAGCTCATCCACCAGCAGCTGGTTCTGCTGGCTCTTCTCCTCCACCTCCTGGGACTTCTGGTCATAGTTCACGGCCAGCTCCTCCAGGGCCTGCAGCACCTCCTTCACCTCCTCCTTAGCAGCATCATTCTCCGACTGCAGGTGGCTCAGCTCCCGCTGGACCTTCTCATTGTCTCCCCGAGTGGACACCAGCAGCTGGGAGCAAGAGGCAAGGCACGTGAGGAGGTCTGCCACCAGTGACTGGCCCCCTGGTC
Organism: Mustela putorius furo; assembly: GCF_011764305.1. Taxonomy (NCBI): domain Eukaryota; kingdom Metazoa; phylum Chordata; class Mammalia; order Carnivora; family Mustelidae; genus Mustela; species Mustela putorius. Next base: position 2,856,099 of record NW_025422127.1, on the reverse strand, counting down.
AGGGGAAGCCAAGAGCACTGCCCCAGACAGGGCTTCTCTGCCCCCTAAGCCTGGAAGGCAGAGCTCAAGGAGAGGGGCCAGGGTCAAAGTGAGAGCAAGAGGGCTGTAGGCATCACAGAAGGAAGAAACACCCAAACTCCCAAACCTGTGTTTTACACACAGTCCCAGTTAAGTCCTGAGACTTGGATAGTTTGGGGGTGGGGGGTGACCAAGTTCTTCTTCCATCTGGTTGTAAAAGGTCTTTTATGCCTTTTGGGGAACACACTGCCCTCCTCTCATGTCTGGTCCTCCTTCCCATTACCTCTTCCTGGTCCAGCATCTGCTGCTTAAGCTTCTCTATGAGCTGACTCTGCTGGTTGATCTCATCATCCTGTTGGAGGCAAGGGGGAATGGTGGGGTGAAGGGAATCTGTTCTGTCTAGTCAGGACTTACGGGGGTGTGGGCAGAGGAAGGATCCTGACAAAGCTCCAGACAGTTCAGGCTTTGAGTTAGAAACCCCATATCCTATAAAGAAGTTTTTCCCTCAGTCTCTTGCCTCATTCCTGTCCTCACTTTCAAATTCCTTTCTCCCTAGAAGGTGGTATAACCTTGACAATACACCGCAAGAGCCTTTAGGTTAAAGCGCATATCCTCTAACCTAGAAATCCCACTTTAGTGCTCCACATTGATCAAATCACTAAAAAGCAAAAACACGTTACTAAAAACAGAGAAGACTAGAAGCCCTGTAATTAATAGTTCGATGCATTTCGATAAATGGACGGTTAGATAGCCATTTAAAATAAAATACTTCTGTAAGGAATTGGTAACAAAGTGGGAAATTGTTCCTTATACGATGTGGAATGAAGGAATCAGATGCAAAATTACATATACAGTGTATCTCAATTCATGCTCTCTGTGTGGAGAAAAGCAGAATGCTAAAGGTACTATCTCTGAATGGTGGGATGATGGAGGACTTAAATTTTCTTCTGTATATTTTTAATCATCTTCTAAATTTCTTAATATAATTTTTATTAAGTTCAATTTTAATTCTGGGATAGTTAACACACAGTGTTATATTAGTTTAAGGTGAACGATGCAGTGATTCAATAGTTCTAAATGTTACTCAGGGCGACATTCCACATGTTCAATAACAAGCATATGTCCCTCTTAAAAATTTTAAAAAAAGAGGCAGTACAAGTAAATTCCTTCATCCCTCACTTCTCATGCCACTGGCTGCCCCCTGTGCCCTGGGCATCCTCACCTTGTCATCGAGCTGCTTATAGAGGCGGCGGATCTCCTCCTCATATTTCTGCCGCTCCTCAGGGGCGATGCGCACCACAATGGAAGAGTTGTCATTCACAGGCGTCTCCTCACAGAGCTCAGTTCCCAGGGCCGCATCGTCCCCAGCCAGGCGCTCCGTCTCAGGAACATTCTCTCCTGGCCAAGGAGCAGAACAAGGACAGGGATGGGAGAAGATCCTTCAGGACTCCTTCCTGCCTCCATCCTCAACACTGAGACCTCCGGGCAGGTCTCCATCTCTGTTGCCAAGTGCATGCACCGCCAACCTTTTCTGGGGGGTGGTGGGATAAGGGCTGCCATCAGCCCCCTCTCCCCTTCCCTCATCACCGCTGGACTGCACCCCTCCAGAGACGCAACCCTCCTTGGAGGTTGGCCTGCCCTGAAGCCCCACACCAGACAGGGCCCCTCTGGTCCCCTCAGCCTCCTCCTCCTGCCGCCTCTCACACCAGCTGGAACCCTCTCTAACCATTGCGCCACCGGCTGAGCTCAGCCTCTAGCTTGGCAATTGTCTCCTTCTGAGCCTTTGTCTTCTCCTTCTCCTTCTCATATTTCTTCTTCCACTGCTCAGCAGTCAGCTCCAGATTCACTGAGGCAGTGTTCTTAATGGTCTTTGCCCTGGGGGAGGAGAATAAGGAGCTTAGACCTCCATGAAGGCTGGTGTGACACGGAGGGGTGAGAGAGCAACAGGGGCTGGTTCAGGAGTGGGGACCCTGCCACTGACCGCTGCCCGAACATCAGGGTGGACTTGGTCTCTGCGTCATTGTAGCTGGACGGTGAGCAGCAGATGAACATAGTCGTCCGGCAGTTTCCTCCCAGAGAGTCCTGGAGAATTCGTGTCATTTTGCTGTCGCGATATGGGACATAGCTTTTCTGGGGGAGGAGGGAGACCATGAATCAGAAAAAATATTCAACAAGGAAATCAGAAAGGACAGTGATGCTGACAAGGGATCGCACACCCCATGGATCAAGCATGATGAGATGGCAGCAGTAGAAGAAGATGGGACAAGGCCTAAGGGACACTCACCGTGCCTTCAGCCAGCGCGGAGATCACGTTCCCAAGGGCTGACAGTGACTTGTTGATGTTCTTTGCCTCATCAAGCACAGCCCCCTCTGCTCCGGTCTTGCTGACCTACCAGAGCATTAAGGAAGGAGCATGTCACGAGAGCTGCAGGGGAAGAGAGGGCTCTCACGGCCTCTTCTCCACTCAGGAGGATTCAGTCCAAGGACGGGAGGGGACAGGGGAAGAGAACAGACAAGGCCCTTCCTCTATTACCCTAACCCTCGTGCCAAAGCCACCCCTTCCTGCCCACGTATTTTACTACCCCATTTATAGGAAATGTCCAGAAAAGGCAAATCCACAGAAACAAAAAGTAGATTAGTGATTGCCAGGGGCTAGGGGAGAGGCGAATAGGGAATGACTGCTAACAGGTGATGAAAATGCTCTAGAATTAGTGGTGATGGGTGCACAACCTTCCAAGAATCCTAAAACCCATGGAGCTATATATTTCAAAATGGTGAAACTTTATGGTATGTGAATTATATCCTAAAGAAAAAGTTATTTTGATGAAACCAAGTCCCCAGACCTCCTCCCCTGCCCACCCCACCGCCAGGTCCCCAACCTTCTCACTCCCCGCCAGGTCCACAAGATACAGCTTCCCACTGAGCTTCTGCTCCGTCTCCATGTTCTCCTGCTTGATGTTGATGAGGAAGATGCTGTGGCTCCGAGAGCTGTGCTCGTTCATGTCTGCAGGGCCAAGGCAGAGGCAGTCCCTGTACCGATACCTGTGGAGCTGAAGCCCGAAGCCCCCAGTCTCACCTGACCGCTGGCCCACCCGGAGACAGAGGGCACCTGCTAGGACCAGCCCTGCCACTGCACCTCCCAGGCAGCTGGGTCGCACATCCAAGAGGGGCCCCTTCTTCTGGAGGACACAGTCCGTCCTTGCTCCCTTCCAGTCCCTCAGCCCCAGAGGACGCAGTGGAGTAGCAAACTCCCAGACTCAAGAGCCCCGTAGATCCCCACTCACTGGTGACAGCCACATGACGATTTGATTTCCCCTCATCAATCACATCTAAAATCTCCTCGGGACTGGACACAAAGCGTTCGGTACAACCCTGCAGGAGGCGAATGGACAGTGACCCACGAATGTTGATCTGCAGATTGTATTACCTGCATGCTGACCAGACGACCTTTCAAAACTGTCTTTTCCAAACCCTCAGACTTTCCCTAGCACTTGGCACATCTCACTTCTCCAAGACATCTGCCTTCCAACTTCCGGGTCTCTGGTCTACCCTCCTGCCATGCCCCCACTCTCAGGACAGTGACCCCCGCCCAGATGCCCCGTCCCCACTCTCACCTTGACAAATGGCACCCGATTCTTGTCCTCATGCACAGACAGATTTGTCTTGGTCACTGAATCAAGACAATGCAGGGTAAGCAAGGCCCGCAGTCCTTCCCCCAACCCTGTACCCTGCAGCCTGCTGAGACAGTAGTTTCTTCTGGATGAAAAAATGAAGGGGTGTCTGGGTGGCTCAGTCGGTTAAGAGTCTATCTCTTAATTTTGGCTCAGGTCATGATCTCACAGTCATGAGATTGAGCCCTGCGTCGGGCTCTCTGTGCTCAGTGAGAAGTCTGCTTGTCCCTCTCCCTCTGCTCCTCCCCCACTCCCACCACCACTCACGCTTGCTTGCTCTCTCAGATAAATAAATAAATAAATAAATAAATAAATAAATGCTAAAAAACAGAAATAAAAATAAAGGAGAAAGACTTCCCCGTGAAGTTTTAATTCCCTGCACACACTGAAAGCTTAGTTTCTTCTCTTCCAGGATTCTAGCCTCAAGGTTCCAGCTGGTCTCAGGCCATTTCTATATAGGCCTGGTTGTCCACACTCATCTTCTGACTTTTCACTTTTGGAAACTTTGGGGAATGGAGGTAAGGGACATGGGTATGAGTGTGTGTGTGTGTGTGTGTGTGTGTCCTCTGCACAAAAGCAATGTGATCTTTCTTTTCCTTGCCCTCCTCACACCCCCACCTGCCCAGTTGGGTTAAACACCACTCACCATCCAGAAGGTCGCGAATTTTGTCCAGGTAAATCTCAAAGTAAGAAACCTGGTCAGGGAGAAAGTGAAGAGGACCTATCTTAAATCTGACCCAAGGATCTCATGTGACTATGACCTGCTCAAATGGTAGGTGGAGGGGAGAAAGAGCAGATGAGAATATCTTAGCAGAGAAGAACTGAAGTAACCAGAGCAGAAAGTAAGTTGGGCTGCCCAGGTACTCAGCGGGTTTGAACTAGTTCTTCCCCTCCCAGGCCCTATTTGAGGATGCCCAGCTGTCATGCCGTGATCACCTTGATGTGGAACTCAAGGTTCTCATCCATGGAGTAGATGTGGTTGAAGATGTCTCGGGCAATTCGAGGAATGATTCCCATCAGCTGGGGGTCATGAAGCTTTCCCTGGGGAGGAAGGGTATTCCAGAATGAGGCTGAGACTCAGAAAGAATGAGACAACTCAAGAAGTATGCAGGTGAACCCAGAGGTCAGAGTGGGTAAGAAGACCATCTTGAGGTAGGAGGCAGTCACTGCCATGTCTACCTTTAACTCGAACAATGACAGACCTAAGTGGCCCTCTGGACTTTTATGGCAGCTGCTTTTCCAAATCAAAAGAAGAAAACTAGAGTAGTGGAAAGGATGGAAAACTGCAGCAGGCTGAGGGGATTTCACTACACTTCCACTATCATCCTGCCCCTCCACTCATCCTCCAGACCAAGCAAGCTTGATTCCTAGGTCTTGCCCTACCGAGATTCCTGGGCCTCCCATTAACACTCCCAGCTCCTCACCCCTCATGGAAGTCAGAACCCTCACCTCCATGGTATGTGTTTTCCCTGAGGATGTCTGTCCATAAGCAAAAATGGTGCCATTGTAGCCAGCAAGGACATCTGGAAGAGACAGCAGAGAAAGAGCACTGGTGGAAAGAAGTGGGGTAAGGAATGGCAAACCTGAAAACATACATTCTAAATATATATCTTACAAAGATAATACATGTTACCTTTGACAATCTGCATGGCACATGCATGATAAACTTGCTCCTGAGTTGTGTTTGGGGGGAACACACGGTCAAAGACATATGGCTTCCCCTAGAATGGGAATAAAACATGGCAGACATCGGCAGTCAGGATGTGAGGGAGAAGAAATACCACGGCTCCCTTCCATTAGCCTGAGAAGGTCCCTGTTTTTCAGCCATCTGTATCCACGGGTGGTTTTGGGGGGATGACCCGGACTAGAGAAAGAGGAGCAAAAGTTAGTGCTGACAGCAGGAGCTGTTCCCATGTGCTAGAGAGTGCCATTGAAAAGTGTCACAGCATGAGACTGTGTGAGGGGATCTCAGTCTTGGTGTGATGATTTAGCACTCCACCACTCCAGGCCCCTCCCTGGGAAACCTAACAGGTAAAGACAGTAGGTCCACAGGCCATGGAGAGTGAAAAAAAAAATTAATTAACATTAAAAATCTAGGGATGCCTGGGTGGCTCCGTTGGTTAAGTGTCAGCCTTCGGCTCAGATCAGGATCCCAGCGTCCTGGGATCAAGCCCCACATCCGGTTCCTTGCTCAGTGGGGAGCCTGCTTCTCCCTCTGCCTGCCACCCCCCTCCCACCCCACAGCTCTTGGTCTCTGTTTCTGACAAATAAATAAGTAAAATCTTTAAACACATTAAAAATCTACCTCTAGGTTTAAAAATATCATCCTCAATAGATCCAGATCCATATGTCCTGATAAGGAAGGATCTTCAAACTGCAACTAAGTGACAGACGCCAAGTTAGGGACATATGTATAGTGTGTTGCCTATTACATAAATGAAATCCACACATAGCAAGCCGCTGAGCTGTTGTACAAACATTAGCACAAGTTCTCTCTCTGTGAAAGAAATATATGAAATCAGAATTGTGGGTTTCCTTTTAAGGAACCAACTTCAAATAAAGAGAAACTGAAACAAATCACAGACCGACAAGTACTTTGTTTCATTTAGGTGGTATGAATGCTGATACAGATACAGAATATTTACAACCTGGGGAGCCAAAAAATGTATTCACTCTCTAAGGATACTAAAGGGAAAATCTCTGGTAAGATTAAATGGGAGAGCACCTGGGTGACTTAGTGGGTTAAGCCTCTGCCTTCGGCTCAGGTAATGATCCCAGGGTCCTGGGATCAATCGGGCTCTTTGCTCAGCAGGGAGCCTGCTTCCTCCTCTCTCTTTCTCTGCCTGCCTCTCTGCCTACTTGTGATCTCTCTCTGTCAAATAAATAAATAAAATCTTAAAAAAAAAAAAAGATTAAATGGGACTATGCTTGTTCTCCATCACAAGTGACGAATTTCTCAGTGGTGTTTTCCTGCCTTTCAGTATAAAGAACCTACTGACTTAGTTGTCAAATTGTTTTACTACAGAGCCCATCTTTATCCAGCTGAAATGTAAAACTCTAAGGTGATGGTCACCAGAGTTTGGGAGACATGTTTTAACTAATTAAGGAAAGTCATAAAACTTTTAATGGCCAGAACCAGAGACAGCGGCTCTAGGACTATTCACAATATTCCATCTATACATAGAATTTTTTTTCTAGATGAATTTTCTAGACAAAAATGTTAACAGTGGTTACTTTGAGGAGAGGCAAGTCTTTTATTTTTTCATTTTGTATCCTGGATTACATATATATATTTTTTTTTTTTAATTTTTTAAATTTCGGGGGCACCTGGTTGGCTCAGTGGGTTAGACCTCTGCCTTCAGCTTGGGTCATGATCTCAGGGTCCTAGGATTGAACCCCATATCAGGATCTCTTCTCAGTGGGAAGCCTGCTTCCCCCACCTCTGCCTGCCTCTCTGCCTACTTGTGATCTCTCTCTCTCTCAAATAAATACATAAATTCTTTAAAAAAAAAAAAAAACCTCTTATTTAATTTTATTAGTAATCTCTACACCCAGTGTGGGGCTCAACCTCACAACCCTGAAATCAAGACTTGCATGCTCCTCTGACTGAGCCAGTCGGTGCGTCAGGATTTTTTATATCTTCAAACCATGTACAAGTGTTTTATTTTAAGATTTTATTTATTTATTTGACAGAGAGCGAGATCACAAGTAGCCAGAGAGGCAGGCAGAGAGTGAGAGAGGAGGAAGCAGGCTCCCTGCCGAGCAGAGAGCCCGATGTGGGGCTCGATCCCAGAACCCTGGGATCATGACCTGAGCCGAAGGCAGAGGCTTTAACCCACTGAGCCACCCAGGTGCCCCACAAGTGTTTTATTTTTAAAAGCTTTTACTTCTTAATGTCACAGAGAGTGGGACAGTAGTGTGTAATTTTGTTTCTTTTTTCTTCTTTGCATGAGGGAAAATTAATAAATATATCTTTTAATATTTAAAAGATTTGAAAAGTCTGGCGTATGGGGGGAAAAAAATCTACCTGAAATATTTACCTGATCTCTCTTTGGTGAAAGCGTTTGAAGCCCCCAAACCAGAATCCTCAAAGAGAAATAGGTTGTGAAGATGCTGTCTACAATGAAGGGAGTACTGTAAACTTATCAAGCCCCTCTGGTGGACAATTCTATTAAATATTTAAATGTCCATACTGTTTGTACTCTATATCAGGGATTCCAGTGTTAGGAATTCATTTTACAACACTTACTTAAGCACTTAAATATTTATGTAGAAGAATGTTCAGTGTAGCACATTGTATTAAAGTAAAACTAGAAACAATTCAAACATCCATCAACAAGATGTTTGTTATGATACCTCCATATTCTATTCCCCTTAAAATGAGTGAGGTTGGTTTACATATATTGACATGTTCAAGCTCAAGTGAGTAAAAAAATAAAAACAGTGTATGTAATGTGATTATATATATTTTTTAAAGCACATGGACAGAATAGCCTTAAAAAAAAAGACATGGAAGACTTTCTGCAGACCTGCTAATGGTGATTATCACAGAAGGGCAGAATAACAGGCTTGCAACATTTTTTCTGTGATCTTTAAATGTTTTACAATGATAATATATTGCCTTTAAATTAAAATAGTAAAATATTATAGATGATGTTATAGAAAAATATGTAATCACATGACAAGGTATATACAAAATACTGTTAATAAAAATAGTATGCAAAAAATAAATACATAAAATAGTATGCAGTGTAAAAAACAAGCACAAAGGGGCGCCTGGGTGGCTTAGTGGGTTAAAGCCTCTGCCTTCGGCTCAAGTCATGGTCTCAGGATCCTGGGATCGAGCTCCATATCAGGCTCTCTGCTCAGCAGGGAGCCTGCTTCCTCCTTTCTCTGTGCCTGCCTCTCTGCCTACTTGTGATCTCTGTCTGTCAAATAAATAAATAAATAAAACTTTAAAAAAAAAAAAACAAGTACAAAAAGTAAGTAAAAGATGATTCCATTTCTACAAAAAAATGTATATGTACATATGCACACCTTGCTTAGAAAAACAAGGTAAGGGGTATCTGGGTACCTCAGTTGGTTAATTGTCTGACTTCAGCTCAGGTCATGATCTCAGGGTCCTAAGATCAAGCGCCACCTCAAGCCTCCTGTGTCAGGTTCTGTGCTCAGCAAGGAGTCTGCTTGTCCCCTCTCCCTCATCCTCTGCCCCTCCCTCTGCTCAAGCTCTCTTTGTCTCTCTCTCAAATAAATAAAACCTTTAGCAAAAAAAAAAAAGAAACATGTTAATGGTAGTTACCCTTGGACAGTGGAATTTTAGGAGTTTCTCTTCTTTTTTTTAGATTGAAGACTTTTCTGAAATTAAGGGCACCTGACTGGTTTGGTTGGAAGAACATGTAACTCTTGATCTCCGGGTTATGAGTTTAAGCCCCACAATGGGTGCAGAGATTACTTAAATAAATAAACTAAAAAAAACAAAAACAAAACAAACAAAAAACCACACACACACAAAACACTTCAGAAATGAAAATGTGTAATTTTTAAATAAGAAATTTTAAGTTTTTAAAAATTTTAAGTTTTTCATTCTTAGCTTATAAAGAACTTTCATAAATTAGTAACAAAAAAGATAAGCCTCAACAGAAAAAAAGTTGACAAGAGCTAGGTACTAACAACAGAAAAATAAACACAAATTCAAACTAAAACAGTAATGTTGTTCGTCACTTATCAAACTGAAAAACACAAACTTAATTGGAATACCCGATGTAGATAAGCATTCAAGAAAGTATAATTTCCTTGAAATAAGCACCTTCATCCTTTTCTACTAGGAGAGTAAATCCATACAACTTTTATGGGAGCAATTCATAATACATAATCAAAAGTCGTGAATTGCACATATCTGTTGATTCAGATGTTCTACTTCTAAGAATTTATACCATGAAAATATTTGTAGCAAATATTTAGTTACAAGAATGTTTATTATCACAGTCTTATAATAAATTGAAAACAACTGAAAGGAATAATATTTAGAGGACAGATTAACATAAGGAATTGATTAAATAATGGCATGTGTATATTTTTATTCTTTATTGCCATTTAAAATTATGTCATAATAGAGGCACCTAGGTGGCTCAGTCAGTTACATGTCTGACTCCTGATTTCAGCTCAGGTCTCAATCTCAGGATTATGAGATCAAGCCCCTCATTGGGCTCCAAGTAGGTATGGGGCCTACTTAAAGAAATAAAATAAGATAAAATAAAATAAAATGATGTCATGGGGAGCCTGGGTGGCTCAGTGGGTTAAAGCCTCTGCCTTTGGCTCAGGTCATGATCCCAGGGTCTTGGGATCGAGCCCCTCATCGGGCTCTCTACTCTGCAGGGAGCCTGCTTCCCCCTCTCTCTCTGCCTGCCTCTCTGCCTAGTTGTGTTTTCTCTCTGTCAAATAAATAAAATATTTTTTTAATGATGTCATAATAGAACATCAATAAATCTCAAAAGTGTGATAGTAAAAGAACTCAAACACAAGAGAGCACATACTGTATTATCCCCTTTGTATGAAATTCAAGAAAGGACAAAATTTAGCTAGTGACAGAACTCAAAATGGTGGATGCCTGGATTCATATTGAGAGGTGGAGGCAAAAGGGAGCTTTCAGGGGTGACGAAAATACTCCAAATTTCTATCTGGGTAGTGGTTACACAGGCGTCGAAATATGTTATAAAATTCATCAAATTGTTTGCATAAGATTTGTGCACTCAATGTATGTGAAGTATACCTCAGTGCTCTCATAAAATAGAACATCATAAAATGATGTTATAATGGCACTTAAAAATGGCTGGTTGATGCACAACCTCATTATTAATAAGAGAAATGCATACTAAAACTATGAAATACCATTTTAATCTATCCAAGTGGGCAAAATAAAATATTTTGACAATTCATTGCATTGGAGAGGGCATATATAAACACGGGGCAACTCCATGAGAGGCAGTTTGGAACCAGTTCTTAAATTTTTAAGTGCATATACTTTAAGACCTCAACTTCTAAAAATGTATCTTACAGACATATGCAATACACACACACACACACACACACACACACACACACAAGGTCATTCAATTGTTTGTAATAGCAACTTATTAGGATAATCCTAAAAGTCCATCAATAGGGACCTGGTTAAATAAATTATGTCATATCCCTACAACAAACTATACAGTTGTTAAATAGAATGAGATATATCTTCATGTGCTGATAAGGAAGACTCTCCTAGACTCAATGTTAAGTTTAAAAAAAAAAGAGCAAGGTACAGAACAGTATGTACACTATGCCACCATTCTTCTTAAAAAAAAAAAAAGAGTATATGCCAGGCATCTGGCTGGCTCGGTGAGAAGAGCATGTGACTCTTGATCTGGAGATTATGAGTTCAAACCCCACATTAGGTATAGAGATTGCTTAAAGTAAATTGAAAAAAAAATTAATATATGAACATATATATGTAATTGCTTATAAATATATGGTATGCTTTTAGAAAGACCCATAAGAAACTGGTGAAATGGCTGCCTTCTGAAATGGGAACTGGATGGCTACAAAAGAAAAGTAGGGAAGAGGCTTACTATTCATCGTATACATTTCTATATATAATTTGAATTTTGTCACATGTGCATGTTAAGACATGCAAAAATTAAACATTTTTTAAAATACATAAAATTACATAATATTTAGTAATGGTAAATAGTAATGGTATTATATTAGTGAGAGAGCTAACCTACAAAACAATATATAGTTCATTATATACTTTTATTAAAATTTATATATATATATATATATATATGCAACAAAAACTCAGTGGAAACAAATATATTAAATTGTTAACAGTGTTTTTCTTGGGGTGGTAGCAATTTGAGTGATTTTTAGTTTCTCTTTGTTTCTAATTTTGTCAATAGTTAAAACATACTAGTATTGTTATCGGGCTATGTTTAATAGTATTTTTTTTTAAATCTACTTTGAGGGGTGCCTGGGTGGCTCAGTGGGTTAAGCCTCTTGTCTTCAGCACAAGTCATGATCCCAGGGTCCTGGGATGGAGCCCACATAGGGCTCTCTCCTCAGCAGGGAGCTGCTTCCCCCTCTCTCTCTGCCTGCCTCTCTGCCTACCTGTGATCTCTGTCTGTCAAACAAATAAAATCTTTAAAAAAAATAAAAATAATAAAGATAAATAAAAATTAAAATCTACCTTGATTTTTTTTAAAGGTTTGAGTGAGTTTATGAGGTATTCATAGGGCTTTTGTGAATTTTTCATCCTTGTTATCTGAATGGTTCATCATTATACTGCATTATAAAAAACAATATCTTTCTTACATAGAATAAAATCACACAGTGTTAGAAGAAAAGAGCTTTAAAGTGGTATTGATACCTGTCCTCCTCAGTGGTAATACCTTTCTTTTTAAATTTGATTAATTTATTTTTTGTTGAAACTTGATTCTTGAATTGTAATCTAACTCAGTGTTGCCTCCATCCAGTGGCCAAGAAACAGAAACAAACAAAACACGTCTCAGCCCAATGACTCCCGCCTCTTCTCCACCAGTGATGTCTATCTATGCTTCATGAAGCCAGGAATGCAGCCAAAGGGGACTAAATATAACTCTCAAGTCAACTTTGCCCCTCCCTTCTTCCCTTCTGGGAACATGGGCACCAACTCCTTCTCTGCCTTTCCCTTGGTCTTTCTCCTCCTCTCTCACAAACATTCCCAGCGGTAGGATTCCAGAGAAGCCTCAAGGAGGCATTAAGATGGAGGGCGCTCTCCAAGTGCTGAAGGCAATTCTGGCCTGAGGAACTCAGCCTAGACTGGGGAGAAGGAAGAGACCAGAGAGAGTAAAAGGGTGTTCTCAGTACTGTGAGGATAAAAGATACCCAAGAACTGGGGCGCCTGGGTGGCTCAGTGGGTTAAAGCCTCTGCCTTCGGCTCAGGTCATGGTCTCAGAGTCCTGAGATCGAGCCCCGCATCGGGCTTTCTACTCAGCGGGGAGCCTGCTTCCTCCTCTCTCTCTCTGCCTGCCTCTCTGCCTACTTGTAATCTCTGCCTTTCAAATGAATAAATAAAATCTTTAAAAAAAAAAAAAAAAGATACCCAAGAACTAAAAATGGGTTAACTTTGTAAACTCATGACCATGGAAAGCTACAGACACAGATGATAATTTCAGAGGTTCTGGAAAGTCCTGCTACCACTTCCTGACTCTTAACTAGGTCCTTAAATTCCAGCTCTATCTAGTTTGTTATTTCATCTTTTTATTTTTATTTCTGTTAAATTGTGAATTTCTTTTTAATTTTCCATTGAGTATACTCAAGATGAATTTGTTCATCAGATCTTTTGATGAGAGTAACTAGACCAGTGGTTTTCTACTTTTTCTGCCTCTAGACTGCTCACATGGGAAATATCACCATTATTTATTTATTTCTCATGACACACAATTACTTTGAGTTGGACTGTCAGATGTTGTAGGAGATTTCCTACTAGAATCTGTGTGTATAGATTACAAAAGCCACTTTTTTTTTTTTAAGCTGTTTCTGATGCCCCTCCTGGGCCTCTGCCCAGACCACTCTATAGTCTGTATCACCAAGTAGACCAAGAGTTTCTTGAAGGCAGGGATTCCCTGTAAATCTCCAACATCAAGCACAGTCCTTGGCCCACAGGATGTCCTTTATAAATATTTGTCAAAAACACAGACATTGATGGAGGAAGAGAGTAAGAAGATATTAGAACCCTGTGTGTTTGGATTAAACAACCAGTAAGAAGGGGAAAGGTTAACTCCTTCCCAGTGTATCAAAGGCTAGCTTATGGAGAGACAGCATATATTAGAAATAATAATAACATCTAACTCTTACCAGGAGTTTATTACGCACCTGTCACTGTGCTAAGCAATTTATATGCATTATCTCAGTTAATGTTCACAGCAATTCTAGAAGGTACTATTGTTATACCATTTTATACCTGTGGAGACTGAGGTTCAGAGAGGTAAGGTAGCTTGCCCACAGACACACACCTGAGAAATGGTAGCACACAGTCTCAAACCCAAGCAATCTGAATCCAGATCCACAGTGCCACAGTAATCCAAGGACTGAAGTGCCTGAACACTGAACATGGTGTCAAATCCTTCTCATGGCTTTTTCCACATGACCCCACCCCCATTTGGACATTTCTCCAAATGTTTTCTGACAGAACTGGAGCCCTCCATCACTCCCTTTTTTCAACCTCAACCCCATCTTCAGAAGCCTGCAGTTCTCCCACCCATTCTCTCCCAGGAACCCCCTCCCCACCATGCCAACGTCAGAGACTGGAAGACCAGTTTCATTAGAAACACTAAGGGAGACACACCACCTTTGAGGAACATCCCCTGAGATCCAGTCCCCCTTCCACCCACCGCAATTTAAGCCCTCCTCATAGCCTTCTCCAGAGAGCTCCCTTTCAGTGTCCTGCAGCCCAGGGCTCCAGTCTCCCTGAACCCACCCCAAGCCTCCTTGTTGTTCCCTTGTCCATTTGTGCTTCCCAGCAACTTTCGGTAGTTTTCCATTATGCTAGCTGACTAAAGCTAATGGGAAGGCCAAAGACCAGGGTCCCAAGATGACCAACCTTTTCAACCCTCAGCAAAGCACTTGGTAGAGGCTGAACTTCTGAGCACCAGGCCTGATTTCCATGGTGACACCCCTGGGGATTGTTGCCATGGTAATGCTAGAGAGACACTGGCCATGGTATATACTCTCTGTTTTCCTTTATGAGACTCCCCCAAAGCTAAAGGGAGACCTGCTCCCCCTCTTCAGTTTTCAAAGGAATCCTGCGCCACCCCACACAATATTGACTCTGGTCCAGTAATCCTGCAGGTCCCAACCTAGCTTTTCCTAATGAGGTATTTGACAGGCCTGGATTTTTGCCTGCTCAAGAACCTGCTAACCCATTAGGAGATCTGAGGGAGGAAGAATAGTGGACACTTGAATGAATGAAGGAGAGGAACTGGGAAAGGGGGAGAGAATATATGGGCCTTCCCTCACTGTCATCCCTCCCATGTCTGGTATAGAAGTAGCAACCCAGACAGCAGGCACCTGGGCACTCTGCCCACAAGACCAGGGCCGAGAGACACTTATATGCATACAGTGAAAAAGTCACTCTGGATTCTAAGTGACATAAGAGCAAAACCAGGTACACAGCACACAGACAGTAACCCAGACACCCCTCCACTATGACTCAGGCCATTAACTTTGGCTAAACCCCATCCCCCCAGATTCCTGGGAGAAGTCAGAGGAGTTGGGGAGGGATGAGGTTGAAAGAGCTGTCTTTCCAGCTTATTCTCATACCCTCTGCCAGGCAGAAAAAGCCCAGGAACATCTGAGACTCTGAAGCCCTGGGGTAGCTGCAGTGCTGCAGAGGCAGAGAGGAGAGCCACCAGAGAAAGGAGCAGGGGCTAGGTTTGGAGAGACTATTGTCTGCCCCTTCCCTCTTCCCTCACGTTCCTGACGCAGCTTTTTCCATTAATTCCTCAGATGCTGGGCCCCAAAGGGAATGGGAGGAGGAAAGAGGAGAAGGGGTAGGAGATTTCCTTCTCTTTACGGTACCCTCAAGGGTTGCCTCCAAATCCCTTCTCCTAGAGCCCTCCTCTTTCCAAATGAGCAATGAACAGTCAGGCTGGGAAGGCAAGTTCCAAGGACAATGCCCGAGACAAAATGGCCCCCCACAAGCATCTCTCTCAGCTGGAGAGATTGACAGGAAGGGCTGGGGCAAAGGAACATACACAGGGAGACAAAGGTGCAGCCCCGCAAATATCAGGCAAGACAGGCAAGGAAGGACCAGCTGTGGAACTAAGATAGAATCTGAACTGGCAGGGAGACCTGGGCCTCTCTGCCTCTCTCTCCCTCTCCCCCTTCTATGGTGTCTCTCCTGTTTCACCAACTGGACAGATCAATACTACCACTCCTTCTCCCAACATCACCCCATGCCCCATGCCCCATGCCCATCACACCAGGATGGCCTGAGAACCTAAAGGAGTTTGTTCAGACTTACCTGAAAGAACTAAACCAAGGAAACTAGGCTTCAAAGTAGAAGCCTTTTGTGGATGTGCTCCCCTATGACCATTTCCCTCCTGTTTCTCAGCCTTCGTGTGTCAGGGGATCCTCAAGCTCCAATTCTCACAGCTAATGCTTGCTGTCCGGACTACTTAGAGAGGAGCCCCCAGGTGACACTGACCAGGGTATAAGGCCTAAGGTCCTTGAGGCCAAAAGAGACAGGGGTCCTCTAGATGCGGCGAACATGCACATATGTAAGCACCCACAGAAGGCAGAAGCACCCATTTGAGTTCTGTGGGTGAGAGCTCAGCATAGTGACAGACTGGGGCCCTTGGGGATGGGACATGTAAGCAGGCTCTTCTTAAGGTATGTTTACACAAAGTCCCATTCTCATTGATTCAGAGGCCCATGCTCCCTCCTCATCTTTCCTTCATTCGTTTAATAAGCATGCCTTATGTCAAGCACTATGGACCAAAGATATATAAACAGTGCCCCTGACCTTGAGGACAACCATCATATGTGCTGCTCCCTTCTCAAATTGGCTACAGTTTCCTGGCCAGCACCCCTCAAGCCCTATAGGACTCAACCTCAGGTCCTTTCACCCTATAGCCTAACAATCCCTACCAAACTGGAAAAGGAGGGGTGGGTGAAGAATTCCCTTTGGGCTATCACAGATAATGGTCGAGAAGAGAAATCTGCAGAGGCAGTGTGATATAAAGGAAAAGCCATGAGCTTTGGAGTTAGAGATTTAGGTTCAGATCCATGAATTAACAGGGTGACCTTGAGAAAGTCATTCAACTTCTTTGGGCCTCAATTTCCTCATCTGCAAAATGGAAATATTAATACCTACTTCAGAGAGTGTTGTTTTGAGATTAAATAATGCATGTCCAGTAATAAACACACAGTAAATACTAGTTCCCCTTCTTAATAAGATCTCCTCGTGGGTAGAGCTATCATGATGAGGTAGAAGCAGCTTGATACTTTTTGCTAGATCATCAAAAGGAAGGATGAATAAGCAAGTACCTATTAAAACCTCAGGATTTGGTTATTTTTTTAATGTTTTTTTTAAAATATTTTATTTATTTATGGGGGGGGGGCGAAGAGAGCCAGCACAGGCAGACAGAATGGCAGGCAGAGGCAGAGGGAGAAGCAGGCTCCCTGCCGAGCAAGGACCCCGATGTGGGACTCGATCCCAGGACGCTGGGATCATGACCCGAGCCGAAGGCAGCTGCTCAACCAACTGAGCCACCCAGGCGTCCCAGGATTTGGTTATTTTTATTTGTTAGGGGAAACTGGGGTGTCTGAAGCCTCTTCCTACTGTACCTGGGAGGGAAAGGCAGACATTTCCTTAGGACCCCAGAGCCTCCTTCCCAGACTGGGTGTGGCATCAATGCATTTCTTTCCCAGAAAACCCTTCATCAGACCTGTGCCCTCAGCCCAAGTCTAGGCTGTGACTACTTCAGGGGTTGATGGAGAGCCCACTCTCATTCATACCTCCTCCCGCAGAGACCCTGGACTGCCCACCTCCCATCTAGCCGATCCACTAGTCTATCCCCTCCCGTCCTGAGAGGTCGGGGTAGAGATCTGAGCCAATAACAAAGGGAAGATGCGCTTTCCCTAAGGGAGAGGGAAAACATCAGAAAAACACGGGACTGGCTCTAAGGGGTGGGGACGCTGCAGCGAGCAGCAAAGGGGAGTTTGGTCCGCTGACTGCGAGGAAGTAGCCCCCTCCCACTCTGCGGAGACTTGGCCGCCTGCCAGGCCAGGCCACACCCAGCCATCCTGATGCAGGGGAGAGGAGGGGCTGCGGCGGAGAGGTTGGAGGCTGAGCGGCGGGGAGGGGGCGCAGAGTGACAGCCAGGGGCGAAGATTCGGCGGGGGCGGGGAAGATTCATCTTTCCGATCCCTCCCCGAAATTCCCTCCCGGGGCGACACTCACCCCAATAACGACGCTGTCGTCCCCTTGGAAAATGGGGATGAACTTGTCTCCCCGCAGAATCTCGGCCTGGTTCAGGGGCCGAAATCGGCAGAGCACCTTGATGCTACACTCGTTGTTGGTCTCCGCCATGGTGGTCGCCGGCGACGGGCTGGGCACTTCTCGTGCTGCAGGGACGGGTGTGCGCTCCGGAGGAGGGGTGCTCAGCCGGGGCCGAGGCGGAGGACAGGTGCTCGGTCTCTGGAGCCGAGAAAGCAGGTGGGGCGCCCGGGCGAGGGCTGGAGAGCGGGGCCGGGACGCGCTTCTCGCTCCTGCGGCACGGGGATGCGGGCGACCTGGGCGTCTGGTCCTCTCCCGGCGCTCTGCCTCTCCGCCCCTCGCGCTGCAGCGCCGCGCTGCGGGCCTGGGCGGGGCGGCGGCCGCGGGGCGGGCGGGGCTTCCTTCGCGGGGGGGCCTCCCGCTCGGCTTCCACCCGCTGGGGCACCTGTCCGTTTCTCTCGCCTCCTCCCCTGACGCTCCTAGCTAACCTCGCCCTCACCCCTTCCCCACCCAAGTCCCTCTTCGCATCCCACTTCCCACCTCCACGGCCTGCCCCTCCCTCGGACTCCACCCCTCTGGAAGGGGTAAGCGGGCTGAGGTGGGCCAGTCGCCTGGGTAGGGAAGAGAGCCGACAGCGCTTCCACCCCTTTTATTCCGGGACACCCTCCTCCCCCACCCCCGCCCCGCCCCTGTCACCATCCTCTCCAAATTGAGAGCACACTTCTCATTCCCCATCCCCAACCCCCTCACACAGATTCCCAACCCACTCAACTTTCAAGGGCGGCTGCCAGCAGTGTCAGGAGAAAGGCTATAATTCCCTTCCCCTTTTAGGTCCAAAGGTGCACCATCTCCCCAGTATACACACCAGGTCCCCAATGTGAAGGAAGGCAAACTCGTATTCTGGGCTATCAGAATTCAGACACAGATAAAATTCTCATTTTGCCTGGTCGGGGCTGCAGATGCAGGTGGGCAGGAGATTTTGCAAGAGAAAGGGAGTCAGAAAACAGTGAAGGGGAGTAATGGTGGGGATGGGGAAGGCCACAGGGGCTTTGAGAGAGAATCAGTAGGGCAGACATCTGCATTTAGGTTTAGGTTTCAGACAGGTTTCAGCGCCTACGTAAGCGTGTTTCCTGTCCAAATTACCACTGGACAGAGTCCCAACACCCCAGCCCCTTTCTCAGGGCTTATTTTGCTTCTCCCTCTTCCCTAGCAAAAAAAAAAAAAAAAAAAAAAAAGAAAAAGAAAAAGAAAAAAGAAATGAAAAGAAAAGAAAAAGCCAAGCCTTAGAGATTCTTTGTCCTTCCTCCCCTCAGGTCAGACTCCTGCTGCAGACCCTGGGCAGAACCACACAGAAGCTGGCCAAATTGATTTTTTTCTTCACGTCACAGGCCTCTGCTGGCTAATAGAGAGTTGGACTGCAGAAGTTGAGGCTCTAGGCCAAGGGAAGAAGCATGATGATGGAAGAAGGGAGGAGGGGATGGAGGTTCTGCCTAGCAATTGTGTAAGGTCACTTGGACACTATGAGGCAAGAGTGAGAGAATGGTGGCCTGACCAGACAACTAACCACTCAGAACTCAGATGAGGGCTTCCACACATTGGGCCTATACCTCTTATCCACCTTGAGTTTTAAGGAAAGTGA
Source organism: Mustela putorius furo (assembly GCF_011764305.1). Classification (NCBI taxonomy): domain Eukaryota; kingdom Metazoa; phylum Chordata; class Mammalia; order Carnivora; family Mustelidae; genus Mustela; species Mustela putorius. The sequence goes on along the minus strand of NW_025422127.1, from coordinate 2,836,754 downwards.
AGGAAACTCGTCCAGAATAAGAAACTGGATGGGAAGTGGTGCAGGGATGCTTAACCCCTCAGTGGGTTAAGCCTCTGCCTTTGGCTCTGCTCAGCAAGGAGCTTCCTCCCTCCCTCTCTCTCTCTCTCTGCCTGCCTCTCTGCCTACTTGTGATCTTTGTCTGTCAAATAAATAAAATCTTAAAAAAAGAAAAAAACTGGTTGGGAAGGCAGTAAGACTCTATAGGAAGCTGGATAGAGGCTTGGGGAGGAGCCAGGGGAGTATGCATAGAATGACAATGAGTTCCAAACTCCGGAACTCAAGCATCTCTCCAGTCACTTGGTCTGGCACTATTTCTAAGTGTTGCAGCATCCTGCAAGCTCAGGAAACATTATGGAAAACATCCCAAACTCAGGCCCCCAGGGGCTCCAGGGTGGCAGCCCTAATGGACTTTCAAAATATGCTTGTCTTAAGAAAGAAAAGAAAGAAAAGAAAAAATCTTGCCTATGGAGGGTCAGGGAAAAAATCTTACTGGGTGTCCCCTCCTCTCAAAAACAAAAAATAAAAAACAAACAAAAAACATCCATACACAATGCGGCAAGCTTTTCATAAAGCTAGATTTATTAAATTTCAAAAGATTGTCTTTCAATCTTGAGAGTATGTCCTTCTTACTTTTCTAGTGAGAAATGATGGCTATAGTAAACAGTAGGCTTTCTTTTTCTAATGCACTTAGTTGGCAAAAAAAAAAAAAAAAAAAAAAGATTTTATTTATTTCTTTGTCAGAGAGAAAGAGAGAGAGAGAGAGTGAGCACTGGCAGAGGGAGGCAGAGGGAGAAGCAGGCTTCCTGCCAAGCAAGGAGCCCAATGTGGGACTCAATCCCAGGACGCTGGGATCATGACCCGAGCCGAAGGCAGCTGCTCAACCAACTGAGCCACCCAGGCGTCCCTTAGATGGCAAAATTTAAAGGTAGCAGTACTACGTCCAGCCTCAAAAAGGGTTGCTGGGTTTGTTTGTTTGTTTTGTTTTTAAGATTTTATTTATTTGAGAGTGAGAAAGAGAGCATGAGCAGGGGAGGGAAGGCACAGAGGGAGAAGCAGACTCCCTGCTCAGCAGGGAGCACCAGGTGGGATTAGATCCCAGAGTCCTGGGATCAAGACCAGAGCTGAAGGCACAGGCTTTATCATCAGCCACCCAGGCGCCCTAGGGTTGCTGTTGTTTTCATTTTATTGAACTGTGTAATTCAGAAGTCTGAAAACTATTAGTGCAGTTGTTAAGAGCACAGAGGGTGTTCCAACAGATATACAGTCACCACTTACCTTCTTATGAGCTTGAAATAAGAGTGCCGGATTTGAAAAACAAAAACAGATGCCCCATTAAATTTAAATTTCAGATTAAAAAGCTAATAATGTTTGTGTGTGTGTGTGTGTGTGTGTGTGTGTGTCTTAGTATGTCCCACATATGATATGGGGCATAATTATACTAAAAAAACCTTATTAGTTGTTTCTTTGAAATTCAAATTTAACTAGGTGCTCTGTATTTATTTGATAGCTCTAACTCGAGAAGATTACTTAACGTTTTCATTCCTAACATGACTAAGCCCTTACTAAATTTTACTTGCAATTACTGTTTTTGAAGTTCTTTCTGTGCCACAGCACGACAGGCTGTATTAGCTTTATCTAGTCATTTAATTTCTGGAAGCCCATACGTATTCATCTGGAAAACAGGAATTACAAGATATTTTTTATAGACTTGATGTAAAAATGAAAGAAAATAAGTTGTGTGAAGTAACTCCCAAGGTGCGTTGTTGTTCTCGGTCCAAGCCGGAGTGGGCCAAGACTACACATCCCACAATCCCAGGCGGCGTCCCCCAGCCATTACCTCATTCCCTGGTAGCATTCTCGCCAATCCAGGCCTCTCCAGGGGTGTGGTAGCGGGGTGTTCTCGCGACTTTTGCCTTACCCTTCTCGCTCCTGTACGATTCCTGTCGCGAGACTTCCTGCTCCTCCACCTCCTCCGCCGCTCCCTTTGCCACCGCCTAAGCCCGGGACCCGGACCCAGCCTCTCCCCTACCCGAACACCGGCCCCGGCTCCACCGAGGCCCCGGTCCCCCAACCCCGCCTCGCCGCCGCCATGGCGGACCCTAAATACGCCGACCTTCCCGGCATTGTGAGTACAGGGCCAACCCCGGCTCCCCAGGACCGCACCCCCGACCTACTAAGGACCCCCAACAGACACTAACCCTTGACCCCTCCCGCCTGCAGCTCCTCCTCCGCCTCAGGGCTCTAGCTTCTGGCTCCCGGACGGGCCACAGCATCCTCCGGATTCTTACGACCTGACTTAGCCCGGCCGCGGAATGACTTACCAGGCCTTTTTCCGGCAGTCGCCGTTTCTCCGCCCCAAAATCGTCTCTGGGCGCTTAGCTCTTTAGCCCGAGTGTTTCTACCATCCGTGTCAGCACCACCCGTCTCTCTCCTATCTCCCCATAAGGCCCCTCCCCCCACCATCCCAACCCCAAACACACATACCAGGCCACTTGGGGATGGCCTTCACCTTGCCAAAGAAGAGGTTACCATGGCAGAACCCTTCTAGTACCAGATAGAGTACCAGAACTCTGCCCCCCCCCCCCGGGAAACCCGCCTCCGCCCCCTGTACCCCCCCCCCCGCCCCACACATGCCGGCCTGTACCCTCCTTTTGTGCTGCCTTGCCTGAATTCTCAAGGGTGGGGGTTGGGTCACAGGACCTTGTACTGAGTCACTCTCAACCTTTGTGCCAGGGTAGCGGTGTATAGGGCCTAATTGGAAGATAACGCTCTCCTACTTCGAGCATAATGATTGCCAAGAGCCCGCACCCTTTCCGATTCAGGGTCACATCTTTGTCATCACTTACAGTCACCACTTACCATGAGGTCCCAACTGTGCCCTCTGTCATTCTCACCCCTTTAAGACATGGGAACTATTATACAGTTCACTGGATAGGTAGAAGAGAGGCGACAGAATCCTGGCCTCACAGCCTGTCTTCTCTGTTAGCTTATTGAAATGGAGTGGGTCAGGAGTATTGGTGGATGCTGGGTAATGAGGTAGGGTGGTCACTGCTTCTGTCTGCAGGCCAGGAACGAGCCAGATGTTTATGAAACCAGCGATCTGCCTGAGGATGATCAAGCCGAGTTTGATGCGGTAAGACTATGTGCTGCTTCAGTACTCTTACAGACCCTGACCTCTCTCCCCCAGGCTGACCCTTTCCCTTTACTGGGGAGCCACAACAATAAGCGGGTATGCCAACCCAGCCTGGAAGGTATGTAGGTTGCAGGCGTACAGCCACCAGTGAACAGTGCTAGGAAGGAGAGCCCTGTCTGTGGAATCACAACTAACAAGACCTGACTTGGGTCTTTTTAAATAAAAGTTGAAATATCTCAAGACAGTCTTGTTTGGAGCCAGTGATTTAGGGAGGCCTCTGGGTGCTAGTCTATAGTAATGAATCCTGAAGCCTGAGCACTTACAAACTCCTTGAGGTTAGGATGTAAGCCTTCAGTTTCATAAAATATTTCACTTGATGCATGTTCATCAGTATCCAGCAGGAGCTAGATTTTGAAGTATAGAGGAATAGTCTTTTTCCTGAATACCCAGTATCCGTTGAGCAAGGAGTGAGAAAGTGATGTGGAGATTTTAGAAAGATAAGGGATCCAGTCAGAGCAAAACAAATTTTTTTTTAAGATTTTATTTATTTATCAGAGAGAGAGAGAGCGAGCACAAGCAGGCAGAGAGGCAGGCAGAGGCAGAGAGAGAAGCAGGCTCCCCACTGAGCAAGGAGCCTGATGTGGGACTCGATCTCACGACCCTGGGATCATGACCCGAGCCAAAGGCAGTGGCTTAACCAACTGAGCCACCCACGCACCCCAGAGCAAAACGAATTTGAGGAAGAATGTAAATATTTCCTACAGCAAAAGAGAGTGAGTCCCTTAGCACTTTAGGACCTAAGAAGAACTCTAAGGAGGAAATGAGCTGTGGACACATTTTAACCATGAGGGGAACCACTGAGCATGTTGATTGAATGTGTTCATTCTATGTTGGGTTTTGTGCAATGCAGAGGAAGAAATGTCCCTGCCTTTAAGGATGCCCCAGTCTAATGGTGGAGTTAGGATACATACAGTTTAGGAAACATGGAATAAACAAAATGGAGTGAATAGAAATCAGCATGGTAAAAACTTGTATGTAAGTGTCAAGGGGAACAAAGGTCTGTTAGCATTTTTTACAAGATGTGTTATAGGTTCTATTCCAGAGAGAGCTGGGCTAAGGTCACATTGATGAAGCAGGCTCCGTATGTGTGTCTCCAAGTCCTGTGGCTATGTCTGTGGGGCTGGTTAGTCCTGGAGAATGCTGGCTGCTGGCTTCTAATGTATGGCTTGGCGTACTCACTTATTCCTTATTTGATTTCCCCCATGTGGAAATGGTTCCTATTCTGTGGGAACACCTTCCCTGTCTCCTCTCTCAGTGGTGTGTTCCTTGTGGCTTCTGTACTTGCTGGCATGTCAGTCTGTCCCCCAAGCTTGAATATCTGGAGATAATGCAGATGTTGTCATTGCTCGAGGACCTGGGAGTGCACCTGTCAGTCTAAGATGTATGTTACTAGGAAGCTGTCTTTGACCTCACAGAGCATGAGTGTAGAAGCTGAGGACTTCAGTCCTCTGACCCATTTCAGAGACTGTTCAACTCTGGCCTAGGCCTCTGCCCATAAAGTGTCACAACTTCATGGTGAGATAATTAACGGCAGGTTGTCTGTTTGTCACTGATTGTGATATGAATGGGCAGTATCACAGCAATCCCCCTCCCAAAAGAAAAAAATAACATGTGTAGTTTTCCTTTTGAAAGTCCTGGGATGTTTCTTAAAGAAGAAGATGACAGGCATGGATGGGAGCACCTGAATGAGCAGCCCTGATTGGCTGTTTTTCCCTGCGGTGCCTGAGCAGCCTATTTCAGTAATACCTAGTGGGATGGCTGATAGGGAGGGATTCCAGAAGTGTTCATTTCCTGCAGCATATTGTTCAGGATGATGGTATAGCAGTGCATAGGAGCTGGTTGGTAAATACAAGAAGAGTCGAGTTTCCTCCATCACCTAAGACACAGCTAAATGAATCTTCATCACTAGGTGGGAGGGAGAAGGGTGGGGAGACCTTCAGCTGCTTCAGAAGGAGGGGGGCGCTGAGATATTTACTGATGTCAGCTAATGTCTCTGGCCTCTGGGTGTCCCTGTAGGCCTTAGGAAGGCAGCCTTTCGGGAAGTCAGCTGAATAATGGTCCTGTTCCTGCTCTTAATATTGATTTAAATGTGCAGCTTGAAGAGAAGTGGGTTGTACTTAGTCCAGAAGCCTCATGTCTGTGAGGCCTGAATTCTCACTAACAGCCTGTCCCCTCCCTTCCCAAGACGTAGCACTGATGACAACATGTAACCAGCATTGTGGCTGAACTGTGAGGTTTTCAGTCACCTTAACTCCTGGCAACAGAATGTTTTGCCTTAGTCTCCAGATTATTTTCAACTTTAATTTGATTCATTTCTACATAGATAACATATGTGCATAGAACAAAAGTCTCTTCCCACCCCTGCCTGCCACCACCCAGGTCCCTTCCCCGAAGACAAACAATATAATCATTTTCTAAAGGAACCTTTTGGGGGATCTCCAGATTTTTATTTAAAGGAATAATCAGAGTGTTGACCCTCACTGTCTTTTAACCTCCTTCCTCTGATTGCTCCACTGTGGAAAAAACTCAGCTGCTGAAGGAAATAATGTCCCTTAAAGATTGTCATTGCTCTGGGGATAAAAATATATGTTTATAAAAAATAAAAAATAAAAAAAAAAAAGATTGTCATTGCTAGTTTAATTTAATCATAAAAGCATTGCAGTTCCTATAGTGGAGGGGATGGTGGAGGAAAGTAGTATAAAAGGTTTTAGTTTTGCTAAAGATGATCCTGATTTTCCTACTATTCCTTAGAAAACAATTTTAGCAGGAAGGAAAATACTCTAAGGTAAATAGACCAGACAGCAGCACACGCTAGCCCTTTCCTCTTCAATGTAAGAGAATCTCGTCTCTGCATTTCAGACACTCCTAGGTTGATTTGGACGATGGGCTTACTTGGAGACTTTTCTTAAAATGTCTTGTCAGGAAAGCTAATTCCCGACTGGAATTTCCTCCCTGCTGGACCCCCAGTCTACCTTGGGTCTGTGAGGCATTCTGCTTCTGGCTTTTGAACTGCTGGAGCAAGGAGAGTAAATTTAGAAAATCTCACTAGAAACAGGCTATAGTTTCTCCCTTGATGACTTACTGATCTCCAGTGCCATGCGAAAGGGGAAAAAATGACCTAGCCACAGTCTGACAGGGCCCTGGCAGAGGCTGTTCTCCAAAGGGTAGATACTGCTGGACACTCCACCAGCTTGAGATGAGAAACAGTATGTTGTCTTCCTTACAGTTTGAGATACCATAGAGTTTGCTTGATTGTGTTCATTGACTGTTGGCGCTCTTGAACTTACCTGAGTTTTTCCTAATGCTTCCCCCATCCTCCCTCCTCACCACCTTGCCTGGACACTAGTTTGCACAAGTAAGACCATTCGATGCTTCTTCTCTGCATGTTTTTTTTTTCATCTGCCATCTCGCATGCAATGCTCTGTCACTGTACTATTGTTGTAGCTAATCGTTTTGAATTCTGTCGAGTCCCTAGCTGGGTCATTAAGGGGCCTATTGGCCTTATGTTTAAAAATCATTAATCAAGGTTTGGAAGTATAAATCTGATTCATGAGTCATTGTCTCTTTCCCTTGTGAGGTCTGCAGAATAAAACTGTCCAATGGAGGATGGAATAGAAACATGGAGGCTAGGAATGCTTTTGCATATGAGGCATTTAGGGGCTGGAGTTAGAAGGGGTTGGCTTTCTCCTCCTCAGACTGAAATGAATTAAGAGAAAAGAAGTAACTGTTAGCCATCCTAGACAAGGGTAGAGAACAAGGGGGACAGTCACAGTCCTCACTTCTTAGCTGTGTGTAGACTATCCCTGGGAAATACTCATTTTAATGTTCCCTGTGTTAAGCCTTTAGATAAAAGTAAATGGGATGGGAAAGGAGTGTTACATGTAATTTTAAGGTAGTAACTTGGATTATTTGTGCTTTCACGAGTCTTTTTGTTTCTGTACCCCTCCTTTAGGAATGGGTGGATGGTCAGCATTATGTTGATCCATCCTGGACAGTTTTCTTCTACAGCATTCTCCAACTTCCTTGTCAGCATGGTTCTGAAGTCCCCCTGGCTGCAGTGTTGGCAAGGAGCCTTAACGGGCTCAGAGAACAGCAGTGGCCTCTTTCCCTTTCTGATCTAGACCTCAGGTCTTGCCCTCTGAGGCACAGCCATTTAGCCAAACAGCCCTGGGGAGTCAGGGGGTCCATTAGTGAGAGGGACTGGGAGTCATGTACCAGGTAAACTGGTACCTGGGATCAGGGCACTTGGAATTTTTCAGTCAAGGTGGCTGGGTGGACTGTTTCTGTGATGACTGTTAATACTCCAGGTTATAGGAATTATGCCTAAAAGCTCATCATCCCACAGTGCCCCCAAAGGACAGACCTGGAGGTGGTGTATACGGTTTACAGACTAATATGCCACTTTTCCTTTTCTTTGGTTTTCTATCCTCCCCCACTCTGCTTGTTCCTCATGATTTGAATTTGAACTTATAGCTCATTGTCTCTCTCTCCTTGAGTTTCTCCCAGGCTGGTTTTAGCTTGGTGGGGCAAATAAGAGAAAGGTAGTGTGTGTGTGCCTCCCCTTGTGTGTTCGCCTGTGTGCGCCTGTGAGTGCTTATACTCCCTCTGTGCAGAGACCTCCCAGTGTAGACCCACAGGGTCTGGATCTGCCTTGACCCTGATCTGAAGTAGGAGTCTTGGCTTAACTGGGCCCTAGCATCAGACAGGGGATGGAGAGGTGGAGGCTCAGGCGTTTCTAGGTGAAATCTCTGAGGCAGGAAGCACTTGTCTTTGTCCCACCGCGCATTGTCATATATACATAACCATCTTTAAGCTTCCACGATTCTGCGTGCCCATCAGTAGAGCTCCTGGAGAGGCAGGGCGTAACACTAGATTTCCCTCCTGGTCGTTCTGTACTCGTCTTGCCTAAAAGCCAGAGCCTTGTCTGTGTATCTGGACTAAAAGAAGGCCTCTTTGGAGTACTCTCACCTTTCCCCCTTTTCCATGCTCTAACCTCTGTGAATCTTGTGAGCAGAAGGTGGAAGAAACATATTCTGCACATGGGCTGGGACCTATGAATCTTGGTATCCTCTGGGTTCTTTGTGCTCACACGTCATAGCAGAATTGCTCTGGTTCCCCTGGGGCTGTGGGGGTAGTTACCAACTAATCAAGGTGGATGCAAACACACTGGACTATCCGAGGGGCCGGAACGTGCCCTGCCTCTCCTCTGGCAGTGGAGAGCGAGAACGGGTGCTTCATGTTTCCTGACACTCACCATCTCCTGACATATTTTGTTCTGCTTAACCTTAAGTCCTGTCACGCTACCCTTACGGGCACCCTCATTGCAACCAGTTCCACCATCCAGACATCTCATTCTTCAAGACTAGAGAAGCCAAGAGACAGTGAGACTTGAACCATGAAGTCTCCCCTTGAGAAGGACTAAGAAGCCCCTCAGTCAGCTTCGTGTCCTTAGAGTCACCACAGCCTCTGCTTCACATTCTGCCTTGTCTGCCCCCACCCCCACTTTCCTGTTCCTGCCACTAGCTTGCACCATCTCACTAGTTCTCAGATAATCTTACATTGCTTCTAATGGCAGAGTTTCATGACATTCTCACCACCAGAGAGGAAAGGGTCCCAAGGTCTTCTTTCTCTTGGGGTACGTAGTGGCTCCAGCTGAAACTTCTGGGCCCCCAAATTTTGCTAGGCTCCCCTGGGCCCTATGGTGCAGTGTGTTTGAAGCTATCATATAGTGCATGTGACAATTTGCTAATAACAATTTTGTCTTTTTTTTCCCCTCCCTCACCCCCATTTCCCCACTCCCTTTCCTTTTAACTCTTTTGATTTTCTCACCTCTGGGGAAAACCACCAGGAGCTGGTAAGAAGCCTGACCTTTCATCTGCTTTTTAATGGGGTGTGCTGTGATGGGCAGTTGTTTCTCTGTCCTTTTGTCTCTGCTAAATCTTTAATCCCTCTATCCAGCCCCACCTCCCGGCAACAGCCTTTTCCCATCTTATGAATCACTGTAGTGACACTGCCCCCAGCCCATGCCCCCAGATCTCTGAGGCACTGGTGGAATGGGTGCCACTGGAGGACAGAAGGGTGCTGGCCATCTGAGTCTCTGGGACCACATCCTTGGAGAGGCTCTAAGGAGATGCCAGTGTCGGGCAGCTCTCCTGACCCAGACCATGATCCAAAGTGGAAAGAGTGAGATGAAAGTGCTATTAATTCCCGCCACTGTCCAGGACCTCTGAGGCCCACACTTTGTACATTGACCCTTTTCTACTCAACCAACCCCTTACCTACTTAGGAAAGTAGCTTCTCATCAGCAAAGTGCCTGGCCCATAATGAGGGTATTAATAGATGGCAGCCATGATTAATTTCCTTCCTTGGTCTATAGACTATGCTTCCCATTTGTCTTTTTAGGAGGATTTTTTTTTTTTTTTTAAGATTTTATTTATTTGTCAGAGAGAGAGAGGGAGAGAGCGAGCACAGGCAGACGGAATGGCAGGCAGAGGCAGAGGGAGAAGCAGGCTCCCTGCTGAGCAAGGAGCCCGATGTGGGACTCGATCCCAGGATGCTGGGATCATGACCTGAGCCAAAGGCAGCTGCTCAACCAACTGAGCCACCCAGGCGTCCCTTAAGAGGATTTTTTTAAATGGATTTCTACCTCATTGGCCTTGACTGGGGCAGTCACAGGGAGGAGTGTGAACTTAAGAGAAGGTGGTCCTCTGTCCTCTCTCCTCATTGGGAGTCCTCAGACACTTTGCAGAGGCCGGAGACCGCACAGTTATTTGGCCTGTGGGTGCTCTGGCCATACATTTCAGAGAAGATTAAAGACAGAATAATTTGGGGCTCAGTTGTTTCTTTACCCTTGCACATAGGATGTTGAGCCCTTTGGTTTTCCCTTAATCTTTAGCTGCTCAGCACTTCCCTGAAGAAGAGGTAAAGGTCAAAGTTGATGTTTTCTCCTTACTCCCTCCCTTCCCTATTTTTAAAGCTGCCACTCACACTGATTCCTTCTCTAATAGCAGATCAGAGATGAAGGATGGAGCTTCTGTCTGCTGCTCTTCATGATGCCTCTCCATTATCATTCCCTGCTCCCACCCTCAATACCCACACACAGGCAGAGACTCTCTGACCAGTCCTGGCTGCATGTTAGAATCAGCTGGGTAGCTTTTCAGCCGGCCTACTCTCCTGACCCTACCCCAGAACAATAATGAAATCAAAATCTACAGAGAACCCAGGCCTTTTTTCCACTTTTTTTAAAATTTTAATTTATTTTTAATTTACATTTTGTAAGTGGTGCAAATACATGGGCAGGGTTGAGAACTGTTGTTCTAGTTAAAGGCAAGAAGACTCACTTTGCCAGCTGCCTTCTATAGAAGGTGGAGCTGTCGTCCCCCAATAGCACAAGATCCTCGGGCCTCCCTCCCCCTCTTTCACGAGGACAGTGAGAGCTGCTGGACTGCTGACAAGGGAAGGAGATGTGTAAAGTGCCTGGTCTTGGTGTAGTTACTGGAATCTGAACAGCCAGTCAGTATCTAGTAAGGAGGGAACCACTCTGCTAGGGTAAACTCTCTTTATTACACTCTTCCCCATGCTCCCTGCTAAGGAGAGAGCTTCAGTGCTTGATACAAGAGCAGAGGGTGCAGGGAGAAGAGGCGGGTGCTGTGGCTTCTCTTCGAGAGGCTTCTCTCTGAGAAGCTGCTGGGCTACTTCCATGTCAGGATATAGGCGTGGCCCTCACCCGGGCGTCCTTTTGGCAAGCAGGTAGTGCTTATGCTTATTGTTTCTAAGACATCCCTTAAAAAATATATAGTAATCTTTTGCCTCTTCTCTCTGCATCCTGAACTCCCCAGCCTAATGGCAGCCTTGGCACTGGACTGCTGGTCATGTCCTCTCCCAGCCTTACTTTTGTATCTCAGAGCTGGTATCTTCCCTTCAGCAGCATATTCACCGTCAGAGTTAGCAGCTGGAATGTCTGCCACTCTTCCTCTTTCCTCCCAGCAAGGATGGGAGGTTAGCTTGAAATGTCCATCCTCAGCAACAGGGAGATTTACTTTTGGGAGGGGGGCGTTCAGAGAGGTCAGGCTAGTTTCTTGGCCTGAGTTCATGGTGTGTGCTAGGTAACTGGGAGGGCCCCAGTGGGTGGGGTGGGGGGTGAGGGGGAGGCTTATGTACAGAGTGGGTGGGGAGGTTATGCTACCTCTGTTCCTTGAATCAGGGTGTTAATATTTATACAACTGAGACTCCCAATTTACCAGGAAGCTTCCGTTCCCTAGGTTGAGCCTGGGTCAGCAACTTGGAGTGGAGCCGCCCTTTTCTTCTCTTGGGAATGTGGGGCCCAATCTCCTCTAGTGGTTTGGGGGTTTTGTGGGGTCAGGGAAGTCTAGGGTGAGAATGAATCTGCCCCTGGCCTGAACTCCCTGTTCCTGCAGGAGGAGCTGACGAGCACAAGTGTGGAGCACATCATTGTCAATCCCAATGCCGCCTATGACAAGTTCAAAGACAAGAGAGTGGGGACAAAGGGACTTGGTGAGACTGGGCTGGAAACTGGATGGGGGGAGGTCTGTCCTTGGGCCATAGTGGCATGCTTTGGGGGAGAAGGTCTTCATGGAGATCTTTCATGGTAGCCCCGACAGTCACCTGAGACCGTGACTGCCCTGGGCCTAGATCAGGCCCTCAATTCCATCTTCTTTTCTTGGCAGATTTCTCAGATCGTATTGGAAAAACCAAGAGAACAGGATATGAATCTGGAGAATATGAGCTGGTTTGTTGTGTGTGTGTGTTGATGGTGATGGTGCCGTGATCCTGGTTAGGAGGGACATCAAGGGACACAGTCAGGCTTCTGGGTTTTTCTCTCTTTGGGGTTCCCGAGAAACCCAACAGGACACAGTTGAGGATGCTTAGTCCCCCTGCTGTTTGCTCTGGAGAGTCTCCAGGCCTCCAGTTATTTTGTACCAGGTTGTTCTGTACCAGGCATTCTGAGTTGGATGGGATATCCTTACAACCTAAGCTCAGGGTTTGGATAAATTCTTGAGGAGGCTCCCTGTACCAAGGGATTTAACCTCACTATATGTGCTTGCTGTCTAGCTTGGAGAGGGCCTGGGAGTGAAGGAGACACCGCAACAAAAGTACCAGCGACTATTGCACGAGGTCCAGGAGCTGACAACTGAAGTTGAGAAAATCAAGGTACTTGTAAACTCCCTTCTCTTCTTTGTGCCCTGACTTACATAGCAGAGTAGGACCTCACAGCAGGAGGAAAAAGGTTCCCAAGGCTCCTTGGTAAGGAAGCTGGGGTTCCTAGGTTTAGGGGTATAAATAGATCTATATTCAGTACCATAGGTGGGTAAGAACCATCCAGTAACTTCCAGCCACAGCCATTCTTAAGGGCCTTGATCCTTTTTTCTGTTGTTGTTGTTGTTGTTGTTAAGATTGTATTTATTTGAGAGAGAGAGAGAGCAAGTGCGCGCATGAGCAGAGAAAGGGGCGAAGGGAGAAGCAGACTCCCCACTGAGCAGGGAGCCAGGCTCTGAGGTCAGTCCCAGGACTCTGGGATCATGGCCTGAGCCGAAGGCAGACACTTAACTGACTGAGCCATCTAGGCACCCCCTTTTTCTGGTCTTGATTGCCCTGGCCACCCCTCATTGTCTGCTTCTTCTCATACCAGGCAATGGTGAAGGAGTCCGCCACTGAAGAGAAGCTGACCCCCGTGGTGTTGGCTAAACAGCTGGCTGCCCTGAAGCAGCAGCTAGTTGCTTCCCACCTGGAGAAGCTGCTGGGACCAGATGCAGCCATCAACCTTACTGACCCTGATGGAGCTCTGGCTAAGTGGGTGTCCTGCTTTGTTGGGAAATCATTGCTGCCTGGGGCATAGGGTCACTCAGCCAGGTATTGGCCAGGATACTAAGGGGAGAGGTACCCTAGCTGTTCCTTAATGCTGAGCGCAAGGCAGAAATGAGAGAGGGCTGGGCTTGCCCACATCCTTCAAGTTCTAGTCTTATTACTTGGTCTTCTGTCCCAGGCGCCTGCTTCTGCAGCTGGAGGCAACCAAAAACAGCAAAGGAACCGGTTCAGGGGGAAAGACCACCAGTGGTACTCTTGTAGATAGTAGCCTTGTCACTTATGAACTACATTCTCGGCCTGAACAGGACAAGTTCTCTCAAGCTGCCAAAGTAAGTATGTATGGTTGGTTGGGGGGCTGGGGTAGCATGGCCCTGAAGACTTTCCTACCTCCCTCCAGGGGATCAGATATCAGGGTGCTGGGAATGCTTCCGATTCCTCTTGATGTTTCGTTCTCCATGTTTCCCTCACCCATCTACTTTCAAGATTTTAAGAATGTGATCAGGCTGTGTTCCAGAGAAAGTGGTCCCTTGGCAGAGTGGAGAGGAGGAGGGAGGGGAATGGCAAGCGGACAAGCAGAGAAGAGTGGGATGTTAGTGCCTGCTGCAGCGGCAGGCAGGCGGGTGGCGAGTTTCACTCCCTTCCTCGTCCTAGGTTGCAGAACTTGAGAAGCGCCTGACAGAGCTGGAAGCAACTGTACGCTGTGATCAGGATGCTCAGGTTAGGTGCTCTCCTTTACTGAGTCTGACCTTGCATCCTGCGCCCTCTTCCCTGACACTCAGAGCATTCCACAGAACCCCGGGGAGAGTGGGAAGGTCTTCATTTATCAGATCAGCCAGTGGGTTGCCGGCTAGACCTGGGAAGGATGGGAGACAGTAGTAATTGTGAGGAGACACAAGAACCACTGATTTCTTTCCTCCTCTTCCCCGCCAGAATCCCCTTTCAGCAGGTGTTCAGGGAGCCTGTCTCATGGTGAGTATACAAGGAACCAGAGTGTTGGATTACAGAGGAGATAGTGAGGTTGGGTTTGTGGGTCCATAGCTGTATATTAATCACCTCCAGTGGAATACAGTGGCGTATTCCTCGTGGCGTCTTCCTAGTCTGATCCTTTCCCCTCTATGAATTTTGTCCCAACCTCCACCCCCAGGAGACTGTAGAACTGCTGCAAGCAAAGGTGAATGCCCTGGACCTTGCAGTTTTGGACCAAGTGGAGGCTCGGCTACAGGTATTAAATGGAGGGCAAACTGGATTACAGGTAGCTTGGGACTTCAGAAACCCTGGGTGCCCTATCGACCTTGAAGTCTGTGTTTTCAGAGTGTCCTGGGAAAGGTGAATGAGATTGCCAAGCATAAAGCTTCTGTAGAAGATGCAGATACACAAAGCAAGGTCAGGAAGAGCCCTTCCCCCCAGTTCTGTATCCTTTCCTGTTCCCTCTTGTTTTTTGAGTCCTTCTGGTGGTCTTACCTGAGCTTGAGAGGTGCTGTCTTCATAAGCTCTTACCAGCTGAGACAGTGAGGGGCCTGCCCTCACCCACCCAGGTGGTCGTTGTGTACCTCACTTGGCCATCCCCTTAGGGCCCTGTCCTGTCCCCACCAGGTGCACCAGCTATACGACACCGTACAGCGCTGGAGCCCCATCGCCTCCACCCTTCCAGAGCTGGTGCAGAGACTTGTCACCATCAAGCAACTGCATGAGCAAGGTGGGAGGCCTGCTGCCGGGGGGGAGGGGAGAGGAATTGGACAGCGGGCAGCTTTTGTTTCCTCCCCTCTTGTTGTGGATTCTGATGTCATCCATACCTTCTCTACCTTCTTTTGTAGCCATGCAGTTCGGTCAGCTCCTGACCCACTTGGATACCACACAGCAAATGATTGCTAGCTCCCTCAAGGACAACACCACCCTCCTGACCCAGGTGTGTGCCCCTTTATTGGTCTGTTGCTTCTGTTCTCTAGCAGCCTGGGTTCTGCCTTGGCCCAGGTTGTAACAGGACGTGGCAGGGGCTTGGTTTGAGTCTCTACTGTTTGTCAGTGGTTGTGGGACCTTTGACAACTTACTTAACCTGTGAACTTCCATCTTACCATCTGGAAAACTGTACCTACCTCAGGGTTGTATGGATTAGGTGAAATACTGTGAGTGAATTGTTAGAGTTCCAGTGAACCTGTTTTTCCTACAGCACCTACCCAGTCCCTCTACAGTCTCAGCTTAGCTTTCCCCTCCCTGGGTCCTCAGCCAGATGTGCTTGTATCCAGAGCACAGCACACTGGGAGGAGTATGGACTCTGAAATGAACAGCAGGCTCCAATCTTGTTTTACCGCTTCCTCTTCTCTGACACTGGGTAGTGAACTTCACCTTCATTCTTAGCAGTGCCCAGCACATGGTCCTCAGTTTCTCTTGGAGGCACTGTTTTCAGTGCTGAGGGCAGAATTACAGTGGAGAGACCCAACACCACAGGACCATCAGATGAATGAAGAAATATATAAAGTATAATATGTTCTGCCTCTAGAGCTGTTTTCTAAAGTTGTGAGCCAGTAAAACTCTCATTCCAGTAAAATCATACCTGTTCCTCATTATATAAAACAGACCAAAACAGCTACTATCACATGCCCACTCGGGCCCGTAAGCTATGCTTCCATTTCTTGTCTTCTCCAAAAGCATTTCTTCAAGTGCTCACCCAGGCAGGCACCTGGGCCTGATAGAGTAAAACATCTCTGTGACTTTCTAGGTGCAGAAAACCATGCGTGAGAACCTGTCCACGGTTGAGGGGAATTTTGCCAACATTGACGAGCGGATGAAGAAGCTGGGAAAGTGAGCACCTTTAGGAGATGGAGAATGGGGGTAATCCCTACCCCCTTGAACTCTGTTAACAGCTTACATAGGGTTTCCCCTTAATTATAACTCTTGCATCCCCATACCATTTGACACTGGGGGCAAAGGGGTTCTTCTTGCATGTGGGGTTTACACCCCTCCTCCGAGGAATACAGAGTGGTAGCTGGGGGACATTAGATAGTGGTCTCCCCTCAGACCCCGGGGATGTGGGCCTTGCCACATGCCAGCTCCTGTCCAGTACTGCTTTGCTTGGGGCGGGGCAGGATTGGGTCCTGTCCTCCAGCACAGCTCCCCTGGCTGGTTGCAGTTCTGTACAACTGTTTCTGACCATTAAATGCTGTTGTACTCTGTGTGGCCCCTGCTGTTGTTTCCTGGGGAAGAGGCAGCACTGAGACAGACCTCCACAGCCTAATAGGCAGCCTCAGCCCCTCTCTGCTACGAGAGGATTTAAACTGTAACCTGCTCTTACTAAAGAACTAAGGAAAAAATGAGTACAGAGTCAGAGCCAGAGTTTCAAAATATTCTCATCTGTTAAATTAAGAGTGTCTCCCATAGAAAAGCAGTGGAGGCCCCACAGGGCAAGTACAAAACAGAATTAAAACTCCCAAGGGTCTTGTCTTTACAAAAGAAAAGGCAGGAGGCAGCCCCTGGACAGCGGGTCGTGCTGGCCGCTCCGGTTGGACCACGTTGCATAATCCTCGGTCGCATCATCACAACGTCTCTGAGCATTCCGATGGGGGAGAAGGGGCAGTGTAGTGTGTGTGGGAGGAGAGGCCCAGTGGGCTCTCTGTGCCCCCTTACCCCCTTTTAGATCCCAGAGGAAAGTAGAGGGAAGCTGGCTACACCTTGAAATGAGGCTATGTGTTTCAAACCTGGGGACAGGGGTAAGAGGGGGATCTGTGCTTTGAGCAACCTGAGCCAGAGGCAGAGGGGTGTTGGAGGGGTGAGGGGGGAATGCATGATGCTTATTGCTTTGTACCTTTCACTGGGAAGGAGGGCAGCAGCCAACAGTAGCTCACAGGTTTGTAAACTGAGCCTGCTGGCTTCAAGAAGGGAGGCAATGAAGTCGAATTAAATATAAAAGAGTCATTTGTGCAAAAATAACTTAAACAAATAAAAGACCTGGGGAAGGGGGTGTTCCCCTTAGCCTGGTGGGGAGAGGGCCATATACCACCCCCCCAGGCCTTTTCAGTGACATGGCTTTGGGGGGGAGGGGGTGAGCTTCCCTACCCCTTGCAATGGCTCAGGATGGGATTGTAGGGGAAGGGCTTGCATTTGTGCTCTGAGTGGGGAGTAGTGCCCCCACCCACTGTCCACAGGTGCAGGTGGCTGGCAGGGGCTCCCAAGGCTCAGCACTCAGCTCTCCCCAATCAGGGTCAGATCCAGCTCCAGGTATGGCTGCTAAGGGGCCAGTTTCCTCCTCTTGTTTTTGGCAGGACGGCCAGGGCGGGCCCGGGGAGGCAGAGGGACAGCCGCCTATACAAGAGGGGAAGTTGAAAGAAGTGATCAAACAGCTAGGTATCAGGAAGTCTTTTATTTTCTCCCCACTCCCTCTACTCCTCTTCTCCTGCCTCATCCCTTACAACGCCCCCCGCCAACCATGACACACACTTACGCGGGTTGTAGGGCTGGGGTCCAAGGTAACGTCCTGGCGGGAGCTACTGCTGTTCCGGGTAGGGCTGCAGTAAGGGCACGGGTGATCAGGAACGCTTCCCAAGCACCGCGTGAAGCTCAGAGTTTGGGTGGGAAACCTTCTACTTTTGGATAATAAAGGCATAATATCCCCATCCATATTTAAGTTTGTGCCTTTCTGAAAGTCAAGCCACTCGAGACATTTCTATAAACCATCAAATAGCAAAAGGCCAGGATTGGGGTAGGCCCAACACTCACTTGTATTTTCTCCTCCGGCCACGACGAGACTTTCTGACTACCCCTGGGGGCACCTGGGAAAACACAGACTGTATGTGTAGGAAAAATTAGGAAAAGGAACCGTGTTCCCAGCCTTTCCTCAGAACCCTTCAGCCCAAACCTCCATCACCCCACACTCACCTTAAGGTCCTCAGAATGGGGTCCAGGAGGGGATGGATCCTTGGGCTCAACACCCCCTTCAGCCATCTCCCCATTATGCTGCCAGTGGTGGGTCCTTCTTGGGGACCGTTCCATTTGTCCATTGAAGCCACCACGTGCCCCCCATTTGAGGGCCAGTCGGCCAGGCTCTCGCCGGCTACCGGGCTTTCGGCCCCGGCCTGGCCTGGCCTCACCATTAATGCCCCTAAGACCCCCTCCTCCCCTCCGGCCCCGTTTCCCTGACCCCCTCCCAGTGAGCAGCTCAGGGACTGGGGGGTCAGGAGAACTGTGGGGTGGGGCTAAGGCACTGAGGGGAGGCCGGGCAGGCTCTGGTTCCAGGGCTGAGGTGGGGCTCTGAGGGGGCAGACAAGGGGCTTCTGGCTGCTCTGGAGGAATCTGCAGGCAAAAAATAAAATCTTAGTCCCAAATATGGTTCCTTGTCTACTGTATCTCAAAACATCCACTTCCAATTTGGGAAAAAATTCTGTCCGCAACACCCCACCCCCCACCCCCAACACATACCCTCACCTGGAGACTCTGTAGCAGGCAGGCTAGGGGACTAGAAGCCTCTGAGAGGGGTGGAGGAGCTCCCCCCCCAGGGAGGAGCTGCAGCCCCAACTGGCCAGAGAGAAGAGGGCCAGGAGGCTGCAACAGGCTGGGGAGGGCTCCAGGGCTGCTGGTCAGCGAAGACAGATCACCTATGGAGAAGCTGTAAGGTCAGGCATCTCCCTCTGCAACCCAACCCGGCTAGGCTGAACAGACCCTATTTACCTCTTAGGTTTAACCCCAGGATCAAAAACTCCTCCCCAAGTCATCCAGCTTCTCCTCTACTTCCTTTTTTTCTCTTTCACACCAGTTTTCCCTCAGACTCACCCAGCAGGCTGGCACTCAGCAGAGGGCTAAGGAGTTGGGGGGGTCTCCCTGAGTTGGAGGGGGCCTTGCCCAGAGAGGAGGCCCCCGGGTCAGTAGTTGCCGTGGTGACACTGGAGGTAGGTGGTCCAGGTTGGGGGGCACTCAGGACACAGGGCTAAGAACAAAGACCAATTATGACACTATGTGAAATAGTTCATAAACATACACTACTTTCACATATACGATCTCACTGAAGCCTCACGTGAAGTAGGCCACGCTTATTAAATACAGACCCAGTTCCTGCAGCCATCCTACCCCCAGCCAAGAACTAAGCCCTCCCCAAAGGCCCTGAGGAAGAGCTCAGGCATGAAACCGAAAGCCTTTGATTCCCAGCTCCCATCCCTGATTCTACCTCTTGTTCTGTCCCACCCACTCACCCCCTATCCTCACCTGGGGGGTTGTCCCCGAGGGGGGATCCAGGCTGGCAGCCAGCAGCGCAGAATTTAAAGCTATGAGGGTGGGGGGGGCTGAAAGTGGGGGGAACAGTAGGGGGGGCAGGTCTCCCAAACCTGAAAATGTCTCCCCACTTGGACCCCCAGCTCCCTCTGCAGATCCCTCCCCATCCCCAGCTGTGGGGCCCAGGGCCAACAGGGGCAGGAAAGAGGCAAGGAGGTTGCTAGGAGGTGCAGAAGGGGGTGGAAGAAGGTCTGAAGGGGCTGGTGGAAGCAGTGAAGCCACCAAAAGCGAAGGCCCTTCAGGCTCGCCTGGGGCTAGGGGAGGGCCAGGTCCCCCTGGTGGGGGTAGCAGAGGCTCAGGGGGAGGTTGTCCCCCTCCCCCAGCCAGCACACCAAATAAACTGTGGCTGAGCAATGGAGAAGGTGGAGGCTGCCCCAGACTCAGAGGGAGAGGCAAGGCCCCTAGCATCCCAGGAAAGCCGGCTCCACTCAGCGCCAGGCCCTGCTCAGGACTAGGGAAAGGGAGAGCCTCCCCACCAGCTAGGGGAGGCAGAGGGCAGGCTGGGCCCGCCCCCATCCCAAGCCCTTCAGATGGGCTTTGAAGCACAGGGCTGGGGACCAGGGGGGCTTTGGAGGCAGCTGGTGGGGCAGGGGCACCTGCAAAGGAAAAGAGAAATTCAGCTCAAGGGAGGACCTTTCTCCCAGCATCCAAAGAACCCAACCTTCCTGCCTCCAACCCAGAAAACCACCAAAGAGCTCTCTAAACTCCCCTAAGTGCTTTGGCTGCCTTTTTCCACAGGGAGAGGAGGAAGAGCTCTACCACACTCACGTACCTGGCACACTGCTGAGGCTGCCACTGGTGGTCCCAGGCAGGGAGGGCGGGATAGGGTGCCTGGGCTGGGGAGGGCTCCCTGAGGAGAGGGTTGGGGGAGGAGGAAGGTGTGCATCTGACCCCAAAAGGTTAAAGCTTCCATCAGAATGGGAAGGGCCAGGGGTGGGGAGTCCCAGCAGGGACAGCACAGAAGGGAGAATCGGTTGGGATGGCTCAGGGAGAGGAAATGGTTGGGGGACAGGAGCAGGGGCCCGAGGACGGCTCCTTCTAGGGGCTTGAGGGCCTCCCCCTTCTAGCAATCGCAGTACAGTTGGGGGTCTGCGGGGACGACGCTGAGAGGGACGAGGTGATGAGGAGTGGGAAGCGGAGGGTGTCTGGGCACGGGGCCTTCGGCCCTGTAAAGTGCTGGGAGGGGGGAGCGGGGGATGCTGTGCCTTGGCCGCTGCAGAAAGTAGGCTGCTAGCAAGGAAGGGAGGTGCCCCGGGCCCCTCCACCGTGGGGGCCCCTCCTAGGGGTCCCAAGACCAGGGGCAGGTGCATAGTGGCTGAAGACACTGGTGGCTGAGTGGCAGGACCAGGGGGGCCAGGGGGACCAGGGAGATTATTGCTTGGGGGCAGAGGAGGGGGCGTTAAGGCATCACTACAGTGGAAGAGAGAAGGGTCCGAAGGTGGTGAGGAGGAGGCATGGGGGGCTGGAGAAGAGCCCAGGTCAGGGGGCACCAGGCTGGAGCGGAGGGCAGCTCCCCAGTTGTAGGAGGGAGCATTGAGGCTGATAGCAGGTTGAGGAGGTGGGGCTGGAGAGGGAGCATTGCCCCTTGGGAGGAAACAGGGGCTGCTGCCTCCAGAGGGGATTGGGTCAGGAAGCCTTGGTGGTGGGAAAAGCCCCCCAGGGCCTGCTAGAGGGGGGAAGGCCTGTGAAACTGAGGGTGGTTCTGGGGGAAGGGAGCCAGGACCCCCACTAAGTGGAGTTGGAGGAGGGACTCGACAGGGAGGGAGGGCAGAGGGGGGCCCTGGGGACACAGTGTGGAACATCTGGGGGCTCGCTCCCTCTCCTGCAATAAATGAGAAATGAAGGGTCAGCCTGTGGCTTCCCTTCCAACAACTTTCTTTTGTCTTCTCCATCCCATATCCCATAAACTCCCAACCTCCCTGTGCCTTCCTCTCAAGCAACTGCCCACTCCACCCTTCTCCTTGCTCCCTCTCATAGAGCTCCTCCCACCATCCCTCTTCCAGGCCCTTAAGTCTTCCTCAGTTATCCATAAAGTGAAGAAGCCTCACCAGGAGAAGAGTGTGAGCAGGTGGTCTCCATGCTGCGGTACAGAGTTGCCATGGCAACGGCTTTCCGCCGGTGGTTGCACAGCTTGGTCATGTCCTCCTCTGATGCGGGCCCCACCCCGGCCCCACCCGGGGTCACCGGGGCCAAAGGGTCAAAGTTGAAAACCTGTAAGGTGGGAGTCATGGGCAGGGCCCCTGAGAGAGTGGAAACTGGCAGAAGAGCTACCACGGTCGGTGACTTGTATTAAGTCTCTTGGCTTATCCCTGTATTCTCTGACACCCCTCACCACTCTGACCTTGGGGACATTGAGTGGACACTCCAGACCGCACTTGCAGGTCCCATCGCTGAGGAGGTAGCTCCGGGTTTGCTCCAAGGAAGACAGCTCTGTGCCACTTGGGCTGGGAGAGCACAGGGTCAGAAAAGACGGAGTTAGTTGACACTGAATCAGAAAACCATACCTAAAGGACAGTTCCTTATTCAAAGACCTTCCTAAGAAGGACACAGGATAAAGAATGTGGAAAGAGAAAGAGGCAGAACATAGTTAAAGGGCCAGACATACACAGAGCAGAAACGCTAACGAAGGAAGAACAGAGGAGAGCAACAGGGTATCAGAGAGCTGGGCGCTGAGAGGAGAAGCGGGAGAGAAAATGCAGGCACTGAAGGGCCTGGGGATAGAGCTCTGGAACTCTGAGGAGCCATACCTGATATAGCGCACAGCACCCTCTCGAACACAGCGCTGCCAGCCGATGGGGACAGATGTGGCCACAGGGCCCCCAGCTCTGTCTGCTCCACTGCTCTCATTGCCCCCATTCATTGTGTGTAATCAGCTCCCACGTGCCTGATAACACAGACATCCATGTGGGCATTAGGAGGATTAAACTGCACTGGGTACCTGAGGGAGTACTCCAGGAAGGCAAAGATTGTGGGGGGACCCAAAAGAACTCAGGGGCATGGAGAAACCCTTGGAGAGCTGGGAGAGAAATGAAGAATTCGCTGCCATCCCACTGTGGCTACCTGAACATCTCTGCAAACATTGTGGGGTCCAGTCTAAAGCCGGGGCCTCCGGCTTAGCCCACACCTGCAACACAGGAAAGAGAAGAGACTGTCAGAAACCTGCCCAACGCAGAAGAGAACCAAAGCCCAGGACACTCTCAAGGGTAAGATCCTTAACCCTCTGAGGTAAGTGCACACACAGATCTCAGGGATCTGCTGGCTGAGTCCACAACCATCCTTTCCATATACAGGCCCTAGGAAGCAGAGGATCAAAGCCTCAACTCCCAGGGACCAGGGAATCAGAGCCCAATCCCTAGACATAAAGGGCAAGGCCTCTTTGTCCCATCAGAGCCAGAAGACTTCACCCTGGAGTATGGGCAAATTCCCATAACGCCAAGACACTAGGAAGTTTCCTAGAGTCTGGGCCCCTGCTGTTCCCTACCCCCAGGAAGATCATATAAAAAGTACAGATTGCCCCACAGCTCACCAGGCAATTGCCCAACTGCCCTCTGGGGTGGTACCAACGGAACCCCCCATGCCTGCTCCATTAGACAATCACTGATCTAGTTCATTTGGATTTTCTTAAGAAAGGCTGGAATTATAGCTGTCTTCTCCCAGAGTCGAGAAGCTCCTGATTTCTCCCCAAGCCTCAGCAGGGGGATTCAGCACCTCCTACCCCACTGGCTTCAGACTGGCTCCCAAAGGGACTCTCCTCTGATATGTGGGGACGCCCCCCCCAACCCTGCAAGTATCCTCTCCAACCTCACCATCGCTCCTACCCTACACAGGCGGCTTCTAAACTTTCCCTCTCATAACAAGGCGCCCTGTCACCCAGCCTGCTTCCCTCAGCTTGGGGAGGAGGGGAAGGCGCACGAAGTAGGAAGGAACTTGGGGAGAGGGCGGGCGGAGGGTGGGCGAAGCACTGTGGGGAGGGAGGTGAAGAAGGCAAAAGTCAAGCATTGAGAGGGAGAAACGGCGGGGGCAGGTGAGGGCGGGGGAGTGGGGATGAGGCCAGGGAAAGGGGCCGAGAGGACGCGGAGGGGGCAGAGGGTAGGGACTGGAGGGGAGGGGAGGGGGAGGGGCGGGGTGGGGGGGGGCCGGGCCCTGCACTCACCGCGGCCCATGGTTCGGCCGGCCCCGCCCTGCGCAGTCGCGGCCCAGAGGGTGAGTGGGAGGGAGTGGGAGGAGGGTCGGTGGAGCCCGAGCCTCCGGTACGGCCCCGGCCGGTCCTAGCAGGAAGCGCCGCCGCCGCCGCCGCGGATCACCGAGCGGCCTCCCGCGCATGCGCCATGGGGGCCAGGGGCAGCCCTGGGGATTCCGTTCCCAGAAGGCACCGCGCAGGCTGCTGCCGCCGCCGTCGTCGCCGCCGCCGCCACCGCCGCAGCCGCCGCCGCCGCCGCCGCTGCCCGGACGGGAGAGGGGCGGGGCCGGGCCCCCGCCCAGCGGACAACGACGAGCCAACAGGAGGGGCCGCAGTGCGCATGCGGGAGCGCGCCTACCCCTCCCCCACAACCCCCCATTAATCCCCAAGAGAACAAACACCCCACGCGGCCCCCCCCCTCCGCGGAAGGATCTGAGCCTCTTCCCAGGCCACTGGTGGCCAATCCTAGCCCTCCCCGGGGAGGGGCCCCTTCCAAAGCCACAGTCTGTTGGGGGAGCCAGGAATGTCAGGTCCGGGAGGGGCCGGCCCCAAAAGATGAAAGTCGCGACTTGCCCTGCCCCGCCCCAAAGGCTTCCCGGCTAGTGTGCTGGGACTTGACCCGCCTCCCCAGGTCAACATGTCACAACACGACCTCAGCCTGTCAAGTCACATGACCTTTGCCTGTCACTGACAACCTGGTCATGTCTTCGGGCCAGGAGAGACCATCTGGTCCAACACACCCCCCACCCCCATTTACAAAAGGGGAAATGGAGGTCTGGAGCAACGGAGCAGGCCTAGCCAAGGACCTGTCACTGTCACACCACCACCTAAACCTGCCTTCCAGCCACAACCGACCTTGTGACAGATACTATTTAATTCTGGCTGCCCCCACGAGGGTATGACAGTATATGTAACTGGCCGCCACATGGCATCTTTTTTCTACCTAATGGCTCAAGAAAAATACTTTGCATTTTTTTAATACTTTGCATTTTAAGTGGTGCTTTTCACTTTTGTTGAAGCACCCTCCAAGTTCATACTTCTCCCATTTTACCTTCACAACTCATTACTTTTATTTACAAACAAGAACGGCTGAGGCAGAGAGAAATTAGGTGGCTGGCCTAGGATCCCTGGGCAAGTGGGGGGGCAGGTGAGGCTAGAATCTGGGCTCCTGACAAACCAGTCCAAGGCAGTTGTGCGCGCAAGTGCACCCAATGTCCCAAGCAACAGGGCGCTAATGCAGCCCAAGCACCTAGGAGGCAGGAGGCTTGAGCACTGGCTCCTCACGGCAGGGAGTCACAGGACTTGCGCGTCTGGTCGGGTGAAAAGGGCGGGTCTTGATCTTTTGGTGAAGAGCACCAGAGCACCGTGGGGTGGAGGGGATGACGCGTGGGGAAACAGTGCGAATCGCATCCACTGGGCAAGGGACATGAATTCTGGCATGCTGAGGGCGCATTAGAAACTTCACCAAGATAGAAGTTAAGGGTGCTTTTCTGCGAGGAGCTGAAAATGACTATCAAAAGTATTCAAGTTCCTCGGTCCCTCTGGGGGATTTAAGGGGCTAAAAGACCTCGAGATTCTCAAGAAGAATACTCGAGAAGACGTTAGGCAGTCCTGTGGCTGGATGCAAACTTTCAAAGGAGGCTGGTTTAAAAGACCTTGTGCCTATTAAATGGGAGGGAACCAAGCAAAATGGGAGTCCCTTATGGAGAAGGTGCAACAGGGGCTAATGCCAGGTGGGCGTAATAAGAACTCCTGAGCAAGACAAGCTGCCCTGAGGCTTCTTAGGCAGCAAAGGGGCAGCCACGGTTGATAGCCGTTGAGGCCGTTGGGAGCCGGGCGCCGGCGCCCCGCCCTCTCCTCTCCCCTACACCACCACCACCCCCCGCGCCTCCCACCACCCTTGTAGTCCCCTGCGCGTGCGCGCGGAGACACAGGTTGCCAAACATTGCATCATCCCCGCCCCCCTTTCCTCCCCTCCCCCTCCTGCTCTCCCCTCCGCGCGCGCGCATGACTCACTCACCTCCTCCGCGAAGCCTCGTGACCCAAAGCCACTTCCGGGTCCAACACAGCGTCTACCACCAAGCGGGAGGGAGCGTTGGGGGCGGTGCCGCGCGGGCTTCTGAGTGGCGGATGTAAGGGGTGAGGCGGGGCCAGCGCCGGCGTGCCGCGTTCTGACTGGTAAGCTTCTGGACCCACCCCTGAGAGGAGGGCAAGACCTTCTTAAAAGATCAGTGTTCGGCGCTACCGAGGTCAGAGGCTTGAGTCTGAGACCCAGGTAATATCATGTTGAAGATGAGCGGGTGGCAGCCACAGAGCCAGAATCAGATCCGGAACCTGAGGAGAGAGGCGAGTACTGATCCCCCATCTACTTTTTACCCTCCTATTCTTGGGGAACACTGGCTGGCCCCTCAAAGTTGGGGCATATGCTTTTTAGGATGTGGCCCCACCCCTTCCCCGATGAAGTCAGCGACAGTCCGAGGGAGGGATGGGGAGCATCCTTTATTTAGGAGTGGTGCTCACAGACCTCTCTTCCTTCGGACGGTAGTGTCACCCCCACCCCTGCCCGGAGCATGGGCCTTGCTCGGTGCCATTGGGCCAAGGGGTCCGGATGCCCTCGGAAGGTTTATCATCTTCCGTTGCTGACCCCAGCCCTCCTCGTTGGGCCTGTCCGGTGGAAGGCGGAGCAACAGGACACTCCTCCACGCCGAGAGGCCTGGAAGACCATAGTTCATGACTCTGACTCCCGTTTACCACCACCAAATGCCACTACCCCTACCCTACCCCCAGTCCTGTCTCAGCCCTAGCTGGGGTGAGGGCCAGAGTGGCCACGTCGATAGCTGGGGCTCCTGGATCCTCCACAGGACAGCCATTCCACACCCTAATGAAGAAGAGAACCTTAAGGAGATTGACCCAAGACTGAGGGGAGGGGTGCCGATGGATAGGGAGCGGAGATGGGTTTTCCCATTCCCCCAGAGGTCCTTGGGCCTCCTGCACAAGAGAGCATCCTGAATTTCTTAAGTGTGGGAAGCCATTTGGGGTCTCCCCAGTGTACGGTCCTTCCCCTGAGATAGGTCCCTGCCTCTTTCCCCTTGTCCTGTCTCCTGTGTGTAACCATTGCATCAGGCCAGCCCCCTGTTTGGCTTTGCAGCCCTCTGGTCTGGGACTCCAGTGCTGATGAAAGCAGCATCCCACACACTGGAAGGCAAGGAGGTTTCCCCAGGGAGGACAGCCCTGAAGAGAAACACTCTGGGCGATATTGCATCTCCAGTCCCTAGGGATAAGCAGCTGCTGCTCTGGCTTCTGGGCTTCCTCCTCCCTTCCCTGTAAGAGACCAGGGAGAATTTGTCCGTGCTTTTCTTACAAGTTACTTATCATGCACCTACTGTGTGCCATGCATTTCAGGCCCAGGATATATCCATGAACAAGAAAATCTCTGCTCTAGCAGAGCTTACATTTCAGTGGGAAAAGGTTCACGGTGAACAAATACAAGTGCAGTGGAGAAAACCCAAGCATGGAAGGGTAGCCAGTGCTCAGGGTGGGGTTACAGTTTTACCTTGGATGGCTAGGGATTCTCTCGCATTTAAATGAGGTGACATTTAAAAGATCTAAAAAGAAGCAAGGGAGTAAGCCGCGCAGGTATGTGAAAGGAAGAGCTTTCCAGGAGAAGAAACAGCAAGAACAGAGGTCCTAGGTTGGGAGCATGGGAACGGGAAGAAACAGGAGGCCAGGTGGCTGGACTAGAGTGACTTAAGGGGGAAAGTGGTCAATGAGAAGAGTAGATTGTGTGAGGTCTGCGAAGCCATTTTAAGTACCTTAGCCTTTAATATTTGTGAAATGGGAAGTCATTGAAGGGTTTTGAACATGACAGGACCTGACAGGTTTTTAAAGGCTCATTCTGGCTTTTTGTTGGGAACGGACTTGGGGAAGTGTGGCAAGAGCAGAAACTGGGTAATCCAACGGAGAGGATAATAACTTGATCCAGATTGAAAACAATGCAACTGGGTTGTGGGTTTTTGAAGAATAAGTTTTAAAATCTAGCTGGTGGTTTGACTTGTGGGGTGTGACTGAGGAATCAGGGACAGTGCTAAGGCTTTTGACTTAAGCAAGTAGAGTTGCCATTTACTGATTTACTGACCTGGGGAAGACCATGGAAGGGAAGATGACCAAAATTTGTCTTTGGACATATTAAGTCTGAGACGCCTTTTTAGATACCCAAAAGGAGATTCAAATAGGCAATTATGTAACACAGTTGGAGGTCCCAGGAGACACCGAAACTGGAAATGTGCATTTAGAATATGTCAGGGTGTGAGTGGAATTAGAGAAATACCACTTGATTTTTTCCCTTCCCTGTAGTCCATTCCTTACCCTGGCAGGTTTGAGGCCTACCTTGAAGCCATGGAGTTGGCCATGACTTTTCTATTATGTAATTGGGACTACAAATGTCAGCCACTAAAAATAAAGGTCAGGCTCTCCTCTGTCCTTGGAAATGACTGCAAGGACCACTGACCGTCCACACCCTCAAAGACAGGAAGTGAGGAAAGACCAGCAGGAGGCTGGAAATAAAAAGAGCTGCCTCTCTCCTTCCAAAAATGGCTAACATCTGTCTTTGATCCCCACAGTGTTCCAGAAGGAAGTGTATCTTCATACATCACCACACTTGAGAGCAGGTAATTTTACCATCCCTTTCCCAAAACCAATTCTTAAGAGATGCTGCTTAGGGTCCCTGTACTGGGGCCCTACTAAGTTATGAAAACAGCTAAAGAAAACAGGAGAGGAGGATTTGAATCTGAGCAGACATTTGCTGACAGGCCACATCCATCTTCCTGGCCTGCCCCTATCTAGGTGACCAAATCACTATTCTTAGAGCATGTCCTAATTGAAAGCTGGCTGAGTGAGCAGTCATCCCCAGCAAAGTTAATTTTTTGGTCAGCCCCCATCAAGATTAGACTCACCCAGAGGACTCCCCTCACAGGAGGAGAAAGGAACACAAGATGGTCTGATAATTGCCCCCTGGAAACTACCAACAGAGTTCCTCAAGGGAGGCTCAGGACTTTTACCAGGATCCCTTAAGAATGTATGTGGTAGACCCATGCTTCTTCAAATGCCAGGCAAAAGGCAGCAAAGAGGGAATATTGATATAGACCAATTGATACATTTGACAGGGCCAAACAGTAAATATTTTGGATGCTGAGGTCTCCACTCTTACTGCATGAAGGCAGCCATAAACAATATGTAAATAAATGAATGTAGTTATGTTCCAATAAAACTGTATCTGCAAACAGG
The DNA here is from genome assembly GCF_011764305.1 of Mustela putorius furo. Lineage (NCBI taxonomy): Eukaryota > Metazoa > Chordata > Mammalia > Carnivora > Mustelidae > Mustela > Mustela putorius. The sequence continues at coordinate 2,807,997 of NW_025422127.1, read as the reverse complement.
TACCAGGCAAGTTTGCCAACCTATATAGACTATCTGATTGCTTTATGGAGTTGTTCCTCTCCCCCTGACCCCTCATCCTGAGTATGTCCTTTTCCAGAACGTGATCAAACTGCAGAGATGGCAGCTGAGTCCTTGCCTTTTTCCTTCGGGACACTGTCCAGCTGGGAGCTGGAAGCCTGGTATGAGGACCTGCAAGAAGTGCTGTCCTCAGATGAAAATGGGGGTACCTACATTTCCCCCTCTGGAAACAAGGAGGTGAGAATGTGATGACTAAAGCTAGGTGGGGGGCATTGCCCTTCGCTTCTCAACTAATACCTATCCTACCTTTTCCTCATTCCCTTGAAGGAAGAATCAGAAACCTTCACCACTCTTGACCCTGCCTCTCTGGCTTGGCTGACTGAGGAGCCAGGACCAGCAGAGGTCACAAACAGCTCCCAGAGCCCTCGCTCTCCAGATTCCAGTCAGAGCTCCCTGGCTCAGGAGGAAGAAGAAGAAGACCAGAGAAGACCCAGGAAGCGGAAACAGAGTGGTCAGTCCCCAGCTGTGGCTGGAAAGCAACGCATGAAGGAGAAAGAACAAGAGAATGAAAGGAAAGTGGCACAGCTAGCTGAAGAGAATGAACGACTCAAGCAGGAAATCGAGCGCCTGACCAGGGAGGTAGAGGCGACTCGCCGAGCTCTCATTGACCGAATGGTTAATCTGCACCAAGCATGAAGAGTTGGGACCATCATTTCCCCCTTGGGCCACCACCTACCTTTCGCAAAAGTGGCTGCTGACCATCTTTCTCCAGTGCCAATGATGTGACCCTCAACCCCATCTATTCAGGAGGCGGGAAAGCTTGGGGTAGACAACAGGAAAGGGTCTCAGCATGTATATAGAGATTGTAAATTTATTTATTACTGTCTATATCCATTAAAGTAACTTTCTATGAGCCAGCCTCTTTCACTTTTTCTTCTTGCCTTTCGGGGTTTCAAGGGGTTTCCCCTCAGCTAGAGCCAACTGTTTCTTCAGATCCAAGAGCTTAGCCACCTCAGCAGCAACCTGGTTCTTGTCTGCCTTCTGCGCTTTCAGTTCTCGGACGATGTTGCCCTAAGAGCAGAATAGGTGGGGGAAGAAGAGTAGTGAGACCAGAGAGAAGTTTTTGAGGAGTCCGTGTTTCCGCAATCCCTCGGGGCTTCCGCCGAGTACCTGTCTTGCCACTTCATCCATGAGCACTTGTACCTGCCGCGGAGCAGCTGTGGCCGCAGCCTCTACGACAACTGGCATGGGGGGCACTTGGGCCTGGAGAAGGACAACTGTTAGCACCTGCTCTGTAAACAGCCCTGGCCTCGAGTTTCACCTCACAGCTCAGGGGTGGGGGGTGGGAGGGGACAGTGATGACATTTCACTGCAAGGGCTCTTGCTGTTAACTCCCAGGAAGGAAGCAGCAGGCCCAGAAGAGGGAGAGTACTGAGAGCTACTTAGGGACCCAGACACTGTGGCTCTTGCTGGGAGGACAGAGCAGTCTGGCTTTCTCACCTGGCCTCCGCCAAAGCGCTGCCTCAAACTTTCAATCTGGTCATTTTCCAATTTTTGGAATAAGGGACTGACCTGTGAAGAAAGAATTCCATAATCATTCACTGATGAGGGAGAAACCCTGCCAGACCATACAGAGGGCCTCTCTGTCCCCAATCACTGGCATTCTGAGACTCTACATTATGTAGTTTTAGAAGAAACAAATGAGCAGATAGCTGCCGACTTGAGTAAAGAATCCAGATAAAGCACTGGCACGCACTCTGAAAGTCCAAACTATCAGCAAGGTCTAAGACTGAGGATGCTGGGCTGACAAGGGTACAGAGGTGGACTTTCTCCTCTTGTGTCAAAGGGGAAACGGCTATCCTGTATACTCCCTGCTTACTGCCTATCGGCATTATGGAGACCAGGGGACTGTGATGTTTCTTCCAAACACCTACCGAAGACCAATTAGCTTACGTGCCAGGTCCTGAGCTCTGGTGTAAAGAGCGATGATGGCACATGGGCTAGCTGATACTGGGCTTGTGAGCAATACCAAGGGCTTTCTATCAGAAACAAGCGTAAGTGCAGAGTGGGGAGGCGTGGGGTAAGGGTTCAGAGAACAGCTATGAGAGTCCTATGTCCAAGTTCTCTGACCTCAACCCAAAGGCTGCACGGCAAAGACAGGGATGCTCAGAGGCCAGCCCCTCCAGCCCTTGGACCTACTGTGCCAATCTGGTGTCCAGCTGGTAGGGTGCACAGGAAGTTTGTGAGCAGGATGCTGCAAGCCGGCAGTGGCAGCTGCAGCTGGGCCTGGATGGTGGCACTGACCGTGGGCATGTAAGGCTGCAGCATGACGGACAGCAAGGCAGCTATGTTCACTGCCAGGCCTGTCACGGTCCCGGCCCGCTGCCTGCAGAAGAAGAGATGTTAGACTTCCCAGGAGGACATGGCCCACTGCCATGTTATTCCTGTAGCCAAACTTACCTGTCAGCCTCACTGCCTTTAATCCGCTTCCAAGGCTCATTCACCTGAATGTACTGGTTGCCATGGCGAGAGATGGTTAGGATACTGCGGAGGGCCTCCCGGATCCTGGGAAGGGAGGGGCCAGGCCACAGTGTAAAGCCTGAGAGTGACCAGCGGGGGGCTGTCACCGGCTGGCACAGCTCAGGGAAGATGAGTGAGACCCAAATGCCTCCTTGCTTACCGGACCTTCTCCAGCAGCTGGTGGTAGTGCTGGAGTTCCAGGGTGACATGTGCCACCAGGCGCCGATCATCCGAAGTAAGCACCATCTCTGGCACGTAACCCCCAAAAAACTTAGACACAAACATCCCAGCTCTGGGAGGGGAATAAGGAAAGGGAAGAGAAAAAAGGAATTACTGCCCAGTCTCCTCCTAGAAATCTGACCTGATTTTCCTAATTCTCCATTCTCCCAGGAAGGACGCCTCCTGGCTCCCTCCAGTTAGAAAGCAAAGCTTAACAAATCCATTCCTTGTTCCCTCTCCCTACTAAGAATAAGAAACCTGATAAACTGAAGCAACGTCCATCTGATTTTTAAGAAAGTGATGCAAAGAACGATCAAGTTGAAATACAGGTAACTTGCTATCCAATACTCTCAGAGACGGTCTACGCAATACGGCTGACAGCCAGATGTGAGAGGGCGGGGGCCACAGAGAATGGGAACCAGCCAGCAGAAGAGTAGAGGTGGGGCTGCTGATGGAGTGTGAGCCTCGAGTAACAAAACCCCCAAAATACAGGAAGCGTCTCCCACCTCTACACTAAAATAACCCTTTTCTTCTGCCAAACTTGTCTAATGGTCTGCAAGTGAATTTTTTTGCTAGGAGAGAACACATTTCCAACTCTATAAAGAATATTAAAATGATACCAGTTTTCAAAAATTCACTTTATGGGGGCACCTGGGTGGCTCAGTGGGTTAAAGCCTCTGCCTTCAGCTCAGGTCATGATCCCAGGGTCCTGGGATCAAGCCCCAAATCGGGCTCTCTGCTCCACGGGGAGCCTGCTTCCTCCTCTCTCTCTGCCTGCCTCTCTGCCTACTTGTGATCTCGGTCTGTCAAATAAATAAATAAAATCTTTAAAAAAAAAAAAAAATTCACTTTATGACCAACTTTGCTAAAGCACACCCATACAACTGACTTCACCCAAGCAAACGTATCCTACTATGTTCCAGGATGGGGTACGATTTGCTAGAAATCCACTTTCCACATTGTCCACCCAATCCCTCACAGCTCCTGCTCATTCCCGCCTCGTCACCCCCGTCTCTCCCATCTCTCCCGCCTAGTGGAGCAGAGCTAGCCACCACTCCACCCTGCTCTGCCCCCAGCTCATCCACTAACTCTGACACACCCCCACCCAAGTCCCACCTGTTGATGAAGTTGCCCAGGTTGTTAAGCAGTTCAGAATTATTCTTGAGCAACATGTCTGTCCAAGAGAAGGCACTGTCCTGGCCCTCAGGCCGAATGTAGAGCAGATAGAAGCGCCAGATGTCAGCAGGGATCCCTGTGTCCTGGGCCATGTCACCAAACACTCCCACACCCCGGCTCTTGGAGAATTTCCCATCCTCATAATTCAGGTACTCTGGACAGAGAAGTAGAATGAGAACCATGTACTCAAATCACAACTTTCCCTCTCTGACCCATTAACTCCTCCTCTCCCTCAACCTCAACTATGGGTGTCCAGCAACATTTCTTGAGTAGCAGGCCTGCAAAGAACTTGGGGATCCCTTCCTCTCCATTTTCGACTTTTTTCCCTTTGCTTTTACTCACTACAGAATTTTAGCTTCAGACTTCTGCTTTCTTTAGGTTCTTGTTCCCTTCTTCTGGGTTAAGTTCTCATGTTCTAACTTCCTGTATCATTTCACCTCCAAACTCAAGATTGAGGACCTCTCCAGGATCTTCATTCTGGAAGGCCTCAGCCCTCATTCCCTAGAAATCCCCCCATCTTCAGTCTTCCAGGGTACCTGTAGCAATGAGGTGGCTGACCAAGGTATAGTTGTCCTCAGCTCCTAAAGCTGAACATGGAAAAACTAAGCCGTGGAAGGGAACATTGTCTTTGGCCATGAACTGATACAGGTTCACCTACAGAATACAGTTGGGAAACAAAACTCCTGAGATCTTTTTCAAAGGCCCAAGAAAGATCAGATATCCACCCCTAACCACCCAATGCACACACCCTTCCCATGGACAGGCTAAAAAAGAACTCACTTGTTCTGGGTTCTTCCACCATCTCTCCCACTGGTCTGTGTAGTTGGCTGTGATGGACAAGTAGCCAATAGTGGCATCAAACCAGACATAGAATACCTGGAGGGCCAGGAGGAAGGAGAGAGACTAGGATGAAGGAACACTGGGAGAACCTCACCAACCCAGTTTCCAACTGAAGCAAGACATAATCAACAGTCTATTCTGCTAGCTCAGGGTCTCAACCAAAAGGCAGAATAATAGGACATATGAATAAAGCATAGGGTTTTTACCTTGTCCTCAAAGCCTTTTAAGGGCACAGGGGTTCCCCATTTGAGATCTCGGGTTATGCAGCGTGGCTTGAGGCCATCCCGAAGCCAAGAACGAATAATGAACCGGGCATTGGGTGTCCAGTCACTGCCAGGTAATGTCTTCCCCAACCACTCCTCCAGTCGTTTTTCCAGCTGAGACGGCAGAGAAAGTCAGAGAGCTGATTTAGGAGAGTCTCATACTAGTTCGAGTAAGGATAAACATGTACCACCTCTCTGGAGTAGTTTAGCAATATAGAATTAAAAGACTAGTGACTGACACAGCAATTCCACTAGTAGAAATTTTTGCAATAAAAATACACGAAAGTGAGGGCGCCTGGGTGGCTCAGTGGTTTAAGCCTCTGCCTTCAGCTCGGGTCATGATCTTAGGATCCTGGGATCGAGCTCCACATTGGGCTCTCTGCTCAGTGGGGAGCCTGCTTCCCCCCTCTCTCTCTGCCTGCCTCTCTGCCTACTTGTGATCTCTGTCTATCAAATAAATAAATAAAATCTTTAAAAAAAAATACACAAAAGTGCATGGATGCATATATAAGGAAGACACTATTCATCATAGCAAAAAAATTGCAATCAACTCCTATGGTTCAGTAGAGGTTTGAAGAAATATGGTGTATCAATACAACGAAACACATTTTTTAAAAAAGATTTTATTTATTTATTTGACAGACAGAGATCACAAGTAGACAAAGAGGCAGGCAGAGAGAGAGAAAGGAGGAAGCAGGCTCCTTGGTGAGCAGAGAGCCTGATGTGGGGCTCGATCCCAGGACCCTGAGATTAAGACCTGAGCCGAAGGCAGAGGTTTTAACCCATAAGCCACCCAGGTGCCCCAACAACGAAATACTTTTAAGGCCATTAAAGAGTGAGTTAGACCTGTACATTCTGACGTGTAAAGATCTTCAAGACACGTTTATTAAGTAAAGCAAACCACAAAATACTACAGAATATAAATTCTAAAAATAATAGCATACAGATGAACAGAAGCTCAGGAAAAACCGTGAAGAAAAATATGTATCAGATGGAATTACATGGGACATCCACTTTTATACAATATTTCTACCTGGAATTTTAGAAACAAGCTTATTTCACTTTTATAAGGAGAAAAACAAAGATAAATCTGTTGGAAGGAATGGTTCATGTGATTTACGCACATAAATACCATAGCTTCTGAAGCCTGACAAGACCTCTACTGTGCACACAATGCTGGAAGGAAACACCTACAGAGGAAAATCTGGCAATAAACTACATATGCAAGTAATCACTTTCAAGGAATTGATCCTGCAGACACACTTCCAACAGTATAAAAATTCACAAGCACAAAGTTATCTGCTGCAGCATTATTTATAATCACAATTTACCGGAAACTATGAAGCAATTCTGAAATTATTTTTAGGTGTACTATAGGATCAAGGAAAGGAGTAAAGGTCAGGAGCCAGGTACTTACTGTGTTAGAAGGGAGATACAAACACGAAATAAGGGAAGTGGGGAAAGACCTCTGCAGGGATGGACTAGAATCACTGGAGTTAGTGTGAACTTCAGATGAATGCCTAACACTTTTTGGGGGAAGGGACCAGAAGCAAAGACATCCCAGTAGCAATGACCACATGCCTCGATCTGGGTCTCTAATGCCATTCTCTACTAAAATGAACCAGGGCTTTGTGGAGAAATGGTTGATTCTTAGGCTGTAATAGATGAACCTAGATACCTTGTTATGCCAGGAAATAAGGAAGCTCTTAGCTAAAAGGTGGGAGATGTCAAAAGCACACAGAGAAATGATCTTAAAGAGGCTCCTGCCAGGGGTGCCTGGGTGGCTCAGTGGGTTAAAGCCTCTGCCTTCGGCTCAGGTCATGATCCCAGGGTCCTGGAATCGAGCCCCGCATTGGGCTCTCTGCTCAGCGGGGAGCCTGCTTCCCTTCCTCTCTCTCTGCCTGCCTCTCTGCCTGCCTGTGATCTCTGTATGTCAAATAAATAAATAAAATCTTAAAAAAAAAAAAGAGGCTCCCACCAGGGTGCCTGGGTGGCTCAGCTGGTTGGGCGGCTGCCTTCAGCTCATGTCATGATCCTGGAGTCCCAGGATTGAGTCCTGCATCAGGCTCCCTGCTTGGTGGGGAGTCTACTTCTCCTGCTGACCTCTCTCCTCTCATGCTTTCTCTCTCATTCAAATAAATAAATAAATAAAATCATTTTAAAAAAAAAAAAAAAGACTCCCACCAGCCAAATGAGGGGACAATGTGGACATGAAAATTATTCATGACAGGAACCATTTGCAAACCACTGAAAACAACAGAAATCCATGAGCCCACACTGAAAATGGATAACTAATAAATGAGCAAAAGAGAAGGGTACATGTGTAGGAGTGGTAGAGTTGGAAAAGCTTCATGAAAAGCGGTTCAGGATATAAGATGATTAACTAAGGGGCACCTAGGTGGCTCAGTTGCTTAAGTGTCTGCTTTCAGCTCAGGTCATCATCCTGGGGTCCTGGGATCCAGCCCTGCAGAGGGCTCCTTGTTCAGTGGAAAACCTGCTTCTCTCTCTCCCTCTGCCACTCCCCCTGCTTGTGCTTGCTGGCTCTCTCTTAATAAATAAAATCGCCCCCCAAAACAAAAAACAAAAACAAAAAAGAATGACTAAATAAATGGATGCTAAATCTATAGAGCACTTTTAATAATGAACGGGGTATCTGTATATTTTAAAAATATACTCCCACAGATTGCTTATAAGTTGCAAAGGGAAAAATGTTAATTGAATAGTAGAGGAAATGAGTAACACCTTGACTAGACAAATTAACATCACCAGTGAGGGGGAAATGGCCATCATGTACCTCTGGAAAGAACACAATCATTTAGGTAGTATTCCAACTAAGAATGCACAACCTGAATTCAATCATGAGGAAACAGGGAACAAACCAAAATAAGGAATATTCTACTGCAGGGGGGAGGGCAGAGACCACAGTCTTAAACACTGTGAAAAGGCAAAAGATAAAGAAAGGCTGAGGAACTGTTTCACATTAAAGGAAACTAAAGAGAAAAATTAAATGCAATACATGACCATGAACTAGACTGTGTACTAAAAAAAAAAACTCTACAAAAGATATTATTGGATAACTCACAAAACCGAAATATGGTAGATCAGACAACTGTATCAATGTTAAATTTCTTGCAGTTGTTTACTATGGCTATGCAAGAATGTCTTTTTTTTCTTAGGAAATATAATTAACTATTTAAGAGTAAAGATGACATGGAACACCTGGGTGGCAGGGTCCATTAAGGGTCTGGCTCAGGCAGTGATCTCGGGATCATGGCATCAAGCCCGGCATTGGGCGCCACACTCAGCGGAGTCTGCTTGAGACTCTCTCCCCTCTCTCTGCCCCTTCTCACTGAGTGTGTACATGCTCCCTTCTCTCAACAAATAAATAAGTATTTAAAAAGAGAAAGATTAAAGAGGCTATGTATGCACACACATATGTGCAAAGACCAAGGATGTGCTAAAAAGAGCAAAATCTGAACACCTAGTAAAGCAAGGTAATGGGCACACCAGGTTCTTTATGGCGCAACTGTTTATTCTTGCAGCTCTTTTTGTGAACTTGAAATTATTTCCAAACTTAATAAGGAGGCAAATTGGAGCGCCTGGGTGGCTCAGTCATTGGGCGTCTGCCTTAGGCTCAGGTCATGATCCTGGGGTCCTGGGATAGAGCCCCCCGATCAGGCTCCCTGCTCGGTGGGAGACCTGCTTCTCCCTCTCTCACTCCCCCAGCTTGTGTTCCCTCTCTTACTCTCTCTCTCTGTCAAATAAAAAAATAAAATCTTAAAAAAAAAAAAGAAGGCAAACCTACTAATGCGGAAAATCCACTCAACACATTATAAAGTAAAAAAAGAGAGTGCAGAACCATATGAATGCCATGATCTAATTTATATTAGGAAAAAGAAAAAAACAGGAAAATAGTTTCATATGCATGTTTACTTGCATAGACACAAAGAAAAATGAGCAGTAGTTAGTATCTCTGGGCAATGGGCCTGGGCCTTGCATTCTGTCCCCTTTAATCTGTTATGCCTTTTTTACAGTAAGCCTATATATTTTTAAAAGGGAAATTAAAAACATTCATGCATGGCTTGGTACAGATCTGTGGCTGAGGCAGAGGAAGCCAAAGAGGCTATGCAGACTAGCTTGAGGCAAAGGCCCACTTACCTTAGGCAGGTCCAGGAACAGGTGCCTAGAGGACTTCACCACAGGGCAGGACCGACAGACTTTACACTGAGGCTTCTGTAAAAGAAATTCAAGGGAAGGGGTGATCCAAGGTGAGGTAGGATCAGGACTTCAGGCCAAAGGGAGCTGTGCAGCAAGGAGGGACGCACAAAGGGATGAGCTCCCCAGTAAGCCATCTCACTGAGCTTCATGCTTTCTTGGGCCTTCTGTGAACTTGAAGACTCAAGTCCACAGAGCACAGCATTTGCTGCTCAGAGTTTCACGACTTTGTCCTGTCACTGCAAAGAATAGGAAAAAGCATTCTTTTGAGCACAGGCTAAGTAAAGAGCACTGCACTGTAAGCAGCTGTGTGAGGGAAGGAAGGAGTGGAGACACACAGTTCTTCTCCCCAAGGAAGTTACAATCATGTTAGGAAGAGCAGGTCCCATGAGAAACAAGTGCAGGCCTTTCCAAAGCAAAACGTCAAGAAATAGCTATTTGGGGATGCCTGGGTGGCTCAGTTGGTTAAGCACCTGCCTCTGGCTCAGGTCATGAACTCAGGGTCCTGGGATCAAGTCCCACATTGGGCTTCCTACTCAGCAGGCAGTCTGCCTCTCTCTCTGCCTGCCACTCCCCCTGCTTGTGTGTGCACCCCCCCGGCAAATAAATAAATATTTCTTTAAAAAAAGTTATTTTCTGGGGCGCCTGGGTGGCTCAGTGGGTTAAGCCGCTGCCTTCAGCTCAGGTCATGATCTCAGGGTCCTGGGATGGAGTCCCGCATCGGGCTCTCTGCTCAGCAGGGAGCCTGCTTCCCTCTCTCTCTCTGCCTGCTTCTCCATCTACTTGTGATTTCTCTCTGTCAAATAAATAAATAAAATCTTAAAAAAAGAAGTTATTTTCTCAGCACACGCTGACTATGCAAACACTGGCGGATGACGGCAAGAGGACTCAACAGTTTGGGGGAAGGGAGGGCCAATCAATGAAAGCTTCCCAGTGAGTTTTGATCTAGGCTTTTGAATCTTTTTCTTTTTTGAGTAGACTCCATGCCCAACGTGGGGCATGTACTCAGGACCAACCCTGAGATCAAGAGGTGCAAGTTCTCCCGACTGAGCCAGCCAGGCTCCAGGCTTCTGAAGCTAGGTGATGAGAACTCTCTCAGGACCTTGTCCTGAACTCTCCAAGCCTATCTCCAACTGCTTACCTAATGCCTCTGTGTGGATGTCTGACAGGCACCACAAGGGGAACCCGGGTGTCTGTCCTTCATCGGAGCCTGCCCACATTCGTAGATGTTGCTGCTGTCCACAACAGAGGTGCATGCTAGAAACTTCCAAGTCGCCGTTTTTGTGACGGCCCCTCAGCCTAAATTCATCTATCCAGTTCTACAGAGTTTGCCTCAGAAACCTGTGTCAAATCCTTTTTCTCTTCGCATTCCTGCTGTTACCAACCTAGGCCAACCTATCATCCCATTTCTGAGCTACCACTCTGGCCTCCAAACTTGTCTCTCCCCTTCTCTCCTGCTTCCCTCCCATCCATTTTCCATGGAACAGCCTACCATCCAGCTGCCACCCTGGCTTACCAGGTCATCTGGTCACCGCTGACCTCTCTGACCTCATCTCAATCCAGCCTCCCTCTCACTGTGCTACAGCTACGCTGGCCTTCTCCCTTCTGCCTTTTCAGCTGCTTGCTGCCTCGCACACCTTCGCATTTCCTGCTCCTTCTTCTTGGAATGTTCTAAACCTCTCATCACCTGGCTTGCTCCTTCTCATTTCTTCAGTTAAACTTTCAGTTCACATGTTACGTCCTCTGACAAGCCTTCCCTAATCACCTGGCTAAAAACCTTTCCCCAGAAGCCACCGTCACAGCCTCCCAGCAGTTTGTCTTATATATACACTATTGTCTTTAGGGTTGGTCTCGTCCCCACACTAGCTAAAGATCTGTCTTATTCACTGCTACATCCCCAGCAGTCCCCAGTGACCACCCTATCATAGGGACTCAAAAAACATGTGCTGTATAAGTGAATGACTAAGTTAGCCAGTGAGTAAGCACAGAAAAGAGGAGACTTGTTTATGGAAGAGAGAAAGAACTAATTAAAAAACGCAGATCGGGGGCGCCTGGGTGGCTCAGTGGCGCCTGCCTTTGGCTCAGGTCATGATCTCAGGGTCCTAGGATCGAGCCCCGCATCAGGCTCTCTGCTTAGCAGGGAGCCTGCTTCCTCCTCTCTCTGCTGGCCTCTCTGCCTACTTGTGATCTCTGTCTGTCAAATAAATAAATAAAATCTTCAGACCACGCAGATCAGGTGGTCTGAAGCAGGAGCAAAGGTAAGGAAGCACGCCTTCATCTTGTCTATCACCTAGCACAATGCTGAGCACGTAGTAAATGCTCAGTAAGTGTCCAATGAACTGAGCGATGAGATGGGGTAAAAAGAGGCTCTGATGAGGGGTGCCTGGTTGGCTCATCTGGTTGAGAAGCTGCCTTCAATGTGGTCCATATACACTATGGAGTATTATGCCTCCATCAGAAAGGATGAATACCCAACTTTTGTGGCAACATGGACGGGACTGGAAGAGATGATGCTGAGTGAAATAAGTCAAGCAGAGAGAGTCAATTATCATATGGTTTCACTTATTTGTGTAGCATAACAAATAGCATGGAGGACAAGGGGTGTTAGAGAGGAGAAGGGAGTTGAGGGAGATTGGAAGGGGAGGTGAACCACGAGAGACTATGGACTCTGAAAAACAATCTGAGGGTTTTGAAGGGGCAGGGGGTGGGAGGTTGGGGGAACCAGGTGGTGGGTATTGGAGAGAGCACGGATTGCATAGAGCACTGGGTGTGGTGCAAAAACAATGAATAGTTACGCTGAAAATATTTAAAAAATTAAAAAAAAAATTACTAAAGATAAACATTAGAAGGGGGGGGAATTCCCTGTCAATGGATGTTTGCTTGACACATAGCTCCCTCCTTGCACTACAGAAGTGCACTTCTGAGATGCAAATAAAAATCACAATAAACCTTAAAAAAAAAAAAAAAAAAAGAAGCAGCTGCCTTCAGCTCAAGTCATGATTCCAGAGTCCCGGGATTAAGCCAGACCTTGGGCTCCCTGCTCAGTGGGGAATCTGCTTCTCCCGCTCCTCCTTCTGCTCATTCTCTCTAAAATAAATTTAAGTAATAAAATCTTAAAAAAAGGAAAAAAGAAAGAAAATAAAAAGGCACCAATGAAAGGACCTGAATGCTAAAATAAAAACTCCAAATGGGACCTCTGAACAGTCTCTGAACAACAGAGACTGTTTCCCTCCTCCTTCTTCCACGAGACCCTCCTCTCACACCTTGAGCTCAATGGCATTGATGAGCTTGCCACACTTGTCACACTGGTCACCCCGGGCCTCCTCGTAGCCACAGAAGGGACACACGCCCTCCACGAAGCGGTCAGCCAGGAAGCGGGCACAGCGTTCACACCGCAGCTGCTCCACAGTGTCTTCCAGCACGAAACCTCGGGTCAACAACCGCTGGAAGATGTCCTGCGTGATTCTGGCAAGGTGAGACAGGCAGAGGGGAGGGCCAGGTCAGAGGCAGTCAGAGGAAGGAGTGCACCCCGCCCTCCTGCTACTCCACCCAGGCCCCACATCAGTCCCAGTGTCCCAAGAATCAAGGCCCCTCAAGGCCAAGGCCATCTAGTCATCTTTAGGGAGTCCTCATGGATGACCCAGACCCCTCATATGTACTCCCCAACTCCCCTACACAATCTCTTCCCTCATCACTCTAGAAGTTAATTTATGTCTGTCAAATATAAACTTAACAGTTTTGTACTCTTCACTACCAAAAATCTCTAAAAGGACAGGATTGTACTCTTTTTTATTATGTCCCAGAATCAAAATTCATCAGTCCATCTGCTAAATTGCTTAACACTATTAAGCTGACAACCTGCCCACTACATAGTTTTTATTAAGGATGAGTATCAGGCAGAGGAAGAATGAGTGCATCTGCTATAAGCCCACATGGGAGTGGGAGGGAACGTCCCTCAAACTCCAAAGCAGCCAGGAAGAGCTGGGAGGTAGCAGAGGGAAGGCTCATAGTTCCCACGAGTCTAAGTCCTGTCTCTTCCCTTCCTCACTGCTCCTTCAGCCCCTGGGCAACTTCCGCATCTATGGAATCCCCATGCTTGGGATCCACTTCAGGGCATTATTCAGATCCTAAGTTTGGGGGCAGAGATGGGGGTGGATGTCTAAACAATACTTTTGGTTCCTTCTGTCTCCAGGACATTCTCATTGCCCCCAAACCCAGTGTTCACCCTCCATTCCTGCCTGATTACAGGAAACCTACTTGGTCTGCTGTGGAGTAGTGGTACGACCAAAAATATCAAATGAGATATTAAACCAGCGGTAGATGTTGGCATGTATGGCATGGTACTTGTCACAGATCTCCTGGGGGGTCAAACCCTCCTCCATAGCCTTGGTTTCTGTCGCCGTACCGTACTCATCTGTCCCACACAGATAGAGGGTGTTCCACTGGCGGAGGCGGGAGTACCTGGAAGGGGATATGGTGATCACAGGGGTCCCATCTTGGCCCCCTCCATGTCCCCAGAATCCTCTGAACCCCCACCCTTGAGGCATTCTATTCCCTTGGGCCCATCATTCCTTCAAAAGGTCCCTCCCCCAGCAGCTGGATCCACCTGGCAAAGACGTCAGCACTCAGCACGCAACCAATGATGTTTCCAAGGTGTGGGACATTGTTGACATATGGGAGGGCGCTAGTGATGAGCACATTCCTCTCCCCAGCCACAGGCAGCCTGGTAGGGAAAGAAAAAGACAACAGTCCATGGAGAAGAAGCCAGAGGGACCAAGAGCACACAGAACACCCAGACACAGATCCGTTCTACCATTGCAGACTCAGGTATCTCAGAAGTTTTTCCTCACGGGAAACCACAGGATCATGAACTCCCCTAAAAGCCAAGAGAACCCCCCACCCCAAGTCAAAGTGCAGGGCCCTGCCACAGTAAGCAAAGCCAGGCACCTACATTCCACACTGACCTCTCACTTCGCTATCATGACTGCTTCTTTTTTGCCAGCTCATTCTCAGGGACCAACTCCCCTCTTCCTGGTTCTGTCCAACCACCACACCCCCCCGACTCCCAATGCCACCCAAGCACGCCTTCCCAGCACTGCCCTCTCCCCTTCTTCCCAGCTGGAAGCATGACCTTCAGTCACTGCTTCAAGTACTCGAAGGCTGCCACCGCATAATGTCTTCCCAGTCTTTCCCTACCCAACATCCCCCTCCGTAGCCCATGGCAGTCATCTCTGTGGCCCTACTCAAGCCCACAGCCATCAGCTACTGCCTTCCTAGCCATCGCCCCCACCCTTTCCCAGATCAGGCCCAGTCATGCCACTCAATCTGCTGTCTCCAGTCATTCATCCACTCTGCTCTTCCCCTGCTTCACACCCGACAGCTCGGCTGCACACACCCTGTATTCACCCCTCCTGGACACTGACCCTTTGCCAGGGCTCCTTTGATCTTTCCAACCATTCTCAGCCTACAGTCACTCGCTCCCACCATTTACTGAGTCCTTCAACTTCGGCCAACCTGAGAGCTCACAGATTCCCGTGGTTTCTACTGTTAACAAAGATTCAGATGATTCTTCTTGTTAATCTCACTCCTCCAGTTACGAGTTCCAACTACTTCCTAGAATGTCTTCTAGATCATTTCCTTAGAAGAGAGCTCACTGATTTCTCCTGCATTCATTGACTTTACTCCCTGTAACTGAATGCCGTCACTTGCTCTGAAATCCAGCTGAGAAATCAGCCCCTTCATGAATGACCGGCCTTCCACCCAGTCATCCTTATACCCCGAGCCCCTAAGCACTTCTGCAGCACCGCTGTGTGGTGCTCACTCTTCATCAGGAGTGTGCTTCCTATCAGGGCAGACATAAATGGGAGCAGGCCTGGGGTTCTACCCTTAGGGGACTTACATTCTATTATATAACTATATAAGCGAGAGGTACAAAGTGCCAAAGGAAAAGATGGAAATTAAAGAGGTCAGTGAAGGGGACTGTCAGACAGATATCAGCACTATCAGTAACTTCCACTTAAGAAACCAAGCCCCAGGGCCCCTGGGTGGCTCAGTAGCTTAAGCATCTGACTCTTAATATCAGCAGGTCTCAATCTCAGGGTTGTGAGCTCGAGCCCGGTGTGGGACTCCATGCTGGTGTGGAGCCCACCTAAAAAACAAAACAGAACAAAACAAACAAAGCCTGCTCTTCGGTGCCTACTCACACAGGATTCTGCTGTGGCCGAAGTGGAGGCAAGTTTTCCAGGCCCTTCTCCCAAGCAGTTACAGCCATGGAGATCTCCTCCTCAGAGAGAGTAGCCAGCTCCTCCTCCTGTGAAGAGAGCAGACACAATCTCTCACCAGGTGAGGAAACTCGCAGACTAAAGAAACTTTTCTTGGTCTCCAACAACTAAAAGTTAATGGTGATGCTCAAAGTCCCTCTCCAAGCCACCCCCATGCCACTGCTGTTCCAAACCTCAGGCTCATTGCTGACAGCCCTCCCCTCAAAGGAGCCAGGCTGGGGCTGCTTCTGGAGGTAGGGCCGGAGGGCCAGGACACCCTGCTGCTTCAGCACAGTCTCTGCAGCTCTCTGACATGGCTCCTGAGAACTCAGGGTCTGGAACCAGCTGTGCAGGGCACCCAATTCCTCTGTGGGCATGGGAGAAAAGAGGGAATCAGCCAGATCCGCAATGGGCAGGCAAGAATGGACCTCCTCCCTTCTTCATGAAGTGTCTCCAGTTCTCTTCCCCAGTTCCCTCAACCATCTTTATGCTGTAACTGCCCTGTCAAGCTACGCCTCAAAGTGGATCCTCAATTTTGTACTGCCCATTCTATAATTCCCCCACCAAGCTCCTGGGCTAGGGTAGGAGATGAAGTGATATGCAGAGTTCTCACCAGGGAGGTAGGCTGGGTCTTGAAGTAATGGGTAGAGAGCTCCCCACAAAACCACGTCAGCTAGAGATTCTGTCTCCTTTGTTGAGGAAAGAAAAGGAAAAGGTCTACAGGTAAAGTACTATGTTTCTTCCCAGTGCATACATTAATATCCAACATTTCCTTTTTTTTTTTTTTTGATCTTTTATTTTCTACGTTTTATCCACCATTTCCTAAACACTTACTACGTGTCAAGTACTTCATTAAGCCCCTTAAGTCACCTCACTTAATCCTCACAATAGCCCATTGAGGTACCTACTAATATTACCTCATTTCAAAAATGAAAAAACTTGAGGATTAGAGTCTGGTGATTTTTCAAGATTACACTGCTAACAAGCGGCAGTGTGGGTTTTGAATATAGCCTTCCATCTTAGTTCTTCTATCATATAATTTTCCCTGATCCCCATCTCAGAGCCCAACTCACCCCAGCTAGGAAAGGACAGCTCCGACGACTCAAGCTTTGGTCAATGTGAGTTAGGGCTCTCCGGACTAGGCCAAGAACATCTTCCCCCTTCTTGCCTTGGACCACTAAATAGTACAGGGCAGCAGACAAAGCTGGCTAAAATGTAGGGGACACAGATCAGGATGGCCATAAAGAGCAAGGGCCTGCCTGCCATCCCTCATGTCTCAGGCCCACCTGCAGCTCTGTAGCTTCCCATTCCAGCCACTGGTTCGTGAGGTCGTCTTGCTCCCAGCCAGATAACAGAAAGAAGTATCTGCCCAGGAAGAGAGCAACAGAAGGTGGAATGAGAGGGGCCCATCTGTCTAGGCTATTTCTTTCCCACAGTGAAGTAGTGCTTTCAAAGAAAGCCACACAGCGGACACTAAGCCCTGATTTTATTCATCCGTCTCCCTGCCTTAAGGACCAATACTGACCTGCAGATCGCACTAGTGGAGAAGAGGTAGTTGCCACTATCCAGTTGCAAAACAGGCACCTTAGGCCGTGTCAGGAACGGGACCACGCACTCTGATGCAGAAGAGGAAAGGGAGCGAAAAAACAAAGAAAACAAAAACTTTTTAACTTAGAAGAACAACATCTCATTGTTCAGGGAAAAGCAGAAGAAAGACACTGGAAAGATTTCTGGATAGGACTACTGTAAGGGGGTGGGTCCAGAATGAGCTGGACAGACTAGCAGGTGTTCAGCTGAGACCGCCAGTTGGAAGCAACAGATGGGCACTGCAGAGGGGCGGTGTTGGTGGTATTGGGACAGTGCAGCAGCCAAACACTGAAGCCACCGAGAGTAACAGAGTGATCTAAAGAATTGGGAGAACTGACAAGAAAACTACTTTTAAGAGGTACCAAAACAGATGGTTAGAAAGAAGAGGTAAATCGAAAGGAGTGAATGAGGGATGCCTGGGGGTTGTGATGAATAACTAGAGAGAGTATGGGGGTCGGAGGTGCGCGACGGGTGTGGGAAAAGATGTAAAGGAGAGAGGTTCACTGGAGTGAGGTGGGATGCGGGAAAATTGGCGGAGGGGATGGAAGTAGAGGCTAGAGATGAGGGAAGGGGTATACCGAGGGTTAACTGAGGGAAGCCATTAATGAAAGATGTGACGAGGAGGGTAGGGACGGGCTGACCAAGAATAATGGGGGGGGGCGGTTTGAGGTGGACGGGAGTGCATGGTCGCGGTGGAGGTTTGGAGAAGACAACTGCGGGATGGATGTCGAGCGTGTTTTTCGGTCCCGCCCCCCTCATCTACCGCCCACCAGCACCAGCCCGACTACCTTCGGGGCCTACGGTGCTGATAAGCAGCTCCGCTCTGCCCTGGGCCCTGCCCGCCGCGGCCAGCACCGGCAGGCTCCCCGGGGCGCCCTCGCTCACGAACAGTCTCATTTCGCCGTGGGTCCCACGCTGATGCAACCGGAACCGGCCTCCTGCCAGCGGGCTGAGAGTACGCAGCAATGCACGCCGGGAAATGGAGTTCTGAACTAGGTCGTTCCCGGGGCACCGCTGGAGGAAAGTAGACTATTTCTCCCGTCATGCAACATCAGGAAACAGGAAAATAATATCATAGAGATGAAGAGGGCGCAGAGGCTGTGCTAGAGTGGCACTTTTTTGGTGGGCGGGCCAGAGGAAAGGATTCCGCGGAGGGCTCGGCACGCAGTTGAAGCTTCTACTGCAGCTGGGCGGTGGTGACGGAAACCCAGGCCTTCTCTCGTCTTGCTGAAGTGGCGTTGTCATGACAGGGGCTACTACCAAAGGCCGACTCTCGATTCGGGTTCACAAGAATAGGAATTATACAGTTGAGAATTATGATGAACTTACTTTAGTGATACAATGGAAATTAATGTAGATTTCTTATTAATAAAACATGTGACCATTAAATATTGATAAATATTTAATGCCTGTCTGCACTAAACAGTTTCCCTGAAGGTGAGGGAGCATGTGTAGGGAAAAGGTCAGATTGAAGGGAAGTAAGAAGGCCAAGAGTTTGGCAGTAAGTATTTATTTTACGAGGAGGTACATATCACGAATTGAGAAAATAAGATTTCTTATTCACTTTCGCATCCCTTTAGCAATAATTAATACCTGGGCGCCTGGCTGCCTCAGTCAGAAGAGCACAGGACTGTTGATCTTGGAGTCATATGTTCCAGCCCTATGATGGATATAGAGATGACTTAAATAAATAAATTTAACATAAATAAACTAAAAAAAAAGAATAACTAATAGTACTTATGAGTTAAGCACTGTTCTAAGTACTTTTAACTCTCAAAAAAACCCTCTGGAGATTCTGCACCTTTTGAAACGAGGCTTTGCAGGTTCTGCCCAGGCTTCTTGGAACACTGGAAGCTCTGAGCAGTCATGTAAGAAGTTTCACTACCTTGAGACTGCCATGCTGGAGGGGTCTCAGGTTGACACTCTAGCTCACAGCTCCAGCGGATCCCAGCATTCCAATCATTCCCATCAAGGCGTCAGACATGGGAGTGAAGCCCTCCAAACCAACCCATCTGCCTGCGAATATTACTAAATGAGCCTAGCCAATGCCACTGGGTTAGAAGAATCATGCACCTGAGCCCTATCCAAATTTCTGTCCCATAAAATTGTGAGCTATAAGAAAATTTAACAAAATGCAGAATATTCAACAAAATGCAAACAATGAGCTCAGTTCTCTCATTCTTGTTTTATAGATGAGGAAACTGAGGCCCAGAGAGATTACTTTGTGCCAGGCACTATACAAGGCATTAAAGATTCAATCATCAACAGAAC
The DNA here is from genome assembly GCF_011764305.1 of Mustela putorius furo. NCBI lineage: Eukaryota > Metazoa > Chordata > Mammalia > Carnivora > Mustelidae > Mustela > Mustela putorius. The sequence continues at coordinate 2,788,628 of NW_025422127.1, read as the reverse complement.
AGATAAAGGCTTCTTCCTTGGCAAAGCTCACAGACTTCCTCGGAAGTCAGAAAATAAACGAATCTTTAAAGTTTCATGAAAATCACAATAGGATGATGTAAAACTTGCTATGGAGCTCCTAGTTAGGGCCCCAGCCCAATTCTAAGCGCTTAAGAGAGACTTTCTTGTGCAAATGACCTTTCAGCTGAGATCAGAATGGTAAGTAAGAGTTAGCTGGTGAAGATTGGTGGGATTGGAGAGGAAGTATCTCAGGCAGAGGCAGAAAAATATATAGGCAAAGGACTGGAGACCTCAGTGCATTTTAAGAATCTGAGGAATTAGTGTGTGGTGAAAATATGGAGTTTGTGGTAGGGAGCATGAAAAGGCTAGGCTCAAGGGAGAAAGTCTCTGTAAACCATACTGTAAATTTTGGACTTGACTCTGAGGACTTGACTCTGAGAAGACTTTGAAAATTTGTTTGTTTGTTTGTATTTTAAGATTTTATCTGTTTACTTGACAGAGAGAGATCACAAGTAGGCGGGGGGGGGGGGCAGCAGGCTCCCTGCTGAGCAGAGAGCCTGATTCGATGCCATGCTGAATCCTAGGACCCCGAGATAAGGACCTGAGCCAAAGGCAGAGGCTTAACCCACTGAGCCATCCAGGCACCCCAAGCCTTTGAAAGGTTAAGTCAGGGATATGGCAAGGCATTTCTGTGCTTTAGGAAGTTCGCTCTGGGTGCTGTGCCAGGATGGACTGGAGATGAGGAGAACCATATGCAAGGAGACCAGTTAGGAGGCTATATCATCCAGACTAAGGATGATGATAGCTATAGAGATGAAAGGAAGTAGGTAGGTTGAAAAGATGTAGTAATTGGTTAAATAGGAGTGGTGAGAAAACAAAAGAAGTTACGGTTGGCCACCAGCCTTCTGGCATGCACAATTGGTACTGTATGTATTTGAACAGATGATAGTATTTTCCCTATCATAATGGATATCACACTGTATTTGTTATGAGAGGGCGAGAGCCATATTTGTCCTCTTAATCAACAATGCCCAGCACATGTTTCCTGCCTGGCACATATGGTAACAAGCATCCAATAAATATTTATTGAACTCAAATTTAACCAAATAGTGGTACTGAAGGAGAAACAGGCTTGTGGGGAAAGCTGACAAGTTCAGTTTAGAACATACTACATTTGTGCTACTTCGGGTACTGTGAAATATCCAAGTACTTTTCAGTGGACAGTGGATTAAACTGGAACTCCAGAGAAAGTTCTGGATTGGAGATAGTGTACTCAGCAATACATGTCATTTAAGCTGGGGAGAAAATAAGACTATATATATAGGGTGTATAGAGTTCAAAGGGCACAAAATCTATGACAGACCTCTGGGGTTTAAGGAACAAGCAAAGTCCTTCCTTCTGCAATGGAGAAGGGACTGGTAAGAAGGTAAGGACACCTTCTTTGTGTTTGTAGGAGAGAATAGTCAATTGTGTTGGCTGCTGCTGAGATGCCAAACAATATAAGGCCGGCAAAACATTCCTGTAAAGTCGGGGGAAGAGGAGCTTCGCAGAGGTGAGGGAGTGAGGGGAGAAGAAATGGAGACTCCTATATGTAGGCAACACTTTCAGGAAGTTTGACTGTAAAGAGGAATAGAAAAGGATAGGGTGGTAACCCAGACGTATAGAAAAGGGGGGTTTGGCTAAAAATGGCTGAGACGTGAATATGTTTAAAAGCTTAGGGGAAGGAGGCCATAAAGAGGGAGAGGATAAATTGCAAGAGTTGGCAGAGAAGGCAGAAGAGGAGGAAGTGTGAGGACTTAGCAAACACCAGATGAATGAATGAAGAACGAATGGGATGAAGTTGGGGACTACTGTGGAGGTGGGAAGGAATATTTGAGGGGTAGGGTTCTCTACATGATAAATAAAAGTGGAGCCTTCTAAAAAGGAAGATCAATGAGGCCAAATCTGATGCTGGGAACCAGTCCTCGGATCACGTCAGAGGACGGGAGAGCTGGCTCTCGGATGTCGCCAAGGTGGAGGGGCAGTTCAAACCCGACCTCTCCAAAGCCAGACGAAGAGCCTCACATTGTGCAGTGGAGAAACTGAAAGAAGGGCAAAACAAGAGTGGTTAGGTAAGGGGGAAGCATCAGGGTATGTTTTAAAGGCCTGGCAATGGACAGTGGACGTCAGTTTCCACCTTCCACCAAGGAAAAGCCAACATCAGTCCCCCATCCACCCCTATGGGCGGTCACAGCACACTGTAATATTTGTCCAGAGTCCTTGATTCAATTGTAGTTAATACATGTATTGTGTCATTAGTTAAGATCTATCCTTAAGCTCCACAAGGGCAAGCAAGGGCTGTGTCTAACTCCTTCCCCTCTCTTATCTCCAGGACCTAACACCATTCCTTTCATGCAGGAGGTGATCAGCCAATCCCTGTTAAGAGAATGAATGAAGGGACCCACACAATAAAGTAGGACTCCGCCTCAGAGGCTCTGTACAGAGTATTGTTTCAAGACCTCTAGGCTCCCAAAACATACCCTGGATTGAGAGGATGGTGGTATTTTCACCTCTTCCTCTAACTTGGAACCCCTTTGTGTTTCTCCCAGCCACTTTCTCTTTCTCTCTACTTTGGTCTTACAGTTCTCTGGCTCTGGTTTCTCTGTCTCGGTGTCTCTCAGAGTCTGCACAGGAAGCACGCAGCTTTGGGTCTGAGGCTATTGGGGACGGAAACACTGGTGCCTGTGTACATTTAATAAAGGTCACAAGCTTTTTTTTATCTTTCTCATTAATTCCTGTTTCTTTGCCTGTGTGTTGTCTTGGGCCTGATTCTCTCTCCTCATCTTCCTCTGTCCAGCTCAAAAATCCTACCACTACCCAGGACCTGCTCCTCCTGCCTGTGGATTTTGTGACTGGCCCCAGAAAGTTTCTTAGAGGACGATCACCGAGCTAGCCTCTCTCCCCTGATTTCCTGCCCTGCTTGCCTCTTAGCTCTGCTGACCACATCCTCTCTCACCTTACTTATATACTTCCTTACCAGTCATATCACTGGGGAGTTCTTAGTCCCCTAAACCTGTAGATGACCCCCACCCAGGCTCTCTGCTTTACCCTCTGCTCTCATTCTGAGATTCCTGTCCTTACGTTTCTCCCTATCTCCCTACGCTGCTCTTAGAACCATGTCTCTCTGCTTGAAAGCAGCCAGTCGCATCCTTTGCTGGATTTCCAACACCCCTTTTTTCCACAGGTGACAGTACTGACTACAATGCTGTCAGGCCGGTGGTGGTCGAGTACCTGGGGGGGCCTTGGGCTGGGGCCCCAAAGCCCTTCTCGGGGATCCCAGCTCTGTGCCCTCTATGCCTTCACTTACACTGGGGCAGATGGCCGGCAAGTGTCCCTAGCTGAAGGGGACAGGTTTCTACTGCTTCGAAAGACCAACTCAGACTGGTGGCTGGCAAGGCGCCTGGGAGCACCCCCCACTTCTCGACCCATCTTTGTCCCAGCTGCCTACATGACAGAGGAATCTATCCCATGCCAGAGCCCCGCCACCATCGCCCCCAGCCAATCCCTCTGGACACCTGGTGAGTACTCCCTTCCCCTTCCCGCCTCCCTGGCTTCTAGGAATTATTGGAAGGCTCTCTCTCCCTCAAGGCATCTGCTGACCCCCTTCTCTTATTTCCCTCTGATCAGCCTACTCTTCATATCCAGCATAGTGTCCCCATTGCCTCTCCTTCTACTCTTACACTTTCTAGGTCTCATGAACTTTTGCACAGCCTCCCCCGCTCTTGCCTTCCTTGTGAATCCCCAGGATGAGGGATCCAGCCAAGATCACCCCTCTGATCACCTGCCCCCACTCTTCCCATTTCTCTGTTTCCAGGGCCAAAGGTGTTTCATGGCTCCGCGGAGGAGCTGTGCCTGTCTCAGGAACCCCCAGGCAGGACCCAGACCACCTCTAAGCGGCCTCCTCCTCTTCCCCCCAAAATGTGTAGAAGCGTCAGTGTTAGCAATTTGAGGCCTACCCTCCTGAAGCCCTTCCAGGAAGGAGCAAGTAGCAGATCCCTCTCTCAGGAAGACTTACTGCCTGAGGCCAGTGCCAACACGGTGAGTCACAGCCCTTCTGAGTGGAGTAAAGAGTAAACAGTTATTTATTATAGTTATTTACTGCTGGGCCCTGTTCTAGGCACAATGGTAAAGAAGACAGGCAGAATCTCTGCCCTCAAGGGATTCCCATGGGGGTGACAAACACAGGAACTAGTAACTGTTGGTACTGGTAAGTGCTAGGGACAAGCATGAATGTAGAGAGTGGTGGAGGTAATCTGGGAAAGCATCCCCCAGAAAATGATACGTAGTTGAACCGAATGAGGAGGAGGAAGAACTAGCCTGAACCCAACTAAGAAATGAGAAGGAATTCTAGCTGAGGGATAGTAAGTAGCAAAGAGCCTGAGGATACACAGAACCTGGCAGATGACAGAGGGACTGAGAGAAAGCCACAGAGCTATGTTTTTCTCTCTTCCTCCCGACTCCAGGCCCAGGGCAGGGCTTTTCCTGTGTCCCATCTTGCTGGCTCAGGTCACCAGCAAGTCCCACTTAGAGATGTAACTCCCTTGCTCTTGAAGACTCAGCTCCTCCCCTCTCTCTTACTTGCTGGTGGGTTAAAATGGCCCCTCCTCTCTCATACTCCCCCAGTAGGGGACCCTGACCCCCTCTCCCTCTCTTTCTTTTCACTCTGGAGAATGTGTGGGTAGGGCGCTCTCCTCAACACCCCCCCCACCACCACACACACAAAAAGCCGGTTCCCCTTTCCTGAGGCCCTGGGGTAGGGGCGGGGTGGGGGAGGAGGGAAGTTGGCAACAGGAAGTGAGGAGGAGAAAAGCAATGACTGAAGGAGAAAGAAAAAAAAAGCACCCAGCTGGGGACTGGAGTTTCTTCCCCAGTACCTGGGTCACCCCGGCCAGGAGCTGGGGGTGAGAAAACTGTGGGGGAGAGAGGAGGAGGTGGTTAGGTGAAGAGAACCGACAGAATTAACTACCTTTTTCTTCCCCCTTTCCTGTCAGGCAAGACCCCAGCCCCACATGTCAGAGCACCCTGTGTACTGCAACCTAGTGGACCTTCGCCGCTGTCCCCGGTCTCCTCCCACAAGCCCTGCGTGCCCCCCACTACAGAGGCTGGACTCCTGGGAGCAACACTTGGACCCTAACTCTGGACGCTGCTTCTACATAAATTCGCTGACCGGCTGCAAGTCCTGGAAGCCTCCGCGCCGCACTCGAGTGCGGGAGATGGTGAGACTTTACCTCCTGCCTGTTCCTGTGTCCCCTCCACCTCCTCCTTTCCCCTACTGAACCCCAAAGCGGCGTGTTTTCTCTCGGGACTGCCATCAGAAAATTGCCCAGAAGGGTGTTAAGAGCAGGTTGAGGTGGCAGCTGGCTGTAGCTTTGCTCCTCACCTCACTCCCCAGAACACTGGCTCCATGGAGGGGATGCAGACCCTGAATAGGGACAATGGTGTCCCGCAACCTCAGGCAAAGGGCTCAGAATCTGACAAGGTGACCCCGGAACTGCTTGGCCCCCAGGTGAGATTCCCCCCTCCTCCTGATCACATGCAGGAAGAGCCATCTTTTTACTACTTTATTTTATGCAAGACGTTCATCTGTTACCCATCCCACCCCCTGCCTCTCACCCACATCCGCACCCCTGTCCCCCCTATAGGGGGACTCCTAAGTTGATGTTTCCTCCACCTGTTTCTCCAATCCCCTCCCCCAGGGTTCACCCTACATCTGCCCCAACACCTTCCAGCTCCACCCCTCAGACCAGCCTTCAGCCTTGCAGCCCTCTCGACCTCTGCCCCAGGTCCTGGACGACCCCCACGTAAGTCACTCACTTCCTTGTGCAGGCCAAGATCCTCACTGCCCCACCCCCCAATTCCTGCTCCTTTAGAAACATCTTCCTCTTTCTGAGTGTTCTCTGGGTATCCTCTCTTAGGCAGCCTACCCCCACCCCAACTATAAAGGACCTCACTCCTGGGTCATCCCAGCCTTGGAGGCTGTGGGGGGCTCTGGGTGGCTTATAAATAATACCCCTCGCCCCATTCCCCAGGAGGTGGAAAAGTCGGGCCTGCTCAACGTGACCAAGATCGCCCAGGGGGGGCGGAAGCTCAGGTGAGGAGACCCGGGAATACCGCGGGGGGCCTGGGCGGCTGGATTCCGTAGAGCCGAGTGCGGGGAGAACGCCTGCCCCCGACGATTCCAACTGACTTTTGCACCACTTCCACTGCCCCCTGTGCCTTGCAGGAAGAACTGGAGCTCGTCTTGGGTGGTATTAGCCGGTAACAGCTTGGTGTTCTACCGGGAGCCGCCGCCCGCCGCGCCCTCCTCAATCTGGGTGAGTGTGAGGGAGGGGAGGAGGGGGCGTGCCGGAGGGGTTCAGGCCCGACTCCTACGGCCTCGGGCCAACTGTGGGGCGAAGGTGGAGCAGGGGGGAGTAGGGGAAGAAGCACAGCCTCCAATGTCCTCGCGGTCCCCCGGGTGGGAGGGAGGCAACGAAGGGAACAGCGCCGTGGCCTCAGTTTCTCCCGATTGCCAGGGACCAGCGGGTAGCCGACCCGAGAGCAGCGTGGACCTGCGCGGAGCAGCCCTGGCCCACGGCCGCCACCTGTCCAGCCGCCGCAACGTCCTGCACGTGAGTGCCTCCCGCGCGTACCCCAAGCTACACCCGACCCGAAGGTGCGCCCGGTTTCCCCCCGCACGGGTCTCCCGCTCCGCCTCCCAGCTTGTTGTGCTTCTCCCGGCTGACTCAAGCAAGCCCTGTCTCCGCTGGTCCCTCAGATCCGCACGGTCCCTGGCCACGAGTTCCTGCTGCAATCAGACCAGGAGATCGAGTGGCGAGCCTGGCACCGCGCGCTGCGGGCGGTCATCGAACGCCTGGTGAGATGGGTGGGAGACGGTGGGGCAGAGCCCGGAGAAAGGCTCGGCCCGGGCAGGGTAGAGGGAGTGGGGAAGGAACAGTAGGATTCTGAGGTGGTAGGGGGCAAGGTGGTCGCAGTGTAGACCACCCTGTGGTGGAGCTGGGACGTGGGAACCTAGCAGCCGGCTAGGCTCTCCTTGCGTCGAGCAGGGGGTGCAGATTTCTCTTCTCTCTTCCAATCTTCGACTCGGCCCACCTCGCCCTTCCCGGTCTAGGATCGAGAGAACCCCCTGGAACTGCGTCAGTCAGGTTCGGGACCCGCAGAGCTGGAGGAGCTGAGCGGTGGGGAGGACGACGAAGAGGACTCGGAACCGGTGTCCAAGCCACTGCTGCGGATCGGCGGCCGCCGGAGCTCCAGTGAGGGGCGGGGCTCGGGTGGGCGGGGCCCGGGGGCGCGTCTCCCGGCTCCTTCCCCACCGCAACTCTCGCCCTCATTCCACCTGCTCATATAGGTCGGTGTCCTGAAGGAACAGAGCAGAACCGCGTTCGGAATAAGCTGAAGCGACTTATCGCAAAGAGACCACCCTTGCAAAGCCTGCAGGAGCGTGGGCTGCTCCGAGGTGAGGTGGGCTGGGCCAGCGGGCCCCCTTCTCCTTAGTACCTGCTGTAGTATTTTTGCAAGCACCTTTATGTTCCTGATCTGGGCATTAGCCCACTTCGTGGATGAGAAAACTTAAGTGAGACTCACAGTAGAACTTCCTGGAACTAAATTAGCGGTTTTCTGCTCTTCTACTGCGTCGTCTGGGGGAGAAAGGGTGTACCTCCTGGCAGGGCTCTAGAAAAGGTGGTCGGGAGGGCCAGCTCAACTTTGGGGTGAAAACCTGTGCTGAGAAGACCTTTCATGGGTGAGGCTGCCTTTGGCTTTCCACCTTACCCTGTGCCTCTCCAGACCAGGTATTCGGCTGCCAGTTGGAATCACTGTGCCAGAGGGAAGGGGACACCGTGCCCAGCTTTGTGCGGCTCTGCATTGCTGCTGTGGATAAGAGAGGTCACTTTTCCAGAGACCCCACAATCTCCCCTTCCAACAGGCCAAGGCGGAGAATTCCCCACCTCCCCCACCCTAGTCTTTTTTCTGCCTTATTACCCTCCACCCCTGCATTTCTCACCAGTCCTCCCCTTACACAGTTTGGAGCAGGAATCCTTATTTGCTTCCTGCCTCATCTCCTAGGTCTAGATGTGGATGGCATTTACCGGGTGAGCGGAAACCTGGCGGTGGTCCAGAAGCTTCGCTTCCTGGTGGACAGAGGTGAGAAAGCTTGTGGGCATGTGGTGGGACTTCGAATTTCATGCTTCAGATCCAAGGTAGTCTCTTAGGGAACTGACATAACAGTGAGGTCTGGCTAGAGCTGCATGTCTTAGCTCTTGATCCCTTCTCATCCATGTTGCAGAGCGGGCGGTCACCTCCGATGGGAGGTATGTGTTCCCAGAACAGCCAGGACAAGGTACTTACATGGAAGTCCCCTCAGACCCTTAAACCATCTGACATCCTCTGTGCTCCTTCTGGATTCCTCTATGTCCTGCTCCTGGGTGGGTTGTCCCCATCCCCACTTCTGCTGCTTTGCCCCATGGTGGGTCTCCTAGGTGTTTCTGTGGTCTGCCTTAACTGGATCTCCTCCCAGGTTTCTGTGGTCTGCCTTAACTGACCTCTCAGTCTCTGGATCTTTCTGGCCCTTCATGAGCCCTGAGCCCCTCTGTACCTCCTTCTCTTCCCAGAAGGCCGATTAGATTTGGACAGTGCTGAGTGGGATGATATTCACGTGGTCACTGGTGCTCTGAAGCTTTTTCTCAGGGAGCTACCCCAGCCTCTGGTGCCCCCATTTCTGCTGCCACATTTTCGTGCTGCCCTTGGTAAGGGATGAGAACTTTGGGCAATACCCTTGGTATGGAGGTGGGGCATGAAGGGTAAAGAATAGTTTCCCTTACACCCTTTTATCCCATCCTGAGCACGGAGATGGGAAACAACTTTCAACTCCAGTTATTCTTTTGAGTGTGAATGTTCAGAAGGCTGACTAAAGAAGAATTCTAGAGCAGCAGTTGGGAGGTTCCTGGCTGGCTCAGTTGGTAGAACATTCGACTTTTGATCTCAGGGTTGTGACTTTGAGCCTCATGTTGGGTGTAGAGATTACTTAAAAATAAAATTTTTTTTAAAAGATTTTATTTATTTATTTGACACACAGGGAGAGAGACAGCAAGAGAGGGAATACAAGCAGGGGTAGTGGGAGAGGGAGAAGCAGACTTCCCGCTTAGCAGGGAGCCTGATGTGGGCTCGACCCCAGGACCCTAGGATCATGACCTGAGCTGAAGGCAGATGCTTAATGACTGAGCCACCCAAGCATCCCTTAAAAATAAAACCTTAAAAAAATAATAATAAAGCTGCAGTTGGGCTCTGTGGGAAAGCAAGCTGTGGTACATTAGTGGTGTCTTCCATGGCCCTGGAAAAGAGTAGCAAGTTACCCACCCTGCCCTAGCACCTTCCCTAGCCTCACCTCCATGCCTTTCCCTTCCCTTTTTCTCTCTAGCACTCTCCGAATCAGATCAGTGTGTCTCTCAAATACGAGAATTAATAGGCTCAATGCCTAAGCCCAACCGTGACACTCTGCAGTGCCTCCTGGAACATTTATGCAGGTCAGGGAGACTGGACTTCTCTGCATGTGGAGGGAGGGGGGAGTGGGGCATGCGCCGGGGACTGTGTTCAGGTGCTGGGAAGGTAGGGGACACCTACATTTCTCTCCTGTTTAGTGGGCAGAGGGAGGAAACAGATTACCTCTGGGCAGGACATCAAGTGAGGAAAATGGAGATCAAGAGATGCCCAAGGATGCTGTGAGAGAAATGAGGGCCCTCTCACCGCTCCCTTCCCCAGGCCTCTTTGTCTCCTGTTGGGACTGTGCTCATGGCTTATTTGGCTGAACTGGGCCTGGGCAGTGACTTCTGAGAGAGGAAAGCTGTTTGAATTAGAGCCGCCCAACCTGGGAGCCAAGGAGACTAGGGGCAGTCTCTGAGGCTGGGAAGAGGCAGGCATCTCCTGGGTTGTCTCTCCCAAGTTGTATCCTGAAGGTTTCTCTGCTGGTCCCACCTTGCAGCTCTCTGCTAGGTTCCCTACAGCCACCACCTCAACCCTTTCCTGCTCATCCCTTCAAAGGGCTAGATTTATTTGAAGTGGGGAAGCTGCTACCTTATAGCTCTTCCTCTTGGTCTTTGCCTACAGGGTGATAGCACACTCGGATAAGAACCGCATGACCCCGCACAACCTGGGAATTGTGTTTGGGCCAACCCTGTTTCGGCCAGAGCAGGAGACATCTGACCCAGCCGCCCATGCCCTCTACCCTGGGCAGCTAGTACAACTCATGCTCACTGACTTCGCCAGCCTTTTCCCATGACTGGGGCGAGGAAGAAAACAAAAACTTGTTTCCGCTGATCTCTGATGGCTACCCTTTGGTGGGGGTGGGAATAGTGGATGTTCTGTTTTGAGGACATCCCATTAAATCCTGTGTCTCCAGATGACTGTCTCTGTGAGTATGACCTGAGGGGTTGGGAGGGGGGGGGGGGGAACCTCCCAAAAAAGGGAAGTGGGTGGGTTAACCTCTACTTCTCTTCTTGTTCACTGTCACCACCATCCCCCTCCACCCCCAAGACAGTAAAGTGTAAAGCAGGGTGCTTTCTGAAGCCGTTCCTTTATTATCCAGAAACAGTGTCATTATCAAATTCCTCCCCAGAACATATACAGAAGGTATACAGCCCCAACCCATACCTCCCATCTCTGGGGCATCCCATGGGGCTCTGGCTCCTCCTCCCAACTTCTCTGAGGGGATGGAAACCCCTTAGGAAATGGATCTATGGTTGCTGGATTCCTCACTCTTCAGGCGCTAGAGTTGAGAAATTGTGTCTCCCCAGGCAGGGATCCCAGTAAGATACTCATGTTGCCCACTGCCATGTTGGGGGGCCCAGAGGGAGGTGGGGTATGTTCAGAGCTGTCCCCCTGATCATGGGAGGGGGGAGGACTCAGCCCCTGGGCCTCATCCAGAATAGCCACAAAGTCCAACTGAGTGTTGTCAAGGTCAAGAGAGTCCAGAGGGTTACACACCTGCCCTTCAGGAGGAGCATACAAGGCAGGACCCCCTCCCAGCCTGCCTACCTCAGGATGACCACAACTGGGGTTGGTGCTCCCTGCCTTGAGGGTCCCAGAGCAAGTGGGCAGTGGGGGCAGAAGTCGGGGTGGTGCTGTTGCCCTATGGGGGGTCTTGCTTGCCCCTACTGCAAAATTTTCATGGCAGGGTGGAGGGGCAAGATAGGAGCCCGACTTGTGATTGGGCAAGTTAGGTGCAAAGCCAGGTCCATACGTGGCCATTGGTCCCTTGGCAGGGCTGGGGCTAAGCTGGGAAGCCCCTAGAAACTTGGGACTCTGGTAGAGAGTTTCCTGGACTGGGGGATCTCCCCTGCCCCCACCCTCCCAGAGCAGTTCCTGTTGAGACTGAACATAATTACACACCAGCTGAGCCTTGAGTTGTCCTGTGGAGTGAGTGGGGGAGTCAAAGTCCAGGCCAGGCCTGGGCTCTGAAGGAAGATAATCAGGGGGTGGCTGGGTATAGGCACCTGACTGGGGATATTGGGGAGGGGGAGGCTGCGGATAGTGGGAGAACAGAGGCTGTGAGCGAGGAGGCCCGTCACTGGGGTGAGCACTGAGGCAGGGCGCCAGTCCTGTGGAGTCAGAACCTACTGGACACCCTTGTTCAGGCTTGACCTGCACTTGTCCATAATGTTCAAGACGAGGACACTGACTATAGACTCCAGCTGGAGCCTTGGGACCTGGGTACAGCCCAGAGTGGGAAGGAAACTCACCCCATGGTTCAGGTGGGTGCTCAGGATAGGAGACCTGCTGGGGACAGGGGTTCAGCCCATAGTTGGTGGGTGGACCAGGCCCAAGAGGCAGGGAGCCTGGACCCCTAGCTCCATACGCTTCAGCTGCTGCCTCCTCAGGTCCCCCATATCCCAAAGTATCAGTAGGTGGGAAGTCCATATAGGGGTTTAGACCATTGCTCATCATGGAGGTCCCACCTTCTGGCTCCTCCTGCAGCCCTCTGGTATCCATGGTGACATTCTCATTGATGCTAGGGGGCTGTGGTGAGTAGACAGCGGTTGGGAGTTGGGGATCGAAGTTCCGTCCTCCCCCTGTCACAGTGGGGGGCGTGTGGACACAACCCAAGCTCTTGAACCGCTGGACTCGGGCTGGGGCAGGGCGGTCAACAGCCCGGGCCGGGTCACTGGCCCTCCGGGTGACCCCTGCGTTGGCATTGTATCCTGGGTATTCAGCTCGGCTTCTCCAGGGAGGTGCAGGAAGGCTCCCCATCCGGTCCAGGCTGGGTGCTGCCATTGGGGGGGTACCACCTCCCCTGGCTGAAGCATACCTTGCCCGGAGCAGGTAGTGCTGGGTTGGCGTGAGGCCAGGCAGAGAGGATGCCCCGTTCTCGGGTGGGGATCCAGGGGGGTAAGGGGAGGCCAGGGAGGAGCGGCGGCTGACGGTATAGGCTGAGCTGATGCTGCTGGAGCTGCTGCTGCGGCGGTCAAGAGAAACCGGGGGGCCCAGGCGGCGGGACACAGGGGTGCCTACAGGTGATAAGAAGAAAAAGCAAGGTGGTCAGGGAACCCTCTGAATCTCACCCTGCCTTCCCCATGGGATGCCCCTGTCCTGGAATCCCAGGGATAGGCTCCTTCACTCTGACCACTCAGTTCTGTCTCCTCCCATGCCCTTTCTATGTCTGCGTCACCAGGGGTTCAGAACTGCTGCCTGTGAACAGTTGTACATGTTGCACACTGCACAGCCCTAAGAAGCAGAATTCATGTTATACTTTGTATAGCACAGTTACCTCATAGGTGGAAGGCAAGTGTCTGAGGAAGGGGGGTCTTTATCTAATTGTACAAAGGTGCTGTAGGCAACCCTTAGGAGGGAAGTCCTCCTTCCAACTTCAGAGAAGGTCCAGGTCTCAGCCCAACAACTACCCCCACACCCAGGTCTCACCAGTATGGGTCAGGCTGGGCAGTTTGAGGCCCCGGGGCCCTATCGGCCGAAGTTGATGTAGCTGGTCCAGTCTGAGGTTCTCAAGGCGGCGAAGAGTGGACAGACCAGTGCCAGCAATGCAAGGCCCCTCATCCAAGCTGGACAGATCCTCAGTGCTGCCCCCTGCATTTCCAGTCATTTCCACACCACTATCTGTATTGGCTGCGCTGCCGGCTGGGGAGTGGTCGCTGCTGCAAGACGACTGGGCCCCAGGGCTGGGCTGTGGCTTCTGGTAGTGAAGGGTGGGGGATTGGAAAATGAGGGCTGAGGGCAGCCCCTCCCCACGGCCCCACAGTTCCCTGAACTGGTGAGTGGCTCAAGCCTGTGTCCCAGTGACTGCTGGGACCAAGGGGAAGCTTACAGATGTAGGGAGGGCTGAGCAGGTGCAGGTCGGGGGCAAACTGGAGCGATGTTGAAGAGAAGGGCCTAGGCCGGAGCACAGACTGCCTGGGCTCAAATTCGCACCCAGTCCTGTGACCTTGGACCGTTTGTCTATATGCCTGAGTTTCATCATCTGAAAATGTGGAGAGTAAGTTCCTTTTCCACGAACTTGTTGTGAGGAGTATATGACATTATAATCATGCAGTATAATCATACTATGTGTGAATTGTACATGTAAACTATACATAAATTAGGATAATACACTAAGCCCCATATAAGAGTTTGTTGAACCAGTTCAGTAATTAATTATACTAGAATCTCTCCATTTGGGGTAACCCAAGAAGCACTACTGGGATAAGAGACTGGAGGACTGGCCAGAGAGGAGGACCTGGAAGAATATGGAGGGGACTGGAAGGATGAAGGCGGGGCAGGCGGGGCACGGAGGCAGGGGTTGCCTGGGTCAGCTCACCACAGCGCCCTCCGGCACGGTCAGTCTGCTCTCCTCCCTGACGGGGCCTCCGTCCCGCTCCCTCTTGGGCTCCACTGTGGACAGGGACGGTGCCCTGGGCAAGGGGCCGTCTCCTCGGTGGCGCTTGGTCACATGGGCATCAGGACCATGAACCGTCTTGACGTGTTTCCGGAGCGAGCTAGGATCTGTGTAGCGTTTGGTGCAGCCCGGGAGCTTACACACATACGGCTTCTGTTGGGTGGACAGTGAAGACACCAGGCAAAGGAATCAGAGCAGGAGAGTGCAGAAGGAACGGGAAGAAGACGTGGCATCCGTTGGGGATGAGGGGGCAGGGAGGAACACACAGCACCCAGGGAATTAAGGAGAGAGTGGGGCCCTTGGAGTAAAAAATGAGAGGATCAAGGGAAAGATTAGGAAAACTGACAGCCCAGGTCTGTGAGGCCTCATAAAGTCAGGGGTTAAGGGACTGCGGGTCCCCTCAAGGTCGAATGGGTCTATTTAGTTCTATCCTTTGGCTAGTTCAAGGTAGGGAGTGTGGTGTTTACATGGAGGTTCATGGTTTCAGAATGCCCTTATCTGGGTGAGTTCGGTTGGGGCCAGGGACTCACCTCTGTGGAGTGGGTGCTGGGCTAAGGGATTTCTTATGGGGGAATCTCCCCAGTAGCTGGCTTCTCAAGTGGGGAGGGTCTCTTAGGTGGGGATTCACCTCATTGGAGTGGGTCCGATTCTGGTGCTTGGCTCGGTCACTGGCATTGCTGAAGGCTTTACTGCAGCCCTCGTGCTCACACATGTATGGCTTCTCACCCGTGTGTGACCGCAGGTGCGTCTTCAGATTTTCGAGGCGTGAGTATGACTTCCGGCACCCCTCAAACTAGGGGATGTTGGGGTCAAAAGAGAGCTCTCAGACAGAAGGACAGGGAGATCAGAAGAACTGTAAATCTCAAAAGGGACCATTCCATCAGAGACTGTAACTCAAGATGGGAGAGCAAGTCCCAAAATTCAGGGACAAGGGTAGGCAAGAGCTGGGCAAACCGAAAGCCAGAGGAGGTATGGCAGCAAACATTTCCCCATCAAGCCAGAGCAGATCTCCCTGCATGGGGATCTTAGACTGGCTCAGGATGGGGTCAGTCTGGGAGTGTCTTATGTCCTTGACACCAAGTTTCTCCATTAGGTCGAGTAGCAGATGCAGTGTCTAGGGCCCAGAGTACTTTTGGATGCCCACAGAGCCTGGGATTGTGACCTGAGCCTGAGCCAAAGGCAGAAGCTTTACCAACTGAGCCACCCAGGCATCCCAGAAATATCTCAATTTCTTTTAAAAGCAAGGGAAAAATAGCTTTTAGGGCCAAGAAAATGTCCTAATATACCACATCAATATGTTCATCTTTATACTAACCCAGTCATAAGATAGTTTAAAAATATTTGTTTATGGTGGCAAAAAGTGCCTAGAATCCATGAAAGTCATGAGCTCTGCCTTGACCGTGGGGAGCCCCGGTTTAGGGAGGGACCCTGGGCTTGGGAAGCGGGCGCCTCACCGTGCACTTGTGTGGCTTCTCGCCCGTGTGTCTGCGCATGTGGACCACCAGCATATACTGGGCTTTGAAGGGCCTCAGCTCCCTGGAGCAGCCCCCCCAATGGCATACGAACTCCTTCCGTTCCCCATGGATGTGCTCACTGTTGATGTGCTGAAGGAGGAGACACAGAGGCTCTCTGAGATTCCCTTCTGCCCCCAAGTCCCAAACCAGACCTTCCCTGGACCTCTCTGCCACCCACGCCCCCAGATTCCTCCAAGTCTCCACCTCATGGGGGAAGAGGCGGCAGAAAGACCATCACAGCCTGCCCCCCTGTTCTCCCGTGTTTCTAAAACAGAGCTAGCTCCCGAGTTTCTACCAACCCAACTGGCCACTCAGCCTCTGACTTCGGTATTCTGGGACCCCCTGCTCTTAGCCTCACTCCACAGTGTCCCACCAGAATGTCCTATAAGATCCAGCCAGCATTCCTGTTACCCCCTGGGGCTCACGTGCACCAGCTGCTCCTGGGAGTCAAATTCTTGGCTGCAGCCATCCCAGCGGCAGTCAGTCTCATACACAGATTCAGGCTCTGGCTTCTCCTCTCTCTCCAGGTCCTCCCGCCCATCCAACATCCCCAGCAGGGGATCCTACGACAGAAGAGGCCGTCCTAGAGTCACTGGGGTGATAGCTTTTGTTTAGTTCAGGTTTCAGAGTTAAAGTCACCCCCCCCCCCTTACCTGTGTGCCTGTGGAGTTGGGGCTGGATATATCGCCCTCCAAAGGCTCCTCTGGGCACTTGCTAACCAGCAGGTCCAGCTCAGACTTCAGCTTCCGCAAGAGAAGAGGTGAGGGTGATGAAGGTAGAAGTGGGCAGAAGGAAGAGAGAGCCCAGCCAGGTCTTCCTGCCCCGAGTGCCCCCACCCAAGCAGCTGGAACCCCTGAGTTTGGAAGAGACTTCCTCCTCAAACTGCACTGGGATGGGCATAAGGCAGTATCTAATTTGGAAGAGTCTGATTCAAACCCCAAGGAGTGAACCCCAGCAGCCATACCCCTTTATGTTTCTGTGGCTGAAAACTTTTAGATCCCCTGTCCTTTCCTCACCTTTCCCCATAAAATTCTCCCTGAGCTGGGGGAAATTGGGGGGCAGTAGGACTCTCACCTGGCAAGTTGGGAGGGGTCCCCGGGACTGAGCATGTGGCATCATCCCACCTTGAGTGGGGTCATGGGGACCACAGGGCTGGCCCCCGAAGGAAGGTGAGGTCCCTTTTTGGTGATTCATCTGGGGTGGGAATCCCAGAGATGGGCTGAGGAGGAGGAGGAGGAGAGGCAGTTACTTAGGACTATCATCTCAAAGAATTCCAGGAGTCCTTGGGCTATTTTGGAGTGTTTCTGGAAGATGGTATGGGACGTGGTTGAGGCAGGCCCAGGAAACCACCAAAGGGGGTTTCAACACCTTTGAAATGATAAGGATTTGGATAGGGTCAGGTGCTTCGGAGGGCTTGAGGCTTTTAATGGGGTTTGGTCAGGTCTTTAGCCCAAGGCTCTCTGCACCTCATGGTGCCGATGGAGAGGTGCCCATAGGATCCCCCAGGAGATGCACAGCGTGAGTTGATGAAGGCCACAAGGGAGCTGGGTGAGGTGCGGATGACTGTCTGCAGGTCCAGGCTGGCGTCTGACAGAGGTGAGATGGAGAGGGCCCGCTTCTTGGTCAACTTGACTGCACTTCGGGGAGGAGGGAAGAGTGGGGCTGGAGCAGGAAACAGGGGAGACAGCTATGGTAAATGGGGCCTGTCTCCATACACCCAACCCATGGGTCCTGATTCTCAACAACAAAAAAAATGACACTTGACTCTGCTTTGCCCTACCGACCCCATCTGTGACCTCCTGATCGTGCCCCTTGCTCCAGTCTCCAAACATTTCCTCTTCCAAGTTAGATCCCCTGCCTTCCCCCCACCCCACCTCCAACACAACTTTCTCTTTTAGAGCAAGTTCCAGAAGAGCAGGAAGGGAAGAAATGTTGCCTGAGGCCTCACCCTCAGTGCAGCTGTTGGTCTCTCTGGCTGGCCCATAACTGTGGGGGCCAGACATGAGGTTGGCCTGGTGGCAGAAGGGCAGACCAGGCAGTCCTAGAAAAGAGAGATAGCCAGAATGGGGAATGGGAATGAGGGACACATAAGGCCAAACCTTGAACCACCAAGAGAGGCCCGATCCCATATTCCAACCCTATAAGACATAGAACCTCAAATCTTCTTGTGGACTAGAGACTGGCATGGGGTAGGAGATAGAAGAGGGATTCCCTGGGGTTAATTGAGACAGCTGCCAGTCCTCAAGGCCTGGAGATTGGAATTTGCACTGACCTTCTGTCCCCATGTTGGGGGCCTGACTGGGGAGGGGCCGGAGACAGCAGGGCTCGCCATAGCTACTGACCGGAGGTGGGGTCATCGAGTTGAACATGGTGTCTGAGAGGAGAGTGTGGGGACTCTGCAAGAGGGAAATAAGATGAGATAACTAATTCAGGTATAGAACCTCGAAGACATCTGCCATGGGAAATCAAAGTGAAGTGAGCATCACTCATCCAGGTTGAGGAAAAGGAGAGTCCCAAAGAGGCTGAGGCTGAGGCTGTTTCGAGGATCTTTGTGGGAATTGAGTGGGTTCTTTGCCTGGGTGGCCTAAGTGCCTGTGTGTGTGTGTGTGTGTGTGTGTGTGTGTGTGTTTAGGGGGGAGTGTTATGGACTAACTGAACCAGTATGAGCCTCAAGTGATTTTATACCATAGCCCTCCATTTCTTCTGGCTTTGACCATAGGCCAGCTTTGAGGGGTAGGATGGGGGAACTCATGATGAGCCCCTTTGCCTTCATTCGTTCCTGTCCAGCAACAGGCCCTCTACAACCTCTCCAGTATCCAGCAGAGGGAGCTCTCGCCACAGCCCAGAAGGAGAGGCTGGCGGGGCCAGGAGCGAGCGCAGATGATCTTTTTCTAAGGCAGAAAACTGTATGAAATGGGATAAGGTTTCTGAGGGGAGCCTCCCGGGTCTGTTGAGTACAAAGAGTGGAAACTGGTGTTATCCTGGGGTAGTTTGAATCTGGGCGCCCACTTACTTGGTCTGTTTTGGGGGTGCAGGAAAGGACTGTAAGAGAAGGCTTTGAGAGAATGAAAAAACAAAGTCATCATCCATCAGAGAAGAGTTGTGAGGGAGAGGGTTCTGCCTTTCGCTTTCCTCCTCAAACTCCAGTTTTTGTTCCACCCCGGGTTTTCTGGTCTCCCGGGACTGAGGGTGGGGTGGGGCGGGGTAGGGTGGAGAACCACCGGGAGCGGGCCGGCCGGCGCGGTGGGTGATCCCGGGATGCTGGGATTTAGGGTGAGGGCGGGGTAAGATGGGGAGAGGAACCCGGACCCCATGACCCAGCCCAAGCCCCGCAGCCTGGATTGTACCCTTCCTAACTCCTCCTTTCCCAGCGGAGAGCTGGATCCTGCATCCAAGACCTCCCAACTCGACCTTGGCACTTTGTGTGTGTGTGGGGGGGGGCACAGCTGGCTGGCAGCTGGATGGGGGGGGACACTTCTTCCTCCTCCTTCCTCTATGACTCACCCAGGGGAAAGAGGCAGGGGCTCGCAAACTACCCCCCAGACACTAAAGAGACCCCCAAACGTGCCTGCTCAGTCATCTTCCTGTGCCACTGCCCAGACGCAGGAGAGCCGCGATGTAAATGGGGCGACATCCCTCCTCGCCCACGCGTGCCACAGCCCACCCACGTCTCCCTGTCACACTAGTGACAGGAAAATTTCGCCAACTTTTCCAGCTTCAGTTAAGTTTTTCTGGAGTGTGGATGAGTGCGCAAGATGGGGCAGGGAGCCCTAGGGTTGCCCTGCTGGAGCCCTGAATCATCTTCTGTGTCTCCCTATTTTCCAGAGTCCCCCTCGCACCCCCGCTCCCCGCTCCCCAACTCCCAGGAGTAGGCCCCGCCCCCTTCTCCCGGTCCCGCCTTCCCCGCCCCCGTGCCTCCTCGGCCCACCCAAGTCGCCGCCGCAGGCTCTGGCTGCAGACGGCTCCGCTTCCCCCGCCCGCCCCGGGAGCCCAGTCGAGCGAGCCGCGGTGGAGGGAGGGGTGGGTAGTTGAGAGGCGGGACACATTCTTCCCTCCTCCCCTCAGTGCATCCAGAAAGCTGGCAGTGGCGCCCGGGGGGCGGGGGGCACTGTTGAAGCGTAGAGGTGCCCATGGCGGGGTGGAAAAGAAAGAAGAATCCAGAAACTATGGGGACAGAAAGTGGCTGGGTAAATAAAATAAGGTGTGTATGGCCAGAGAAAGGGGTAAGGACACCTTAGGTTCCTGATAATCACAGCTGGCTTCCCAAGGGTTAACCCCTCCAGACCCCCGGGAACCCCTCAGTGACGTCAAGGGCGGGGTCTGTACCGCCTGGTTGGGGATTCCGGAGAGATAATTGGGGGGGGGGGTGTCTCCGGACCCCGCCTCCATAGGGAAAACCACCCTAATTCCGGCCCTTACAACTCCCCCGGGAAATTGCCCCGCCTTCTCTTTCCACTGAACAGTAAAGACCTATCGTATGAAGACCCCAGTTCTCCAGCCCCGAAAACCTTAAGTCCCCAGTCACTCTGGGATCCCCTTTCCCTAATCCTTTCCCCGAAGCTAGCTGCCCAGGGCGGATTGTTTCGGGGTCACCGGGCCTGAAAGAGGCTTCAGAGCGGGGAGCCAGGGCAGGCAGGGTGGTCTGAGCCAGAGGAGGGGCCTTGGCGCCCCCCCCCCCGCTCCCGTTGGGGAGGGGGTTCCAACGGGGATACACAGGCAGTCAGTGGCCAGTGGTCCCGCCCAGTCCCAGTAGGGGTCTCCCTGCGGCTGGCCCAGCTGTCCTGGTGGTCCTGAGGTCAGAGGGTCAAGACAAGGTCTCCGCTCCTCCTAAGCACCCTGACCACAGTCCTTGGGGACTCAGGAGTCCAGATTCCTTGAGGAGTCTTTCTAGGGCCTAAAGGAGACACTGGCCCCTCCAGCCCCCTTCCTTATCCGGAAGACACTTCTTTCCCAGGGAACACATGCACCGGCAAGCTCATCTGTCACAAGACAGGTCAGGGGTTCAAGACTGCCCGTCCCCCACCGGTTTGTCGCCTCACACACACCCATCTCCACCCCACCTAGGGCTCTCTCCTTAGCTGTTCCCTCCTTGCAGAAACACTGACGTCTTCCTGCCGGCGCTCAGGACACACCTGGAGCTCCCTCTCTACCACGCAGACCTCCAGCTAGCAGTCCCTCCAGCCTCTTCATCCCAAACTCATGAAAGTGAGATGTTTCTAATAGATGGAAGAGGCGGAGACAGACAAAGAGATCCACGGTTGTCTGAGACAGAAACACAGAGACTGTCAGAAGAAAAAAAAAAAGATACAGAGAAAGGGAAATACAAATGAAAAAATTCTTCAAACTTTCTATATCTCACGCAGGCTCTCCCACCCCCTTTTTGCCTCTGTGCCCCAGGTCTCCCTCTTGGCTGAGCGAAGTCCCTCGCATGCAGGGCATCCCCTCGGGCCCCCTCCCCCACTGCTCCCAGGTGGTCCCCCGCCGGCCCCCCTTCTCACCTCCTTCTGGGCGCAGGGCTCGGGATGCGCGGTCCAGGGCTAGAGTCTGGGCTGGGGGGTGTGCGGTGGGGCGGGGGGGCGGACAGGGCCACGGCAGCGCAGCCTCAGTGCCACCCCCACCCCCCACTAACCTGGCCGCCAGCCCTCCCGCCGGCCCAGCCCGCCGGGCCGCGAGCCGGGACCACCCGCGAGAAGCGCAAACTTTTTTTTCCCTTTTGCAAAAACTTTTTCTCGCTCAAGCAGCTGGCGCGCCGCCGCTCTTCCCGCTCGCCTCTCACCTCCCTTCTACTTCCCTCCCTCTTGCCGTTCTGGAGGATGAGGCGGGGTAGCTAAAAGCAAGAGAGGGGGTGCCGGGCTTATTGCACCCCCAGGACCCCCAGGATCCTCCCCCTCCCTTGAGGGACCCTATGCTGCCTACCCCCCCCCCCGACACGCTGCTGGTGGTGGGCAGTAAATCCCGGCATGGATCCTTGGATCGGCTGCCCACGAAGAGGGCCCCCCCACCCTACCCCCAATCCCCAAGCTAGGAAAAAACTAAAAAAAATATATTGGGAGGTGGGGGGCGACGAAGACGTTCATCCGAGAAAGATATTATTGGAGGTAGCGTCGTTGATTTTGGTTGGGGCTCTCTGATCATTCCGCCATCCTTTAGTATATCACTGCTGGCCTCACTCTTTCAGTGGAACATGAAGGGGTTAGGACAGATTTGGGGTTTGGTGCAAAGAGGACTGGAACAGAGTTGACTTAGAAGTGAAGGGTCTATAGCGCATACAAGAGACGAGCCGTGGCTGAGGCTCTGGGTGCAGAGTATGAGGTTCACAAGGTTACTAAGGAACCTTGGGACGCGACCGAAAAGAAGCACTGTTCCGCGGAGAACCCCCGCTCTCCTTCATCTCTAAGTTCTGGAGAATGCGGGCACCTCCGCACCTCGGTGCCCCCCGCTGTCTGCAATTCCAGGCTGTCTGCTCCCTCTGCTGGCCGTTCTGGCACATGACACGCTCGAAGTCTCCCAGAGACCGCCCTGGGAGCTGAAGTAGGGGGCTTTAAGGGTCACCCCACCAAAGCCCAGTTAGGAGCCCAGGAAGGGGGTTGCATGAGCCCAAAGAAACGGAAAGCCTCACTAGAAGAGGCTGCTAGTACAGAACGGCAGTGTCTGAGAGGGGAGTGCCTTGCCCCTTCGGATTTGTGGATGCAGGGGAAGGGGCAGCTATTTCAGTCCATTTGATCTTTATGAGAAAGGGGAGAAAAAAAGGAGTCCCCTCCTCTTCCTAGCTCTGCTAGGAAGACAGGCCTCTCCCATCCTAGCTCTGCTTCCAAGAACCACCTCCTCGGGCCTGGAGAGTTAGTAGGTTAACTGTTAAGGCTGAGGATCAAGGGGAAAAGGTGAAATTAGGAAGAGCTCTGAGGCCCTACCAATATGGGTAGTAATTGTAGAGGAACAGTAAGGAGTCCTAGTTGACTCTCTCTCCCCCATATGACTTTGGCCTGGACACCAATTATACCCAGAAGGTCAGGCAAGACCAGTGGTCCTGTCCTAGCCATTTGCCCTTTCTTTTCAGAGAAGCTCTTTTAAAGCAGACTGGTTTTTCCTCCTCACCCAGGTCTCCAGATTAGTGATTCTGTGAGCGCAAGAGCAGGGGGGAGGGGCAGAGGAGGGAGAAACCGACTCCCCACCAAGCAGGGAGCCCAGTGCAATGTCCAGCTCCATCCCAGGATCCCAAGATCATGACCTGAGCCAAAGGCAGACACCTAACTGACTGAGCCACACAGGTGCCTTTTTTTTTTTTTTTTTTTTTAATAAGCTCCCTGCCCAAAGTGGGCTTGAACTAAGAATCCGGAGATTAAGAGTCAAATGCTCTACCCGCTGGGCCACCCAGTCACCCTGCCTTTACACTCTTAAAATTTATTGAATTTTTGTTTATGTGGTTCATGTCAATTTACTATTTTAGAAATTAAAACTGAAAACAGTTTGTAACACAATATACAAGCACATATCCCATTAACAGTGATGTCAAAAAGATGATGTAATCACATGCCACATACCTTCTGGAAAACTCCACTGTATACTTTTGAGATAATAAAAATAAAAAAGGCAAATACCATCTTAGTATTATGAAAATAGTTTTGACCTTGTGAACACTCCTGAAAGGGGTCTCAGGGACCTCCCGAGGTCCTCAGACCTCACCTTGAAAACTATTCCTCTGGACTATCACCCCAGCACTTCTTTATGACTCATACTTGTTGATTTTCCCCCTTATTTTTATTAGGAATATATAAACATTTGTCTCCCCCATGGGTCCTGTCCCCAAAACTGGGAAAAACCAGGGAACTTCTTAGGCTCAGTACCCCTCTCACCCAGCTCCCATTTCTTGGGCTCTCCTAACCTACTTCCTCTTAGCCCCTTGCCCATCTCCTTCTTTTTTTTTTTTTTTTTTTTTTTTTTTTTTTTTTTTTTTTTTTTTTTTTTTTTTTTTTTTAAAGATTTTATTTATTTATTTGACAGAAATCACAAGTAGATGGAGAGGCAGGCAGAGAGAGAGAGAGGGAAGCAGGCTCCCTGCTGAGCAGAGAGCCCGATGCGGGCCTCGATCCCAGGACCCTGAGATCATGACCTGAGCCGAAGGCAGCGGCTTAACCCACTGAGCCACCCAGGCGCCCGCCCATCTCCTTCTTGACCCTCCCTGAAGCTCTTCCATAGTTCCTAGCCTGGATACGCCTGCTTCCCCTGTCCCAAGCCTGCTTCCCTCACTTGAGGACTTTCTTTTCTTGTGAGAGACTAACTAATTTTTCTCTGCCTTCTCCTTTCCTCCACTCCTCCCTCACCTCTGCCGCCTTCTCAGAGGGCTTAGGGTAGGAAACCATGCTTTCTGGGGAGACTCCTTTAGAGAACACACTTTCTCCATCTCCCTACACATCAGCTAGCCTGGAATAGGCAAGAGTCTGGACAAACAAGTGCCCATTTGGGTCCCCTAGGAATCACCCTGGTCATCTGACCACCAGCCTGTTAGGTGGGGGTGTGGATCAGGAATCTAATGTCTCCCGCCACAGACGCCCTCTGCCTGGGAACCCCTAACCGATCTCTTTACTCCAAATCCCCAGGTCCTCTCGCTAGCTGCAGCCACAGGCTTCTACCACCATATCTGGCACATCTGTCTTGACCACATTGCCATCCCGGTCCAGGTAGAGGAGAGAGAGAGGCCTTCGGGCAGTAGGGACACAGCAGGAAGTACCCAAGGGCCAAGGGTTGTTGGCCTTGAAGAGACTGAAGACAGCCGAATGGAAGGAGGCAGCAATGCCAGGACTGCCAGCCAGGTGTGGGGGGCACTGTCCACTGCAGTAATTCAGCTTGTACCCCTCAGGCTGCAGGATCCAGTCCCGCCATCCTAGTTCCTGGAAGTCTACATAGTGGTCTCGCCGGCAGCATAAGGGGGTCTCAGGCTCACAGGTGGGGGTCCTCCTCCTGGCCCGGCCTGCTCCAGGCTCATTGGGCCGGATCTTAAGCTCCAGGAAGGGCCGCTGGTCTCCCGCCGTGTCCAGGAGCTGCTGGGCAGAGGTGGCGTTGCCTTCTAGGCGTCCGCAGTTCAGCTGGAGCTTCAGGACAGTGGACTCCTCGGCCCTCAAGCCACTAGGGGGCAGAGTGAGGGCATGCCAGCCGGGGGCCGTCATCTGGTGCTCAGCCAGGAGTTTGCGGGACCCTGGGTACCTGCTCCTTGGGCTCCATTGGAAGATCCCCAAGGAAAGCGTGCCAGGAAGGGTGGGGAGCACGTGCAGCCAAAGGCGAGCATGGTACAGGTGGTGGGACTGAGCTGTGGACAGGTGGAAGGTGAGCACAGAGCTGCAGGGTGAAGTGGAGGAATCTGCCGGAGAGATGGAGAAGGGATGGAGGAATGTGAGCAGCGATGAGCTCTCCTCTGAGACTCCTGCCACCCCCTCCCGCTGCTTTCCTGAGCCCCTTTAGAAGACACAGGGACTGCCTTGTGTGCTCTGTCCTGCATAACCAGTCAACTCCTCCTCCTCCCACACCCTGCCTTTTCTGTCGGTCTCCCCTTCCGCCTCCCTCTCCCTGTCTGCTCTCTGCCTGCCCCTCCTTCACCCACCTGTGATGGTAGCAAAGCTGATGACTTCCTCCCCTTTTGCAGGAGCCACACTTCCTGGCTGCAGTCTCCGGAGGGCTCTGGCCAGCGCTGCCTGGGGTGGAGGGTGAGTTATTCTGGGACGACTGGTCATATGCAGCCCCTCCAAGATCTGCTGCTTGGCTAGCTCCAGTACCAAAGCGCGTTCTGCCTGGGGCACCAGCGTGGGACCTCCACAGGAGGGACATACAGACCCTGCCCCCTGTGCCCACACCAGTGCCCACAGCAGCACCAGCTGGAGCTGGACATCAGGGAGCCCCATGCTCCCGGTGAATGGCCCTGGGTTGGGTCAGGAGCCTCGGATGGCAGGTGCTCCTTCTGTTGATCTG
Source organism: Mustela putorius furo (assembly GCF_011764305.1). Taxonomy (NCBI): domain Eukaryota; kingdom Metazoa; phylum Chordata; class Mammalia; order Carnivora; family Mustelidae; genus Mustela; species Mustela putorius. The sequence goes on along the minus strand of NW_025422127.1, from coordinate 2,763,239 downwards.
ATTGCGTGGAAGCCAATGAGGGCACAGGGGCAGCAGTGGCTGTGCCACACCTAGCCTCGGCCAAGGGTAGAGCCACCTGCCTTCTATTGCCTGGGACTCAGGAAGGCAGTATGTGGATGGTCCTATGGGTGGCTGTGTTTAGCGCAGTCTGCCAGTTTGACCCTCACAGCTCATGGCTGGGGCCTCTTTAGAGCCACAACCGGGGCTCCCTCACTTAGTGGTCAGCCAGCCGACCTACCCTCTGAGCCCCGGGATTGGCTGGCTGTACTGCCCATCAGGGCCCTGCAGGGGGCGGAGGTCCCCCCTCCACCCCCGGGGAGCTCAGGTTTCACCATCTGGCCTGGTCATTGAGTTTGAGATATGGGTAAGGGGGTGGGGGTGCAGTGTTAACACGCATGATGCAAGAAAGAGAATGATTTCACATGCTCAGTCCCCAAGGTCTGGGGCTTGGGGGAGGGACTCATAGGGGCAAGGTGGGGAGGGCAATTTCCCCCCCAAACCTCTAGTCCTTCTAGCTTACCCAGACACCTTTGCTGCAGCAGTTCTTAGAGGCAGCTGTTAGTTCCACTGTAACCAGTGGTCTCCATGGTCTCTGGGCCTGAAGAACTCTGGTCTCTCTCTTCCTAGCAATGGGGTTGGGGGGAGTCCTCCTGCCCAGGCCAAGGTGGCAGTGCCACGGGGCACAGAAGTCACCTCCTGACCCTGCTTATGCTGGCTGCCCAGAGTCCAGTTGGACTGGAGCACAGCGTGGAAGAGGGCTAGAGCGTGGTGGGGGTGGGGGGGGCATGTTCCTACGATGTCGGGGGAAACCCAGAGAGGTAGGGGAGGCAGTGATGCAATCTTACAGCAGGACACAGTCTATCAAGGCTGGCAGAAGGGCATGGGACTTGGGAGCACCCATACCTACAGACTGGGTCTCTTTAAGGGGACTGTGAGAGTTATGTAAATTCAGGACATCCTAGGAGTGGCTGGAGGCCTCCATGAAAGGGGGCAGGACATGGGAGGTTTAAGGACTTTGAAGAGCAAAGCAAGATAAGTGGGGTGACATTAGCTCCAATCCCAGCCCTTCCTCACTGACAAAATGGGAAGGCCATGGCTCCTCCACCTTGAACTTAAGATGGTAGACTTAATGCTGTCCTTTCTCCTTATGCCCGCAGTTTCTTCAAGAAGCTAGAAGACTGTGATTTGGACACAGGCCGCGACTCCATCTTATTAAGCTCCCACGTGTGTAGCCAGTGGGGGGGCTGCCAAGAGACTCCCAGATCTGGCACCTGGGGGAGAAAGGTGGCGCTTTGGGGACTGGGGATCAGTACTGGCAGTGTCCAGCATGTGGCAGTGTAGCGCCACTGGACGGCCGCTGGCTTAGTGCTGACCAGCTTCCCAAGGAATGGGCTGCTCTGAGGAGTAGGGAGTGGCACAGGGCTTTCCAACCTCTCCCTCTGGGAACCCTGCCTCTCCCACAGAAAACAGAGAAGCCAGTCCCCGTGCTCTCCCCTCTCGCCACTACCAAAGAGCAGAGCTGTTGTCAGGCCCCAAATCACCGCTACCTTTGGTTTTAGACCTCGTCCCATTGACACGTGGCGATGGAGCTTGATGACAGGTGACAGGCACGTCCTAGAAACCCAGGGTACTGTGTGCTGGGGGGCGGGGGACGCTGGGGTAGAGAAGGGACAAGGAGACTTTTAGACCCTCCTGTCCTTCCTACATTTTTCCCCAGGCGGAAACATATTCAAGTTCTCTGTCCAGTCCTCTCCTTCCCCGTTATGAGCAACCTCTCTGTTGGTTGAGGCTGGTGAGAAGGAGTCCTCTACCCCTGGGGTCTGGAACATCAAACTGCAAAGAAGTTTCTGCCCATAGTGGTGTCTCAGAGAGCTTATCTGTTGGGGCCAGGAGACAGAGTCAAGGGAAGCAGCATCAAGTGCTTGCAGGAGTCACTGACTCCTCTTCTCCCCTACCCTCTATCAGGTGCCCCCAATTTTCGGCTCTTCCTACCCTCTTGTTGCTGTGCCTGGCCTGGCCCTACCTCCCCACTGACACTTACGTCAGAACCCAGCTATAAATATGCTCTTAGCATCTTAGTCACTTTCCCCAAGAAGTTCTCCCAGGTTATAAATACCCCAGCCATCTGCCTCACAGGCCCGCCCTACCAACCTGGTTGGGTGCTGGGGGGGAGGGACAGGCTCGGGGGACGGGTAAGAAGGGAGAAGAAGCCCGAGTGGTTATCTTGCCCACATGAGAGAAGCCTGACACAGTCTAGAGTTAGGGGCCAAGAGGCTCTGGAAGCCAAGGTTTGGAAGAAGACAGACCCACTCTTTCCCTTTTACAACAGGCAGAGCCAAAAAGAAAGGGAGTTAATACTGATTCTGTGTTTATTTTAAAATTTTTTGTTTTGCTCATGATGGATCTTTTTGGCATTCATTTTGCTGCTTTAAAAACATAGCATTGAGATATTATTTATCTCAGTTGATGAATTTCTTGGCATCCCCTTACAATTTGTCACCCAAAGTGACTGCCTTACTTCACCTCACCTTAATCTTGGCCCTGGGGACTGAAGCTGGAGTTGGAGGGAGAGAGGTCAGATCTAGGGAAGGGGTGGCTTATAAGGAGAGGAGACACCGTGGGACGGGGAGGAAGGGGCACAGAAGACTTCCTTAGATGTTCTCCTTAGATGAAGATCTCCTCCAGGCAAAGGTGGCATGACTTCTGTGGGTTGTTCAGGAAGTCCCACATCTCAGATATGCAGGTCGCCTAAGAAGACCCCCTTCAGACTTTCTCCTCTACGGTTCCTCTTCCAGGGACCTCAGACCCTGGGAGGAGGGAGCTATACACTGAGCAAACACAGACATCATGTTACCCAAAGGACACGTGGGTTTTGCGCAAACTCGGCCTTGGGCTGCAGACAATATCGACCCCATGGTTCAGGGCTGTCCAACCAAAGGGAGGGGATGATGGGGAAAGAAGGGCAAAGGTCTAGAGGGGACCGAGTCTCAGAGCAAATACCGCCCCTCCTCATTCCATGCCTTCTTTTTCTTCTCCCTGTCCTATGCAAGTGACTCTTGGCCAGTTCCAGCTTCTGGGCAGGTCTCCTGGATGGAGGCCTAGGGGTCAGTGAGGGAAAGCCACCAGCCAACTCTGAGCCCTGCCTCTGCCTCCCCCAACATGTGTGCTCCTAGGATGTCAGCCTACTTGCTGACTGAGCAATGATCTGTTTCATCTCTTAGAGTGAGTATGGAGGGAAAAGAAGAGCAGATAAAACCTGTCTTTATTGGTTCTGAGACCAGCAAAGATGGTTCTGGGGCAGAGGAAGAGGCCTAAGAAAGAAGAGGAGGAAGCCTAGGAAAGGAAGAGGCATGAAATGTGGGATAGACATAATAGCTCGGCCCTGAGGAGCCTGGGTGAGAGAGAGCAGAAGTGGGCCAGGTAGGTAGACACTGGGTCATCCTCGGTTTCAGCCAGGGTCCTGGCAAGAGACAAAAGAACCATTCAGTTGTCTGTGTTTGCATCACTAAGAAGACTTAATGAAGACCTTATTTATGGATGTGTAGGCAGGGTTAAGAGAATGAAGGATGAATGTTGAGGCTCCCAGAGACTAGCAAGAGTGGAAAGCCCCTAGTGCGGAAGCAGTGATATCAGAATCTAGGTAGAACTGGGGCCAGGGGGAGCCAGATAGGAGCTGTAGGGACAGACCACAACCACAGTCACACAGATACATGGCACCTAGGCAGAGGGAACAGGAATAAGAAATATCCTGACCTCTATCTCCCCCTATCCTTTGATCTCCTGCTTGTGTCAGCCCTTAGCCAAATTCAGCAGGAAGCCAGGGACCAAAGGAGCTGAGGTGAGTCAGCCCTTAAGGGCATAGAGTGGAGCAGAGAAGGACAAAGAATGGATGAGGGTGTGCCAAGAGAGCCTTAGCAACCCACCAGGGCCAATAAGGGGCTCGAGATACAGGGAAGAGTAACTTTGGACAGCAGGGATCTAATCTTCAGTGAATCTAAGAAAGGAGCTCTCTGGTAATCCAGAAAATCAGGGGAAGGAGCTGGGTCAACTCCTCCTGGAGTGACGGCCATCAAGTGGGAAGAGCAGGGAAGTACCGAGGATTATGGGATGGATTAAGGATGGGCTATGGATGGCTTTGCCTGGGATCTAGATGGCACTGCTCACGGTTGCAGATGGGATCAGAGTCCCTGGGGTGGCACTTGAGCCTGGGAGGCTTGCTGGATAGACTGTGCCCTAGGAGAGAAACTGGTGGTCACGAAGATGGTACAGTGACTCTCCTTAGATGAAGATCTCCTCAAGCCACAGATGGGATAATTTCCACAGTTTTCCCAGGAAGAGGGAGTCCTCCTTCTGGACAGAAGCAGTAATGGGGTCATTCCCTCCTCTCCAGGAAGGGTACCTCTGTGAGGGCATGTTTGCTTACTCCCACCTTGGGCTGCCCATCCACATGCGGACTAACTACAGCCACAGGCCTCGACCACCATGTCAGGTATGTCAGTCTTGACAATGTTACTGTCCCTGTCATAGTAGAGCAGAGAGAGGGGGCGCCGGGCCGTGGGCACACAGCATGAGCCCCCTCCCGCAGTCCCTGATGCCGTGTTGGCCTTGAGGAGGTTGAGCACTGCGGTGTGGAAGGAGGCGGCAATGCCGGGCATGCCTGCCACGTGCAGTGGGCACTGCCCCGTGCAGAAGTTCATTGCATAGCCCTCGGGCTGAATGATCCAGTCGTGCCAGCCAATCTCACGGAAGTCCACAAAGAACTCTTGCCGACAACACATCCTGGACCCACCCTGACAGTTGATTCCTCGCCGGTGAAGCCGGTGCTTGCCCCCAACTTTGACCTTGGCTGTCACAAAAGGCCTATGGGCAGCCTCACCCAGTATGATGGAGCTCTGGCCTCCCTGGCTTTCAGCCACCAGCTCCAGGGTCAAGTGGCCTTGACTACAGGCAGCCTGAGCTTCAGGACCCAGAAAGAGCCGCTGCCAGCCACTGGCATCCACCTCCAGCTGGTGCTGAGTGGCCAAGGTGAGGTTGGTGTCACGTAAGCCTACCACAAGGATCCTCAGCTTCAGAGTCCAGGTGGTATTGGGAGGGATCTGTACAAAGAACATGAGGCTGGCCTGCTGGATCTCCATGCCACTAGCAGTTCTGTCAGAGGAGAAGTGGAAATCAAGACGAGTCTGGTTGATGTTGGAGAGGCCTGTGAACACAAGAAGCCCCAGTCACCATGGCCTTCTGAGTGTCAATTCTATCAGCTACCTTGTTATTCTCAGCATACTGGAACTCTGCAGCCCTCGGTATTGTTGACCACCCTTTTTTTCTTGAAAATCTTCTCTTTCTTGGCTTCTATGACACAACTCTTACGATTATTCCTTGATTTTCTTTGTTGGCTTTTCTTTCTCTGGCCATCTGTTCAGTGCAAGAGTTCTCCAAAGTTTGTCTCTGACCTTCATTTCCTTTTGCTCTACACTGAAAGGAGTTCTTACCCACACTCATGGTCAGCCAACACGCTTTTTATGGCAGTGATTCCCAAATCTGGATGTCTAGTCCAGACCATTTTGCACCTCTGGACTGGACATATAGATCTGGAAATCAACAAGCTTCAGGTGTAAATTTCTAACTACTTAATTTTGTCACATGAATGTCCTTCCGGCACATTCAAATCAATTTTTTCCTAAGTGGAAATCCTTTTCCTTGCTATCCACCCCTCTTTCTGTTCTTAGAATTGGGGGCACCACTACCTTCCTTATCACCACTAGAAACTCTGTGAGCACCCCCTCACTGCCCATATCCAGTCTTTCACCACAATGAATCTATGTATGTCTCCTGTCAATTACTCTTCTCCAATTTTCTCTCTTCATCCTTCTCCTGCCCCTACCGAAACACCTTAATTGGGTTTCTGTTCCCTCCACTCCACTGAAACTGCTCTTGTCAGGATCACCAACTCTTTCCATATGGCCAATTCCAGTGGTTTCACCTCTTTATATTCATCTTATTTGATCTTTAAGCAGTGTTTGACACATTTATCATTCCCTCCTTGAAATATTTCCTTCTCTCGGTTTTTGTGACTCTGGCCACTTTATCTTGGTCTCTTGTTGACAGCTCCTCTTCCTCTGCCTGACCACTGTATGTTGAAGATTCTGAACTCCCTTCTTTTCACTCTGTATATTCATTTCTAGAAGGCTATCGTCAGTTCCCATGGCTTTCTATTCCATCTGTATGCTGATGACTCCCAAATATATATATATATCCCTGGCCCTGACCTCTCCCTGATCCTCAGGGCTTCTATTTCCAGCTGCTGAGCTGATATTCTATTTGGTTATCTAGTGATATCTCAAAATTTTCATGTTCACAGATAAACTCTAGATTTATCTCCCCAACCCAAACCTATTCCTTCTCCAACCCAATTCCCTATAAAGGTATTGCTTAAGCCAAAACCTTGATTACCCTCATCCCCCACTTTAAAATTACCTGCAAGATCTGGGGCATCTGGGTGGCTCAGCTGGTTAAGCATCTGACTCTTGATTTCAGCTGATGTTATGACCTCAGGGTCATGAGATGGAGTCCTGCATTGGGATCCATGCTCAGCATGAAGTCTGCTTGAGATTCTTCCTCTCCCTCTGCCTCTGCCCCTCCCCTCCGCTTGTGCATACTCTCTCAAAATAAATAAATAAAATCTTTTAAAAAATAAAAAAATAAAATTATCTGCAAGATCTGCCAACTCTATCTCCAGTTCATAAAATAATTTCACTTATACCTGTCTCCTTTACTACATTAGTTCACAATCACCTTTTTCTTGAATTATAACAATACCTTCCCAAGTGGTCCACTCTTGTCCTCCAAACCGTTCTCTCTATATCAGCCAGAGTGCATTTTATTACGTAAATCTGATCAGCTTAATCTCTTCAGCTTCAGACTCTTCAAAGGCTTCCCATTGCTATTTGAATAAAATCTAAGCCTCTTAACACAGAAAACTTGTATGATTAGGCATTCTGCCATCTAATGACTATATTCTACCCATACTGTCTTTTTTCTGCTCCTTGAACTCACTAAACATGGACTCACCTCATGGCTTTTGCACTTGTGCTTCCCCCTGTCTGAAATGTCTTTCCCAGATCTTTGATTGACTGGCTTCTTTTTGGCATTCAGCTCAAATGTCTCCTTCTTGTGGAGGTTTCTCTGACAAATCTATCTAAAGCAGCCTTTAATTCCACCTCTGTCTCTCTAACGCATCATCCTGCTTAACTATTTTTATAGCTGCTATGACTCTCTGTAGTCATCTTGTTTTTTTGTTCATTTGTTTACTATGTGCTTCCCCTCCCCTCTTCTCCTCCCCGCTACCCCTCCATCTAGAACGTAAACTCCATGAAGGTAGAGATTGTGCCTGTACTGTTTACCAGTTTCTCTAGTACCTAGTACATAATAAGCTCAATAAACAATTGCTGAATGAACAGAAAGTTCAACTAGGCTTCGTGTGAATTGGAAAGTCAGGAATAACGCTGCTCTTGACAGCTTTCAAACTCAACATGATGTCTCCCATCTTGGTGTCTCTAAATAAGTCTATTCCATTCTTCTCTTCCTGTGGATCTACTTCTTCTGCTTGACAGTTTCTTCAGGTCCTAAAATGGTGGCCCCAGTTCCTGAGTCTACAGAATGTTTTACTCAGCTCCTCTAAACTAAAGTGACATAATCTTCCAGTGTCCCAATTTCCAAATCCTTGATGAAAAGTCTGATTGGCTCAACTTATCTTGTTATGTCACTAAGCACCCCACCATTAGAATCTCTCTCTCTTTTAAAGATTTGCTCATTTATTTTAGAGACAGAGACAAAGAGAGAGAGCACAAGCAGGAGGGGCAGAGGAAGAGGGAGAGAAACTCCCAAGTAGACTTTATGTTGAGCATGGAGTCAGACGCAGGGCTCAATCTCATGATCCTGAGATTACAACCTGAGTTCGACAATTAACCAACTGTGCCACCGAGGTACCCCTACCATTAGAATTTCTTAAGTTACCCTAGTTATGGCAGGCAGAACAAATAAACATCAGGGGCTATGGTAGATTATTACATTGTTGGCCCCCAGTGAAGAACACCTCCCAATATTGATGGCTTTGTGCCATACCTTTCCACATTGTCTGGGCATGGCTATGTGACTTGACTTGGCCAATGAGACATAGGCAACCACAGTGCAAGCAGACACTTGATAAGTACTTACATAATGGTGTTTCACTCTTATGGAAGCCAGTTACCATGTTTTAAAGAAACTTGGGCTAGACTAATGGATGAGGAGGAACCATGTGGAGAGAGACTTTGAGGATCAGAGACCATCTTAGATGTTCTAGCCCCATCTAAGCTCCTGACTGAAGGCAGTTACCTCAGTGCTCTCAGCTACTCCTCAGATGGACATAAAGAACTGTCCAGATAAGTCCAGTTAAAGCACAAAAATCATCAGAAATATCGAATTTCTTGTTTTAAGCCTCTATGTTTGTGCCGATTAGTTATATTAATAGGTAACTGAAACAGAAATAAGTAACAGAGTGCTTGGGTGCTCCAAAGCAAAGACGTAAAATTTGTAGCCTTGGCCTTGGGACTGGGTGACAGGCAGAGGTTGGAAGGATGGTGAGGAGACTGTTAGTGAAGGTAGGAAGAACAGTGAAGAAATTGCTATCAGATCCTGGAGAAAGGGGAACCTGTGTTATGTATTGGCTATCATCTGTGGTAACTTGGAAGCTAGAAATGGCATCTAACAAAGTTGTGAATTTAGCTAAAGATATTTCCAGGCAGAATGCTGAAAGTGCCAATTGGCTTATTTTAGCTGCCTATGATAAAGCATTTCAGGAGTGAGATGAACTAAAAAAGGAACTGTTCAATTTTCAAGCAGAATTTAGAGAAAATATTTCCAACAGGACTTGCTAGATTGAACAATAAGATATTTTTTCATTCCTCACCTCTTTGTCTGGCAAAAGATTCTTAAAGTAAGAAATGATCTTGAGGCAAAAATCAAATCCAGGGAATTGCCAGTAATATATGGCCTCAGAGTGAAGATCAAAACATTTAATAATGGGACAACTATAAGACCCTTTGTTAAGATCTAACACTTTGTTAAAAACTAAAAAAAAAAATTAAGATGATGTTCTATAGATCCTGTCAACTAGACAAAAGGGTTTCTAAGAATCTTAAGAGTATCTATCAGTCCATAACACTTTGACTTGCAACCTAAAGAGGGGTCTGTCTTGATATCAAGTTGAGTGCCTTTTTGTCTAACTGAGTAGATTACAATTTGTTATTTAGAAGGCCCACAGGGTTTTACAGAGAATTTTAGTAGCAAAAGCAGCACAAGTTTGGACTAAAAGAGCCAGAGATGATTCAAAGTGAAAAGAGGTCTCTGGGCCCCCAACCTCTTTGGCCCGGAAGCAGGCTGAGAAAACCGCTCAGCCACAGACACCCGTCATTTCCAATCTAAAAGGAAAGACATCTCAGAGGGTGGAGCCAAGGGCTGAAACAGTTCTAGAAGTCAAGGAGAACACTGGTGGACTCTCTTTAAGAAGCGGGAAAAATCCTAGAAGTAGAACTAAGCCCTAACCAAGGGAATTCTGGATTTAGGGGAGACTTGAGATATGTGCCTGGCTGGATATCAGAACTTTCATAGATCAGTCACTGGTCTGCGTCCCCCACTCCCCTGTCTCCCGTACTGAACAGGAGTATCTGTTATGGTGACCCTGTCCCTGTGTGAGCATTGTATGTTAGATGTGTGGGAGGCAGATAACTTGTAGTTTTAGGTCACAGGCAGTGGTATGCTGGTAAATGTTTAGCAACTGGATTCCAGAGGGAAATAAATCCCGATTCGTAGTGCTTGCCAATTTCTGTGGTTTAAATTCTCCCACCACGGCCAATTTCAAATTATTCATGTGACATCACTGGATGTGGAGCTGGGAGATGTTCATAATTTGTTCTCATGAGCCCGTATAAGTCACTTCCAGTACATTACTGAAGCCCCCACCCCCATTTCCCCAAAGCCCCCAGCTCTCTTACTTCCAGCAAGAACAATACTCAGGTCTTGCTTTCACACTATTATGTGGATGATAGCTTAAATTGGAATAAAAACTTCAAGCTAGCATATCCAAATGCAAAAGGTAGAATCCAGGGGTGCCTGGGTGGCTCAGTCAGTTAAGCGTAGGTCAGGTCATGATCCCAGGGTCCTGAGATCGAGCCCTGCATCGGACTCTTTGCTCAGCAGGGAATCTGCCCACTCCCTCTGCTGATCCCCCTGCTTGTGCTCTCTCTCTCAAATAAATAAATAAAATATATAAAAAAAAAAGAAAAGGTACAATCCAAGTGTCAGTCATTCTCATGATGTCATCTCAGATCGGGCCCCCTCAGTCTGAATGTTGTACTCATTCATTGATTAGCAAATATGTGGAAAGTGTATAGACTTTGAAGTCAGAGAGAACAGTATTTGAATTCTGCCCCTTGCAAGCTATATGACCTTGGCCATGTAAATGATCTTCTTTGAGTGTCAGTCTGCTTTTCTGCAATGGGAATAATAAACTCCACTTTGTGGGGGTGGTTATTGAAGATTAAATGAGATGAGACAGGCATACTAAATACCAGGTAGCCATCATTATTGCCACAATGTTGCCAGGAACTGCTGTCAGTGATACAAAGGTGTAAGCACAAAAACAAAGACAAAATAAAACAAAATCCCAGAATCTGGGTGTTTAAAGAAGTCATGGTTCGTGTTCATCTGTCCACCTTGTACTCATCCAGTCCAAGCTACTTTTCAACTCCAAATGCAATTTACTCCTTCAGACTTTTATTTACATTTCCCCCCTCCGTTTAGAATGTTATTTACTGTTTTCTACCCATCGAAGCCAAACTTATTCTACAACACCAGTCCATTTGCAATTTTCTGAAAGACTTACCTGTCTCACTAGGTCCGATGAATAATCCCTGGCCCAGCAAGCAATGGGCCCTCCTTTAGCATTATTTCATTCTGTTTTACCTTCTAATTATTTATTCCCAACAACTACAACCCTCATGGCAGGAGCTCAGCCTTCAATTTCTTGCTCTCTCCCACCTTAACCTTCTAAGAACGTTACCTATATTAGTTCATTTAATTCTCCCAAATATCCTCTCACTATCCTCATTTTTCAAGTGAGAAAACTATTAACAACTCAGGTCATACAGTAATAAGCAACTGAGCAAGGATTTGAACCCAGGCTTATCTGGCTCCAGAGTTGGTGTTCTTATAGGCAGGGCGCCGGGGTGGCTCACTTGGTTAAGGGTCTACCTTCAGCTCAGGTCATGACCTCAGGGTCCTGGGATCGAGCAGTGCATTGGGCTCTGTTCAGCAGGGAGCCTACTTCGCCACACCCCCCCCCCCCCCGCTTGCCTCTCTGCCTACTTGTGATCTCTCTCTCTCTCTGTCAAATAAATAAATAAAATCTTAAAAAAAAAAAGCATCTGACTTGATTTTTTCTTAGGTCATGATCTCAGGTTCATGAGATGGAGCCTTGCATTGGGCACTGTGCTGGGCGTGGAGCCTGCTTAAGTTTCTCTATCTCCCTCTTCCTCCTTCTCTACCCCTCCCCCAACTCAAGTTTATGCTCTACTCTTGCTCTCTCTCAAATAAATAAATAAATATTTGTCATAGGCAGAAGCCCCCTTTTGAATTACAATAGGGTCTCACACATCACTGGGGATTCTACACTGCATTCAAGCTGACTTACAGCATGGTTTGGTTGTTTAACACAACCAATGCTTATTGAATATCTAGTATGTTCATGAGATGCTGAGTAGTGTAGCTACTCTGTAGCTACTCAGTAGCTAGGCTATCTTGCTCCACCACTTACCAGTCATGTGACCTTGAAGAATTACTCAACTTTTTTTTTTTTTTAAATAAGCTCTTTGCCCAATGTGGGGTTTGAACTCACCACCCCAAGATCAAAAGTTGCATGTTCTACCAGCTGAGCCAGTCAGGTGCCCCAAGTACTTAACCTCTTTGTGCCTCAGTTTCAATTACTGCTTTTATTTTATTTTATTTATTTATTTTTTAAATATATTTATTTATTTATTTGACAGACAGAGATCACAAGTAGGCAGAGAGGCAGACAGAGAGAGAGAAGGGAAGCAGGCTCCCCGCTGAGCAGAGAGCCCGATGTGGGGCTCCATCTGAGGATCCTGGGATCATGACCTGAGCTGAAAGCAGAAGCTTTAACCCACTGAGCCACCCAGGTGCCCCTCAGTAACTGTTTTTAAAGATTGATTGATTGATTGATTGATTGATTCATTTATTTACAGCACCTGACGGGGCAGAGGGATAGAATTCCCAAGCAGAATCCCCACTGAACTTGAAACTCTGGGTTCAATTTCATGACTCTGAGATCATGACTTGAGTTGAAATCAGGAGTTGAATGTTTAACTGACTGAGCCATCTGGTGCCCCACAGTTTCAGTATCTTTTTTTTTTTTAAAGATTTTTTTTATTTTTTTATTTTTTTATTTTTCAGAGGGAGAGCGAGCACAGGCAGACAGAGTGGAAGGCAGAGTCAGAGGGAGAAGCAGACTCCCCGTGGAGCAAGGAGCCCGATGTGGGACTCGATCCCAGGACGCTGGGATCATGACCTGAGCCGAAGGCAGCTGCTTAACCAACTGAGCCACCCAGGCGTCCCTTTTTTTTTTTTTTAATTAAAGATTTTATTTATTTATTTGACAGATATCACAAGTAGGCAGAGAGGCAGGCAGAGGGAGGTGGAGAGAGGGGGTAGGGGAAGCAGTCTCCCTGCTGAGCAGAGAGCCCCATGCAGGGGGATGGGGGGGCATATGGGGCACGATTCCAGGACCCTGAGATGACCTGAGCCGAAGGCAGAGGCTTTAAACCACTGAGCCACCCAGGTGCCCCAGTTTCAGTATCTTTAAAATGGGGATAACAATTATACTTGTCTCACTGGGTTGTTGCAAGGATCTTAAGGAGTTAGTGTATGTAAAAAACTTAGAATAATGTAAATAGATAAAAGTGTTAGTAATTTCTACTATACACTAGCTTCTGGTGATAACATGAAGAATAAATGATAGATCCTGACCTCAAGGGGTCAACATATATGGGAAGACAGACTTCACAGAAAACCTGGAAACAGTCATTTCCACACAGAATTCACGTTCTGGGTGAGGTTAGGGGAGCCGCCAGAGAGGAAGCCCCTCATCCTTATGTCAGGGTGGGTTTTTTGAGTATTGGAGTGCTGGCTCTTGAAGGGAAAGGGGAGTCGGTGCTGACTGGGGGAAAGGGGCCAGGAATGGAAAGGACCTTCCAGACCCAAGGAAGAGCTCCTAAGAAGCTCAGAGGCCAAAGAGATCACTTTGTGTTCTGTTCCTAGGGTCCTGTCTCCAAATTCTTGGCCTTCAGCTACCCACTAAATTCTCCAACTTCTCTTTCCTCTCTGGAAGTAACTTTCCCTGTAACTATCCCAAGTATCCCAAGTAACTATCTTCTTGCTTTTATCCATCTTTCTGAGTCCCATTTTGATGTTGTTCTGATGTGAGGACCCAAGGTATTAAGATGGGGGAGCAGGGGTAGGCTGGAGGAGTACTATCGTCCCGGTGTTTTACATTTTCCCTCTTTACTCAGATGAGGCATCTGAGTGTTGGGGGAGACAGGGGCCGGAAAAAGGACAGACTCCCTACCTAGCTCCCAGTTTCAGGGGCCAGGCCCAGGAAGTGGATGAGCTCACACCACAGCCTGTGGAAATTTGGGGGAGCCAAAGGAGATGCAGGCAGGCAGTCTCAAAAGAAGTGAAATCTACCCACTTCCCAGCTGCCCATTGGTCAAGTTTAAATAAGAGAAAGCAGGGGTGGGGTGGGGTGGGGGAGCCTGGGATTAGGAGATTACTAGGAAGCAAGAGTTGGGAGGGTTTGGGGGAGGGAGTCAGGGGTTAGGCTAGGGAGGAGACTTTTCTATCCTTGGGGGAAGATGTACAGAGCAGGAACCCACCTGTGTCAGCAAAGCTGATGATCTCATATTCCTGTTCCCCATCAGCCTCAGGAAGCGTCCTCTGTGGGGGCCCATGGAGGCGCTGCAGCGCAGTCCTCAGAGCAGCTCTGGACACAGGCGTGTTCAGTGTCGGGCGCTGGCTGAGGCGCAGTTTGTCCAAGATGCGTCTCTTGGCCAGGTCAAGAAGCAGCTCCCGCTGGTGATCCAAGTCCATGGCGGGTCCTTTACATGCTGGACACTGGCTGTCAGAAGCTCTGGGAATGGCCACTGTAGCGGGAGCCAGGAATAGGAAGGCCAGGAGTAATGGAGAGATCATGGCTGGGGGAGGCCCTCTTTTAGTGATATGGTTGAGACAGAGCCGTAAAACTGGGGCTCAGGATCTCAACAGCTGTGGTCCTCAACTCCAACCTGGCCGCCAGGGGCCCTGGAAGAAGAGTGTGTCCAGTTGGCATGACTCCTTGTGCAGGGGATAGAGCAGTCAAATATCTGACTTGGGAGATGAAGCTGGTAACAGGTAGAACTTGGCAGAAGGCTCCAACACATAGTCAGTGAAAGTACAGAGTGGGGGATGTGAGTTGTTTAGTTTGGGGAAAGAAATGTCCCTGGGCCAATGTTGGGAGACAGTGGGTTACCCATGTAAGCTGCCGGGCCTGGGGACAAAGGTTAGAGATGAAATTCCTCTTCAGATCAAAGGCCTTGCTGGGAAGCCTGGAGGTAAAGGGAGAGATGAGAGGTTTTAAGACAGAGTGTTAAAGAGTGACTCTCAAACAAGAGGGGTCCTTGGCAGGGCACTTTATGTCATTGTCATGCAGATAGTTGAGAGTTTCATTTCCCTCTGCCAGGTACTTTTCAGTCTCACTGCTCCCTTTCTGCCTCCCAGAGGCTCATAATGCAGACTCCTTTGTTAACCAACACCTCCTCCCCCCCCATCCCCACTCCACCGCGGCTCAAAAGTAGCCAGTATGAAGGCTAAGGGAAAGGAAGGTAAGTGTTCTAAGCCTGGTCTTCTGCTTCCTCAGAGGGAAGTCTGAAGGAGGGAAAGGGACTTGAGAGCTAGATTTGCTCACCCTTTGGGGATTCTTCTACTTAGGAAAAGAAATTTTGAGATTTCTCAGAATCCCTGGTTTTTCAAAGGTCCTCACCAGTGGCTCTTCAGGGAAGGGCCTGGGCTCTCAGAGCAGGGATGGTGGGTGGAGTTAGGAGGATAGTTCTTTCTTTTTTTTTTTTTTTAAGACTTTATTTATTTATTTTTAAAGATTTTATTTATTTATTTGACAGACAGAGATCACAAGTAGGCAGAGAGAGAGAGAGAGAAGGGGAAGCAGGCTTCCAGCTGAGCAGAGAGTCTGACGAGGGGTTCAATCCCAGGACCCCGGGATCATGACCTGAGCCTAAAGCAGAGGCTTAACCCACTGAGCCACTCAGGTGCCCCAGGAGGATAGGTTTTTAAATCAGATGACCTTGGTCAGAATTCTATCTCTTTCTTCTTATCAGCTGTGTGACTCTAGGCAAGTTACTTGACCTCTCGTGCTTTCATTTCTTCATTGGAGAAATAGTAAAAATGATTGCCCATGATTACAAAATCCAAAAAACCCCCATAGTCCACTTTGTTTTTTTGTAACTCTCATGGTGACCTGAACAGAGGGGAGGTTATCTATGATCTTTTAAAAAATTGTACTGAGACTATTTACACATTTTTATTCCAGAGATACAAATTATTTGATTATGGGATACCCCTGGAGGTATTATAGAATATATAGTATGTGTATCATTTTACCTTTCTAAAACTTGGGATTTTCTGAATTCTGAAATTTGGCTGGCCCGATGGACTTTGAATATGGGATTATAGATCTGTAATGATTATTTCACAGTTTGAGATTTAAATAATTTTGTAAAGCACTGACAATGACTGGCACAGAGCACGGGCTTAACAAAAGTTTATTATTTCTGGGGCACCTGGGTGGCTCAGTGGGTTAAGCCTCTGCCTTCTGCTCAGGTCATGATCTCAGGGTCCTAGGATGGAGCCTCACATCGGGCTGTTTGCTCAGCAGGGAACCTGCTTACCCCTCCCCCTCTGCCAGCCTCTCTGCCTACTTGTGATTTCTCTCTGTAACAAATAAATAAAATCTAAAAAAAAAAAAAAAGTTTATTATTTCTGCTACACAGGTTTGCTTGTGGGCCAGAGTACCTCCACCAGTATTTGCCCTTCTGGACTCTTCCTTCCTAGATGCCATGCCCACAATTTCTGTCTGCAGTGCAATCACTTAGCCGGCCATCTTTGTTGCTTATATTATTATATTCCTAGCATCGCACACAGTGCCAGATCTATAATATAAGTGTTTAAAAGTGTGGGAATCCGGGGCGCCTGGATGGCTCAGGTCATGAACTCAGAGTCCTGGGATCGAGCCCCACATCGGGCTCTCTGCTCAGCAGGGAGCCTGCTTCCTCTCTCTGCCTGCCTCTCTGCCTGCTTGTGATCTCTCTCAAATAAATAAATAAAATCTTAAAAAAAAAAAATAAAGAGCATTTCACTAAAGTAAAAATTTACTGGGCGCCTGGGTGGCTCAGTGGGTTAAGCCGCTGCCTTCGGCTCAGGTCATGATCTCAGGGTCCTGGGATCGAGTCCCGCATCGGGCTCTCTGCTCAGCAGGGAGCCTGCTTCTCTCTCTCTCTCTGCCTGCCTCTGCCTCTCCATCTACTTGTGATTTCTCTCTGTCAAATAAATAAATAAAATCTTTAAAAAAAAAAAAAAAAAAAGTAAAAATTTACTGATTAAAAAAAAAAAAGTGTGGGAATCCTCTCTCCCCCATTCTATTGAGAATTTACTGACATACATCACCATGTATATTTAAGGCACACAGCATGTAACTTCTCCGTAGCTTACTCAGTCTCCCTTACCTCTAACAACCAATTGCTCCTTGTTTCCACAGCACATTGAACATATCTCTATTTATAGCACTTACATTGTACTGTAATTATTTATTTTTTTGCCTGTAGTTCTTGCAACATAGCAAATATTTAATAGCCAAATTCTATCAACGTAAGACTACAGTGCTTCTTTGAGGGAGGCAGTGAGTAAATGATCCAAATACATCTGGTCAATAACTAAATTGATTCTGCCTAGAACGGACAGACCGGGGGAAGTTGCAAACTCAAGTGACTCTTAAGGAAAAGAACTAGATCTTGGAAGGAGTTGGCAAGTGATTTTTTTTTTTTAAAGATTTTATTTATTTATCAGAGAGAGAGAGGGAGAGCGAGCACAGGCAGACAGAATGGCAGGCAGAGGCAGAGGGAGAAGCAGGCTCCCCGCCGAGCAAGGAGCCGGATGTGGGACTCGATCTCAGGACGCTGGAACCATGATCTGAGCCGAAGGCAGCTGCCCAACCAACTGAGCCACCCAGGTGTCCCGCAAGTGATTTTAATAAGATGGACTTAAACCTGCTTTTTATAGAATTAAATTTTTACATCTGGAAAAATGGACATCCACCTACCACATGATCTTTGTCCAATTATACTACAAATATTTATTACAGGAGTTACCGTCCTGCGTGTAAGGCTATTTTGAAAGTGCTCTGTAAACTGAAATTACTCTATAGTAATTAGTATTATGTTTAAATCTTGGGTGACTCTTACAGGCCTGATGGACTTAAGGGGGACTGAGGGGATCGCAGTGGATCAGGGTTGCTGGCTTGAGGCACAGGTAACGCGGAGGGAGCGACAGAGGGAGCGAGACATATAGAGTGTGGTGGTCCGTGCAAGTGCGCGGGAGAGGAGAACGTGTGGGTAGTCGGAGCGAGTGCGTGCCTAGATAGGGGGCGTCTGCAGCAGCCGAGAGACACAGAGGAAGCAGAGACGCGCGGGGCGCAGGACGCGCTGACGACTACGCCGGACGTGGTGACGTAGCGCGCAGGCCGCAGCGGGGGGCGGACTCAGGGCCTTTCTTCCCCTTCTGATTTTCCCCCTCCCCCCTTTTCTCCCTTTCCGGGTTTGGTTCCCCCCTTTTTTCCCCCTCTCCCCCTTCCTTCCCAAGCCCCTTTCCCCTCCCCCGCCCCAGTCCCCCCTGCTCCCCCGCCTAGGTCCGGGGGAAACCCCCGCCGAGAAGAGCCCGCCCCCAGAAGCGCGCCGCCGCCGGCCGTCGGGGCCGAGCCGTAGCCGAGCGGCCGTGGGCCCGGGCGGCGGGCGGAGACGCGGGCGCCGTCCCGGCTACGGCCCGCGTTAGGTGAGGCCACCTCCCGGCCAAGGGGGCGGGCGGCGCGGGAGGCCCGTGGGCAGGGGGCGTGGCGGCCGCGCGGGCTGGCGGGCGGCGGCCCCCAGACCCGGGTTCCTCGCGCTGGAGCTACCCGGGCCTGGGGATAGTGGGTCAGGGCCGGAACCCACCGTGAAGGACGGCCCCGAGGCCCGAGACGCCCCGAGTGTGTGCGGGGAGCGCAGGCGAGAAGCGGGGGAGTGGGGGCACGGGACAGAGGGCGGGGGGGCTGGCGCCACCTGTGGCCTGTGTGGTGGGACCTAAGAACTGTTGAGCTCTTGTAGTGCTTGGGGGTGACTAGCTCCATGTGTTTCTTGGGTTTCCGTTTACCTTGGAGTCCTGGAAAAACGGAGGGAAACGTGTTGAAGCGTTTCAAGTCGTGCTGGGATCCGAGTTGGAACATACAGGGAGATGTTTCTGGAGCTTAAAAGTTGGGCCTACATTAGGCTCATAACTCACACTTGAGCCTCTTAAAACTCTTACTTATTTTGGTGACTCCGCAGAATAATTATTCGTTCACTCAGTGAATTGTTCTTGGATAATGATGACACATGTTTTCCAGGTTTATTGAGAAGTAGTTGGCATACATTACTGTTTATGTTTCAGGCACACAGCGTGATGGTTTGATTTACATATTTTGTAAAATGATTGTTGAAATAGGTTCAGCTAATATCCATCGTTCTTGTATAGAAACAAAAAGAAAAAAACAGGAAAGAAAAAAATGTCTGTGTGATGAGAACTCAGGATTTATTCTATCAACTTTCCTATAAATCACATAGCAGTGGCAACCCATAGTCATCATGTTGTACATTACATCCCTCCTACTTACTTATAACAAAATTTGTGCCTTTTGTCCACCTTCCTGCAGTTCCCCCTTACCTTACCCTCTGCCTCTGGTAAGGACAAGTCTGATCTCTTTTTCTATGAGCATGGTGTTTGATTTTTCATTTGTTTATTTAGATGCCACACATAAGTGATATTGTATACTGTTTGTCTTTCTCTGACTTACATGCCTTCCAGGCCTATCCATGTTGTCACAAATGGTAGAATTTCCTCCTTTTTTATTGCTGACTAATATTCCATTATATGTGTGTTTTATATGTATACACACACACACACACACACACACCCCACAACTTTATCCATTCATTCATCTATGGACATTTAGGTTGTTTTCCTGTCTTTGCCAACGACAGTAATGCTGTTATAAGCGTGGGTGTTCAGATCGCTTTCCCAGTCGTGTTTTGTTGGTGTGGGAAAATTTAAATTCAGATCCCAGTTGGATGAATGTTCTTGTATAAATCTTTTTCAAATAGACTTAACTGAAATAGAGAAGCCTGAGTTCTGTCTGATGTTGGTGGTCACATGGAGACTGGGGAAGAAGGAGGTGACGGGTTCTACTTCTGGAATATTACACATTCCTAGCATTTTTTTTTTAACAGTTTTTTTTTTTTAAAAGATTTTGTTTATTTATTTGACAGAGAGAAATCACAAGTAGATGGAGAGGCAGGCAGAGAGAGAGAGAGGGAAGCAGGCTCCCTGCCAAGCAGAGAGCCCGATGCGGGACTCGATCCCGGGACCCCGAGATCATGACCTGAGCCGAAGGCAGCGGCTTAACCCACTGAGCCACCCAGGCGCCCCCCATTCCTAGCATTTTATTGTATTTTTGGATAGTCAAATTGGCACTTGAATTAGTTGTTAGTGGCTCCTCTTTATTCTCATGCTCCCTGCCTCCCCCATTTCCTTTCTCCAATATTTCCTTTTTCCCCCTTTGTGGAAGCTTCAAGATAAAAATGACTTAAATAGGGTGCCAGGTGGTAGGTTAGGTTAATTAGGTTCACTTTATAGTTGTATTTTTCTTCCCCCATTGCTGTTTACCATAGGGTTGAGAGGACAGAGAATCTTTGTGAAATGTCTGATGAACTGTCAGCAAAAGTTAAATTTCAGAGTTGCAGTTCCAGCTGTCTTTGCATCTACTGTGGATCTATATTGTAGATCTCTATAATTTATTTATTTTAAAGATTTTATTTATTTATTTAGGGAGAGAGAGAGCATGAGCCAGGGGGAGGAGCAGAGGGAGAGAGAGAAAAGCAGCAATCCCCATTGAGTAGGGAGCCTGATCCACTGCGGGGCTCATGCATTGCAGGTCTCCATCCCAGGACCCTGAGATCATGACCTGAGCCAAAGGCAGACACTGAACCGCCTGAGACACCCAGGCACCCCAATACCACAATTTAAAGCAAATATTTTAAAAACTTGTGTATGTAAAAATAGGGTGCCTGATATTTTTTAATGGAAAAGAGTCTGAAGGGGAAATAGCTTCCTTGCTTTTTCAGAACAAAAACCAAAGACTTTACAATTGCCTTCAAAGCCCTAGATCTGTAACACCCTTTCCTCCTCAACATACTCCTATGATCTCCTAGCCCTTCCTTGAGCATACCAGGCTCACTTCTGCCTCAGGGGCTATGCATTTACTCCCCAGATCTTCCTGGATTACTTTTTCATTATAAAAACGCATAACTTTGTCCCCTCATCTCTTTCAGTTCTTTATTCAACTGTCACTCAAACAGTGACATTTCCTTGGTTATTTAAATCGCAACCCCCCCTTTACATAATTCTCTATCCTACTTTTCTGCTTTATTTTTTTCCTTACCCTTAGCAACCTATAACATACCTATGTTTGGTGTCCCCCACTAGAAAGTAAGCCTAATGAGAATAAATAGGCTTGTTTGTTAATTGCTATGTCCTCAGCACTTAGCATAGAAGTTGCCATGCATTGGATGCTCAGCAGTTTTCTCCTTGTTATGAATTTTTGGTCATTATTGGTTGTCCTTGTAAGTGCGGAATGAATTATCACTAAGATTTTGTGAGGTACTCATTGGAAAAATTTGAGATTCTTTTTCTGTCGTTTTTTGCTGCATTTCTCTTTTTGACAGAAGTCTTGTACTTTCAGTTCATTGAAGAGAAGCACTTCTAAGGCGGGGGGGTGAAGCACAGGGGATCTTTGGTGTTGGTGGTCCTAGACGAAGATTGTTTTAAACTCTCATGTGACTAGAATTTTTACCTCCTGCATCAGGCCCTTCCCTTGATGTGTGTTCATTTCCCTGATGAGACAGCTATTACCATCCTTACCTCTTTGGCCCCAAGGCACTGAACAGGCTAGTTCCCCTTTGAATTTTTCAGAGACTGAAGATGTTAATATTTACAGTGTGGGCTGTATGGGTTATATCCCCCCCCCCCATTCATGTGGAGCCAGTTGAGTTAAAAAAACTATGAGAATAGCTTTCTCTAACAATGATGGAGTGGTTCATTCTGGGAACTTCTGATCCCCCCCCCCATCCATTTGGGGGGGGGCATTTTTAGCAACTAAATTCTGTATTAAGTCTGAGGAAAAAAGGAGCAGGCCTGCCTGAGTTCTGTGGATTATCCCTCATTTATTTTTTCCTTTCTCATTTCTTGGTTGGTGCATTTGTTACCTTTGTTGGCCTTTTGGCTAGAGTCGCCTAGATGAGGTTTCTCTTTGTGGCAGTCCTGGCCACTGTTCTCCAGCTTAGGAAGGTAAGGGTGTGAGAGAGGGGTTTTAACACTTTGTGGAAATGCTGGTGGCAAAGCCTTAAGTTTTTCGTTAAACCTTTGCCAGGACATTGAAAGCTGCCAGGGCTATTAGAGAACAGTTTGTGGGAGGGTGGAAAAATTGGGGATCTTGTATCTGTTGGAGTGGATGTGGTTCTGATATTAGTGTAAAGAAGTGACAAAATCAGAGATATATTAGTAGTTCTTATTTTGTGAATAATTTCTGACGTAATATAGGTAGATTGATAAATACTTCTATTAAACTTCTGTTGTCCCCTTTTATTTTTTTATTAAGAGTAGATTTTTTTTTTTAAAGATTTTATTTATTTATTTGACAGACAGAGATCACAAGTAGGCAGAGAGGCAGGTGGGGTGCCGGGGGGAAGCAGGCTCCCCGAGGAGCAGAGAGCCCCATGTGTGGGGCTTGATCCCAGGACTCTGGGATCATGACCTGAGCAGAAGGCAGAGGCTTTAACCCACTGAGCCACCCAGGCACTCCTGTTGTCCCCTTTTAAATCCTTCCTCACAATTTCTAGGAAGTCTTTCTCATGCTCCAGAGATACTTAAACCACATTCTCACCTCTGATAGATAAACCTGAATACTGACAAAAATTACTACAAAGTGTAGGTAATGATTTCTGAATGATGCAGTGCTTATTCCTGTGCCAGATCTTTTCATGAACTCAAGGAAAGTTTTCAGGAAAAAGCGTATTTTGAAGAAGGGATTAAAAAGTGTTGCCTTTTGGGCGCCTGGGTGGCTCAGTGGGTTAAGCCGCTGCCTTCGGCTCAGGTCATGATCTCGAGGTCCTGGGATCGAGTCCCGCATCGGGCTCTCTGCTCAGCGGGGAGCCTGCTTCCCTCTCTCTCTCTCCCTGCCTGCCTCTCCGTCTACTTGTGATCTGTCTGTCAAATAAATAAATAAATAAAATCTTTAAAAAAAAAAAAAAAAAAAAAGTGTTGCCTTTTGGTTGCATGATTTCAGAAAGTTCAGGAGGAGAGAATTTTGTGAAACTGTATGCTGTTGTTTGTTTGTTTTTTAAGGATTCTCTGTGCCTCCTTGGATAAGGGACTCCGAGTGTCCTTGTGTGAAATGTGCTCCCAATTTGCAAGTAGGAAAAATAACTGGACTCATGGCTTGAATGTGTGTGCATGAATACAGTTGGTGGGTCTAATTTTAGAGACCTTCATACACCATGGCCTCAGTATTTTCCTCCAGCTGTATCCTTACTCTCTGTGTAGAAAACATTTTGCTTAATAGTCTTTTAGTGGTTGGTTAACTTTTGTTCTTACCACGATTGCTAGTTTTATTTTATTTATTTTCGTTCTAAAGATTTATTTATTTGAAAGAAAGAGCAAGAGCAAGAGAGAGAGAGAGAGAGAGAGCATGAGTGGGGTGAGGGGCAGCAGAAGACTCCAGGATCATGACCTGAGCTGAAGGCAGATACTTAACTGACTGAGCCATCTAGGTGCCCCCATGGTTGCTGATTTAGCAGTTTAGCACGTGTTCCATCTTTCCAGTGAAGTTTGTCCATTACTTCCTAGCTTTGAATTTATTTCTGAAAACAGAGATAGGAAAGATTTCTTTCTTTTTTTTTTTTTAAAGATTTTATTTATTTGACAGAGAGAGATCACAAGTAGGTGGAGAGGCAGGCAGAGAGAGAGAGAGGAGAAAGCAGGCTCCCCACTGAGCAGCTCTAGCCCGATGTGGGTCTCATGATCCCAGGGTCCTGGGATCGAGCCCCATATTGGGCTCCCTGCTCAATGGGTGTTTCCCTGTCCCCCATGGTTGCTTGTTCTCTCAAATAAATAAAATCTTAAAAGAAAATTGATGTTAATTGGGGTGCCTGGGTGGCTCAGTCGGTTAAGCGACTGCCTTCAGCTCGGGTGATGATCCTGGAGTCCCGGGATCGAATCCCACATAGGCTCCCTGCTCGGCAGGGAGTCAGCTTCTCCCTCTGACCTTCCCCCTTCTCATGCTTTCTCTATTTCTCATTCTTGCTCTCTCTCAAATAAATAAAAAAAGCTAAAAAAAAAAAAGAAAATTGATGTTAAAAGCTCTTAATTACAATAGTCTGTGTGATTTCATCATTTTCACTTGAGAAGTATGATAGGAAAGATTCTGGGATGCTTCCTAAATCCAGGTATTCTTTTGCTTTTCTTCAGGGTCTCTTGTGAGTTTTTCAGTTTGAGCCTATGCTGGGAAAGCTGTTTCTACTTTTCTAATTTTGAAAGTTAATTTCCCAGAGTACTTTCCTTTGCTTTAAAAAAAAAAAAAAAGAACTTACCCAATTGGGAACCCCAGGAGAGATGAGAAAAAAGGTGCAAAATCCTCAGGTAGTCATGTCTCCAAAACACTTCTGGTATTTTTTAAGGACTCATTTTATTCTATTCCTCAGTTTGTTAACCAAAAAAGCATCAAAAATCTTTCATTCCTTTTAATTGCTTGCTTACTTGTCACACTCTGAGTTTTCTAAATTGTCAAAGAGTTTTGTTTTTCCTGGGAAACAATTTGCCGTCATTTGGGGGTATTTTTTTGGGAAAAAAGTGAAACTTGTTAAGTGTTCTGTAACCTTTCTTCCCTGAGACCAATGTTCTGATTCTTCTATTTTTCTGATTCTCCCATTTTTCTATAGCTGTTAATACTATGTACAGCTATTTTTTTTTTCCCTATTGAATATCTCAAAAACTTCTTCAGGCAAGTTAAAAACTATAGTTTCATCAAAGGTTCTGAAAGATCTCAGCTTAAGTCTTTATCCTATAGAGCTAGAATATAAGAATAAATGAAGCATTAGCAGGTTTTAAAAGAACGTAGTTTTTTTTTTTTTTTTAAGATTTTATTTATTTATTTATTTGACACAGAGAGAGAGAGAGGGAACACAAGCAGGGGAAGTGGCAGAGGGAGAAGCAGGCTTCCCGCAGAGCAGGGAGCCCGATGCGGGGCTCGATCCCAGGACCCTGAGATCATGACCTGAGCTAAAGGCAGACACCCAATGACTGAGCCACCCAGGTGCCCCGAACACAGTTTATTTCTAATTGGTATTTATTAATTGTGAGTCGGTAGTGGGAGAAGAAAAGCTGGTCAAGTTTTGGTCAGCTATTTAGCTGTCTATTCTACCTATTCTATTTAGATTTTTTTAAAGATAATTTTGCTCTTGTTATTAGTCTTCTTTAAAACAAAAAAAAATTTTTTTTAAAGATTTTATTTGAGAGCGAGTGAGTGCAAGAGCAGGGGCTTAGTGTAGGGCAGAGGGAGAGGGAGAAGCAGCCTCCCCACAGAGCAGAGAGCCCAATGCGGGGCTTCCGGGGATCATGACCTGAGCTTAAGGCAGATGCTCAGGCCGCTGAAGCACCTAAGTGCCCCTGTCGATACTAGTCTTCTATGCAGTTCTTGTCTGATGTACAGAATACAGATAGACTGTTTTAAGTATATTAACTGGTTTGCTTTACCACTTTGTTATCTTTCTTGTGTGGTTGCTTTTGGCCTATTTTATGTTGATAATATTTGTGCTGCAGTATTTATTACTACTAATAATCAAAATCATATTCATACCTGCAAAGTACTTTCTCTTTCCTAAAAGCTCATTGGAATTAAAGTGGTGTCAACATTATATTAAATGACCAAATTTTCCAAGTTATATAGTTCAGGTTTTTTGTGGGGGCAGTGTTTTTGTTGCATATGTTAGTTGTAAGAATTTATGCATGGTTTTGGCATGTGATCAGCCTTATGGGCATTAGGTTATTCTTTGTCCTTTGGAGAACTAGTTGGATTAGACTTGTGAAAGCTTCTATTAGTTTCATAACAGAGAATTAGGAGGAAAGTAATCAAGGCAGTGACAATTGAAATTTAATAATTAATATATTTGAAATACAATTTTTCCCTATATTCACAAATTGTTCTTTTTACTAACTCTTCCCTTGTGATTCTTTGGGAAAAGGGAAGAAGAAAATCTAGGACAGTAATCAGCTGATAACTTCCAGGAAATAATGTGGGTAGGTAGCGGGTGAATATATACCTGCACAAGGAGTGGGCACTTACTGTTTCTAATGCTGTTGGTGGAGGTGGCCCAGAAGCCATCAAAATCAATGGGAAGAACATGGTAGACCTTATTCATCCTTTTTATCCTTATTTTATTCAGTTTTTTTGCAGCATTTGTGTTGACCCCCCTCTCTTGAAATTGAAATGTTTCAGTGACACTAATTTCTTTTCCACTTGGATTCCTGGCTCCTTTTCTCCTTTTCATTTCTTAGTGTGTGTTTTCCTTAAGATTTCAGTTGAATTCTGCCTCTCTCTCATTCTTAAACTTTATTTTTTTAAAAAAGATTTATTTATTTATTTTACAGAGAGAGAGAGAGAGAGAGTATATATCACAAGTAGGCAGAGAGGCAGGCAGAAAGAGAGAGAGAAGCAGGCTCCCCGCCAAGCAGAGAGCCTGATGTGGGGCTCGATCCCAGGACACTGGGATCATGGCCTGAGCCTAAGGCAGAGGCTCAACACACTGAGCCACCCAGGCGCCCCTCTCATTCTTAAACTTTAATGGCGTAAACACTGCTTTGGAGAATTTGTTGAGTGTGGCTTACAAAAGTCTTCATGATCTGGCCCCGCTAACCTCTCTAACCTAACTTGTATTACAATTAACTGTTCTTACTACACTGTAGCCATAGTGGCTTTTTTCTGCCCCAAGGCCTTTGTACTTATAATTCCTTCTGCCTGAAATGTTATTCTCCCAGATCTTCACCTGCCTTACTTCTTATTTTTCAAGTCTTGACTCAGATGCTTCCTTCATAGACCTACCCTGACTACCTATACAAAATAATTAACCTCCCCCTTGTGCTTTATCACATTCTTCTGTTTATTATCTCCATAGCACTTACCACTGTCTTAAGTTATCTTGTTTGTTTTCTTGTCTGTAGTCTGCTTCACACCTAGAACTTAAGCCCTATGAGAACAGGGACCTTTTTTATTTGGTAACTGCTGTGTTTCTAAGGCCTAGAATAGTCACGCAGTACATATATGTTGAATGAATGAAATGTGGATTCTTGGGTCTTATCTGCAGAAATTTTGGTTTAGTAGGTTTGGGATGGAATTCGTACTTTAGCAAACATTCCAAGTGTTTCTGATGTCTCTGGTCAGTTGTCTTGGATGACATTTAGAAAAACCTTGCTCTACACAGGCAGTCAGTCTCATAGACCCTGATGGCTTTATTTAGCATCTATTACTATAAGCTGACAACTTGTGAGTCTCTGTCTCCAGTTCTGATGTCTTGCCTGAGCTCTAGGCTCATTTCTTCAGTAGTCTCTTCAGTATCTCCATTTGATTGCCACCTAGTTTCCTAGATTCAGCATAACTAAAGCAAAAATACTTTTACCATGGAAATTTTTTCCTCGGAGTTCTTTCCTGTTAATGATACCACCCAGGTGCATAAGCCAAGAAACCTCGGTGTTAGACTTGAGTCCTTACTCTTTAACACCCAGTAATTTTAAGTTATGTAGACTTTTTAATTTTTTATTTATTTTTTATTTTTAAAGATTTTATTTATTTATTTGACAGAAATCACAAGTAGATGGAGAGGCAGGCAGAGAGAGAGAGAGAGAAGCAGGCGATGCGGGACTCGATCCCAGGACCCTGAGATCAATGACCTGAGCCGAAGGCAGCGGCTTAACCCACTGAGCCACCCAGGTGCCCCAAGTTATGTAGACTTTTAACCTCCTCAGTCTGTCTTGAATCTTTCCATTTCTCTCCATCAGCGTCGCCACTTTCTTAGTTCAGGAGACCATTCTCTCTCATCCCAGAAACTGATGGGCTTTAACTGGTCTTCCTGTCCTAGTCTTGCTTTTCCTAATCTTTCATTTAGTTCTGTACCCTTCAGCTGAGAGAAGATTAAAATCTATTATTTTCTGCTGCTTATAACCTTTTAATGTCTTCTGTTTGCTCCCAGTACAGAGGTTGTTTTTTGTTTTGTTTTTTTTTTAACCTGAGTGTTTTAACCTCATCTGCCTTATATTTTGCTGTCTTTCTTTTGCTTTCAGGCTTAGGCATCAGCTATAGATGAATTACTTGTTCTTTCACCCTCCCTGTTCTCTCGCCTTGCTGCCTTGGCTAAAGCATTGTTTTCCCTGAATGCCTCTCTTCCCCAAAACAGCAAAAACAAAAACCTTCACTGGTTTGGGTATCATGTTCTGGAACCCTTTCAAGGCATCCTAAAGCTCTTATTTTGTCTGTGTGTTTTGAACCAGTTTCCATAATGCTGGGTTCCCTTTTGTCTTTACCTTACCATATTTCTCTCTTTGTATTCCATTCTGAGTTTCTGCTCACACTGAAGTTAAATTTGCTAGGATCGTGATCTCTCTTGTGCCAAAAGAGCTCTCTAAAACATGTGATTTTTGTCTTATTCCTTTACTAACTGTAAGGAAGAGAAGGAAAGAAAGAAACTAGATGATTTGAGGCATATGTTCTAGAGGTATATGTTCTAGATTGTGCTGTTACCAGTTGTTTTGCCTCTCCTCGTTAATGCCATTCCCAAGAGAACATTGTTTGAGTCTAGATTTGGACCAGAGCTATTCTAAGACGAGTAACTGAAACCCTGAGCTACATTTTTACCCTTTTAGCTAGTAACATCAAAGTTTTACCTTTCGTATTATCATATATCTTCAGCCTTATATTACTTACCCCCTTTCCAATCTTTTTATTTTCCCTTCAGAGTTACTTGGTTTAAAATTTATCTTTGTGTTTTACTCTCCATCCTGTCAGTATTTTTGTTTATGAAGTCAAAATAGGGTTTTATGCTTGCAGTATTTTTCCTTTATGGTAAGGCAGAAATATTTTTTTTCTTTTTGAATGACTGTGATGGCTGAAAAATTATGTATATTTGACCAACAAGATAGGACTTTTTTATTTATCACAAGTAGGCAGAGAAGCAGGCAGAGAGAGAGGAGGAAGCAGGCTCCCCGCTGAGCAGAGAGCCCAATGCGATGTGGGGCTCCATCCCAGGACCCTGGGATCATGACCTGAGCTGAAGGCAGAGGCTTTAACCCACTGAGCCACCCAGGCGCCCCGAGATAGGACTATTGAAAGAACACAAATCTGTTTCATTTCTGTATAGGCTTTATGAGAAGTCAAATCAAAGCCACTGTTTAAAACTCTGAATTTTTAATCCTGTTTAAAGTTCTCTGACGCTTTTCTGAGTTTAATCTCAATAATTGGACTGAATCATTGTCTTTGTATGTAGAATGGAGTTGATAGTCTGCTTCCTTTTAGGGTAGAGGAAAACTTAATTTTTGGAGGTATCTCTTAAAAAGTTAGGTACAATAATTCTTTGTGATAGATCTGATGATTTAAAATTTAGTGGACACTTCGGTTAAGTGTCTGCCTTCTGCACAGGTCATGATTTTACGGTCCTGGGATTGAGTGAGGTGTCGGGCTCCCTACTCTGAGGGAGTCTGCTTCTCCCTCTCCTCCCCGCTCATGCTTTCTCTCACTATCTGTCTGTTCAACTCTCTCAAATAAATAAATAAAATCTTAAAAAAAAGTATGGACACTTGAGACTGAAGCTCCATTTAATGGATTCTTAAGCTAGTTTCAGTATTTTACTTCACCTATATTTAGTTAATAATACAGGAAAGGGGGGTGCCTTGGTGGCTCAGTCAGTTAAGTGCTGCCTTTGGCTCAGGACATGATCCCAGGATCCTGGGATCAAGCCCCACATTGGGCTTCCTTGTTCATCAGGGAGTCTGCTCCTCCTTTTCTCTCTGACCCTCCCCCCTTCTCATGCTCTCAACATGCTTTCTCTCTCTCAAAATAATAAAAGGAAATCTGAACAATACAGAAGAGGGACAAAGAGGTATCTGTAGATATTGAGCACACTTTCCATGTAGCTGAGTTCTATTTATACCAGCTTGGTGGCCACAGTCAGCAAGTATAGCCTGTCTCATAGAAGGACAGTCTGTGTTAAACGTGATCAAATTACTAGGTTCTAAATAATGTTCTCCAGTGCTGTTAAGTAACACAACAGCATTGAAGTTAATGTTGGCTCTGAAAAATGCTGCTTTATTCCTGTGAGCTCTATTTTCTTCCTTTTTTCTCTTTGGAATTAACATTGCTTTCATAACTGCTTTTCTGTGTCTTGGTTGGGAAATGGCAGTTGTCTTTTCAGTTTAGTGGACTGGCTGGAAACAGACATAGGATCTGTTCAGATCCATGTGTTCTAGGCCACAAGATTCTGTTCTGTTTCATCTTATCCTTTATTGTTGACTTGTGTTTTGCTCAATGCCCACAGTAAAGGCATTCTGCCAAATGAGGCCCCCTGAAAAGATGGTAGATTTTCAGGGAGGAATTACAGAGAGGGGACACCCAGTTGGCTCAGTTGGTTGTATGTTTGCCTTTGGCTCAGGTTTGCTTTTCTCTATTCTTCTTCCTTATGCTCTCCTTCTCTTTATTTCTCTCTAAAAAAAATCTTTTTTTTTTTTTTTAAAGAATTTATTCATTTATTTGACAGAGATCACAAGTAGGCAGAGGCAGGCAGAGAGAGAGAGAGAGGAGGAAGCAGGCTCCCCACTGAGCAGAGAGCCCGACATGGGACCCTGAGATCATGACCCAAGCTGAAGGCAGAGGCTTAACCCACTGAGCCACTCAGGTGCCCCTAAAATAAATCTTTAAAAATAAGAAAAAAAAAAAAAAAAAAGAATTACAGGGAGAGGGGAGAAGGTAAAAAAAGAAGAAAAAAGAAAATAATTATAGGAACTCACTTGCCACTGTTTGACTTTACCAGCCCAGCTTTTTTCACTTAACACAGATTGAGTACTTTTATTTAGGCTGCTTTGGTGTACTGCAAGCCTATCGTATAGTATTAGCTTAGAAATAAGAAAACTTATCTGTTTATTATTGGTCTGTGTTTAAAGTGTCACTTACATGTTTTCTTCCTAGAATGGGTCTCTGTTAGAAGATCTTCTCTTAGCTTCTTGTTCTTCTGTATTTTTATAATAGAAAGAGGGATCTTCAAGTGAGGTTTATAGAACTGCTTCCAAATTCCTAATATCAAGAAAATTTATGAAAAGACCCAACTCATTCATTCACTCAGCTCTTTATTAAGTGCCCATTTGTTAGATATTGTGTTATATGCCAAAGAAACTTAAAAAAAAAAAAAGTGACATTGTCCTTATCCTTAAAGAGTTCATGTTTTATTATTCATTACAAAAAAATACAGTTAATCCTTGAACAACATGGGGGTTATGGGCCCACCCCCACTCCTCTCTCAGTAAAAAATCCAGGCTTGTTTGTTTCTTAAAGATTTTATTTATTTGAGAGAGAGAGAGGATGAACAGGGCGGGTGGGAAGATGAGGGAGAAGCAGCCTCCCTGCTGAGCAAGGAGCCCAATGAAGGACTCCATTCCAGGTACCTGGGATCATGACCAGAGCTGAAAGCGGATACTAAACCGACTGAGGCACTTGCAGGGTGACTGGGTGGCTCAGTGGGTTAAGCCTCTGCCTTAGGCTCAGGTCATGATCTCAGGGTCCTGGGATCGAACCCCACATTGGGCTCTCCACTCAGCGGGGAGCCTGCTTCCCGCCCCTCCCAACCCCCTCCTGCCTCTCTGCCTACTTGTGATTTCTCTCTCTCTGTCAAATAAATGAACAAAATCTTTAAATAAATAAATAAATCCAAGATCCCTTGTGACAAATTGGGAACTGGATTGCAAAATAGACTGGAATCAGGGAGTCCAGTTTAAGGGCAGTCAATATAATCTAAGTAAGATGTAAGCTCTGAAATGGTCCTGCAAGTCACAGGGATGGACAGATTCAAGAGAAATTTAGCAGGAAGAACCACTTAGAATTTGAGGGTGTGTGTGTGTGTGTGTGTACGCTCATGTGAGAGAGAAAGAGAGAGAGAGAGAATGAATAGTGCTGAGAGGGATGAGCTTTTGGATGACTCCTGGTTTTCTGGATTCCATACCAGGGTGGATGGTCATGTTATTGATGAGTTGGGGAATAAAGAAAGTTGTGTGTTTGGAAATAAAGGTGAGGTGTTTGGTTCTAGGCTGGTTGAATTTGAAGTACCTATGGAACTTTCATGCCTGAAAGGATGTTGGGTGTATGAGGTTGGAATTGGAGAGAGAATTTGAGGCTGGAGAGACATTTGTGAATCAATAGTATATACGCTGTAGTTGAAGTAATGGATTGAGTCATCTGAGGTTCATTTTGAAACTGAAAAGTTGAAGCCTGAGGAAGGAGCCTTGAAGAACACTAACAGTTAAAGTTGTGACTAATGGCAGTGGAGTCTTGGAAGAAAATTGAGGAAGTGAGGAAGGTAAATGGACAACCAATAAAATATGTGGACAGGACCTTAGAGAAGAGAGTTTGAAGGCAGAGGGAGGAAATTATGTCAAGTGGGGTAGAAAGGTCAAGTGTGGTAAGGACAGAAAAGAACTTATTGGATTTGGCACTCAGATCATTGGTGACATCAGTGAAAGTAGGGTCACTGGAGTGATGAAGGCGGAGACCAAATTGTATTGGGTTGAGTAATAAATAGGAGGTGAGGAAAATAAAGGCAAATAAGCCCTGTTTTTCTTTTCTTTTCTTTTTTAAAAGATTTTATTTATTTATTTGACAGACAAGAGATCACAAGTAGGCAGAGAGGCAGGCAGAGAGAGAGAGGAGGAAGCAGGCTCCCTACTGAGCAGAGAGCCCGATGTGGGGCTCGATCCCAGGACTCTGGGATCATGACCTGAGCCGAAGGCAGAGGCTTTAACCCACTGAGCAACCCAGGCACCCCAAGCCCTGTTTTTCAAGATCATAACAAAAAGGTGGAGACACGGGGCGCCTGGGTGGCTCAGTGGGTTGGACCTCTGCCTTTGGCTCAGGTTATGATCTCAGGGTCCTGGGATCGAGCCCCGCGTTGGGCTCTCTGCTCAGTGGGGAGCCTGCTTCCTCTTCTCTTTCTACCTGCCTTTCTGCCTACTTGTGATCTCCCTGTCAAATAAATAAATAAAATCTTAAAAAAAAAAAAAGAGGTGGAGACAGAGGATAGTACTGAGGGATTGTGGGGTTCAAGGAAGAGTTTTTTTAAGATGAGAGACTTGATCATATTTATATATTTGGGGAATGAGCAAGACAATAGAGAGTGGTCATAATGGAGTGAAGTTTTGAAGCATGTAGAGAAGATGAAATCCAGAACAGAGGTAGAATTGTTACCTTCTTTATTAAGATAGAAGGAAAAGGTGAAGAAAGGGGTGGGGACAAATGTTTGATATCTGAACAAAGGAACTTGAAGGACTATTCCTTGTGTTGTAAGGAGACTTATACTTTGGGTTAGGGGCCTGATGTATTGAAAAGGGTTGTTAAAATAGGGACCTTAGGGGCCTTGAGAAGAGAGCCAAATTTGAGTAGCTGTTGAGAGAATGGGAGGGATAGCTGACCAGGAGTCCTATATGGGTAGGCAAGCAGAGTTGGGGGAGGTGGTGTGAGGGTAGGAAGGCAGTTCAAGTTGATAGAGTAGCCTGAGTGAAGACCTAGGAGTATTAAAGAATATGGTATGTATGGAGATATAGCATTATTTTGAATAGCTGGAGAGGATATATAGAGAGCCTGATTTTATGGTAGACTTTAAGAGCTATATTAAGGAATGTGGAATATTTTGAGGCAAAGAGAAGCCTCTGAATGTTTTTTTAAAAAGGCTTTATTTATTCATTTGAGAGAGAGTGAGATAGGGAGAACATATGAAGGGGGGGCGGGGTGCAGAGGGAGAGAATCTTCAAGCAGATTCCCTGCTGAGCGCAGAGCCTGACATGGGGCCAATCCCACAATCCATGAGATCCTGACCTGAGTCAAAGCCAGGGAATCAGATGCTCAATCGACTGAGCTACCCAGGCATCCTGGAAGATTTTAGTCATAGAAATGTTTGTTTTACAAAAGTAGCTCTGGTAGCAATTTGGAGAAATATATATATGTATTTTTAAAGGTTTTATTTATTTCTTTGACAGAGATACAGCAAGAGAGGAAACACAAGCAGTGGGAGTGGGAGAGGGAGAAGCAGGCTCCTTGCAGAACAGGGAGCCTGGTGTGGGGCTTGATCCCAGGACCCTGGGATCATGACCTGAACTGAAGGCAGACGCTTAATGATTGAGCCACCCAGGTGCCCCTGGAGAAATACTTATAGGGGATATAGAGTAGAGGGGAAACACTAATTAGGAGGCTGGTGTTGTAGTCCATGCAGAATAAGTTGAAATCCAGATAGACCAGGGTATGCTGGGTAAGAAACAAACCCACACTCTCAATAGCTGGAAACAACGATTTATTTCTCATTCGTGCTACACGTCCATCAAGGGTAGGTCAGATGCTTTTAGTTATTGAGTGATTGGAGGCCAATAGAGCAGTTACCATTAGGAACATAGCCAGCTGCTCCATGGGAGGCAAAAAAGAGCTCTGGAGGTCTTGCCCCTTTAACTAAATTCTTTGCTCAGAAATGATAGAAGCAGAGAAGAGGGGATAGGAGCTGAGATCAGAGGGATCAAGGAGATGGTGCATAATGTGAATAAATGACTCTCAATTTCTGTCTTGGGTAAATGGGTGGTATTGTTAACTGAAATAAGAAAGGGGTAGGTTTGGGAGCACCTAAATGTATAAAGCAAATATTAACAGAGAAAGGGAGAAATAGCAATATAGTAATAGGGGACTTTAATACCCTAGTTTCATCAAGGGATAGAAATCCAAACAGAATCAGTAAGGAAGCATTCCCTTAAGAGACATGTTAGACCAGATGGACTTAACAGATATACACAGAACATTCTATCCAAAATCAAGAGAAAAAAACATTCTCAAGTGCTCACAGAATATTCTTCAGGACAGATAATATGTTAAGCCATAAAACAAGTCTTAATAAATTTAAGAAGATAGAAATTATATCAGGGATCTTTCCCAACTACAATGGTATGAAACGAGAAATTAGTTACAAAAAGCAACAACTGAGGGGCACCTGGATGATTTGGTTAAGGGAATCAAGCCCTGCACTGGGGTCCCTGTTCAGCAGAGAGCTTCCTTGTCCCTCTCCCTCTGCTGCTCACCCTCTTGTGCGCTTGTGCATGCTCTCCCCGTCTCTCTGTCAAATAAATAAAATCTTTAGAAAAAAGTTTATTAGAAAAAGAAGAGGGGCACCTGGGTGGCTCAGTGGGTTAAGCCTCTGCCTTCAGCTCAGGTCATGGTCTCAGGGTCCTGGGATCAAGGCCCGCATCAGTCTCTCTGTTCAGCAGAGAGCTGCTCCATCTGCTGCCTCTCTGCCTACTTGTGGTATCTCTCTCTCTGTCGAATAAATAAATAAAATCTAAAAAAAAAAAAAGTAAAAGAAAAAGCAGAAAGCTGGGAAATCCACAAATATTTAGAGATTAAACAACATGCTCTTGTTTGAACAACAATTGGATCAGAGAAGCAATCAAGAAAAATAGAAAAATACCCAGAGACAAGTGAAAATGGAAATATAATATACAAAATACTAAACCTATGGGATGCTGCAAAAGCAGTTCTAAAAGGGAAGTTGATAGTGATAAATGCTTACATTAAGAAACAAGGGAGATGTCAAGCAATCTAACTTTATACCTCAAGAAACTAAAAAAAAGGGTAACTCTCTTGGGTCCCCTCCCTCTTTGAGAGCTTTGTACTAATCACTTTACTATCGCTCAGTAAACTTTGGTGCCCACCAAAAGGAAAAAAAAAGAAACTAGAAAAAGAAGAGGTTGAATTAAGCCCAAAGTTAGTGGAAGGAAGGAAATAACAAAGATCAGAGCAGAAGTAAATGAAGTAGAGACTAAAAAGGTGATAGAAAAGATAAATGAAACAGAGCTGGTTGTTTGAAAAGATAAACAAAATGGACAAATCTTTAGCTAGGCTTACCAAGAAGAAAAGAGAGAAGCTTCAAAATCAGAAATGAAAGAGAAGACATTACAACTGATTCCACAAAAAAATAAAGGATCCTAAGAAATACCATCAATGATTATATTCCAACAAATTGGACAACCTAGAAGAAATGGATAAATTCCTAGAAACATACAACCTAACAAGACTGAATCATGAAGTAAAAAATCTGAACAGACCCATTACTGGTAAGGAGATTGAACCAGTAATCAAAAGCCTAGCAAGAAACAAAAGCCCATGGGGCGCCTGGGTAGCTCAGTGGGTTAAGCCGCTGCCTTCGGCTCAGGTCATGATCTCAGGGTCCTGGGATCGAGTCCCGCATTGGGCTCTCTGCTCAGCAGGGAGCCTGCTTCCCTTCCTCTCTCTCTGCCTGCCTCTCTGCCTACTTGTGATCTCTCTCTGTCAAATAAATAAATAAAATCTTTAAAAAAAAAAAAAGAAACAAAAGCCCAGGACCAGATGGATTCACTGGTGAATTCTGTAATATTTAAGGAAGAATTAATACCAGTCTTTCTCAGACTATTCCAAAAAGTAGGAGGGAATACTTCCAAACTTATTTTCAGAGGCCAGGATAACCCTGATACCAAAGCCAGACAATGGAACTATAAGAAAAGAGAATTACAGGTCGATATCTCCAATGAATCCTCTTGTATACAAAAATCCTCAACAAAATATTAGCAGACTGAATTCAGCAATACATTAAAAGGATCATAGGCTGTAATCAAGTCCTGTTTATTCCAGGGATGCAAGGATGGTTCAACATTTGCAGGTCAGTCTGATAATACCACTTTCACAAAATGAAAGCTAAAAAACATGATCATCTCAATAAATGCAGAAAAAGCATTTGACAAAGTGTGGCATCCATTTATGGTAAAAACTCAGTAAATCACAAGCCCACAGCTTATGTTATACTCAACAGTGAATAACTGAAAGCTTTTATTTGCCACCTTTTAATTTTTTTTTTTAAAGATTTTATTTATTTTAGAGAGAGAGCAAGAAAAGAACAGAGAGGGAGAGAAAGAGAATCTGAAGCAGACTTGGCCCTGAACACAGTGTGGTGTGGGGCTAGATCTCACAACTGCAAGATCATGATCTGGGCCAAACCAAGAGTCAGATGCTTAACCAGCTGTGCCTCTTCTTTGCCACTTTTATTCAGCATAGTGACTTCTGAAAGTTCTAAGTGGAGCAGTTGAGCAAGAAAAAGAAGTAAATGGCATCCAAATCAGAAAGGAAGGAAGTAAAACTGTCTCTGCATGTGACATATGTAGAAGACCTTAAAAGAAGTTAAAAAAAGTTAGAACTAATAATGCATTCAGTAAAGTTGTAGGATATAAAATCAATATACAAAAGTTAGTTATATTTCTATATACTAATAATGAACTATCAGAAATACTAAGAAAATAGTACTATTTACAATTCTATCAAAAATAATAAAATACCTAGGGATAAATTAACCAAGGAGATGAAGGACCGTTACATTGAAAACTCTTAAGACATTGATGAAATAAATTGAAGATACAAATAAATGGAGAGATAGCCTATTTTCATGGATTAGAAGAATTAATATCGTTAAAATGTCCATACTACGCAAAGCAATCTGTAGATTCAGTGTAATCCCTATCCACATTCCACTGGCATTTTTCACAGAGAGAGCAAACAATCCTAAAATTGTATGGAACTACAAAAGA
Source organism: Mustela putorius furo (assembly GCF_011764305.1). NCBI lineage: Eukaryota > Metazoa > Chordata > Mammalia > Carnivora > Mustelidae > Mustela > Mustela putorius. Next base: position 2,725,853 of record NW_025422127.1, on the reverse strand, counting down.
CCCTGAATAGCCAAAGAAGCTTGAGAACAAAACTAAAGGCATCCCATTTCTTGACTTCAAACTATGTTACAAAGTTGTAGTAATCAAAATGGTGTAATGGTGTGAAAACAGACACATAGATTGATGGAACAGAATAGAGCCCAGAAGCAAACTCAGGCATATATGGTCAATTAATTTATGATAAAGCAGCCAAGAATATATAGTGGGGAAAGGATAGTCTCTTCAGTAAATGAGGTTGGGTAGACTGGACAGCTATCTTATATCATACATAAAAATTAAAAAATGAATTAAAGATCCAGGAAACAGACCTGGATTCATAAAACTCGTAGAGGAGAACATTGTGTTTTCCTTGCCATGTGCATTTTTGTGATGATTTTTTAAAATTTCACACCAAAAACAAAGGTAACAAAAGCAAAAATATGCAAGTGGAACTACATCAAACAAAACACTTTTCCATAGGGGTTGCTTGGCTGGCTCAGTAGAGCATGTACTCTTGATCTCCATCAAGTTTGAGCACCATGTTGGACATAGAAATTATTTTAAAAATAATTTTAAAAAGCTTTTGTACAGCAAAGGAAACTATTAACAAAATGAACAACCTGAATGGAAGAAAAATTTTGCAAATCATATATATAGTAAGGGGCTAATATCCTCAAATACATGAAGAATTCATACATCTCAATAGAAAGAACACAACCTTTTTTTTCTTTTTTTAAGATTTTATTTATTGGGGCGCCTGGGTGGCTCAGTGGGTTAAAGCCTCTGCCTTCGGCTCAGGTCATGATCCCAGCATCCTGGTATTGAGCCCCGCATCCGGCTCTCTGCTCTGCGGAGAGCCTGCTTCCTCCTCTCTCTCCTGCCTCCCTGCCTGCTTGTGATCTCTCTCTCTGTCAAATAAATAAATAAAATCTTTTTTTTTTTTTTAAAGATTTTATTTATTTATTTGACAGACAGAGATTACAAGCAGGCAGGGAGGCAGGCAGAGAGAGAGGAGGAAGCAGGCTCCCTGCTAAGCAGAGAGTCTGATGCAGGGCTCAGTCTCAGGACCCTGAGACCATGATCTGAGCTGAAGGCAGAGGCTTGACCCATTGAGCCACTCAGGCACCCCACACCTTTAAAAAAAAATATATTTATTTATTCAGTGAGACACAATGAGAGAGGGAACACGAGCAGGGAGAGTGGGTGAGGGAGAAGCAGGCTTCTTGTGGAGCAGGGAGCCCAATGTGGGGCTCGATCCTAGGACCCTGGGATCATGACCTGAGCCGAAGGCTGATGCCCAGTGACTGAGCCACCCAGGTGCCTGAAAAAGCACAATCTGATTTTAAAATGGGCAGAGGAGCTGAATGGACATTGTTTTTAAAGCATACATGCAGATGGCCGATAGGTGCATGACAAGGTGCTCAGCATCATTAATTACTGGGGGAATGCAAGTCAAAACCACAGATAATACTTCATACTGTAGTTAGAAGAGCTATCATCAAAAAGATGAGCTAACAAGTGTTGGTAAGGATGTGGAGAAAAGGGGACTACTCTTTTTTTTTTTTTTAAAGAGTGGGTGCAAGTGGCAGGGGGAAGGGCACAGGGAGAGGGAGAATCCCAGGCAGATTCCATGCCCAGCACAGAGCCCAGTGTGGGGCTCAATCACATGACCTTGAGATCATGACCTGAGCAGAAATCAGGAGTTGGATGCTTAACTGACTGAGTCACCTGGGTGCCCCTGAAGTCAGTATCTTTAAGAGTATTGCTCTTACATGTTCATTGTATCGTTAACAACAGCCATGAAATGGAAACAACCTAAGAGCCTGGCAACAAATGAATAGTAAAGAAAATGTTGTATGTATATATAGTGGAGTATTAGATAGCTATAAAAAAGGAAATCTTGGGCAGGAGAGAGCCTGCTTCTCCTTCTCCCTCCGTCTCTCCCTCCCAATTGTGTTCTCTCTTAACACCCTCTGCTTCACTCTCTCTCTGTCTCCCTCTCAAATAAATAAAAAATCGTTTAAAAAAAAAAAGGAAATCCTGCTATTTATAACAGTATGGATGGACCTTGAGGGCTAACTGAAATAAGTTAATGAAAGACAAAATACTCTATGATCTCACTAATTACGCGGAATCTAAAAAACCCCACAGAACCTTACAGCTACAGAGCAGATTGGTGGTTGCAGGAGTGAGAGTGGGCAAAATGGGTTAAAATGGAGAAAAGGTACAAAAGGTATAGTTAATAGTTAATAATACTGTATTATGTGTTTGGACATTGTTAACAGTAGATCTTAACAGTTCTTATCATAAGAAAAAAATTGTATGTCTGGTGATGGATTTAATAAGACTGTGATCATTTTGCCACATAGACATATGTTGTCATGTTTTACACTAATAACTAATAACTAATGTTATATGTCAATTATATCACTAAAAGGGGTTCTGGTTGGGGTTAGAAGAGTGTTGATAGAGAGTTCACCTTTGGAAATGTGTGTTAGCTAATTTTGTAAATGAATCTGGAGCTCTAGGGAGAGGCGGGTTGTTTAGGATTTGCAACTGAAGGGGATTCAAGCCAGAATAGGATATAAGATCACCCGGGCAAACTTGTGGAGTAATGAGAGCTGAGATGAAGCTCCAGGAAATAGGAGTTGAGAGGCACTTCTGGCCTGATGGCTTTGGATTTGAATGTAAAGTTCAACATTTTTTGGACCAAGGCAAGCCTGTGAGTAGTATTTGGGTTAGGAGTAAATACAAGCTGTGAGAAGCTGTTGCTTAAGCATTGATGGGTACTTGAGAGTATACTAGCTCTGTTATTTGTGCTAATGGTGGATTTATTTTTATTGGTCCTTAGGTGGAATGCATTTTAACTCTTTCATTTGAATTTGGATGTATTTGGCAGTTCACAATTTTTTTTTTTTTAAAGATTTTATTTATTTGATGGAGAGAGATCACAAGTAGGCAGAGAGGCAGGTGGAGAGAGGGAAGCAGGGTCCCTGCTGAGCAGAGAGCCTGACTCAGGCCTTGATCCCAGGACCCCGAGATCATGACCGGAGCTGAAGGCAGAGGCTTTAACCCACTGAGCCACCCAGGCGCCCCTCACAAAATTTTAATAAAGTTACTGTTGATTGTAAACTCTTGCCAAGACACAGAAAGACTAAAAATTGGTCCAGTTTCCCCATACTTATAAGATAGTTAAGTGAACAAAGAATGTGATATTATGTAAGTATAGTAATAGCAATTATTGGATAATAAAATGCTGAGAGTAATAATCCTCATGGAGTAGTACTGTAATATCCCTGTTTTGTTTTATTTTTCAAAGATTTTATTTATTTATTTGACAGACAGAGATCACAAGTAGGCAGAGAGGTAAGCTGAGAGAGAGGAAGGGAAGCAGGCTTCCTGCTGAGCAGAGAGCCTGATGTGGGACTCAATCCCAGGACCCTGGGATCATGACCTGAGCCGAAAGCAGAGGCTTTAACCCACTGAGCCACCCAGGCACCCCTGTAATATCCCTGTTTTATAGCTGAAGCTTAGAGAGTGTCTTTTGTCTGTTTGGGCTGCTGTAACAAAATACCACATACTGCATGGCTTACTAACAGAAATTTATTTTTCAGTTCTAGAGACTGGGAAGTCCAAGATCAAGGCACCTGCATGGTCCCGTTCTAGTGAGGCCTTCTTCCTGAGGCTTTCTGCTGCTCACTGTGGCCTCACATGGTGGAATGGGATAGGGATCTCTCTGGAACTTTTTTTATAAGGGACTAATCCCATTCACTTCCTAAAGCCCCACTTCATAATATTATCATTTTCTAGGGTTAGGATTCAACCTGAATTTTGGGAGGACCCATTCAGACCATAGCAGAGAGTTTAGGTTAGGTCATGCAGCCAGAACATAACCCAGCTTCATGCTGAGGTTTGGGCTTGTAACTGCCACCTGGAATTGCTTTTTAAGACACAGCTAAATTTACACTGGATAGCTAAAAGTTTGGGTTATTGTTGTTTCTTGTTCTTTTGCACCCCAACTTTTTTATTTAGAAGAATTCTGAACTTACAGGAAGCTGAAAATAGTGATACACTGAAAACCAATGTGACATCTACCTATATTTGTCAAATATTTTACCACATTTGTGCTCTCAGACTCTCTTTACCCCCTTCCTCTTTCTTTTTCTCTGTCCACCTTTTTCTCCCCCTTCCCTCCCTACACATATATACTTTATTTTTCATTGTATATTGGGAATTTATATTAGTGTATTAGGAAATCAGGAAACTTTTATTAGTATCTTATAGACTCAGAAAACTTCACCTGGGTGACTCTTGATTTCCGCTGAGGTCTTGAACTCAGGATCATGGGTTCAAGCCTCCCGCATTGAGCTCCATGCCTAGTGTGGAGCCTACTTAAAAAAAAAAAAAAAATTTCTTGTTTTTTTTTTTTTGAAAGATTTTATTAGAGAAAGCATGCAGAAGCAAGGGGAGAAGCATAGTTTCCCCACTGAGCAGGGAGCCCAATGCAGAACTTGATCCCAGGACCCTGACATCATGACTTGAGCCGAAGGCAGGCGTTTAACTTACTGAGCCACCCAGGCACCCCCACCCCCAAATTTCTTAAGCATGTATTGCTTAAAGACAAGTTGTTTTCCTTTACTACTACGATAGTATTATCAAACTCATTATCACATTCAAAATATTTAGTGATGCAATTATTCTGTATAGTCTATGCTCAGATTTCCCCAATTATCTCAATAATTGAGAATACTGCTTTATAGCTTTCCTTCCAATCCTGGATTTATTCAGGGATCATATGTTGCATTTAACGGTCATTTTTTTTTTCCAGTCTTTCATTCAGAGTGTTTCTCTTCCCCCTTTTTTGCTTTTCATGTCATTGATTTTTTTTTTTTTTAAGATTTTATTTGTTTGACAGAGAGATCACAAGCAGGCAGAGAGGCGGGGGGGCGGGGAGCAGGCTCCCTGCTGAGCAGAGAGCCCGATGCGGGGCTCCATCCCAGGACCCTGAGATCATGACCTGAGCCGAAGGCAGTAGCTTACCCCACTGAGCCACCCAGGTGCCCCTCATATCATTGATACTTTTATAGAGTCTGGGGTACATATGTTGAGGAATGTTTTAAAATTTGGATTTGTGATGATTAGATTCAGGTTAAACATTTTTGACAAGATGACTTGTGTTTGTCTCTGTGCATAATGTCCTTTTGTCCTATTGTTGGTGATAGAAAGTTTGATCACTTAGTTGATGTCAGCTACATATTTCTTCTTTGTTAAGGTACTTTTTTTCCCTTTGTGATTAAGAAACAGTCTGTGGATGATACTTTTAAAAAATGTGTGACGGGCGCCTGGGTGGCTCAGTGGGTTAAGCCGCTGCCTTCGGCTCAGGACATGATCTCAGGGTCCTGGGATCGAGTCCCGCATCGGGCTCTCTGCTCAGCAGGGAGCCTGCTTCCTCCTTTCTCTCTCTGCCTGCCTCTCTGCCTACTTGTGATCTCTCTCTGTCAAATAAATAAATAAAATCTTTAAAAAAAATAAAAAAAAAAATGTGTGACTTCTCTATTCCTTTATGTTTTACCCAGTTGTATTAACATGCACTTAAGATCCTTGGCTGAATTGGTTATGACATTGGTGGTTGGAAAATATTGATTCTCTCATTACTTCTACATTTTCTCATTGATGGTGTTCTAAAAGGAAGAGCTTTCCTTTTTTTCCTTTTTTTTTTTTGTTGTTTTTGAGGATCACTGTTGATGGGGTATTAAAAAAAAATATGTTACAGTTCATTGCTGTTCAAAAATACTGACAATATTCAGTATTAAAAATACAGTGGGGCACCTGACTGGCTTGGTCAGAAGAGTGAGTGACTCTTGGGGTTGTGAGTTTGAGCCCTACATTGGTTGTAGAGGTTATTAAAATAAATAAACATAAAAAAATAGCAGTTGTAAATTTGGTCAGTGGGAGCTCCAGCAAACTGACTACTATGTCCTTTTAACATGACCCAGTGAGGCCTTGAGCACTTCCTTACACTGTGCCACTACAAGGTATTTTGGGCTCACTTTGTGCTTTACTTGCTTCAGACCTAGAAGCAATCATTTCTGCAAGAAATCCTGATTTCTTTAGTGGCAAATGATTTCTTTAAAGGAGAACCACCTCTTTTCTTAATTATCCTTTGCTATCTTTATGATACTAGTTATTTCCAGTTAAAAAAAAAAAAAAGAGAGTGAATTCCAGATCTGAGACCCTTCTGTGTCTTCTCAGATGTACCTGATAAAAAAGTGTCTAAATGGAATTCTCAGAATGAAGTCTGTGAAGGGCAGTTCTGATGACTTGCTATGGGAGGCAAAATATTGTGCAGAAAATTGGCATTGTATTGATTTTTTTTTTCCTAACTCGGTGTGAAGGTGAAAATAAGTTTTCATATCCTTACTTTCATGTAATCCAGATCTTTTCTTCCTGTAGTACAGCCACTTAAAGAGTTGTTTCCCTTGTTCTGTCTTCTGCTGTCTGAATTAAAATGTCTTTGGATAGGGAAACTCCAAACCAGGTCTTTCATACTTAGTGCTTTGAACTTGAACTTGCATTCACCTGTATATTGGACTTTGAGTACAATCTAGGAAAACTGACATGGTTAGGGTCCTTACGAGGTTTAATGTTTTAGAGAATCCAAAATAGTTAGGCTTAGAATTGGGATCTGGTATGCCCCAATCGCTTATGGTCCAGGAGCTTAAGAACATCCTGCTCTAGGACTCTACGTGAAACAAGATACGTCACTTCCTTCCACAAGAACATTTTATGTTAAAGATTAAACTGATTAAACCTATCTATATGTTCCCTTGGTGTGGAAACATAAATAAACTGTAAGGAAAGTGATGATGTGCCATTAACATGTTCTGTTGAAATATTTAAAATCCTGTTTCCTTTGTGGAGGAAATACAGCCTGTTTTTGGGGGGAGGGGTGTGTTGGTCATTTCCAGAAGTTATAGATAATGTTTTAATTAACACCATTACTGGCCTATCAGTAATTATATGGCTTATGTATTTATTCTCTTATGTGGATGACTGCTCTAAGGTTACTTAAGAAATTAGCTGCCTGGCAACATAAAAGTTCAGATATTAAAATGAATTGCCTGCCTTCCAACTATTTCCATTACTTGTCTAAATTTAGAACCATGTAGAGCTCCTGCAGAACTGAAATCTCTGGGGATTTTAATAGTCAAGACAGACAATATTCAGCTTTTCAGAGTAAAGAAGAGGAAAGGTAGCTTCAAATTAATTTTTGCACTGTCACTCAGACTACTTAATTAAGACAGAGTCCAGTGAAAAGTCAGGACTGTTCTGAGAATTTTATTTGACTGTTGCTGAAAACTTGTTAGAGCCTAGGCTCTGGGTGTGGAGGGGATAATTTTTTCCCCTCTTGGCTGACTTGCTGGAAGCTACTCACTATTCTTTCTTACTGTCTCCTACGTTATGCTTGATAAGTACAGTTCTTATACCTTACCTGGATGGATGGGGCATTACATCTGAGCTAGAGGTCAGGTGAGCATTGTATTTAGGTACTTGTGGGTGAATTTTAGGGCATGGAATTGTTTTGCATGTGTATGAATTCAGAATTTTGTACAGTATTTTGAGGAGAAACTAATTCCATGTATGTTTAACTGTACATGAAATGCAGAAATATGTTGATGGAGTTGGTAGGACTTTAACAAAAGAAAAAAGAAATGAAAGGAATGGTTATTTTAAGTAACTAATTTAAATATAAGTTAAAATAGTAAAATTGTACATTTAGAGCGAATATGTGTTTACTACCTGATTTAGCGAGTGGAAATATAGGACTTTTTTGCTTCTAAAGTAAGACATGGGACGCCTGGGTGGCTTAGTTGGTTAAGCAGCTGCCTTCCGCTCAGGTCATGATCCCAGCGACCTGGGATCGAGTCCCACATCGGGCTCCTTGCTCTGCAGGGAGCCTGCTTCTCCCTCTGACTCTGCCTTCCACTCTGTCTGCCTGTGCTCGCTCTCACTCTCTCTTACAAATAAATAAATAAAATCTTTAGAAAAAAAAAATAAAGTAAGACATTTTAAGGATGCTGGGAAAATGCCAATAAAATTATTATTATTTAAAAAAGATTTTATTTATTTGACAGAGAGAGACACAGTGAGAGAGAAAACACAGCAGGGGGAGTGCGAGAGGGAGAAGCAAGCTTCTTGCCCGGCAGGGAGCCTGATGTGGGACTTGATCTCAGGTGCCTGGGATCATGACCTGAGCCAAAGGCAGATGCTTAATGACTGAGACACCCAGGCACCCTGCCAATAAAATTATTGTGAACCTTGCCAATAAAACTATTGTAAACCCTGCCAATAAAATTATTGTAAACCAAGAAAAATCCATACAAATGGAATGTATGTTTTTTTCTGACCCTAGATTTATGAATATGGTGAAATGTAAAAAAAAATTGACAACAAATCCATGTATTACTCTTGTTGAATTAAGCCTGTGTGCTTTTTTCCCCTTCCTTCCTGCTGGGGCTCTCATAGATGAATTCTAGAAGTTCCTTGGAGAATTCCTTGGAGAATTCTAGAATTCCTTGGAGAAATGAGCTGCCCTCAAAGAATTTACTATTATTTACTATTTATTGAGACAAAATATTATGAAGGAGGTAACAGAATGGTTTTTCTTCCCTCCTTCCTCCCTCCCTCCCTCCTTTCTATCAAAGATTTTATTTGGGAGAGAGATTGAGCACAAGCAGGGGGGACAGACAGAGGGAGAGGGAGAAGCAGGCTCCCAGCTGAGCAGGGAGCCCCATGTAGGGCTCAATCCCACGACCCCAGGATCAAGGCAGAGATGTACAACAGACTGAGCCACCCAGGCACCCCCAATAGATCTATTTTCTAGCGATTAGTCTCCAGTTAGGTAGTGAGTTGTTTCCTGGGCTTTGAGACTATTGTTTTGGGTAAGCTCTCTTTTTATATTGCAGCTGAAGTTTTATTAAATGACTTCAGCTCATTTAACGAATCACTTAACTAACAAAATTTGTATTTAGTTCTAGTAATATATAGCCACTGGGTGGCTCAGTTGGTTAAGTGTTTGCCTTTGGCTCAGATCATTACCTGATCTGAGATTACCTGACCTGGCTCAGATCATTACCTGATCCTGATATCAGGAATTACCTGAGTTGGGGTTCCCCTTGGGTGGGGAGTCTGCTTATCTCTCTTCCTCTGCCTCTCCCTTCCACGTGCTCTCTCTTTTTCAAATAAATAAATAAAATCTTTTAGAAAAAAACTAATAATATATAATTTTGTTTCTTTGAAGCCTTGTAAATATATGCCCATTTGAATTCTGGAAGGAAAAACTTGTGCTTAGTAGCTTCCCTAAACCTGCTAGAAACAGCATTTTGATGTCACAAAAGGGGATCCCTGTAAAATTTGAAGAAAATATTAATGTGCTTTTACTAGAATAAAAACTTAATTTTACCACAAAATGGCCCTTAGGTTGACAAAGAAGAATATTACATTTTTCCACAGGTCCTAAGGTTTTCCAGAGACAACTTAAGTGTCACATAAGGTACTTAGGATTATTAGAATGTTCAGCATCATTCTAGGGCTGTGGAGTCTAAATTTTTTTCTTTGTGTTAAAGGACCTTACTGGCTGGCCGTGGAGATAAAACATGAACATTTGATGATCAAAACAGTAGATATAATGGATTTTAGATTCTGTAGTATAAACAGAAGGCAGTATAATTTAGTTGAGTCTAATTGTTCAGTACAAAGAAACACAAAAAGAAACCAATATAGAAAGGGAAAGAGGTAGGTATGGAAGTGGGGTTCAATAGAAGATTACTATCCAAATTCATTTCACTGGTTGTATTTCAAATATATATATATATTTTTTGGGGGGGGGATTGGCTTTTTATTTTTTATTTAAAAAAATTTTTTTTTTAAGATTTTTTATTTATTTATTTGTCAGAGAGAGAGAGCGAGAGCGAGCACAGGCAGACAGAGTGGAAGGCAGAGTCAGAGGGAGAAGCAGGCTCCCTGCAGAGCAAGGAGCCCGATGTGGGACTCGATCCCAGGACGCTGGGATCATGACCTGAGCCGAAGGCAGCTGCTTAACCAACTGAGCCACCCAGGCGTCCCTATTTAAAAATTTTTTTAAAAAGATTTATTTGAGGGGCTCCTGGGTGGCTTAGTTGGTTAAGCATCTGCCTTCGGCTTGGGTCATGATCTCAGGGTTCTGGGAACAAGCCCCACATCCATCTCCCTGCTCTCCCTCTCCTTTTGCCCCTCCCCCTGCTTATGCACATACACTCTCTCAAAAAAAAAATATTTTTTTTAAAGGTGATTTTTTTGATAGAGTGGAGGAAAGGGCAAAGGGAGAGAATCCTTAGGCAGACTCCGCACTGAGTGTGGAGCCTGATGTGGGGCTCAATCCCACAACCCATGACTTGAGCTGAAACCAAGAGTTAGATGTTTAACTGACTGAGCCACCCAGGCACCCTGAGATTTGCTATCTAAAGAACTTTATTACGGATGGGGCACCTGGGTGGCTCAGTGAGGCAAGCCTCTGTCATCTTCGGCTCAGGTCGTGATCTCAGGGTCCTGGGATCAAGCCCCACATCAGGCTCTCTTCTCTGCGGCGAGCCTGTTTCCTCCTCTCTCTTCTGCCTGCCTCTCTGCCTACTTGTGATCTCTGTCAAAAAAAAAAGAAAAAGAACTTTATTACGGAAAATTTCAAACATCCAAAAGCAGTGGTAATAGTAAAATGAACCCCCCATATACAGTTGTCAGCTTATTGCTAACATGGTTTTGTCTATGCTCCTACTCCCGCTTCCTGATTGTTTTGAAACAGATTTGTGACGTATTATTTCATCCATAAATATTTCAGTATATATTTCTAAAAAGTAAGGGCTTTAAAAAACACCACCAATACTATTTATACATCTAAAATAATAAATAGTAATTTCTTAATACATATCTGGTGTTCCTATTTTCTTGATTATATCATAACTTTTTAAGACAGAGTATATGTTTAAAATAGGATCCAAATAAAGTCTGTACTTTGTAATTGGTCATTGTATTTTTAAAGTATGAGTCTGAAAGATTCCCCCCATCCCCTGCCCGCCCCCAACCTTTTTTCTTTGCAGTTTATTTTGTTGAAGGATTGAGTCATCTGCTCATTAGTTTCCCATAGATGGATTTGGTGATTAACATAATAGTGTCATTTAACATTTCCTTCAAATTGGGAGTTAAATCTAGCGACTTGGCCAGGTTCAGATTCAGTGTTTTTGGCTAGAATACTTTAGAATCTATTCTATTAGGAGGAGGTGTATGATGTCTGTAGTCTAATTTTGTGATGTCAGCAGCCATTGATGATCCTTGTTGACATTTCCTTTACTTCATTGAACTTCATTAGGTGTTATAAATGGTGATTCTCAAATTCTATCATTTCTTAATTTGTTTTAGCTGGAATGTTTTTATAAAGAGATATCCTCTCCATCATCTGTTTGGTTACTGTGAGGTACATCTTGCACAGGAAAGGTGAGACAAATGCTTTAGTCTTTTTTAAATTAACAGTTATTACTGTTTTCAAGATAATGACTTTGTTCATTAACACCCTGCAAAGGTGACTGATAAGTGTTTTTTTTTTTTAACTGTTGTTATAAAATGCAATTTAATCCTATTTATGTGTCTCAGCCCATTTCAGTTTTATCTGTATTGATGTTTCATTGATTGCCTCATCTTGCACATGGCAGCTTCTCCAGCATTTTTTTTTTTTTTTTTGGACTCTGTTATAGTCATTTTGATGTGCTCCTGATAGCTATGATACCTTCTCTGTTTTGTGGAAATGAAGTTTAGAGACTAATCTGTGTGTAAGAGGTACTGATTGCTTAGTGGGTTGGTCATTGTTTCTGTTTTCAGTGAACAAGGCTAGGAAATAAGGTGATTTTTTTTTTTTTTAAGATTTTATTTATTTATTTGACAGAGAAAGACACAATGAGAGAGGGAACACAAGCAGGAGGAGCGGGACAGGGAGAACATGCTTCCTGCTGATCAGGGAGCCTGATGTGGGACTTGATCCCAAGACACTGGGATCAGGACCTGAGCCGAAGGCAGGCACTTAATGACTAAGCCACCCAGGAGCCTGAAGGTAGCTTTTTTTTTTTTTTTAAAACAATATTACAAGTTCATATTAATATTTCCAATTCAAAGTCAGAGCTATAGATTTTTTAATATAGCATCTTCAATCTTGACATTTTTTAAATTACAAAAGTAGTATGTACTCATTGTAAGAAATATAATTCAGAAGTATATAAGATAAAAGGTGAAGACTCTGATCTTCCCCCCAAATCACTAGTTAACCACTTAACACATTAATCCAAAGGCTTCATACTGGTAGCTTTTATTTTTATGTCAATTATAGTTGCTTAGTTTAGGCAGCACTGAATATACAGTTAAAAATTAGGGGTCGAGGGGCGCCTGGGTGGCTCAGTGGGTTAAGCCGCTGCCTTCGGCTCAGGTCATGATCTCAGGGTCCTGGGATCGAGTCCCGAATTGGGCTCTCTGCTCAGCAGGGAGCCTGCATCCTCCTCTCTCTCTCTCTGCCTGCCTCTCTGCCTACTTGTGATCTCTGTCTGTCAAATAAAATAAATAAAATATTAAAAAAAATAAAAATAAAAATTAGGGGTCAATATTTTTTGAGGCTAGCAGAATAAAAGATAAGATGTTATTCCTTCTGTGAAATGAAGATTTTTACATATTTTTATATTTACTTTTTAAATTGGTATTACACTTACATGGTTCAAAATTCTGAGGATAGAAAAAAGTGGAGTGAAGTTTTTTTCTTGTTCCTATAACCCAAACTGGTGAGTTCCTATTTCCAGAGGCAACTAATATTACCAGTTTTTTACCTGTTTTTGTACATTCTGTATCCTTTTTTAAAAAATTTAATTTAAAAAAAGTTTTAGGGGGTGCCTGGGTGGCTCAGTGGGTTAAAGCCTCTGCCTTCAGCTCAGGTCATGATCTCGGGGTCCTGGGATTGAGCCGTGCATTGCCGGGAGCCTGCTTCCTCCTCTCTCTCTGCCTGCCTCTCTGCCTGCTTGTGATCTGTCTGTCAAATAAAGAAATAGAATCTTTTAAAAAAATTTTTTTAGATATTTTTGTTTATTTGAGAGAGAGAGAGAGAGCAGGAGCCAGGGGCAGGAGCAGAGGTAGAGAGAGAAGCAGACTCCCCACTGAGCAGGGAGCCCTATGCGGGGCTATCCCAGGACCCTGAGATCATGACCTGAGCCAAAGGCAGATGCTTAACGGACTGAGCCACCCAGGTGCCCTGCATCCCATGTTCTTATAAGCATAAAATATACTATATATGTAAATATATATATTTTGTTTCTCCCATTTTACAAAAATGGTTCTATGTCTTGCTTTTTTTACTTAGCAGTATAACTTATCAGAATTTCCTTATTCTTGAGTATGTCTAAAGAGTATTACAGGATATGTTTGTACTGCTTATTTTATAATTCTTCTATTTAAGAGAATTTTGATTTTTTTCCCCAGTCTTTGGCAGTTACAAAGAGTGCTACATGAATAACCTTGTACATATGTCATTATCCATATTTGGAATAATAAACTGTTAAGGTAAATGTATACTTCTGCAATTTTTAAACATTGTGTAAAATTTCATTCTGAAAATGTGGGCATAAAAAATAAGAATGTAGGCAGTTTACTTTTTTTTTTTAAGAGGGGGCAAAGTTTATTTGTTTTTAAGATTTTATTTATTTATTTGACAGACAGAGATCACAAGTAGGGAGAGAGGCAGAGAGAGAGAGGGGTAAGCAGGTTCCCTGCTAAGCAGAGAACCCGATGAGGGGCTTGATTCCAGGACCCTGGGATCATGACCTGAGCCAAGGGCAGACACTTAACAACTGAGCCACCCGGGCGCCCCCAGTTTGAAATTTTTTTATCCATGTGTATTTATAGTGGAGCACTTGGCATAGGCATCAAATTACATTTAGCCTTCTTTTAACACACCATTAATTGAGTGCCTATGAAAGAGTGTAGTCTTTGCTCTCCACTATATGCAAATATAGCAGGTTAACTTTAACCTAAGCTCTGAGGGCCTTGAAGGATGAGAGCGGTAGGGGAAATTCTAAATTAGCAAACTTTTTGGTGTCTGACCTCTCAATTCTTTGAAAAATTATTATAGACTCCAAAGAGCTTTTATTTATGTGGGTTATATTTGCCAGTGTTTACTGTATTGGATATCAAAACTAGGAAAATATTTAAATATTTATTAATTCATTAAAAAATAGTAAGTTCCTTACATATTAGTATATATAAAACACGTTTTTTAAATGAAAGAAACCCCCCTTTTTTTTTTTTTTAAAGATTTTATTTATTTATTCGACAGAGAGAGATCACAAGTAGGCAGAGAGGAAGGCAGAGAGAGAGGAGGAAGCAGGCTCCCTGCTGAGCAGAGAGCCCGATGCGGGACTCAGTCTCAGGACCCTGAGATCATGACCTGAGCCGAAGGCAGCGGCTTAACCCACTGAGCCACTCAGGCGCCCATGAATATCGCTGTCATTCATCAGAAAGTCTTTTTTATTTTTTTTAAGATTTTATTTATTTATTTGAGAGAGAGCGAGAATAAGAGAGAGAAAGCATGAGAGAGGGGTGGGGTTAGGGAGAAGCAGACTTCCCACGAGCAGGGAGCCTGATGTGGAACTCGATCCCAGGATTCCAGGATCATGACCTGAGCTGAAGGGAGTGCTTAATCAACTAAGCCACCTTGGTGCCCTCATCAGAAAAGTCTTAAGTATTAAGAAGGTATCAAGCTCGCAGAAGATAAACTTTTTCAGAATTTTGATTTTAGCTGAAAAGCTTGAATTTTATCACTGACAACAAATGCTACCACTTATTTTCTTTGAAGGAACAGGCTCACTTTATTCATTTTGTGAAGAACATTGCTAGATAACCAAAGTTTGCCTGTCAGTTGCCTGCTCAGAAAGTAATAGTATCTCATGAAAAAATTGGCTAGTTTAGCTTGCAGCTCAGTTGCTTTTCCTTGAGACAGTTATTATTTTTTTCTTTTCTTTTTTTTTAAAATTTTTTATTTTTTATAAACATATATTTTTATCCCCAGGGGTACAGGTCTGTGAATCGCCAGGTTTACACACTTCACAGCACTCACCAAAGCACATACCCTCCCCAGTGTCCATAACCCCACCCTCCTTCTCCCACCCCCCTTCCCCCCAGCAACCCTCAGTTTGTTTTGTGAGATTAAGAGTCACTTATGGTTTGTCTCCCTCCCAATCCCATCTTCTTTCATTTATTCTTCTTGTACCCACTTAAGCCCCCATGTTGCATCACCACTTCCTCATATCAGGGAGATCATATGATAGTTGTCTTTCTCCGCTTGACTTATTTCGCTAAGCATGATACGCTCTAGTTCCATCCATGTTGTCACAAATGGCAAGATTTCATTTCTTTTGATGGCTGCATAGTATTCCATTGTGCATATATACCACATCTTCTTGATCCTTTCATCTGTTGATGGACATCTAGGTTCTTTCCATAGTTTGGCTATTGTGGACATTGCTGCTATAAACATTCGGGGGCACATGCCCCTTTGGATCACTACGTTTGTATCTTTAGGGTAAATACCCAGTAGTGCAATTGCTGGGTCATAGGGCAGTTCTATTTTCAACATTTTGAGGAACCTCCATGCTGTTTTCCAGAGTGGTTGCACCAGCTTGCATTCCCACCAACAGTGTAGGAGGGTTCCCCTTTCTCCGCATCCTCGCCAGCATCTGTCATTTCCCGACTTGTTGATTTTAGCCATTCTGACTGGTGTGAGGTGATATCTCATTGTGGTTTTGATTTGTATTTGCCTGATGCCGAGTGATATGGAGCACTTTTTCATGTGTCTGTTGGCCATCTGGATGTCTTCTTTGCAGAAATGTCTGTTCATGTCCTCTGCCCATTTCTTGATTGGATTATTTGTTCTTTGGGTGTTGAGTTTGCTAAGTTCTTTATAGATTTTGGACACTAGTCCTTTATCTGATACGTTGTTTGCAAATATCTTCTCCCATTCTGTCAGTTGTCTTTTGATTTTGTTAACTGTTTCCTTTGCTGTGCAAAAGCTTTTGATCTTGATGAAATCCCAATAGTTCATTTTTGCCCTTGCTTCCCTTGCCTTTGGCGATGTTCCTAGGAAGATGTTGCTGCGGCTGAGGTCAAAGAGGTTGCTGCCTGTGTTCTCCTCAAGGATTTTGATGGATTCCTTTCTCACATTGAGATCCTTCATCCATTTTGAGTCTATTTTTGTGTGTGGTGTAAGGAAATGGTCCAATTTCATTTTTCTGCATGTGGCTGTCCAATTTTCCCAACACCATTTATTGAAGAGGCTGTCTTTTTTCCATTGGACATTCTTTCCTGCTTTGTCGAAGATTAGTTGACCATAGAGTTGAGGGTCTATTTCTGGGCTCTCTATTCTGTTCCATTGATCTATGGGTCTGTTTTTGTGCCAGTACCATGCTGTCTTGATGATGACAGCTTTGTAATAGAGCTTGAAGTCCGGAATTGTGATGCCACCAACGTTGGCTTTCTTTTCAATATCCCTTTGGCTATTCGAGGTCTTTTCTGGTTCCATATAAATTTTAGAATTATTTGTTCCATTTCTTTGAAAAAGATGGATGGTACTTTGATAGGAATTGCATTAAATGTATAGATTGCTTTAGGTAGCATAGACATTTTCACAATATTTATTCTTCCAATCCAGGAGCATGGAACATTTTTCCATTTCTTTGTGTCTTCCTCAGTTTCTTTCATGAGTACTTTATAGTTTTCTGAGTATAGATTCTGTGCCTCTATGGTTAGGTTTATTCCTAGGTATCTTACGGTTTGGGGTGCAATTGTAAATGGATTGACTCCTTAATTTCTCTTTCT
The DNA here is from genome assembly GCF_011764305.1 of Mustela putorius furo. Lineage (NCBI taxonomy): Eukaryota > Metazoa > Chordata > Mammalia > Carnivora > Mustelidae > Mustela > Mustela putorius. Next base: position 2,708,942 of record NW_025422127.1, on the reverse strand, counting down.
TCTGTCTTGTTGTTGGTGTAGAGAAATGCTACTGATTTCTGTGCATTGATTTTATATCCTGACACTTTACTGAATTCCTGTACAAGTTCTAGCAGTTTTGGAGTGGAGTCTTTTGGGTTTTCCACATATAGTATCCTATCATCTGCGAAGAGTGATAATTTGACTTCTTCTTTGCCAATTTGGATGCCTTTAATTTCCTTTTGTTGTCTGATTGCTGAGGCTAGGACTTCTAGTACTATGTTGAATAGCAGTGGTGATAATGGACATCCCTGCCGTGTTTCTGACCTTAGTGGAAAAGCTTTTAGTTTTTCTCCATTGAGAATGATATTTGTGGTGGGTTTTTCATAGATGGCTTTGATGATATTGAGGTATGTGCCCTCTATTCCTATACTTTGAGGAGTTTTGATCAGGAAGGGATGCTGTACTTTGTCAAATGCTTTTTCAACATCTTATTTTTTTTTTATTGATACGCTGCAGAACTGGTTTATACTTCCATTTTGCCATTCTGATTATTAAAAAGACATGTACTCAAGAGTGGAAAGCTAATAAAATTATTTTTACTGCTTTATTAAAGACATTTACAAGTAAAATTTTTCTTTTTTAAAGATCTTATTTGTTTATTTATTTGATAGAGAGAGAGCACACCAAGCAGGGTGAGCGGTAGAGGGAGAGGGAGAAGCAGGCTCTCCACTGAGCAGGGAACCTGATGCGGGACTTCATCTCAGGACTCTGGGATCATGACCTGAGCCAAAGGCAGATGCTTAATGACTGAGCCACCCAGGTGCCCCTGAAATTTTTTTTTCTTTTTTTTTATTATTTTATTTTTAAATATTTATTTATTTGACAGAGAAATCACAAATAGGCAGAGAGGCAGGCAGAGAGAGAGGAGGAAGCAGGCTCCCCACTGAGCAGATAGCCCAACTCAGGCCTCGATCCCAGGATCCTAAGACCATGCATGACCTAGCCAAAGGCAGAGGCTTAACCCACTGATCCACCAGGTGCCCTAAAATTTTTCTTTTTTAATCTGCAGGTGTGAGGTGGTGAAGAATATGATAGTTTTAGTACAGTTTGATACCCCTACCTTGATATATGCTAAGGCAGTGGCAGTTATACCTACCATTTCACCATGGTGAAAAAGGCAGTTAACCTCTTAGTGTTGTTATGAAAAATAAGATCTTGTTGTGAAACTGGTGGACCTCTTAGGCCTCCTGGGACCATACTTCGAGAACTGCTCTTCTAGGTAGAGCATGCATTACATAGCCAGAGAAACTGAGGTGAGAAAAAACAGCTTTCAGGTCAACTGCAAGCATTTTGTTATGGAACTCAGGATATATGGAGAGAAAGAAAATAGGTAGTCAAGGGCCGGATCATAAAGGAACTTAAGTATCCTGCTAACGAGTGCTGAATTTATCGTAAAAGAGACGGAGAGTCTTTGAAGGATTTTAAGGAGGGGAGTGTGTGTATGGTAGGGGTGTGGGTGGATTATGCCCTCGTATTTTTTAAAGATCACTTTACCATAGTGTGTCTTGTAGTAAGGAGACCAGTGGAAAATGATGAGGTTTTTAACTAAGGCGCTGACTTGGTCATGGAACCACAGAAGGAGTTAGAATATTTCCTTCCTAAAGCAGAACTAAGCCTAGCAGCATCTCTTGGCTGGCTGGCTGTTCAGGTACACAACCAGCTGCATCCATCATCATGTCAGTTATAAGCTATCCCCTCAGATACTCTTGTATCCGAAGAATCAGTAATCTGACCTCTATTACCATAGATTAGTTTTAATCTGTTTCTGAATTTCATGTTGATAGAATTATATAGTATATAAGCTTGTGTCTTTTTTGCTTTACATTGTCTTTGAATTTCATGAATGTAGTTGCATATAGCAGTGATTCTTTATCATTGCTAGATAATACACCATTTTCTGACTATATCATAAGTTTTCTATTGAGTCATTTATAGTTTGGGACTGTTATGAGTAATGCTGCTGTGAACACTTTGTGCATATCTTTTCATAGATGTAAGCACTCTGGTTATATGCCCAGGAATGGAATTGCTAGTTCATGGGGTATAATATAAGTACTACCAGTTTTCCAAAGTGGTTATGCTAATTTATTGTATGAGAGTTCTGGTTGTGCTGTGTCTTTGAGTATACTTAGTATTGTCATTCCTTTTAATTGTAGCTGTTGGGGATGTAGTGATGTCTTTTTGTGACTTTAATTTGCATTTCCCTGATGACCACTGATTTGGAGTATCTTTATATGCATATTGGCCTTTTAAGGATCCTCTTTTGTGGAGTGCTTTCAGCTTTTTGTTTTTTTTTAAAGATTTTATTTATTTACTTGACAGACAGCAGAAGTAGGCAGAGAGGCAGGCAGAGAGAGAGGAGGAAGCAGGCACCCTGCCAAGCAGAGAGCCCAATGCGGGGCTCCATCCCAGGACCCTGGGACCATGACCTGAGCTGAAGGCAAAGGCTTTAACCCACTGAGCCACCCAGGTGTCCCTCAACTCTTTGTTATTATTATTATTATTATTTTTAAAGATTTTGTTCATTTATTTATTTATCAAAAAAAGGACTATTTATTTATTTATTTATTTGAGAGAGAGAGAGAGAGAGAGAGAGAGATCACAAGCAGGCAGAGAGGCAGGCAGAGAGAGAGGAGGAAGCAAGCTCTCCATTAAGCAGAGAGCCCGATGCGGGGCTCCATCCCAGAACCCTGAGATCATGACCCCAGCCGAAGGCAGCGGCTTAACCCACTGAGCCACCCAGGTGCCCCAAGATTTTGTTTATTTTTATGAGAGAGAGAATATATAAGCGGGGATGGGGTGGGTGGGGAGCAGAGAGAGAGGGAGAAGCAGCAAGCTCCCTGCTGAGGAGAGAGCCCAGTATGGGGCTTGAACCTCAGACTCTGGGATCATGACCTGAGCCAAAGGCAGACACTCAACTGACTGAGCCACCCAGGGGCCCCAGTGCTTTCAGATCTTGTCCATTTAAAAAATTAAGTTGTCTTTTTCTTACTGATTTGTAGAAATTTTTTTTATATCTTATATATGAGTCCTTTGTGGGATGCATATATTTGTACATATCTTCTGCAGATGTTTATGTGTAGGATAGATGATGGAACAAATTTATTAATGAGTGTTTTGCTGGGATTCTGTGATATACATCTTATCTATAAAGAGTGATTATGTATATTATTATTTAGAGATTCTAGTTCCCTTACATGATAGCAATGCATATGGTGCTTTTGAGTGTGTCACTACTGATGTTTTGAATTAGACTCAGCTAATTGCAGGTTACCTATTTTTTTTTTAAATTTATTTATTTGACAGAGATCCCAAGTGGGCAGAGAGGAGGAAGCAGGCTCCCTGCCCAGCAGAGAGTTCGATGTGGGGCTCGATCCCAGGACCCTGGGATTATGACCTGAGCCAAAGGCAGAGGCTTTAACCTATTGAGCCACCCAGACACCCCTTTCTGTTACCTATTGCTGTCGACCAAACCACTCCAAATCTTAGTGGCTTAAAACAACTATTTATTAGGGCACCTGGGTAGCTTAGTCGGTTAAGTGTCTGCCTTGGGTTCAGGTTGTGATCTCAAGGTCCTGGGATCGAGCCCCACACAGGGCTCCCTGCTTAGTGGGGATTCTGCTTCCCCCTCTCCCCCTGTCTTCCTCTCCCCCTGCTTGTGTTCTCTCTCTCTCTCTCTGTCAAATAAATAAAATCTTTAAAAAAATAACAAACAAAACCCCCAGATGTTTATTCGCTTATGATTAGGTGGGGTGGCAATTTGAACAGGGCTCATCTGGCTTGCCTCATTGCACATGGAATTTGCTGGTCTTACTCATGTGTTTGTGGTCATTTGGTAGGTTGTTGAGGGGCTGGTTGTACCTGGATAGCCTTACTCTGGCATTATCCATCATTAGGCTGGAGCTGTCATCCAGGGTGCCTTGGCCTCTCCTGCTGTCTGTCTTGGCTACCTTGAATGGTGACTAGGTCCCAAGAGCAAAAGTGGAAGTTGCAAGGTTTCTTAAGACTTGGGCTCAGAAATTAATGTCATTCATGCCATATTCTGTCGGACAAAACAAGTCCCAAGGCCAGCTCAGATTCGAGGGTGAGGAAATGAACTCCACTTTTTGATGGCAATTGCTGCAAATAATTTGTGGGCGTGTTTGATCTACAGCATTGGGCCTCATTGTTCTTCCTTGTTCCTTTCTTTCTCTTTTTCTCTCTCTTCCTCCCTTCTTTCCATCACTCCTTTTATTTATTTTTTAAAGGTTTTATTTATTTATTTATTTGACAGATCACAAGTAGGCATAGAGGCAGGCAGAGAGAGAAGGAGAAGCAGGCTCCCCGCCAAGCAGAGAGCCAGATATGGGGCTCGATCCCAGGACCCTGAGATCATGACCTGAGCTGAAGGCAGAGGTTAACCCACTAAGCCACCCAGGTGCCCCCATCACTCCTTTTAAATGAAGTTTGTGGATTTTTTTATCATTGCCTGTATTTTTATCATTTGCCTGTAGTTTGTGTTAGAACAAAGCTTACTTAAAGGATGTCTTCTGTGATTACTTGGTGTGGCCAAGGACCAGACATTTTCAGGTCCTGACTGTGACTTTCTCAGTTATCATAATAATAACCATTTGTTAATGATGAAGAGATTAGTTTCTTCCCTAGTGATTTTGATCTTTTTTTACATCCTTTTTAAAAAAATTGATGACCCGAATGTTAGCATTGGTCCTTTTATGAGCTCTATTCCCATCTCTTCCATGCCTTGTTAGCCATCTAGAGTTACTAATATGAGCCTGAATTGACAACTGTTTTTCCAAGGTCTTAGTGAAGTCTGGAAGGGAAAGTCTCTGCAGCAGGAGAAGGGGTCTGGACTGCAGTTGTTGTGAGGAGACAGTGTTTCTATATGTGAAATAAACAAGAATCTTGGGAAAGGTGCAGATGTCAATGACCTGTCAGCGCATCAGGATGAATCAGCTGAAGTCCTAGATGAGGTGACAGTGTCAGCACAATGAGCCCCTTACCCTGAATTTATTAGGCCTCTCATTAAGGTAGCTGTCATAGCTCTTATTTTAGAAAAAAAGTCAGAGTCATTGTTCAAGATTCACCTGACTTTAAACGTTATTTATTTTGGAGGGGGAAGGTCACTTTCAGTGTAGGAGTACTATTGGAAGTGACATGTGGCTGGTTTGCAGATTATAGCCATTTTGGTGTGCTCAAGTGTTAACAGTTTTTAGGATCTTTAAAACTTGTCTCCAGGTGGCTGGAGGCTATTTTTTCTGCTTTTCCTAGTAAGTTTAATTAATTGTCTTGGGTCCCAGACAAGTAGATTTGTTAAGTATAGTTTCTGATATATCTGTTTCCCAAACCTGTGATAATTTGGTGGGAATAGGAACTCTCGAGGTGGCATTTTATTGCAAAAGATGGATGTTGGCTGCTAAATGCAGCTGATTAGAAGGCTAAGGCTGATCTGTTTTCCTGGTGACAGGGTCATTACTAAGGCTTTACAGAACACACCACCAGTCAGATGGCTGAACTGAATCTTCCTGCTCTTGTGAGGTTATCTCCAAGGCATTTGGAGTGCTTCACAGAACTCTTTATCAACTGTGTTCTCTCACAGGCATTTGCACCTTTTGTCAGTTTAACCTGGTTGTTCTGGGTTGTGAGGCACTCCTTAGTACAGTGCTGGTAACCAGATCTTTGTCATTAGCTGTTGCCTGAGAACCTTGGGTTTGGGTCTCTCAGACCCAGAGAACATTGCTGCCAGATAAGGTTGCCGTCTTATTTTCTGAGTGCCTATTTTATCTTCAGAGAAAGAAGGGGAGCCTGAATACAAGGCAGTTTGTTACAATGAGCACAAGAACACAGGGTATGATGGCTAGGCCATCCTATTGGCTATACAAATAAGTTTATTTTTTAAGTTTAATTTTTATTTTATTTTTTTATTTTTTTAAAGATTTTATTTATTTATTTGTCAGAGAGAGAGCGAGCGAGAGCGAGCACAGGCAGACAGAGTGGAAGGCAGAGTCAGAGGGAGAAACAGGCTCCCTGCGGAGCAAGGAGCCTGATGTGGGACTTGATCCCAGGACGCTAGGATCATGACCTGAGCTGAAGGCAGCGGCTTAACCAACTGAGCCACCCAGGCGTCCCTTAAGTTTAATTTTTAAAACATTTTTATAGTTATTTGAATTGAGAGAGAGAGTGAGAGAGATCATGAGCAGAAGGGGAGGGCAGAGTGTGAAGCAGACTCCCTGCTGAACCAGGAGCCCAGTGTGGGACTCTGTTTCCAGGACTCCTGGGATCATGATCCAAGCCAAAGGCAGACACTTAAATGACTGAGACACCAGGTGTCCTGGCTATACAAATAAGTTTAAAATTTCTTTTAAAAACTGAAGTTTACCTCAGAGGTAGTACTTAGCTTTGTAAATTAATCAGACAATTAGAAAACATTACAGTATTTATGTGTCAGGCACTATTTCACATTGAGGTACAGATAAGAATAAGACACGAGATTTCTGTCCTTGAAGAACTTACATTTTCATTTGAGAAGATAGGCAGTTTTCAAATAAATAAATAATTACAGATTATGAGTGAGTATGTGAGTGGTATGAAGAAGATAGATGTGGTGATGTGACTGAGAGTAAGGGAGAGGGGTATAGTCAGATGGGATGGTCAGGAATACTTTTTTATAGTGGCGTGTGAACTTAAAGGGAGGCAGAACCAGCATTTCCTGATGGGAGAGGAGTGTTCTGGTCAGAAGGAAATACTAAGGCCTCATTGGGAGTATGTGGTTTCTATTTTCAAGAATAGGCAGGGGCCAGATTTTGTAGGACTCCATAGACCTCACCTAGGATAATGGAGAACCATTGGTAGAAAGAAGCTGGTTGATAAAGAAAGCTAAATGATCTGATTTACAGTTTTAAAAGATAACTCATACTTCTCTGGGGAAAACAGATAGCAGAGTACCCAGAAAGGAAGTAGAGAGATTAGTTAAGAGACTATTGTATTTTATGAAAAACCTGCGAACTATTTGGGGGTTATGGAGGATGGACGGCAGAAAGGAATTGAACTTCTTTCAGAAAGTATTCCACTTTTAATTTTGGTAAAATTACTAATAGGGCAAGAAAACCATAACATCAATAAGCACTAATATGTGTTTTGAATTATGTTGCTCTTGATTCTCTAACTCCAAAATGGAGAGAGAACTCTTGGTATGGCAGGGCTCTCAACATGAACTCACTCTGCCCACTTAAAAATCAGGCACATCTGGGCAAACCTTGAGGGCCTATGGGGAAAAGCAACTAGTAATTTCTTTGCAGAGGGGAGAATAAGGCATTTCCTAGGGGTGGGGGGATTACCATGCAGACAGTGTTTTAGGACAAGCTTGGTGGTGAAAAAGGGGAAGTGTGATTATCCTGGTCATGCTTCCCAAACCTAACCAAGCTACCACACATCTCTAATGCCAGAACCCTAAGGTTCAGGGGCTATAAAGAAACCAGAGAGCTTTTTCATAGAAATATAGTATGATATTGGAAAGGCAGACTTTAGCGATGTGATACTCATGGGTAGAGTTGTAAAACAAAATGAAGAGTTAGGGATACTCTTCACTTCAGCATAGGACCTGGTGGGGCTTAGGTATTTTGAGGGTTTCAAGAACACAGACGGGCTTGGCATATGAAGGGTTCTAGTGGTAGCATTCAGCACTCAGAGTTTCTTTTGTGGATTAAGCAGCAGCCAGCTCTCAGAGTCCTGTAATAGCAACAACAACGACAACAATAATAATATTGTAGTCAGGGAGGGGAGATACTAAATTATGTGTTTGTAATATTTATTTCTACTCACAGAAGAAAATTCTGTCTCTGGCTTCTCTATATTCTTCTCATCTACTGAGAGAGATTACCTGTCTGCTAGTTCAGTTTAAAGGATAATGGGTGGAAGACAGCTGAAGAATTTCAAGGAGTAAGACTGGATGATTAACTTAGAAAGTGGATCGAGAACTGCTTAGAAGAGGGTATCATTAGAGGAGACATAGCCAGATGAGTAGAGTATTGTATTGTGAATTGAAAATAGGAATAGGTAGGGGGCTTGGGTAGCTCAGTTGGTAGAACATGTGACTCTTTCTTTTTTTTAGAGATTTTATATATATATATATATATTTAAAGATTTTATTTATTCCTTTGACAGAGACAGATCAGAAGTAGGCAGAGAGGAAGGCAGAGAGAGGAGGAAGCAGGCTCCCTGCCAAGCAGAGAGCCCGATGCGGGACTCGATCCCAGGACCCTGAGATCATGACCTGAACTGAAGGCAGAGGCTTTAACCCACTGAGCCACCCAGGCGCCCCAGAGATTTTATGTTTTAGAGAGTGTGAATGCTAGCTGGGGAGGGACAGAGGGAGGAGAGGAGAGAATCTCAAGCAGACTACTCACTGACCCTGGAGCCCGATGCAGGGCTTGATCCCAGGACCCCAAAACCATGACTTGAGTGGAAACCAAGAGTCGGTTGCTCAACAGACTGAGACACCCAGGCTCCCCAGAGCATGTGACTCTTGATCTTGTGGTTGTAAGTTCAAGGCCTCATGTTGGGTGTAGAGTTTACTTAAAAACAGCAGCAACAACAACAACAAAAAAAAACCAGAAAAAACTGTGCATTAAAGCAATGGATGTAAAAAAAAAAAAAGGGAATGGATAGAGGGTTCAGGGCAAGTATAGGGTTATGAGAAACATTGTGAACAAAAGGAATTGGGAAAAAAGATACAAAGAAGCTGCTGTGGAGGGGCTTGGTCACTGTAGTATCTGTTTTCCGCTCAGGTCATGATCTTGGGATCCTGGGACCAAGCCCCAGTTTGGACTCCCTGGTCAGCAGGGAGTCTGTTTCTCCTTCTCCCCACCCCTGCTCACGTGTGCACTCTGTCTCCCAGTGTCTCTTAAATAAATAAAATCTTAAAAAACCAAAAAAAGAAGCTGCTGTGGATTTTGGAATGGATATTTTTCTTTGGGAGTCTCCCTACATTAAGATTGTAATTGCTTTTAACTTTATTTTATTTATTTATTTATTTTTTTTTTGAGGTTAGACTTGTTTCTTACGTGATGCCATTCCAGCACTGGACTCATGGAGGCTGAACATTTATTCAGGTAATAATAGGTAACATTTATAGAGCACTTTCTATGTGCTAGACAACAAACTAAGTGCTATACCTATATTCTCTTAATTGTCATGCAACCTCATGAAGTTGGAAGTGTTATTGTATCCGTTTAATAGATGAAGAAACTGAGACTAGAGTGTATTAAGACTGAGTTCACCTGAATTAGGAAATAAAAAAGACTACTGCTGTAGTCGAAGTGAGAGATGATGGTAGCTTGAATTAGATGATGTCATTCCTCACCTGTCATAAGTACATGAATATAAAGTGGTTTTAACTGAACTTCATCCTCATTTTCATAACTTTTCTCACTACTGAATACATCATACTTTTTGTTTGTCTTTGAAACAATGGACATACTTTTTGGTAAAGAAAAATCCAATTAGATTTTTCTTTAAAAATCCGATTAGATTAGTTAGAGTTTTAATTTTAAGGCTTTTCTAGCTTTTTAGAAAGATAATAAGTTTGAAATAGTTTAAATTTGAGTGAATATCTATAAAAGGTAAATAGATATTTACCTTACAAAATAGATATTTACTTTATCTTACAAAAGGTTAATAGATACTAATGGGGGCATTCTTAAAAGATTATTAGTATGGATAATAGGAATCTTTTGTGTTGTTTTTGTCACACATGAAATACTGTTCACAGGTGTTTTAGCTTTAAGGAACCTTATTATAAGGGCTTCTTGTAGGAGCTTTCTTGGTATGTCTAAATGTTTATTTACAGATCATGCTAATGGTAGTACTTGCTGGAACTGAGAGGGTTTTTAGCAGTACTTGAAAATCAGTCAAAAATGAAGATTCAGCATCTGATATTATAATGTTGGTTGATAGAAGTATTTGTAAATTTACAAAAATTCAAATTTGTATGCTTGCTGTGAGTGGTTCTCCATGTATAGTTTTGCCAGGAGTTGTTTATACACTCATCAAAGTAAACTAAAACTGTTTTACCACTCCCTTAAGAGCTGTTGGGTGGTCAGCATGAATACATTGTCCTATTAGCCTTTTCCCCATCTTTTTCAAAATCTTGAGTTGTAATTGACATACAGTAAGCTGTACATGTTAAAAATATACAGTTTGTTAAGTTTTGATATATGTGTTGTTCACCCATGAAACTGTTACCACAGTAAAGATCATGAAAATATCACCTTCACAAGTTTCCTTATCCCCATTTTTAATACTTCCCCTCAACTTCTGTGGTTTCTTGGCAACCACTGATGAACTTTCTGTCACTATAGAACAGTTTGCATTGTCTAGAATTTTATATAAATGGAATTGTAAAGTATATACTCTCACATTTATTTATTTTTTTCTTTGGCTTTTTTTAAACTAAGCATAATTATTTTGAGATTCATCTATGTTGATGCATGTATCAGTAGTTCATGTTTATTACCGAGTAGCAATCCATTGTATAGCTATAACACAATTTGTTTATCCATTTGTGTTTTGATGATGCACATTTGCGTTGTTTCCAGTTTTTGGCAGCTAAAAGTTATGCTGTAAACATTTGTGTATAAAACTTTGTATGGGCATATACTTTTTTCCTCCCTTAAGGAATTTCTTTTTTAAAAAATTGTGAAATTCATGTAACTTATAATTAACAATTTTAGTTTGTAGTTCAGTGGTATTTACTGTATTTATGATGTGCAACCACTAGCTCTCTCTAGTTTCAAAAGTTTTTCATCATCATGTGAACCATCTCATACTCGTTAAATAATCATGCCCCATTCCCCTGCCGCCCCCCCCAAATCACCTGGTGACCACTAATTTGCTTTCTGTCTCTGTGGATTTGCCTCTTCTGGATATATCTTCTAAAAAGGATCAGCATTTGTGTCTGGCTTCTTTCATTTAGCATAATAATTTTAATATCCATACAAGTTGTAGCACGTATCAGTACTTTTATTCCGTTTTATGACCAAATAATATTCCATCATGTAGGTATATCACGTTTAGCTAATACATTCATCAGTTGGTAGACGTTTGGGTTGTTTCCACTTCTTGGGTACTATGAATAATGCTGCTGTGAATGTTTATTTATTTATAAGTTTTTGTGTGGATATATATTTTCTTTGGGGTATATATCTAGGAGTGTAATTACTGGATCATATGATAACTCCGTTTAGCTTTGTGAAGAACTGTCAAACCGCTTCCAAGGTGGCTCCATAATTTTGCATTCCCCCTAGCAATGTATGAGGGTCCCAGTTTGTCTATCCTTACTAAACTTATTGTGTGTCTTTTGATTCTAGCCATCCTTGTGGGTGTCAAGTAATATGATTTTGATTTGCACTTCCCTGACAACTAATGATCTTGAATTTGAGCTTCTTTTTCTGTACTTATTGGTCATTTGTATATTTTATTTAAAGAAATGTATATTTAAATCGTTTGTAGTATTTTTGGAAAACTTGTCTTTTTTTAAATTGAGTTGTAAGAGTTCTTTTTTCTTTTTCTTTTTTTTTTTTTTAAGATTTTATTTATTTATTTGACAGAGAGAGATCATAAGTAGGCAGAGAGGCAGGCAGAGAGAGAGGAGGAAGCAGGTTCCCTGCTGAGCAGAGAGCCCGATGCGGGACTCGATCCCAGGACCCTGAGATCATGACCTGAGCCGAAGGCAGAGGCTTAACCCACTGAGCCACCCAGGCGCCCGAGTTGTAAGAGTTCTTTTGCCGATATTTTTTTCCTATTCTGAGTTGTCTTTTCACTCACTTGACAGTATTGTTTACAGACAAAAGTTCTAAATTTGATGAAGTCTGCTGATCTTTTTTTCTTTTGTTGCTTATGCTTTTAGTGTTATGTATAAGAAAGTTTTGCCTAACCAAAGGTCACGAAGATTTATTCCACTGTTTCATATTGAATTTTATAGCTTTAGCTCTATATTTAGGTCTGTGATCTATTTTGAGTTAATTTTTTGTATAATATGAGATATGGTTCCAACTTTATTCATTTATGTTTAGCTCTCTACTTGTCATAGCACCTTTTGTTGAGAAGACTGTCCTTGGCCTGATTGTCTTGACCTCCTTTTTTGAATATTAGTTGACCATAAATGTAAAGGGTTATTTCTGGGCTTTCAGTTCTATTCCATTGCAGTACTGTTCTGATTACTATCACTTTGTGCGGTAGGTTGAAATTAGGAAATGTGAGTCCTCCAATTTTGTTTTTCTTTTTCAAGATTATGTTCTTTGGTGGCCTGGGTAGCTCATTTGGTAGCACATGGGACTCTTGATCTCATAGTTTTGATTTGAGCCCCATGTTGGGTGTAGAGATTACTTTAAAAAAAAAAAAAAAAGAGGGCTTCTGGGTGGCTTAGTCATTAAGTGTCTGCCTTTGGCTCAGGTCGTGATTCCAGGGTCCTAGAATCGAGTCCTGTATCAGGCTCCCTTCTCCGCAGGAAGCCTGCTTCTCTTTCTCCTGCTCCCCCTGCTTATATTCCCTCCCTCACTGTCTCTCTCTCTCTCTGTCAAATAAACAAAATCTAAATTAAAATAAAATTTTTTTTGTTGTTTATTTCAGGTCCCTTGCATTTCCATATGAATTTTAGGATCAGATTGTCATTGCCTTCAAAAAAGCCAGCAAGGATTTTCATAGGGATTACACTGAATCTGTAGGTCAATTTTGAGAGTGTTACCAGCTTAGCAATATTAAATCTTTCAGTCCATGAACATGGGACATCTTTCCCCTTATTTAATAATAAGTTCTTTAATTTCTATCAGCGATTATTTATAATTTTTAATATATAAGCTTTACAGGTTTTTAAATCCTATTCTAGGGGCGCCTGGGTGGCTCAGTGGGTTAAAGCCTCTGCTTTTGTCTCAGGTCATGGTCCCAGGGTCCTGGGATCAAGCCCCACATCGGGCTCCGCTCGGTAGGGAGCCTGCTTCCCTCTCTCTCTGCCTGCTTCTTTGCCTACTTGTGATCTCTGTCTGTCAAATAAATAAAATCTTTTAAAAAAAATCCTATTCTATTATACTTCCTTGTTAAAATTATACCTAAGTATTGTATTATTTTTGTTACTACTGTAAATGGACTTTTTCCCTTAATTTTACATTTGGAATATTCATTACCTGTGTATAGAAATATAATCAATTTTTGTATGTTGACCTTGTATTTTGCAACCTTGCTGAACTTGTTTATTAGTTTTTAGTGGATTCCTTAGGAATTTCTATATATAAGATCATGTCATCTACAAATAGAAAAAAATATTGGGGGATGCCTGGGTGGCTCAGTCATTGCATGTCTGCCTTCAGCTCAGGTCATGACCCCAGGTCCTGGGTTCAAGTCCTGCATTGGGCTCCCTGCTTGGTGGGAAGCCTGCTTCTCCCTCTCCCACTCCTCCTACTTGTGTTCCCTCTCTTGCTGTGTCTCCTTCTATCACAAATAAGTAAATAAAATCTTTAAATTTTTTTTTTTGTTTTTGAAGATTGATTTATTTATTAGAGAGAGAGCGAGAGAGCGAGTGAGCAAGTGAGCATGAGTGGGGCGAGGGGCAGAGGGAGAGGAAGAGAGAATCCTCAAGCAGATTCCCTGCTGAACAAGGGGCCTAACTTGGGGCTGGATCCCAGGACCTTGAGATCATGACCTGAGCTGAAATCAAGGGTTGGCTACCCAACCAACTGAGCTACGCAGCTGCCTCTGCAAGTAGTAAAAAAGTTTTACTTCTCTTCCACACTGAATGCCTTTTCTTTCTTTTTATTGTCTCACTGCCCTAAGTTTTTTCCTTCTGTTCCTCAGACTGGATATTCTTTTCATTTGTTGTTTTAAAGTTTTTATTTATTTATTTAAGTAATCTTTACATCCAGTGTGCAGCTGGAACTTACAACCCCAAGATAAAGGGTTTGCTTGTTCTTCTGAGTGAGCCAGCCAGGTGCCTGCAGACTAGATATTCTTTTTTTTTAAGATTTTATTTATTTATTTGACAGATAGAGATCATATTAGGCAGAAAGATAGGCAAAGAGAGGGAAGCAGACTCCCCACTGGGCAGAGAGCCTGATGCAGGGCTTGATCCCAGGACCCCGAGATCATGACCTGAGCCGAAGGCAGAAGCTTAACCCATTGAGCCACCCAGGTGTCCCCAGACTGGATATTCTTAATTGACTTAACTTCAAGTTTGTTGGTTCTTTCTTCTGCCTGCTCATATCTTGTATCAAACCCCTCTACTTATGTTTTTCATTTTTGTTATTGTACTTTCCAAATCCAGAATTTTTATTTGGTTCCTTTTTGTAATTTCTATCTTTCTATTAATATTCTAATTCTGAAATGTTACACTTTTCTTTTAATTGTTTAATCATAGTTTCCTTTTTTGATCTTATTTAAATTGGCTGTCTAGGATTCCTAACTGAGTTTCTGTTGATTGCCATTTTTCCAGCTATACATTTCACTTCATGGTAATGTTACAGTGTTTCATATGTAGTATAAGAACTTTACAATAGTATACTTCTTTTTCTCCCCTTCTGGCCATTGCCCTGTTCTGGGTATACACTTTACTTGTGTGTGTGTGTGTGTGTGTGTGTGTGTGTGTGTGTATTTTGAAGATTTATTTATTTTATACACACATATATGTATATACACACATATACACATGCATTTATATACTTATATATATATATAAATTACAGTATAAAATTATTGCTCTGAATAGTTTATAATTTTGAAAAAATATTTAAATAATGAGTAAAAAAAGATTTTTATGATTACCCACATTGTAACCATTTTTGATGCTCTTCATTCATTTGTGCATATTCAGATTTCCATCTATTACCATATTTATTCATCCTGAAGGACTTGCACAGGTCTTCTGTTGGTGATTTTTAGCTTTTGTATGCATGAAAAAGTCTTTATTTTGCCTTCATTTTTGAAAGATATTTTCTGTGAGTATAGAATTTGTGGTTGACAGTGTTTTTCTTTCAGTCTTTTAAGAGTCTTCTGATTTGAATAGTTTCCATTGAGAATTCTGTTATTGTCTTCGTCTTTGTTCCTCTATATGTAATATATCCTTCTTCCTGGCTGCTTTTAAATTTACTCTGTATTACTGTAATATTAGTGTTAGGTTGTTTGGTAATGGCGTGTCTTGGTTTGTTTTTTTCAGCTTGTTGGATCTTTGTATTTATAGTTTTATTATAATTTAGAAACTTGGAAATTATTATTTCTTTAAATATTTTTCCCCCATCTCTTCTTCAGAAATTCCAGTGACACCTATTAGGTAATTGGAATTTGTCCCGCACAGTTCATGGATGCTTTGTTCATTTTATTTTAGTGGTTTTTTTTTTTTAAATTTCTGTGTTTTATTTTGGTTGACTTCTTTGCTGTGTTTTCATATTTTCTCACCCCATTTGTTCTGTTGCAGTTTTTAATCTTCTACTAGTCATACATAGTGTTTTTTTATCTCTACCATTTTGGAGATTTTTTTTACTTCTTCTCTGGTCATGCTTCCTTTAGATTTTTACACATACGGAATATAGTTGTAATAAATTTTTAAATGCTGGCTCTTTACTTATTTTATAAGCTATCACTTCCAGTCATTTGTTTTAATTTTTCATTGTGAAATAAGTATAATTTATAGGAAGTTGCCAAAAAAATGTACAGCAATTTTCCATTCCATGTGCCTTTCACCCAATTTCTCCCAATTATGTCAGCTTGTGTAACTATAGTACCATGTAAAAACCAGGAAATTAATATTATTACAATCCATAGAGTCTATTCAGATTTGACAATTGTACATGTACTCCTTTCTGTGCATGGGTATACGTGTTGGGGGAGTTCTGTGGAATTTTAATGTATATCCACAGCCACCATCAAGATACAGAACAGTTCCATTCCCATAAGAATTCTTCCTGTTGCCCTTTAATAACAACGTCCACCTACCTCCACCCCATTCATAAACCTATAACCATGGCTTTACCAGTCTGTTCTCCAGTTTTTTAATCTACCATGTCATAATGTTAATTAAATGGAATCATACCATGTATAACCATTGAGATTGACTTTTTCTCCCACTCAGCATAATTCCCTTGAGGTCCATCCAAATTACTGCACGTGTCAATAGTTTGTATCCTCTCATTGCTGAGTAGTAGTCTGGTGTGGTTGTTCTAATTTTGTTTATGCATTCACTTTTTTTTTTTTTTTAAGATTTTATTTATTTATTCGACAGAGATTGATCACAGGTAGATAGAGAGGCAGGCAGAGAGAGAGAGGGAACCAGGCTCCCTGCTGAGCAGAGAGCCCATTGCGGGGCTCAATCCCAGGACCCTGAGATCATGACCTGAGCTGAAGGCAGCGGCTTAACCCACTGAGCCACCCAGGCGCCCCTACGCATTCACTTTTAGAGGGACTTCCGTGTTGGTTCCAATTTTTGGCCATTGTGAATAAAGCTGCTATGAACATTTTTGTTCAGGTTTTTCTGTAAATGTAAGTTTTTAGTTGTATGGGATAAATGCCCAAGAGTAATTACATAAACCTGCCAAACTAGATAAAGTGGCTATACCATTTTTACATTACCATCACTTATATATGAGTGATCCATGTTTTCTGAATTCTTGTCAATACTTGGCATTGTCAGTATTTTTTATTTTATTTCATTCTTTTTATTTATTTATTTATTTGAGAGAGAGGGAGACAGAGAGGGAAAGTGCATGTGTGCACACGTGAGTGTCGGGGAAGGGCAGAGGGAAAGTCTTCAAGCAGACTCCTCCTGAGCATGGAGCCTGATGCAGGGCTTGATCTAATGACCCATGCCACCTATGAGAAAGATCATGACCTGAGCTGAAAGCAAGAGTCAGATGCTTAACAGACTGAGTTACCTAGGTGCACCAGTATTTTTTATTTTAGCCATTATGGTAGATATATAGAGATAATTTATCTGTTTTGCATTTCCCTAATGGCTAATGATTTTGAACGTTTGCTTATGTCTTTTGCCCATTTCCTTTTTTTTTTTTTTAAGATTTTATTTATTTATTTGACAGAGAAAGACAGTGAGAGAGGGAACACAAGCAGGGAGAGTGGGAAAGGGTGAAGCAGGCTTTCTGCCAAACAGGGAGCCTGATGTGGGGCTTGATCCCAAGACTCTGGGATCATGTAACAACTGAGCTACCCAGACATCCCTCTTTTGCCCATTGCCTAATGGTTTCTTTGAGTTTTGAGAGTTGCTTATATATCTAGGTACAATTCCTTTCTTAGATACGGTTTACAAATATTTTCCCCAGGAGTATACTCTCTTCTGTGAACTCTAGACTCTTTTGCTTTCTCAGATTTTCACTCCTGTGTTCTCCACTCAGGGAGCATGTTGGATTCGGCCTAGGTTTCTCCTGGACTTCTCCCTCTCACCTTTTTTTTTTTTTTGACATTACTTGGAAGCAGTGTCTAGGCATTAAGCTTGGGTAATGTTAAGACTTACCTTATTTGTTTCCCATCTCTCAGGAATCCCTATTGGTTATTGCCTGATGTCCAATGTCTTAAAAACCATGGTTTTACCCATTTTGTCTGGTTTTTTTAGTTGTTTCTGCCAGGAAGATAATATGATCTCTCTTACCTCATGTTAGTCAGAAATCAAATCTCCCTTGCCCCCTCCACTGCTGAAGTTTTCAATAACATTAGGAACAGCCATTGTTAATAACTACTGTCCAATAATTCCTTCCTGAATTGAGTTCTTTGTTGTTTTCTTTTTTTTAATAAAGATTTTATTTGTCAGAGAGAGAGCACACTCATGCACAAGCAGGGGGAGTGGCAGGCAGAGGGAGAAGCAGGCTCCCAGCTGAGCAAGGAACCTGATGCTGGACTCGATCCCCTAGCACCCTGGAATCATGACCTGAGCCAAAGGCAGACGCTCAACCAACTGAGCCACCCAGTTGTCCTCTTCCTCCAGTTCTTAAACAGAAAAGGAGTGGGAGTAGAGGCTAAATATAACTCAGACAAAAAGATACTTCTAATGTTGGGTGTCATTTGAAGCCCAGCTACTTTCAAAAGTTTGCAAATCAATCAGATACAGGCTTAGAGCTAGAAATAGGTTAGCTACCATAGCACAAGATGATGGTGTGAAAAGATTTTAGTGACAGCTTGTGTGTGATAATATATCCTTTCTTGTTCAGTGTTCTCGGATGTAATGCTAGATTCTGGCTTTCATATGCCTTTTCTCTATTCTTATCCATATAGTCCTTTTATCAAAAGAATGGCTATATTTATAAAATCACATTTTTCTGTATTTAAAGGGTAGAGTTGACCATTTAAAGCAGACTTTCCAGCCTAAGTGCATCTTGCTAGGTAATTCTTTAATTTTTTTTATTAGTTTTGGAGCTTATATCAGCATTTATGATGATTTGATAAACATATGCTAGGATTTCTTAAAGATTATCTGTATATTGCAAAACTGTAGTTGTCTATGTAAAAATTCAGAGAGATGGAGTATTGTATAGGACCATGTAGTTATCAAACACTTGAAGAAAATATTTCTTTGGAGTTATTTTGTGAAATTAGGACATATTTCAGTAATTGGGTGACTTTGAGCTCTGGGAATCTGGTAGAGCCACGTTTGGGATAGAGTGGCTCCTGCTTACGCCATTCTTAATCAGGAAAGATTTATTTCTATTTCCAGTCTATCACTTCTGCTGATGAACAAAGGGCATAGTTTGTTACATTAGTCAGCTATTTTAAAAAATTTTTTAATTAAAAACAATGTTTTTAAAAGGTTTGGGGTATCTGGGTGGTTCACTTGGTTAAGCAACTGCCTTCGGCTCAGGTCATGATCCTGGAGTCCCAGGATGGAGTCCCATAACAGGCTCCCTGCTCAGCAGGGAGTCTGCTTCTTCCTCTGACTACCGCCCCCCATGCTCTCTCTCCCTCATTCTCTCTCGCTCTCAATAAATAAAATCTTTAAAAGATTTTTTAAAAAAGATTTTATTTATTTATTTGTCAGAGAGAGACAACAGCGAGAGAGGGAACAGAAGCAGGGTGAGTGGGAGAGGGAGCAACTCCCTGCTAAGCAGGGAGTCTGATTTGGGGCTCAATCTTGGGACCCTGGGATCATGACCTGAGCAGATGCTTAATGACTGAGTCACCCAGGTGCCCCTAGTCAGCAAATTTTTCTTTTTAAGGTTTTATTTATTTATTTAACAGAAAGAGATCACAAGTGGGCAGAGAGCAGGCAGAGAGAGAAGCAGGCTCCCTGCTGAGCAGAGTCTGATGCGGGGCTCGATCCCAGGACCCTAAGATCATGACCTGATCTGAAGGCAGCGGCTTAACCCACTGAGCCACCCAGGTGCCCCTATTTTATTTTATTTTTTTTTATCATTTTATTACTATTATTTTTAAGGATTTTATTTATTTTTGAAGATTTTATTTATTTATTTAAAAAAATATTTTATTTTATTTATTTGACAGATCACAAGTAGGCAGAGAGGCAGGCAGAGAGAGAGGAGGAAGCAGGCTTCCCACAGAGCGGAGAGCCTGATGTGGGGCTCGATCCCAGGACCCTGTGATCACAACCTGAGCTGAAGGCAGAGGCTTTAACCCACTGAGCCACCCAGGTGCCCCAACGATTTTATTTTTGAGTAATCTCTGCACCCAACATGAGGGTCAGGCTCCCAACCCCAAGGTCAAGAGTTGCATGCCCTACCAGTTGTACCAGCCAGGTGCCCCAAATGCTGTTGGTATTTTGATAGGGATTGGATTAAATGTGTAGATTTCTTTGGGTAGTATATATTTTAACAGTGTTTGTTTTTCCAGTTCATGAGCTTCTTTGTATTGTCTTGAATTTCTTTCATCAGTGTTTTATAGATTTCAGAGTACAGGTCTTCTACCTTTTGTGTTAGGTTTATTCCTAGATATCTTGTTATTTTTGGTGCAATTGTTTTTTTTTTTTTTTAAAGATTTTATTTATTTATTTGACAGAGATCACAAGTAGGCAGAGAGGCAGAAAGAGAGTGAGAGGGAAGCAGGCTCCCTGCTGAGCAGAGAGCCCGATGCAGGACTCGATCCCAGGACCCTGAGATCATGACCTGAGCCGAAGGCAGCGGCTTAGGTGCCCCTTTTTGGTGCAATTGTAAATGGAATTATTTTCTTAATTTCTCTTTCTGCTGCTTCATTATTTGTATATAGAAATGCAACAGATTTCTGCACATTGATTTTTGTATCCTGTTCCTTAACTGAATTCATTTATCAGCTCTAGCAATATTTTGGTGGAGTCTTTTGGATTTTCTCTATATAGTATCATGTCACTTGCAAATAGTAAAAGTTTTTACTTCTTCCTTACCAGTTTGGATGCCTTTATTTTTGTTGCCTGATTGCTGTGGCTAGGACTTCAGCACTATGTTGAATAAAAGTGGGAAGAGTAGATACCCTTGTCTTGTTCCTGATCCTAGGCAAAAGGCTGTCAGTTTTTCCACATTGAGGATGATGCTAGCTGTCTGTTTTTCTTATATGGTCTATATTATGTTGGGGTACATTCCTTTTGAATCTAGTTGGTTGAGTGTTTTTATCATGAATGGCTGTTGTACTTTGTCAAATGCTTTTCCATGTCTATTGAAGTGATCATATAGTTCTTTCTCTTACTGATATGATGTATTGTGTTGATTGATTTATAAAAATTGAACAACTTTGCAACCCAGGAATAAATCCCATTTGATTGTGGTGAATGATGTTTTTAATGTATTGTTAGATTTGATTTGCTAGTATTTTGTTGAGGATTTTTGCATCTGTGTTCATCAGAGATAATGGCCTGTAGTTCTCTTTCTTTGTGCTGTCTTTGTCTGGTTTTGGTATTAGAGCATGCTGGCCTCATAGAATGAATTTGGAAGTTTTCCTTCCTCTTCTATTTTTTTGTATAGTTTGACAAGAATAGATATTAAATCTTCTTTAAATGTTTGGTAGAATTTGCTGTGAAGCCATCTGGTCCTGGACTTTTGTTTGTTGAGAGTTTGTTGATAGTGATTGAGTTCCTTTGCTGGTAGTTGGTCTGTTCAAATTTTCTATTTCTTCCTGTTTCGGTTTTGGTAGGTTATATGTTTCTAGGAATTTATCTATTTCTTCTAGGTTTTCCAATTTGTTGGTATATAGTTTTTCATAATTTTCTCTTATAATTGTCTGTATTTCTGTGGTGTGTTTGTTGTTATTTCTCCTCTCATTTGAGTTGTATTTATTTGGTTCCTTCCTCTTTTTCTTGATAAGTCTGGCTAGTGGTTTATCAGTTTTATTGATTTTTTCCAAAGAATCAGCTCCTGGTTTCATTGATCTGTTTTTATTTAGTTAGTTTCTATATGATTTATTTCTGCTCTGATATATTTATAATTTCCTTCCTTCTGCTGGTTTTAGGGTTTGTTTGTTTGTTGTTCTAGGTCCTTTAGGTGTAAGTTAAGTTGAGATTTTACTTCTTGAAGTGGGCCTGTATTGCTATAAACTTCCCTTTTAGAACTGCTTTTGCTGTGTTGCAAGGTTTTTGAATCATTGTGTTTTTGTTTTCATTTGTTTCCACGTACTTTTTAAAATTTCTTCTTTTATTGGCCCATTCACTGTTTATTTTTTATTTATTTATTTTTTAAAGACTTTATTTATTTATTTGACAGAGAGTGAGAGAGGGAGTACAAGCAGGGGGAGTGGGAGAGGGAGAAGCAAGGATCCCACAGAGCCGGGAGGCTGGCACAGGGCTCGATCCCATGTCCCTGGGATCATGACCTGGGCTGAAGGCAGATACTTAACAACTGAGCCACCCAGGTGCCCCTCATTCATTGTTTAGTAGTTACTTGATCTCCATATATTTGTGGTATTTACATATTTTTTGTGTGGTTGACTCCTAGTTTCATAGTGTGGTCAGAAAAGATGCATGACATAACTTTGATCTTTTTGAATTTGTTGAAGCTTTTTTGGTGACCTAATATGTGATCTATTCTGGAGAATGTTCCATGCGCACTTGAAAAGAATGTATATTCTGCTGTTTAAGGATGGAATGTTCTTTTTTTTTTTTTTTAACTTTTTAAGAATTTCCTTAAGTAATCTCTACAGCCAGGGTGGGGCTCAGACTCACAACCCTAAGATCAACAGTCCCATGCTTTATGGACTGAGCCAGCCAGGTGCCCCTAGGATGGAATGGTCTGAATATACGTGTTAAATCCATGTGGTCCAGTGTGTCATTCAAAACCATTGTTTCCTTCTGGATTTTCTGTTTAGATGATCTGTCCATTGATGTACATGGGGTATTACTATTACTGTATTATTATCAATTAGTTCCTTTATGTTTGTTAACTATTTTAATGTATTTGGGTACTTACTTCCATGTTGGATGCATAAATATTTACAGTTGTTACATGTTCTTATTGGATTGTTCCCTTTATTATTGTATAGTGTCCTTTTAAAAAAGATTTTATTTATTTATTTATTAGAGAGAGCTTGCAGAGGGAGAGGGGGAGAATCAAAAGCAGACTCTGCTGAGTGGAGCCTGATGCTGGGCTTGATCTCAAGATCCTGAGATCATGACCTAAGCTGAAATCAAGAGTCAGACACTCAAACGACTGAGCTGTCCAGGTGCCCCTATAGTGTCCTTTGTCTCTTGTTACATTCTTTGTTTTAGTCTATTTTGATACAAATATTGCTACTCTGGTTTTCTTTTGAAAACCATTTATCATGTTTCTCCATCTCCTCAGTTTCAATCTGCAGGTGTCTTTAGATGTAAAATGAGTCTCTTACAGGCAGTATATAGATGGCTCTTTTTTTTTTTTTAAATCCTTTTTGTCACTCTGTATCTTTGACTAGAGTATTTAATCCTTTTACATTTAAAGTAATTATAGATATGTATTTATTGTTATTACTTGTTCTGTGGTTGTTTCTACAGATTTCCTGATTCTTTTCTTCTTTCATGGTTTGCTGGTTTTCTTTAGTGATATACTTGGATTACTTTCTCTATTCTTTGCATATTTATGAGTGGTTTTTGATTTGTGATTACCATTGTGTTTATGTATAACATCTTCTGCATATACTAGTCTATATTAAATTGAAGGTTAAGTTTGAATATATTCCTTACTCCTTCCCATATTGTAGGTATATGGTATCATATTTTATATCCTTTTATTTTGTCAGTTCCTTGACTGATTTTTAGAGAAATATTAATTTTTACTGTTTTTGTGTTTCCTAACTTCATACTGTCACTTTTTTTTTTTTTTTTAATATGGAACGCTTCACGAATTTGCGTGTCATCCTTGTGCAGGGGCCATGCTAATCTTCTCTGTATCGTTCCAATTTTAATATATGTGCTGCCGAAGCGAGCACTCATACTGTCACTTTTGATATTTCCTTTAAACTCAGAGTCCCCTTTAATATTTCTTATAGGGGTGGTTTGGTGGTGATGAACTTCTTTTTTCTTTTTTAAGGATTTTATTTATTTATTTAACAGAGGGAGACACAGTGAGAGAGGAAACAGAAGCAGTGGGGAGAGGGAGAAGTAGGCTTCCCACTGAGCAGGGAGCCCAGAGCTGGGTTTGATCCCAGGACTCTGGGATATTGACCTGAGCTGAAGCCAGAAGCTTAATGACTGAGCCACCCAGGCACCCTCTTTTGTTTTTGTTTGTCTGATAATGGGGTTTCCTTTATGTGTAACTATCTATTTTTGTCTTACTGCCTTTTTTTAAAAAAAAAAAGATTTTATTTATTTATTTATTTATTTAACAGAGAGAGAGAAAGACAGTGAGAGAGGGAATATAAGCAGGGGAAGTGGGAGAGGGAGAGCAAGAAGCCCAATGCAGGGCTTGATCCCAGCACCCTGGGATCATGACTTAAGCTGAATGAAGGTAAGGCTTTAACCCTCTGAGCCACCCAGGCACAATAAGAACAATTTTTTTTTAAAATATTTTATTTATTTTTTAGACAGAGATTATAAGTAGGCAGAGAGGCAGTCAGAGAGAGGAGGAAGCAGGCTCCCTGCTGAGCAGAGAGCCTGATGCAGGACTTGATCCCAGGACCCTGAGATCATGACCTGAGCCAAAGGCAGAGGCTTTAACCCACTGAGCCACCCAGGTGCCCAACAATGATTTTTATAAGAAGAGGTCTTATAGTGCCCAGCAGTGTAGTATCCCCTGTTCACCAGGGCCTGGTGCTTCTGACAGTGTCTCCAATGTGTGCTTTGTGCACTTTGCTGTCGTGTCCTGGCTGCTTTATCTTATCCTTCAGGCCAGTTGTCTACAGAGGCTCTCTTTGCCTTTTGTGGGGAGTGGTTGGTTCCTGGTCTGAATGTGGCTTGTTTTAACTAGGTATGTTCTGGTCTGCTTGTAAAATGAGTCTTGTTGCCACCACCACTGGAACTAAGGCCTCATAAATCTCCCTGGTCAGGAGATGAAGTGTTGGCAGGAGTTTGGGTTGGTTTTCTGGGGGAGAGGGCTTGTCAAGCTGGGACTGAGCCAAGTGTGACTGGGAAAGGTGGTTCCACCAGAGTGTAGGGAGTGGGGCTTGGCATAAGCAAGTTAGGGAGCAGGTGTCCATGCGGGGCTGGTTCCTGCAGGTGTCCTTGTGCCTATGCTGAGGGGTTGGGGAGGGAAGTGTCATCGGCCAGTTCTTTCGTTCTCCGTAAATGCTACTTCTCTGGGACATGCTCTGAGATGAGCAAGTAACTTACCCACTGTGTGTCCCTTGCCCTCTTCAGATCACTGTTTGTATGTTGTATGTCCATACAACATGTTTGCCCTGCCTTTTCTCCAAGAGTAGCCCCAGTGTCCTCTGAGCTCTATTAGAGCCAAGAACACTGGCCTTTAAAACTCTAGGCTTTAAGCCCCACCGGTTGCCAAAAGGCATGAAATTTTGCCCCTTTCACTTTCCATGCCATTTGCTAGGGGAATTTGTTTTCTGCTCTGTGTTAGTTTATCTCTTGCCTGTCTCCGCAATGGCACCTCCCTTCCCACTGCAGCAACTACAGTCTGTTTCTCTCTGAAGCCACATATCCTTACTTCCGACCTTCTTCAGTGTGTCCTCTTCTTTACCTTTGGTTGTGGGGTTTGTTCTGCCAATCTTCAGATCAATTTCTGGGTTATTTAGGATGATATGATAGTTCTCTAGTTGTATTCCTGGGTCAAGGTAGCCTAGGATTCTCCTACTCTGCCACTGTCTTCCCCTCATTTCCACACTTACCATGTTTTAAACTGAACTTTATTTTCTTTCTGTCCGGACTTGCATACTAGTTTCTCCTTCAGGATTCTGATTTCAGTGGTAGAAATATCTACCCCAGTTCTCAAACTTTCTGGTGTCAGAATTTCTTCACACTCTTAAGAATTATTGAGGCCTCCAAAAGAAGAGCTTTTGTTTATGTGGATTATATCTATCAGTATCAGTGTATTAGAAATTAAAACTGAGAAATTTAAAAACATTTATTAATTTTAAAATGATAATCTATTACATGTGCAAGTTTTTAATGAAATGAATTCTTCAAAATAGTTAACAATAGAATTTAATGGGAATGTGTCATGTTTTTCATTTATACAAATCTAATTTAATAGAACAGGGGTTGATAGAACAGAGACAAATTCTCATATCTGCCTTTTCATTCAGTTGGTTGTGATATAACATGTTACATAGTTTTGGAAAATACTATCATATACCTGTGAGAGCATGAGAGTGAAAAGGGCAAACAAGGGCCTATTACTATATATTACATTTCATTTCATATATATAATATGTACCTAATGTTAATTCATATATAATATATGTGAATATATATGTTAAGTATTATTATAAAAGTGGTTTTGATCTTGTAGAAAAAAACCTTATAGATTCCCAGGCATATCAGGACCCACTTTGAGAAGCTGCTTTTCTATCCAGTCACTTGGATATCTTCCTCTTTTTTTTTTTTTTTTTTAAAGATTTTATTTATTTATTTGTCAGAGAGAGCGAGAGCGAGCACAGGCAGACAGAGTGGCAGGCAGAGACAGAGAGAGAAGCAGGCTCAAGGAGCCTGATGCGGGGGGCTTGATCCCAGGACCCTGGGATCATGACCTGAGCCGAAGGCAGAGGCTTTAACCCACTGAGCCACCCAGGCGCCCCATCTTCCTCTTTTAATCATCATACACATCTCATATGTCACTAAGTCTTAATGATTCTACCTCCTAATGCCTCTAGGGTCCCAGTCCCTTTATTCTGTGGTTAGAATTCTCATCTCATCTTTTTCCTAGGTGTTGTGTCTGCCTCTATTTTATCTGTGTTCTAAGCCATCCACTTTGTAGCAAAAGTAATGTTTCTAAAATAGAAATATGATGATGTAACTCATTTTTGAAAATCCTTTACAAGTTTCTCATAGTTTTAGTTAGTATGCAAGATGTTTTATGATCCTGTTTCCACTCATCTCTAGCTTTTTCTCACTCACTTTTCTGTGAGTGCCTTACATTCTTGCTTTCTTTATGTAATACTTTTCTGTTCTGAGAAAGCATCAGAGTGATCCATATGTCTCTGTTAATGATACTATTGTTTGTTGGGTTCACACTGTGTTCCTGGCACTGTGTTCTAAGTACTTGATTATATTATCTCATTTAATCTTCACAGCCTTCTAAGAAAAGTGTTGTGATCATTCCATTTTATAGATAAGGAAACTGAGTTTTAGAGAGGTTAAGTAACTTTCCTCTTATCCATTTGGTGAATATGGAAGCTTGGTCTGTTTTTCCACTTTTCTGTTTGGCTACCTACTATTTGTCCGAAAAGATTAAGTTTCTTCTGGTATGATCTGCATCTCCGCTCCCTTTATTCCCACTTAACCTTGTTAGCAGCTCTAGCTAGCACTTAACATAATAATGTAATAATGTAATTTACCTGTTTGTTTCCTGTACCATTGCTTTTTCTGGTAGGTGCAGAAAGGGAACTTCATTCCCCTGGCACAAGAATCTTAGATTGCATCCTACCATATTTGTCTGTAAGGAGAAAATGCATATTGAGGACCTTAAAACCTAACGTCACTCTGGGCCTGCTTAGTCTATAGCAGGTCCCGCAGTTTCAGAGGAACTATAAAAAACAGATAATATTATTTCTATATTAATTCTTCCAAGTTTTTTTAAAGAGGGGTAGGGCAGAGGGAGGAGAGAGAGAATCCCACATAGGCTCTGAGCAGAGCCTGACATTGGGCTCGATCTCAAAACCCTGAGATCATGACCTGAGCCTAAATCAGGAGTTGGACTCTTAACTGATTGAGCCACCCAGGCACCCCAATTCCTCCAAGTTTTAAAATAGTGACCCCAGTCTTCTTATATTTAGTTTAGAAAAAACTAAATAACAACAACATAAATGATAGCTAACATTTATTTAAATGCTTTCTATGTGTCTAAGCATTTTACCTGTATATTAACTCATTTAGTCTTTATAACCCCATTAGATAGTTACTGTTACCTTTGTTTTACAGATAAGGGAAACTGAGGAACCAAGAGATTAAGTAACTTGCCCAAGATCACACAGCTTGTAAGTGGCAGAGCTGGGAATTCAGTCTCTAAAAACTAACCGTATAAAATACTGAATTTTCTTTGTCTAAGATCCCATAGTTGTATTCTTTGTTAGGGCAAAGGTAAGTGAGGATTAGAGGTAAAGTTACACGGCACAACTCTGGTGTGGTGATCTTATAGAATAAGATGACTTTAGTGTAGGTTGGTTTTTTTAAGTGTATTTTTTTTTTTTTTCAAAACAATATCTGTTTGGTTCAAATGAAAGGATCTTTCGTGTAATCTTTATTACAAAATCGTCACAGTTCTGAGCTTCCAGCCCAGTTAATCCTCAGTTTCCCAGTGAATAACAGCAACAAAAAGTTTTGTATTTTATTTGACACTTAGGAAGTTGATAATTTTTCTTCTCCCAGAAAGTTACATTAGTTAACTCCAGAATCCCGTTTTCTTTATTTATTAGACACATTTGAACTTTATCTTTTTGGTGGATTTGTTTGCCCTTATCTCTTTTCTGTGTCCCTAGTCCCTTGAGCATTGCCATGGATGTTTAATTTTGAGAATCCTAATTAGCTTCAGTAGTTATATACCTTGAGGCATTTCTAGACAACCAATACTATCAGACTTCCATGGAATCAATGACAGAAATCCCTAAAATGAGACCCACAGATAACAAATGGCTGTTCCATTGTACTTTTTCTGAAATTAGCCCTACTTTTTTGCCCATACTAGGGAGAAGAGTGATGGCAGAGAATATATAATAATAACTTCAGTTTTTCTCAGATTTGCTGTTCATCAGGCACCATGCAAAATTATTTTGAAAATTATTTTATCCTACTAAAATTCTATGAAGGAGATTATTTTATGGGTCAGTAAAGTGAAGTTTACACAGGTGGTTACAAATCAGATCAGGTTAAAACAAAACAAAACAAAACAAAAGCAAACTAATCAGATCACACAGCTGGTATTTGATAGGACTAGATAGGCCTGCTCCTAACAATTTCAGGGCAAGAACATGAATGGAAGCACAGTTTCTGTATATCTATATATTTAAATTGTAAGTCAAGATTTTAAAAAGTGTTAGAAAAAAATGCCCCTTATCACTTACATATATGTTTTCCTAGTGACCTAGAAGGCCAGAGTTCTTGGACTCCTCAAAGTTCTGAGACAGGATGGGATAGTGTAGGGGTACCCTCTAAGTCTAGTCTCTATCCTCACCCTCATCATTTGTCCCCTGGCCAACGTTCAAACCATGAAATGTGTACAACAGTGGGTGTTGTCTATGGCAGGACAGAGTTTAAGGAGATCCATTGAAGTACTTGAAAGTGGGCTCTAAACTGCTTGGGCAGGGAATTCTGGGATCCAGACCATAGTTGGGGGTGGTAGAGTCAGGGGCTTCGGGTAGTATGTCCATTTGGTCCCATGAACATCTAGCCCTAAAGGGATAGGCAGGTCAGAAGAGGGTTAGAGTGGATCTGTCTAAAATGTAAGACCCAGAGTAGTGTTTCTTTACTACAACCAAAGGTGGTACTAGCACCAGAACTCAAATCCAGGTCTATCTGACCATACTGTCTGTTGGCAACAGTAAGAAAGCCTTGATTTACAGAGAAAGGAAGTGTTGGCTTACTGTCTGGTGAGTGGAGCAGGGATGGAAAATAGCAGATTTGACCATATTATGTCATGCCTGGAGAAGTGGTTTTATGTATGTATGTATGTATTTATTTTTAAGATTTTATTTATTTATTTATTTATTTGACAGAGAGAAAGAGATCACAAGTAGGCAGAGAGGCAGGCAGAGAGAGTGGGGGAAGCCGACTCCCTGCTCAGCAGAGAGCCCGATGCAGGGCTCGATCCCAGCACCCTGAGATCATGACCTGAGCCGAAGGCAGAGGCTTAACCCACTGAGCCACCCAGGTGCCCCTGGAGAAGTGTTTTAGGATGGACCATCTTTTTGTATGAGCCAGTCTGGAGGGTATGTGTTATGGTGAGTGCTGTGAAATGTTTAAGCCTGACGATTCACAGACCTGACGATTAACAGACCTGTACCCCTGGGGCAAATAATACATTATATGTTAATAAATGAGCCATCCTGTTTGCCTTTTGAAAATATTATTTAGTGTTTACACTTAGAAACTAGAGAATTTAAGAATTGAAAAAAACCCTTCATCTTATTACACATGCATTCTGGTCTTTGTGTAGTTTAAGTTGAATGGCATAGTTAGGAGGAGACATAGCCAATTTTTCTTCTAAAAAAAGATGAGGCATAAGCATTTTGGTCTGTAATTTATACTGAAAAAGAATTTACGTAATAGTCTGTAGTTTATACTGAAATGGTCTGTAGTTTATACTGAAAAAGAGTTTCTTCAGTCCTGTTTCACCTATTAGGACAGAGCAGTATATAAAAGAACCAGATGATGGTTTATTTGGTATTTTATATCACACAGTATAGGTAGTATAGGCATCATTGTATGATCTTAAAATTTTCAGTTTTCTGAAATTGATCTCAAACATATGAAGAGACTGGCTATGGGGAAATGCAGTTCGGATATAAAATGTTATATTTTCATTACATACATTATTGAGTATTTAGAGTACATCTGGGTTCTGGTCATTCTTAGGGTCCTCAGGACACCAGTCTTAAGATTGACAGTCCAGCCACACTATTGGTCAGATCCCCTACTTGAAGCATTCTTGAGTACATTGAAACCTTCACCATCTACATGAACCTAGGATCTTGGACTGTCTTCATCTAATTATAAACTCAGTCAATTCTGTCAGACTCAGAATTTAATTAAAATCTGGTGAGAACAGAGGTGCCTGGGTGGCTCATCAGTTGGGCATCTGTTTCAACTTGGGTCATGATCCCAAGGTGCTGGGATTGAGCTCTACATCAGGCTCCTTTCTCAGCGGGGAGTCTGCTTCTCCCTCTCCCTCTGTCCCTGCTCATGCTCTCTTGCTCATTATTTCTCAAACAAATTAATAAAATCTTTAAAAATATAAATAATTCTGGTGAGAACATGATCATGGCTTCTGTTTAGTTTTCAAGTTACCCTTTTCATTACAGGTGAGAATCTTGTGTTTGCATGTATTGCATGATTGGATCTGTTAAAGGTGTAAAATGAATAGAAAAATCTTTAGTGCTATGTACTCTTTTTTTTTTTTTAAGATTTTATTTATTTACTTGTCCGAGATAGAGGGAGAGAGAGTGAGCATAGGCAGACAGAGAGGCAGGCAGAGGCAGAGGGAGAAGCAGGCTCCCTGCTGAGCAAGGAGCCCGATGTGGGACTCGATCCCAGGGTGCTGGGATCATGACCTGAGCCGAAGGCAGCTGCCCAACCAATGAGCCACCCAGGCGTCCCAGTGCTATGTACTCTTGTTACTAGAGGCATGATTAGTAAGCCAAAGTCCAAATTGATTTTATCTATTTATTTATTTATTTTAAAGATTTTATTTATTTATTTGACAGAGAGAGATCACAAGTAGGCAGAGAGGCAGGCAGAGAGAGAGGAAGGGAAGCAGGCTCCCTGCTGAGCAGAGAGCCCGATGCGGGACTCAATACCAGGACCCTGAGATCATGACCTGAGCCGAAGGCAGCGGCTTAACCCACTGAGCCACCCAGGCGCCCCCAAATTGATTTTAGACCTAGACCTTGGTGGTACAGAAGATAGAATTTTAATCTCCTTCTAATTTTTAAAAAGGATTTTATGTGTTTATTTTTTATTTGAGAGAGAGAGAGAGAGAGAGAAAGCATGCACGTGCGTGTGCAGGGGGAGGGGAAGAGGGAAAGGAGGAGAATCTCCAGCCGACTCCATGCTGAGCACAGAGCCTGACTTGTACTTAGTCTCATGACCCTGAGATCACGACCTGAGCCAAAACCAAGAGTCATACACTTAACTGACTGAGCCACCCAGGCACCCCTAACCTCCTTATAATTTTTTCTTAAGAACATGTCTTCCGTGTGTCATTTTGATCTGCTTTTTCTGTGATACCTACTATTGCCAAATAATGCTATTGCTTATTAGTTTTCATTACCAAATTTGCCAAATTCCTGGAAAATACTTGTTTTTTTGAAAAAGCACACTAAAATACTGGCATCCATTTTGAGTGACAGTCTCAGTAGCATTCTGTACTGCAGGGGCTTGGGAATTTGTTGACATAAATCCATTTTCTCTGACTCCTGATTCCCCTACCTAGGTTCTGTAGCCTGTTGTCTATTTTTAAATCCTGCTGCTATGCTCTGTATGCAGCAGTTCTTTTCCTGAATTATTTATCATTGTTTGGAGCTGAATGGAGCAGTATGTTTTTCACCACTGCTCATTAGAACTTACATGTCTGTCTTCAGCTTGCCTGACAGATTTGGTTCATGATAAATCCCACTGGTCCATTCTGGGAAGGCTGCAAGGCAAGAAACAGGCCACAATCTGTGATACCCTTTAAGAGCATTCAGACTTTTGGTTATTGTTATTTTATTTTGGCAGCAGTGAGAAAGATAGCTATCCCCTGTTCTTCCTTGAGACTTTCCTTAGACCCTGCTCAGAGATTGTGTTATGCTGGGTTTTGTGATAGTGTTTATGTTTTTATGATAATTTTTGCATTTTTAGGAGAGATGAGGGAATCCCTATGAAAGGCAAGCATTGTCAAGATTCGGTTTCATTATAAATATAATCCATATACTTGGGGGCACTAAAAATCTCTGGTATTGGGATATGGGGCATTTGTTTATTTTGTTTGGGAATATTTCTTCTCATTGCACGTTCTCTTACCTTATAGAGGGTAGGCTTGGAAGAAAGATGGCAGAATCTAAAAGCGAGGCAATTATTTTGAATGATATTTCTTCCCTTTTCTGTTTTCTGGTATATCAGAACTAAGTTTCTCTTTTGTCTTCATCCTGTGTTTTTTTTCCCCTTGCACCCTATCTTTCATGAAAATATTTTTCATGACATTGCTGCTTTTTTTTCTCTTTGATAGATGAGCACACCACTACTTATGTATTCCTTCCATTTAAAGATGTTTTCCCTAGGGCACCTGGGTGGCTCAGTTGGTTGAGTCCCTGACTAATTTTTGGTTCAGGTTGTGATCTTGGGTGTGGGATTGAGCTCCAGGTCAGACTCCACACTGAGAGGAGGGGATTCTCTCTATCCCTCTGCCCCTCCCACTGCTCACGTACATGTTCTCTGTCTCCCTCAAATAGATAAATCTTAAAAAAAAGAAAAAAAGAATTTCACATTTGAAAAATATATATTTTCCCTTTTCACATCACTATCGGTAGAAAGGGGGTAGCTGTCAATCATTTGGGCACTGGGAAGGAAAAACCATGTTTATCCCCCAACCCTGTTGGCTATCCTGAGTTTGCTTGTACCTTTAAAAAAAAAAAAGTAATGGTATATGTTTGAGTCTTATTCTTGCACCAATGATGAAATACCTTTTTTAAAAAAAAAAAAAAAGATTTTATTTATTTGTCAGAGAGAGAGAGAGCGCGTGCGCTCACAAGCAGGCAGAGGCGGAGAGAGAAGCAGACTCCCCACTGAGCAAGGAACCTGATGGAGGACTCGATTTCAGGACCCTGGGACCATGACCTGAGCCAGAGGCATCGGCTTAACCAACTGAGCCACCCAGGCATCCCGAAATAACTTTTTAAAAAAAGACTTTATTTATTTATTTTATAGAACTGAGAGCATGAGCAGAGGGAGGAACAGCAAGTGAGAGAGAGGGAGAGAAGTCTGCTTGAGAGCAGACTCTGCACTGGGCAGGGAGTCTGACTAAGGGCTTGATCCATGACACTGACATGACCTGGGCCAAAACCTGATACTCAGCTGAATGAGCCAACCCGGGGTCCATGAAATACTTTTACATTCTGAACCAGGACAAGGATTTTGGCTTCTGTTGCTACTTTTGGTCAGTGCTACTAGCTGAGAAACTGGCCTCTCGCTGCTCAGAGATTCCAGTTATTATCGTCATCATCCTTTCATTCCCCTGTGATAGTGGCTCTCAGTTGCATAAATCCCACATGTCTCAGCAGGATCTTAGGACAGCCCCACTCACTGATACTTCATTAAACTTGTTTCTTTGGACTGAGTCAGCCAGGTTGAACTAGACTGAGTAAATTATCTATCCCTTGTCCCTTTGCTCTCCTTCAAGTTATCGTCAGCTCTCTTTTGACCACCCTTGAAAAATCCAGCGCAAACTTAACATCGTTTAGGAAACTCTCCATGATTCAAGCTACCCAGCTCTTATTAATTTGTACTCTTAATTTTTATATTTTTGAGCTTTCTACTTTTATATATTTATTTATTTGAGGAGAGGGAGAGAGCATGCATGTGTGAAAGAGTGTGGAGGGACAGAGGGAGAGAAGAAAGAATCTCAGGTAGTCTCTTCGCTGGGCAAGAAGCCGTTGTGGGCTTGATCTCATGACCCTGAGATCATGATCCGAGCTGAAATCAAGAGTTGGGCACTTACCCAGCCTCAGCCACCCAGGCGCCCTGAGCCTTCTGTTTTCAAGTTGCTGATGATTTAAAGCACAATCCCTGCATTTAAGGAGGTCTAATCTTGGAGGAAAATCAGAGATAAATGAACTTGCTTTTCTCATTATTTTGAATTTCTGTTGGTTTTTAAATTTCACATATTTATCTTTAAATTCCTGATTTCAGTTGTAAGGGCAGGAGCATTATCTTCCTTTCCTTTCTTTTTTTTTTTTTTTAAGATTTTACTAATTTATTTGAGATGGAGTCCAAATGAGCAGGGGTTGTGTGGGAGAGAGAGAAGCAGGCTCTTCACTGAGCAGGGAGCCTGACTCGGGCTTGATCCCAGGACCCTGTGATCATAACATGGGCCAAAGGCAAACACTTAACCAACTGAGCCACGGAGGCACCACAGTTATCTTCCTTTCTGTGAAATCTTGGGAACTGTTTCTACTGCTCTTGGCACATGGTAGGCAGCTGCCTACTTTACCACAGGGCAGATTCATTGGATAATAAGGTATCAGTGTAGGGAAAGAGGGATACTAAGTATTGGGGATTCTCTGTTTTATATATTTTAGAGTGGTAAGAATGTTAAGACTTTATAGTCTTACTTGGAATTATACTTTGGAGACTAAAATGACACAGACTAAAAACTGAAAGTCCAAAATGACATACTTGGTTTTTGAAATAATCATCCAAATTTTGTCTGCCTAACAAAATTAGAGCATATTTTTTATTGGCATGTTGGGAGGATGGTTTACTTGAACAAAGTCTATCCCTGACTGTCCAATGGTGGTGTTGTACACCCTTAATAAATTTTTTTTTAAAGATTTTATTTATTTAACAGAGAGAGATCACAAGTAGGCAGAGAGACAGGCAGAAAGAGGAGGAAGCAGGCTTCCCGCTGAGCAAAGAGCCCAATGCGCACCCTTAATAAATTTGAGTTCACCTTACTGTAAAAGTCTTTTAGATGATATTTAGAACCAAAATTGCATATTACCTGCAGGGCTGTTAACCTCACTTTCCAACCTCCCCTGACACTGCATTAGAGTTGAGTTTATCTTAGAGATTTAATTCAGAACTAGACTTTTGGGGTGCCTGGGTGGCTCAGTGGGTTAAGACTTTGCCTTCAGCTCAGGTCGTGGTCTCAGGGTCTTGGGATCCAGTTCTGTATCCAGCTCCTTGCTCAGCAGACTGAAGAGAGCCTGCTTCTCCCTCTCCCCTGCCTGCCTCTCTGCCTACTTGTGATCTCTCTTTGTCAAATAAATAAATAAAATCTTTAAAAAAAAAAAAAAAAAGAGAGGTGCCTGGATGGCTCAGTGGGTTAAAGCCTCCGCCTTTAGCTCAGGTCATGATCCCAGGGTCCTGGGATCTAGCCTCACATTGGGCTCTCTGCTCAGCAGGGAGCCTGCTTCCACCTCTCCTCTCTGCCTGCCTCTCTGCCTACTTGTGATCTCTGCCTGTCAAATAAATAAATAAATTCTTTAAAAAAAATAAAAAGAACTAGACTTTTAAGAATAGGGCTATGTTTCATTTTTCTGACACTATTTAGATCACTTGGTGGTGTTAAGGTAAGGGTAAATAGCTTGAAAGTTCTTGAGGAAAGGCTAAGAGGAATGCTACTTGATACTGCTTATTTGCCCAATCCTTTTGTATGAAATCAGTCTCCTGACCACTTGTGTTGCCTTCTTTGTTCCTCCCCAGCCACACCCCTGAATCTTCAGTCCTAATAACACTGACTGGGCTAATTTAGGAAACAGTCCCTAAATCCAGCCTTACTTCTGTCACCATTGTAGAATTTGAGGATCCCCAAGAACACCTTTGGGTTCAGTACTTTGCTAGAAGGACTTATAGAACTTTTCTAAAAGTTGTTACACTCAAAGTTATTATTTATTTCAACAAAAGGAGACAGATTAAAATCAGCCAATGGAAGAGATGCTTGAGGCAGTGTCTAGTAGGGCCCCAAATCCCGAGCTTCTGTTTGTCCTCTCCTATTGGAGTCAGGGACAGCATTAACTCTTCCTGGCAGTGATGTGTGATAATACACATAGAGTATTGCCAACCAGAGAAGCTCACCTGAGCCTTGGTGTCAAGTTTTTTGGGGGGGACTCCATCATGTAGATGTGGTTGATTGCCAATGTAGCTGACCTCAGTTTCCAGCCCCCCCTGAAGTTGCACTGATCCTGTATGATTCACAGTCCCCATCATAAATCACATTGTTAGACCCTCTGGCACAGCTCAGAGCCCTCAGTAAACAAAAACTTTAAACAACAGGCATTTCTGCAGTTCAGGTTTATTTCCAGGGAGCCGAAGGCAAAGACCAGATCTGTCTTTGGCCAAGGTTAAATCTTTCACAACACACTGTGCTAGTTTAGTCTTTGGGCCCAACCAAGAGGAAGGGAAAGGGAACTAATTTAAAATTTTTTGAGCCATGCAAATTTATTTCTTGATCAGAAAGTTTAGTGTGTATAAATTGATTTTTTTTTTTTTTAAAGGTGGGGATCCAAGTTGATAGAACTCCCAGGCACTTCAGGGAAGCAAACTCAGATCATCCCTGGTGGAGCATACCTCAATCCTAGCTTCAGAGAATTCCTAATAATAGATTGCCAACAAATAAGAGCTAATAATAGTAATAGAAAAAATATCCCAAGTCACTACAAACAAGAATCAGCAGAAACAACTGATTCAGACCCACAGAAATAAAAATAACTATTATCAAAGTTAAAAAAATTAGGGAACTTATAGTTCTGGTCGTGGTGGAGTAACAAAAAGTTGATTTATGCCTCAGCCTTAAACAAATAAAAACAAATGCATAACTGGACAAAATATATTTTTAAGACTGTTTTAGACATTGAACAAAGGGTAGTGCAGCACACCAGTGAAACCTTAGAGAAGGGAAACAGGTTGAGCCCTATGATGGCCCCATCTGATGAAAGTTTCTACACATTTGGATGAGAAGAGATACCTAAACAGAGCTGGCAGTCTCCCACATTTGAGAAGACAGAAGTAAAAGTTCAGGGGAGCCAAGACAGCTAGAATTTGAGGCAGAGTATTTGATAGAAGAAAGCTTCAGACAAAAAAGAGAGCTCCGGAGATTTTTAGAAGTTTCCCCTAATCCTGAACTGTCCAATACAGTAGCTACTAACCTCATGGGGATATTTAGGAATTCAGTTCTTCATTTGCACTGATGCATTTTCATGCTCAGTTGCCACAATTTGATCATTTCAGAAAGTCTGTTGGATTTCACTATCTTAGATTTATTAGTTGAGTGCTTATCAGTTTATGAGTAGTGAAGAAATTGACCCAAGGCCAGAAAAGACCACTAGAAAGCATTAGGCAGAGCAGTCCCTGGAATACAGGGCCACAGATGTGTTGTGTTTCTACTAGCCAGAGCAGAAACACCTTCTAACACCTCATTTGAATATTGAATGGAGGTCTTAGAAGGGCATTACCTCAGTGAAGGGGTCAAATTAGCCCTGATCTAAAGGGTTTACCTTGAATTTACCTAACAGCGTAAAAGCAAGCCCCAGAAGGATAAAATGGCTTCTAAGTCACAGATTCCTAGAACAGAGCTCAAAATTAAAGACTTAAGAAAAAAAAAAAAAAACACCAGCCAAGAATGCAAAATTGATGGCATTTGGCATCCAGTCACAAATTATCAGGCATATAAAAGAAGCACAGAATACAGCTTGTATTAGGGAGAAAAACCAGTCAATAGAAGTAGGCCTAGAAATTACACAGATGATAGAATTAGTGGACAATGACATTGCAAGAGTTACACTGTTCCAAATGTTCAAAAAACTTAAAGAAAGATTGAGCATGTTAAGTAGAAACATGGAAGATATAAAATGACCCAGATCAAACCTTAAGGGACAACTGGGTGGCTCAGTCATTTGAGTGTCTGCCTTTCGGCTCAGGTCGTGATCACAGGGTCCTGGGATTGGGATTGAGTCCTGCATCAGACTCCCTGCTCAGAGGGGAGCCTGCTTCTCCTTCTGCCTGCTGCTCCCCTGCTTGTGCTTTCTCTCTCTCTGAGAGATAGATAGATAGATAGATAGATAAATAAATACTAAAAGAAACATCTGAAATGAAATATAAGTGGAGTACCTGGCCAGGTCAGTTGGTAGAGCATGCATCTCTTGATCTTGGTCTTGATCTTGATCAAGCTCCACATTGGTTATTGAGCTTACTTAAAAAAAAAAAAAAAAAAAAAAAAAAAAAAAGTAAAACAAAATAAAATATAAGAAAAAGATTGAAAATGTAAATATACAGAGATAAGTGAATAATAAGTGAACAGTGGGACAACATGAAGCAGTCTTAAGAATGCATATAATTGGAGTCTCAGGAATATGGGGGTGGGTACAGAAAAAAATATTTGAAGAAATAAAGGTTGAGTGCTTCTTTTTTTTTTTTTTTTTTTTTAAGATTTTATTTATTTATTTATTTGAGAAAGAGCATGAGAGGGGAGAAAGTCAGAGGGAGAAGCAGACTCTCCAAGGAGCAGGGAGCCCGATGTGGGACTCGATCCCAGGACTCTGGGATCATGACCCGAGCTGAAGGCAGTCGCTTAACCAACTGAGCCACCCAGGCGCCCGGTTGAGTGCTTTCTAAATTTAATGAAAACTATAAACTCATAGATACAAAAGGCCCATTAAAGATTTTTTCTCCATTACTGGTTTTAAGCAATTTGATTATGATATGTTTTGGTGTAGTTCTCTTCATGATTTCTTTCTGCTTTAGGTTTCTTGAGACGCTTAGATCCATGAGATTCCAAAGAGAACAGTCATGAAGAGAGCTATACCAAGATTCATCTTTTTTTTTATTGGGCCCGCGGGCCCCGCGGGGGACCTCCCCCGCCACCGGGGCCCCGCCGCCCCCCCGCCCCGCCTCCCCGCCCCCACCCCGGGAGGGGAAGGGGGGAGAGGAGAGCGGGGGGGGGAGCCGCGCGGGGTGGGGCGGAGGAGGGCCGCGGGGGCGGGCCCGGGCGGGGGTGCCCCGAGCGTGGGGGGGGCGGCGGCGCCCCAAGATTCATCTTAATCAAGTTGCCTCATACTAGTGAAAAAAGAGAAAGTCCCCAAAGCTGTCAGAGAAAAGAACCTACATTCTATACAGAGGGGTTATGGTCTGAATTGTGTCCCCCAAAATTTTTATGTTGAAATCCTAACCTCCAGTTATCTCAGAATGTGACTGTACATGGAGAAAAGTCTTTAAAGACGTGATTAAAATGAGTCTATTAAGGGGGAGCCTGGCTGGCTTACTCAGTAGAGTGTGCACCTCTTGATCTTGAGTTTGTTGGTTTGAGCCCTATGTGGGATGTAGAAATTACTTAAAAAAAGAAAATCTTAAAAAATGAGGCTGTTCGCGTGGGCCCTAATCCAGACTGGATTATAAGGACTGGTATCCTTATAAGAAGAGGAGGAGGAATCGTGAACATATAAAGGGACACTAGGGATATGGGTGCATAGAGACAAAACCATGTGAAGTCACAATGAGAAGGTGGCCATTTACAGACCAAGGAGAGGCCTCAGGAGAAACCAAACCTGTTAAACACTTTGCTCTTGGACTTCTAGCCTCCAGACTGTGAGAAAGTAGATTTCTGTTGTTAAAGCCATCTCATCTGTGGTATTTTGTTATGGCAGCCCTCACTAATATACAAGGTAAGAATTACGGCAGACTTTTCATCAGAATCATTGCAAGCCAGAAGATACTAGAGTGTTAACATTAAAGTGCTAAATGAGAAAGCCTATAAACCTAGAATTATATATGCAGTGAAAATGCGTTTAAAAATTGAAGAGGAAAATATGAGGGTATCTTTTAGGGGTAATGAAAATGTTCTAAAATTGATTTTGGTGAATATATTAAAAGCCAGTGAATTGTGGACTTCAAATGGGTGAATAATATGGTATATGAATTTTATCACAGTAAAAATAAGGAAGATGAAATAAAGCCTTTTAAAAAATATAAGAGCTGATAGCATTAATCACCATCAAGCTATGACTACAAGAAATGTTAATGGCAAGAAAAAATTACACCAGATGGAAACTTAGATCTACATTAAAAAAATGAAGAGAATCAGAAATCTATATAGAGGCACATGGGTGGTGCTGTTGGTTAGGGGTTAAGCTTTTGCTTTTGGCTCATCAGGGTTGTGAGATAAGCCTGAGTCAGGCTCTGTGCTCAATATGGAATCTGCTTAAGATTCTCTCTCCCTCTACCCTACCCCTCTCTAAAATAAGTAAATAAACTTAAAAAAAAAAGTCTATATAGAAACGGTTACGAGTCCTTTTATTTAGAAAAAGCCACTTAAAAAGATCACTGATTAAAACAAAAATAATAAAACTGTACTTGGGATTTATAAGATGTTATAAAAGTTAAGATGTATGATG
Source organism: Mustela putorius furo (assembly GCF_011764305.1). Classification (NCBI taxonomy): domain Eukaryota; kingdom Metazoa; phylum Chordata; class Mammalia; order Carnivora; family Mustelidae; genus Mustela; species Mustela putorius. Next base: position 2,668,592 of record NW_025422127.1, on the reverse strand, counting down.
GCCAATTGCTTAAAAGGTTGGAAGAGGTAAAATGGAAGTATACTGTTCTAAAGTTCTTTTTTAAATTAAATTAAATTTTTATACTTTTGAAGATTTTATTTATTTGAGAGAGTGAGAACAAGCAGGGGGAAAGGCAGGCAGAGATAAACAGACTACCTGCTGATCAGGGAGCCTGATGCAGGGCTTAATCTTAGGACCCTATTTTAGGGTCCTGAGCTGAAGGCAGATGCTTACCTGTAACATTTATTTGAAGATAGACTGTGGTATGTTAAAGATTTATACCTTAAATCCTAAAGAAACTACTTAAAAAAAAAAAGGCAAAGAGGTATAATTAATAAGCCCATGAAAGGAGATAATTGAATCATAAATTGGTTAATTAATCTAAAAGCTATCCAAAAAGGAGAAGATGAACAGATTGGACAAGTAGAAATCAAATAGCAAGATGGTTGACTTAAATCCAACCATATAAATAATCACATTAAATGCAAATGTTCTAAACACTACAATTAATAGGTGGAAATTATCAGATTGCACTTAAAAGGGAGACCTAGTTTTGGTGCTATCTATGAGAAACCCACATTAAATACATTTAAAGACACAGATAGTTTAAAATAAAAGTACAAGGATGGAAAAAGATACACTATGTGAACACTAATCAGAAGAAAGCAGGAAGTACTATATTAATAGTAGACAAAGTAGATTTAACAGCAAGGAATATTACCATGGATATGGAGGGTGATTTCATGATGAAATGGGGTCAGTTCTTTAAGAAGACTAACAACCATAATGTTTATGCTTAAATTTAACAACAGAACTTCAAGATTTTTAAAGCAAAACTAATAAAAAATGAAAGAAATAGATAACCCATCAGTATAGTTGGAGACTTCAACAGTACTTTCTCAATATTTGATTGAACAGTTAGACAAAAAAATCAGTAAATAATTAACCTTGTTGACATTTGCTGACCACTCTACCCAACAATGGTATGATCGTATTCTTTGCTAGTATTCATAGAATATTAACCAAGATAGACCGTATCTGGGCTGTAAAAGAAATTTCAAAAAATTTAAATTTTACAAAGTATGTTCTTTTATCATAAAGGGATTACATTAGAAATCAGTAACAGAGGGATGCCTGGGTGGCTCAGTTGGTTAAGCGGCTGCCTTCGGCTCAGGTCATGATCCCAGCGTCCTGGGATCGAGTCCCACATCGGGCTCCTTGCTTGGCGGGGAGCCTGCTTCTCCCTCTGCCTCTGCCTGCCACTCTGTCTGCCTGTGCTTGCTCTTGCTTCTCTCTCTATGACAAATAAATAAATAAAATCTTTAAAAAAAAAAAAAGAAAAAGAAATCAGTAACCGAAAAATATCTGAAAACTCCCAAATATTTGGAAATGAAACATAATCTGTATTAGACATCAAAGAATGATAAGATAATTTTAGGAAACCAGGAAATATATTTATTTATTTATTTAAAAGATTTATTGTTTATTTATTTGACAGACAGGGATCACAAGTAGGCAGAGAGGAAGGGAAGCAGGCTCCCAGAGAGCCCAATGCGGGGCTTGATCCTAGGATACTGGGATCATGACCTGAGCTGAAGGCAGAGGTTTTAACCCACTGAGCCACCCAGGCCCTCGTAGGAAATATTTTTAAAGAATGAAAATGAGAACATGATATAGCAGAATTTGTGGGCTTCAGTTAATGCAGTACTTAAAAGGAAATTTATAACATTAAATGCATATATTAGAAATAGAAAGATTTCAAATTATTGAAATTAAGAAATGAGAAAAAGAAAAGGAAACTTAACTCCATAGAAGCAGAGGAAAAGAAACTGAAGATCAGAGCAAAAATCACTGAATTAAAAGCAGAAAAATAGTAGATGTTATCAGTGAAACCAAAAGCTGATTTCTTTTTTTTCTTTCTCTTTCTTCCTGTTTCTCTCTCTCCCTCCTTTCCTCTGTAAGCTTTATACCCAACATAGGTCTTGAACTCACAAGCTCCCCCACAAGAGTCTCATGCTTTACTGACTGAGCCAACACAAACTGTTGCTTTATTTTATTTTTTAAAAGATTTTATTTATTTATTTGAGAGAGAGAGAGATAGAGTGAGAGCATGAGAGGGGAGGTCAGAAGTAGAAGACTCCCTATGGAGCTGGGAGCCCGATGTGGGACTCCCTCCCAGGACTCTGAGATCATGACCTGAGCCGAAGGCTAACTAAGAGTCACTCAACCAACTGAGCTACCAGGCACCCAAAGCTGCTGCTTTAAATTGATAAACAAAATTGATGAACTTTTAGCCAGGCTTAGGCAAGGAAGAGAGAACACATTACTGGTACCAGGAATGAGAAATAGGACATGAGTGATGATTCTATAGCCATTATAAAGATAAGTACCACAAACCATTATAATGCCAGTAAATTTGACAATTTACGTTAAATACACAAGCTTCTTGAAAGATACAAACCCGTAACGCTCAATCAAAAAGAAACCGATAACCAGACTACGTCTGTATCTATTAGGGAAATAGAATTATAGTTTAAAACTTTCCCACAGGGCGCTTGGGTGGCTTAGCCGTTATGCAGCTGCCTTCGGCTCTGGTCATGATCCCAGAGTCCTGGGATCGAGGCCCACATCTGGCTCCCTGCTCAGCGGGAAGCCTGCTTCTCCCTCTCCCACTCCCCCTGCTTTTGTTCCCTCTCTCCCTGTATCCTCTCTATCAAATAAATAAGTAAAATCTTAAACAAAAAAACAAAAAAACTTTCCCACAGAGGAGATACCAGGCTTGGATGGCTTCACTCACTGCTGGAGTCTACCAACAATTTAAGGAAGAATTAATGTACCATTTCGACAAAAATTTTTGAAGAACTTAGAAGAGGAGGGAACATTTCCCAACTCATTTTATGAGCCCAGCCTTGCCCTGATACCAAAATCAAAGGCATAAGAAAATGACACACTAATATTCAGTATGTACATAGATGCAAAAATATTTAACAAAATTTTGGTAAATTGAAATCAGTAATTTCTATAAAAGATAATACATCATGACCAAGTAGGATTTATCTCAACAATTCAAGGTTGGTTTAGCGTTTAAAATTCAAACAACCTAAGTCACACCTATTAACAGACTAGAAAACAAAGTAACATGATTATCTCGAGACTCAGAAGAGTATTTGGGAAAATTTAATTTCCATTCATGTTAAAAACTTTCAACAAATTAGCAGGAAACTTCCTTTTTTTAAAGACTGTATTTTTAAGGGGCACCTGGGTGGCTCAGGTCATGATCCCAGGGTCCTGGGATTGAGCCCCACATCAGGCTCTCTGCTCAGCGGGGAGCCTGTTTCCTCCTCTCTCAGCCTACTTGTGATCTCTGTCCTGTCAAATAAATAAATAAAATCTTTAAAAAAAAAAAAAGACTGTATTTTTAAATACTCTCTACACCCAGTGTGGGGCTTGAACCTACAGCAATAAGAGCAAGAGTTGCATGCTCTACCAGCTGAGCCAGCCAGGCATCTCTATAAGGGAATGCCTTATACAGCTTCTCTATAAGGGAACTTCCTCAGTCTGATAGAGGGCATCTTTGAAAAACCAATAGCAAATACTGCATGCAATGAAGAAAAAATTCTTTGCCCCTAAGAACAAGAACAAGGCACAGATACTTGCCTTTCTACTTCTTTTTAACATTGCATTGACGATTCTCACCAGTGTGGTGAGCTAAGAGGGGAAGAGGAGCAATTAAAGGCATAAGGTTGAAAAAGGGAAAAAGTAAAACTTACTACTACAGAGGACAGATTCATGTGTGTAGGAAAACATAAGGATTCTATAAAAGTAGATTATTTAAGTTTAGGAAGGTTGCAGGATACAAAGTCAGTATATAAAAATCATATGTATGTTTATATACTAGGAAGTGCTATCTGAAATTGAGGTTGAGTAAGTACATCATTTACAAATAACAAAAATAAAGTCTAAGAGCTAACTTTGACAAGATACATGCAGTAGCTGTATACTGAAAACTATAAGACATGTGCTTTATTGAATTGGAAGATTCAATATTGGTAAAATTGTAATTCTTTCCAGATCTGTATATTCAGTGTGATCTCAGTCAGTCAACAAGCTAACTAAAATTTACCTGGAAACACAAGGGTCTAGAATAGACAAAACAAATTTGGAAACTAAGATCAAAATTGAAGGACTTAATATAACCTGATTTCCTTTTTTTTTTTTTTTAAATTATTTGAGAGAAAACGTGTGAGTCTGAATGAGTGGAAGGGGCAGAGGGAGAGGGAGCAAACGGTTTGGTAATTAAGATGGTGTGGTGTAAAAATAAACCTATATATATCAACGGAAAGGAATAGCAGTTCAGAAATAGATCCATGCATATATGGTCAGTTGATTTGTTTGAGTTTTGAAAGTTGCCAAGGTATTTCAGTGGGGAAAGGAAAACTTTTTAATAAGTAGTCCTTAAACAGATAAACCTTATAAGAGAAGAAAAACCTTTTTCATTCTATTCTTCTAGGTTCCCAGCTGGGTCTCTGTAACAAGACAGATTAACAAGAGAAAAACAAGTTTATTGACATATATATTCCATATATGTATATATACGAGAGAAATGCCTAGATGAGTAACTTAAAAGTTTGGTTAGAAGTTAGGTTATATAGGGTGCCTGGGTGTCTCAGATGGTTGAGTGTCTGCCTTCAGCTCAGTCATGATCTCCAGATCCTGGGATCTAGCCCCATGTCCAGCTCCCAGCTCAGTGGGAAGATTTGCTTCTCCCTCTCCCTCTGTCCCTGCTTGTGCTCTCTCTTTCTCTCTCAAATAAATAAGTAAAATCTAAAAAAAAAAAAAAAAAAAAAAGTTAGAGCCTAACAAATTTTTAGAGAAATGTTAAGACAAAGGAAAAGGACCTTGAGTGTCTGGTAGTGGCAAATTATGGGAAGGAAGACAGATATATTGAAACTAATGGTAGATAAAGACTAGCTAGTAAAGTTTGTTATGTAAAACACTCTGGTGCCATCTCCAGGCTGGTAAGGTTTGTCTCCTGTTAATTAACTTTTGTCCTTCCTAGTGAAGAAGGGAGGAGGACACCTTTGTAAATTTAAATATGTCCTGCTTTTAGGCAAATGGAGGGCAGAGAGCTTTTCTTTTATCTGCTTCTTAATTTCCTTATGCTCAAAATAACCCTATGCCAAAGTGCCATATGTGGGATGGCAAATTCTGCTATCCTTCACCACATTAAAAAAAAAAAAAAACAACAAAAACCTCCAACCTTACTTCACATCATCAAAAATTAACTCACATGGATCATGGGCTTACATGTAAGAGCTAAAATTAAATTCTAGAAGAAAACATCTGAGAAAATCATTGTGATCATAGATTGGAGAAAGATTTTATAAGTTAAACAGAAAAAGCACAAAGTATAAAAAAGTTGATGTTTGAGCTCATCAAAATAAAACTTTTTTTTTTTAAGGTTTTATTTATTTATTTGACAGACAGAGATCACAAGTGGGCAGAGAGAGAGGGGGAAGCAGGCTCCCCGCTGAGCAGAAAGCCCGATGCAGGGCTCTATCCCAGGACCTGAGACCATGACCTGAGACGAAGGCAGAAGCCTTAACCCACTGAGCCACCCAGGTGCCTGAAAATAAAATTTCTCTTTTAAAGACAGAGTAGGGATGCCTGGCTTGCTCAGTCGGTGAAGCCTGTGACTCTTGATCCCAGGGTCATGAGTCTATGTTGGGCATAGAGCTTATTCTTTAAAAAAGAAAAGACTGGCAGAAAATACAAGAACGTATTTGAATGTGGGATATATGAAGAATGCTCATAATTCAATAATAAGACAAAGCAGTTTAAAAATGGGCAAGAGATGTGAACAGTCTCTTTGCTACAGAAGATAATGTGCTTGGCAAAGTTATTCCACATTAGTTATTGGGGAAATGCAAATGAAAACCATAAGTACCACTACACAACTACTTAGCATGGCTGATCTTGAGAAAGTATGATGAAGTCAAATGCTGGTGAGGATATGGAGCAACTGGAGTTCATATATTACTGATAGTAATGTAAGATGGTAAAACCACTTTGAAACGGTTTGAGGTTTTGTTTTGTTTTTTTTTTTTTGGTATTAAATATACATTTATCATAATGACACAGCCATTTCACCTCTGAAATGCATCCATATGTCCATGTCAGGACTTGTACATTAATGTTTATACCAGCTCCATTTATAATAACTAAAAAATTGGAAACCCATATAATCCAGGTATTATCAACAGTAAGTAGGTAAATAAATTGTGGTTTATTTATACAATGGTGTAGTACTCAGCAACAAAAATAAACAATGTATTGGCATACCAGTATGGAGTATTGTAAAGCTGTTAATTTTTAAAATTGTTTTTAAGATTTTATTTGTTTTTGTGAGACAGAGAGAAAGCAAGGGCGAGAGGGGAGTTAGGGCAAAGGGAGAAGCAGACTCCCTGCTGAGTCCCTGCTAAGCAGGGAGCCTGACATGGTGCTTGATCCCAGAACTCTGGGATCATGACCTGAATTGAAGGAAAGGTGGATGCTTAATAGACTGAGCCACCCAGGCACCCATTAAATTTTCTGACAGTCTTTTGGATGTGACCTGGTATTTCCTCATCTTAGTTTGCATTTTCCTAATTACTAGTAGAAGATAAGCTTTTATTATTGGACTTTTGTGTTTCTACTTCTGAGTCTTTGCCAACTTTTCTATTGCATTATTTATCTTTTTCTTTTTGAATTATAATTCTTTGTATATACTGGGTACCAATTTGTCATATATGTATGTTTGAAAAAATTTTTTTCCTATCTATAGCTTATGTTTTAACTTTATAATTTTTTTTACAGATTTTTTATTTATTTTATTTATTTGAGAGAGAGCAGGGGGGAGGGGCAAAGGGAGAGGGAGCCTGATGCAGGGCTTAATCCCAGGACCCTGTGTTTTTTACTGTATAGAAGTCTTAAGTTTTAAATCTTAAAGTCATCAGAAGTTAGTCTTTTTTTTTTTTCCCCTGGTTTTTGCTTCTAGTTCTTATTAATAAGTCCTTCATTATCCTGAGGTCATAAAGAGTCTTGTGTATTTGCATCTGAAATTTTAAGAATTTGCTTTTCAAATGTAGATTTTTAATCCGTATGGAATTTATGTTTGTGTGGGATATGAATGGACTTTTTTTTCTCTATAGAGAATTAGTTGCTTCAAAACATTTGTTATTGAATATTAATTATGTCTCCTGATATGATCAAGTTTTTGGGTATGTAGGGGTCTGTTCTGTGATCTCTATTCTTTTCCATTGGTCCGCTCAATGTCTACATTTTTAAAAATAAAAACAAAAGCATTTATTTAGGGTCTCAGAATTGCAATTTGGGGAACATACATTTGGGGAAGCTGCCCAAGCTTCCCCTTAGGGAACAAAAATCAGGAGCTTATAAAGACAAAAAGGAATGCTTTTATATATTGTTCATAAAGAATTTTGTTTGGTGTTGGTGGCAGAAAGCTAATTTTGGCTGAAAATAATTGGTTCTTAAGCTATCAGTAGTCAGAGTCTCTTGCTGTACCAAGTTGCAGATGTTTGACCTGAGTCCTTAGAATATTTACAGTTTGTTCCAGTTCAAAGTTCATGGTTGCACCTGATAAGAATGTGATAAGGTCCATCTCCTAAATGGCCCCAGGCCATCTTAAAACCCATTGACAAAAGTGTCTCTGTTTCGTTTCACCTTTCAACAAATAATCAGTCAGTATTCATTCCACCTGTCATAATTACTATGCAAGAAGTCTCTACTAGTAGGGCAGTCTCCACCTGTTCATTTTATTCAGACTCCATAGATATTTTTGCTGTAAATTGCATTGAATTTTTAGATTAACATGGAGCATACTAACTTCTTGGCAATATTGAGTCTTAAAGCCAGAGTTATTTTCTCTTAACTCCATTTGTTTGGGGCTTTTTTTTTTTTTTAAGATTTTTTTAATTTATTTGTTTGACAGATAGAGATCACAGGTAGGCAGAGAGAGAGAGAGAGAGGAGGAAGCAGGCTCCCTGCCAAGCAGAAAGCCTGATGTGGGGCTTGATCCCAGGACCCTGGAACCATGACCTCAGCCGAAGGCAGAGGCTTTAACCCACTGAGCCACCCAGGCGCCTCTGTTTGGGGATTTTTATCCTTCAATAGCGTTTTACAACCTTTTCATTAAAGATCTTTTTCTTTCGTTTGTCTCTAGGCAGTATCTGTTGTTACTGTGTATGGGTTCTCTTTTTCTATTTTTGCTGGAAATAGGTACATTGTTAATTTTAATACCTTGATTTTCATTTCAGCTGAGCTCTTTATTAAAGACATTTTATTTTAGGGTGCCTGGGTTGCTCAGTCTGTTAAGTAACTGCCTTTGGCTCAGGTCATGATCCCAGGGTCCTGGGATCGAGCCCCGCATTGGGCTCCCTGCTTCTCCTTCTGCCCCACCCCCAGCCCGCTCTTACTCACTCCATCGCTCTCTTGGAAAAATAAGTAATATCTTTAAAAAAAATGAAGACATTTTAGAAAATGTGGATGAGTAAAACTGTATAAAGAAGAAAAAAAAATCACCTGTAATCTCATTCCTAGGAGAGATTCTTGTTAAATTTTTTTTTATATTTTGGGGGTGCCCGGGGGGCAGAGTGGTTAAGCGTCTGCCTTCATCTCAGGTCATGATCCCAAGGTCCTGGGATCGAGCCCTGCATCAGGCTCCCTTTGTGGTGGGGAATCCTGCTTTTCCCTCTCCCACTACCCCTGCTTCTGTTCTCTCTCCCGCTGTGTCTTTCTCTGTCAAATAAATAAAATCTTTAAAATAAAACAAATTTTGTTATATTTTTAATCCATTATCTTTTCATATTTATAATTAATATCATAATATACATATAGTCTTGCATAAGACTGTATGGTCATTAAAAAAATTATAAACACATCAGAATTACTTTACATTCATTTGTTTGAACTTGTCATCAATTATTGTTATTCCTATTGGCTATTTATTCCCAGATTTTTCTCTGTTATAAATAATGCTTGTGAACATTTTTATATACAAATGTTTTATTCTTTGTGATTATTGAAGAATGAGATTCCAGTGAAAAGCATTTAAAATGCATAATAGTAGTACCTAGACCATAGAAAGTACTCAAAAAGATTTTGGTAAATGCAACTTGCTTTTATCACTTAATGTGACTTGGTGGTCTTTTTTTTTTTTTTTTTTTTTTGACAGAGAGAAATCACAAGTAGATGGAGAGGCAGGCAGAGAGAGGGGGGGAAGCAGGCTCCCCGCTGAGCAGAGAGCCCGATGCGGGACTCCATCCCAGGACCCTGAGATCATGACCTGAGCCGAAGGCAGCGGCTTAACCCACTGAGCCACCCAGGCGCCCCCGTGACTTGGTGGTCTTAACATACTTTATATTGATTTAGCTAATGATTCTTTAACAGAATAATTTTGTGAAGGAACATTCGGACTTAAATATAGTACAGTTTGTCCCATCTTATCCTCTTCTTGATCCTCTTTCTGCTCCATTTGTGCCTCATTTCTCTTGACAGCAAAATTATTTGAAAGAGTTATCTATTCTTGCTCTCACCAGTTTCTCTCCTTTGTACTCTCTTAAAGCCACTTCATTTAGGCTTTTACCACCACTACTGTCTATTCCTAAATCCAGTAGTTAGTTGTAAATTCTCATCTTTACTGACCTATCAGTATTTGACATTGTTTCTTGCCTTTTCCTCTAAATGTTTTTTTCACTTGGCTTCCAAGACATCACACTTTCTGTTTTCACTGGCTGTTCCTTCTTAGTTTCCTTTGCTGGTTCTCCTGGCCTTTTTTCTTTTTTTAAATGAAAAAAATTTCAAAAATGCAGAAAAATACGATATTACAATGAATCTACCCCATGTACTCTTCAGTAATCATCAGCATTCTACTATTCTACTATTCTTCTGAGCCACCCAGGTGCCTCGCCTCTTTTTCAATTGGGTTATTTTCTCATTGTTGAGTTTTGAGAGTCCTTTATCTATCCTAGATACGAGTCATTTTGGGGGGTATATAATTGGATATATATTCTTCCATCTGGTATGTTGTCTTTTTATCTTGGCTTTTGCTGAACACAAGCTTTTAATTTTGATCAAGACTAACTTGCCAAATTCTTTTATTTTCTGGATTGTCTTTGGGTATCTTATTTAAGAACTCTTTGCCTCTGGGGTTGTCTGGGTGGCTTACTCGGTTAAGTGTCTGCCTTTTGCTCAGATCATGATCCCAGGGTCCTGGGACTGAGTGCCATATCAGTCTCCCTGCTCAGTGGGGAGTCTGTTTCTCTCTCTCTCTCTCTCATGTAAATAAAATCTTTTTAAAAAGGGACACCTGGGGGCACCTGGGTGGCTCAGTGGGTTAAGCCGCTGCCTTCGGCTCAGGTCATGATCTCAGGGTCCTGGGATCGAGTCCCACATTGGGCTCTCTGCTCAGCGGGGAGCCTGCTTCCCTCTCTCTCTCTCCCTCTCTGCCTGCCTCTCCGTCTACTTGTGATTTCTCTCTGTCAAATAAATAAATAAAAAATCTTAAAAAAAAAAAAAAAAGAATTTAAAAAGGGACACCTGGGTGGCTCAGTGGGTTAAAGCTTCTGCCTTCCGCTCAGGTCATGAGCCCAGGGTCCTGGGATCGAGCCCCGAATCGGGCTCTCTGCTCGGCAGGGAGCCTGCTTCCCTTCCTCTCTCTGTCAAATAAATAAATAAAATCCTAAAAAAAACAATCTTTAAAAAGAAGAAAGAACTCTTTGCCTAATCCCGAGTCACAAAGATTTACTCCTATATTTTCTTCCAAACATTTTATGGGTTTACATTTAGATCAACAATCTATTTTGAGTTAGTTTTTTAAAAAATTAATATATAATGTATTACTTGTTTCAGGGGTACAGGTCTGTGAATCCTGAGTTAGTTACTGTGTAATATTTAGGTTGATACTCATTTATTTTTGTATATGGATGTCCAGTGGTTTCTATGCCATTTGTTAAAAAGATTGTCTTTTCTCCATTAAATTGTTTTTGTACCTTTGTAAAATAAACCAATATATTTATATGGATTTCTGGATTTCTTATTCTATTCCAGACCTGTATTCCTTCTCATCTCTGATTCTGTACTTTCTTGATTATTGTAACTTCATACTAAGTCTTAAAATTGGGTACTATGATTTCTACAAATTATTCTTCAAAATTTGGCAATTTTGCTTTTTTGTCTCTCCATATAAATATTAGAGTTAATTTTTCATATCTGCAAAAAATCCTACTGAGATTTTGAATAGAATTGTACCAAATCTACAAATCAGTTTGGGGAAATTTGATTTGGCAGTGTTGAATTTATGTCCTACAATCTTGCTAAACATATTTATTAGTTCTGGGGTTTTCTGGGGGTGGGGGGTGGTTCCTTAGTATTTTATATGTGTGCGATTATATTGTCTGTGAAGAGAAACGGTTTTTATTTCTTCCTCACCAATCTGTATGCCTTTTATTTCTTTCTCTTTGCTTATTCTACTGGCTAGGACTTTCACTATGATGTTGAATATTAGTGGTTTACAGTGGACAATCTTGTCTTATTTCTGATTTTAGGGAGAAGGCATCAGTCTTTTTTTTAAGATTTTATTATTTTAACTTTTAAAAAAGATTTATTTGAGAGAAATAGAACATGAGTGGGGGGAGAGGCAAAGGGAGAGGGAGAGAAATCCTCAGACAAACTCCCCTCTGAGCATGGAGTCTGACATGGGGCTAGATCCCAGGACCTTGAGATCATGACCTGAGCCAAAATCAAGAGCTGGCCACCACCCTGGCACCCCTGTTCATTTTTTAAATTGTGAGTAGGATTCATGCCCAAGTTGGGGTTGAACTCATGACCCTAAAATCAAGAATTGATGTTCTACTGACTGAGCCAACCAGGCACCCCCAGAAGTCATCAGTCTTCAAGATTGTTAGAGTTACCCTTTATCAGACTCAGGAAATTTCCTTGTATTCATAGTTTGTTGAGAGTTTCTGTTGTGTGAGGGGGTGTTTAATTTTGCCAAATGCTTTTCCTGCAGTGGTTGAAATGATCATGTGTTGTTTTTTCCCCCACTTTGGGTTCAATATGGTGGATTATTACATTGATTGCTTTCCAGAAATTGAATCAGCTTTGCATTCTCATGACAAACCCACTAGATTGTAAAGCATTATCCTTTTTATATATTACTGATTTAATTTACTAATATTTTGTTGAAACATTTAATGTCTTTGTTTATGAGGTTATTGGTCTGTATTTTCTTCTAATATCTCTGCTGGTTTGGGTATCAGGGTAATATTGGTCTCATAAAATGAGTTGGGAAGTGTTTTCTTCTCTTCTGTTTTCTGAAGAGATTATACAGAATTGGTACTATTTCTTCTGTAAATGTGTGCCAAAATTTACCAGAGAAAATATCTGGGCCTATAGATTTCCTTAATAGTTACAGGATTATTCAAATACCTGATTTATCTCTAATAACTTTTGATAATTTCTGGTTTTCAAGGAAGCAGTCTGTTTCAACTGAGTAGTTGAATCTGTGTGTTTAGAATTGTGTGTAATTCCCTCTTTTAAATGACCATGGGATCTGTTGTTTTACCTTTTTATTTTTTTTTAATTCCTGCTATTATGTGTGTTTTCTCTCTTTTGTGTCAGTCTTGCTGGAGATTTATTAATTTTTTTATATTTTCAAAGAACCAGCTTTTGGTTTCCTTGATTTTTTTTTCCTGTTTTTAATTTATTAATTTCTGCTTCTTATTATTTATCTTCCTTCTGGTTACATTGAGTTTATTTTGTTCTTTTTATTTTGTTCTTTCTTTGCATTCTTCTTTCTTTTTTTAAAAAGATTTTATTTATTTATTTGACAGAGATCACAAGTAGGCAGAGAGGCAGGCAAAGAGAGAGAGTGGAAGCAAGCTCCCTGCCGAGCAGAGAGCCCAATGTGGGGCTCTATCCCAGGACCCTGGGATCATGACCTGAGCAGAAGGCAGAGGCTTTAACCCACTGAGCCACCCAGGTGCCCCCTCTTTTGGTTTCTTAAGATAGAAGGTTAGATTAGTGATCGAGATCTCTCTACTTACATTAGTCTGCTCTGGCTGCCATAACAAAATACCAGAGAACGGGGAGATTATTTCTCACAGAAAATTATTTCTTGGAGTGCCTGGGTGGCTCAGTTAAGTGTCTGCCTTCAGCTCAGGTCGTGATCCCAGAGTGCTGGATTGAGCCCTACATCAGTCTCCCTGCTCAGTGGGAAGCCTGCTTCTCCCTCTCCCACTCCCCCTGCTGTGTTCCTCCTCTCACTCTCTCTCTCTCTGTCAAATAAATAAATAAAATCTTAAAAAAAAAAAAGAAAAGAAAAGAAAAATTATTTCTTTTTTTTTTTTTTAAGATTTTTTATTTATTTGACACAGAGAGATCACAAGTAGGCAGAGAGGCAGGCAGAGAGAGAGAGGGGAGGAAGCAGGCTCCCTGCTGAGCAGAGAGCCCGATGCGGGACTCGATCCCAGGACCTTGAGATCATGACCTGAGCCGAAGGCAGCGGCTCAACCCACTGAGCCACCCAGGTGCCCCAGAAAAATTATTTCTTACAGGTCTCTAGGCCTGGGAAATCTAAGATTAAGGTGCCAACAAAGTAGGTTTAATTCTGAAGCCTCTTTTGTCTTGTAGGCAGCTGCCCTTTGGCTGTATATTCATATGACCTCCTATACACATGGGGGAAGATGGAGAAATAGCAAGTTCTGATACTTTTTCTTTTTCCTTTTTTTAAGATTTTATTTATTCATTTAACAGAGTGGGAGAGAGGGAGGGCCCAGGCAGGGGGACCAGCAGGCAGAGGGAGAGGGAGAAACAGGCTCAGGGAGCCCAATGTGGGGCTCAATCCCAGAACCCTGGGATCATGACCTGAGTAGAAGGCAGATGCTCAACTGACTGAATCACCCACATGCCCCTGATGTCCCTTCTCTTTTTTTTTTTTTTTTTTTTTTTGACAGAGATCACAAGGAGGCAGAGCAGCAGGCAGAGAGAGAGGCGGGGTGGGGGGGGTGGGGGGAGGAAGCAGGCTCCCTGCTGAGCAGAGAGCCCAATGCAGGACTTGATTCCAGGACCCTGGGATCACACCCGAGCTGAAGGCAGAAGCTTAACCCACTGATCCACTCAGGTGCCCCATGATGTCTCTCTTTTTTTTTTTTTTTTTAAGATTTTATTTATTTATTTGACAGAGATTACAAGTAGGCAGAGAGGCAGGCAGAGGGGGGGGGGAAGCAGGCTCCCTGCTGAGCAGAGAGCCCGATGTGGGGCTCATTCCCAGGACCCTAGGATCATGACCTGAGCTGAAAGCAGAGGTTTTAACCCACTGAGCCACCCAGGCACCCCATGATGTCTCTTCTTATAAGGGCATTAATCCTATCAGATCAGCGCCCCATCTGTGTGACCTCATTTAACCTTAATTTCTTCCTGAAGGACCCCATTCCAAATACAGCCACACTGGGCTAAAGCTTCAATATATGAATTGTGGAGAGACACAGATATTTAGTACATGATACTACTTTTCTAATGTAAGCATTTAGCATTTCGTATCTATTTCCCCATTAGTATTTCTTTAGTTTGTATCCCACAGATTTTGATATATCTACATTTTTGTTTAGTTTAGAATATTTTCCAATTTTTCTTCAGATTGACCAGTGGATTATTTGGAAGTGTGTTGTTTAATTTCCAAGTGTTTGGAGGTTTTCCTGTATTTGTTATTGATTTCTTTCATTCCATTATGGTGAGAGAGTATACATTGTATGATTTCAGTTCTTATATATATGTTAAGGTTGTTTATGACTCAGGATAGATGGTCCGTCTTTTTGAATGTCTCATGAGCACTATGAGTATTCTATTTTTAGTTTGTGTTGTATATCAATTAGATCCTGTTTTTTGAGGATATTGTTCAGTTCTTCTACATCCTTGCTAATTTTTGGTATGTCTTGGGGCACCTGGGTGGCTCAGTCAGTTAAGCGACTGCCTTTGGCTCAGGTCATGGTCCTAGGGTCCTGGGATCGAGCCCCATGTCAGGCTCCCTGCTCAGTGGTGAGCCTGCTTCTCCCTCTCCCTCTGCCTGCCCCTCTGCCTACTTGTGCTTTCTCTCTCTCTTTGTCAAATAAATAAATAAAATCTTAAAAAAAAAAAATAGGTTTGTCTGTTCCCAGATGGGAAGGGGTCTTGAAAACTATTTGTCTATTTTTACTTTCATTTCTTAGATTTTGCTTTGTGAATTTTGAAGCTCTGTTGTTAGGGGTATAGATGTTTAGAACTGTCCTCTTGGTGAAGTTGCCCCTTTTATCATCATCTCACATTGTTCTTTATCCCTGGTAATTTCTTTGCCCTGACGTCTACTTTGTCTAATATTAATATAGCCATTCTGGCTTTTTTGGGTGACTGTACAGTGTATCATTTTTAACCTTTTAAAATGTAAATTAGTAAGGGCACCTGGGTGGCTCAGTTGGTTAAGTGACTCTTGGTTTCAGCTCAGGTCATGAACTCAGGGTTGTGAGATCAAACCCCTGCATGGGGCTCCATGCTCAGTATGAAGTCTGCTTCAGATTCTCTCCCTCTCCCTCCCTCATTCATGCTCTGTCTCTCTCTCAAATAAATAAATAAAATCTTTAAAAAAATTATATTAATAAACTTTATTTTTTAGAGCAGTTTTACATTTATAGAAAAGTTGAGCAGAAAATGCAGAGTTCCCATATACCATCCTCCCCCAAAACACACACAGTTTCTCTCAGTGTTTTGTGTTACTGTAGTATATGTGTTAAAATTGATGAACCAGGGGACACCTGGGTAGCTCACTGGTCAAGCATCTACCTTTGGCTTTGGTCCTGATGGTCCTGGGATCGAGCCTCACTTTGGGCTCCCTGCTTAGTGGGGAGCCCGTTTCTTCCTCTCCTCTCTCACTATCTCTGTCACTGTCTCTTTCTCTCTCAAAGGAATAAATCTTTTAAAAAATTGATGAACCACTATTGACACTTTATTATTAAGTAAACTCTATTATTTATATTAGATTTCACTCTTTGTATTACATAGCTCTGTGGGTTTTTTTTTTTTTAAGATTTTATTTATTTGAAAGAGAGCAAGGGAGAGAAAGCACAAGTGGGGGGAAGGGCAGAGGGAGAGGCAGAAGCAGACTCCCTGCTGAGTGGGAAACCTACTGTGGGGTTCCATCCCAGGACCCTGGGATCATGACCAGAACTAAGGCAAATGCCTATCTGACTGAGCCACCCACGCACCCCTCTACAATATTAATGTGTAAAGTCATGTATCCACTATTAAAGTACCATATTAAGTAGTTTATTCTGTTTGCCTTCAACCTTCCTAAGTATAAATCATTATATTTAAAGTTTCTAATATATTTGAGCAACTTTTTTTGGTAAGATTTTGTTTATTTGAGAGAGAGGGAAAGATTGCATGTGCATGAGCATGGGGGCAGGAGGGCCAGAGGGGAAAGGGAGAGACAGGGTCCCTGATGAGCAGGGAGCCAGAGCTGGGCTTGATCCCAGGACCGTCATTTCATGACCTGAGCCAAAGGCGGATGCCTAACCAACTGAGCCACCCCAGGCACTCTTCAACAACCTGTCTTTTAATTGGCATTGTTAGACCATTTACATTATATGTTATTATTGATATGTTTAGTGTTAAGTCCTACCATCTTATTCTTTTTTCCTTTGTTCTTCCTATTTTTAATTCTGTAACAATATCCTTTTCCTGCCTTTTGAGACATTTGAACATTTTGTGATAGTCTATTTTAATTATTTAATTTTATCTATTAGGTTTTGACTATACATTTTTATGTAGATTTTATTGGCTGCTCTAGGAATCTCTTGTTTTGTTTTGTTTTTTTGTCAATATACACACCTAGCTTTTAGTGGTCTACTTAGAATTAATACTTTGCCATTTTAGGTAGAATGTTGAAACCTTCCCACCATATAGGTTTCTGCCGTATTCCCCTTAATATTGTAGTTGTCTTATCTATTACATTTATCGACACATAGTGAAAATTCCATTTGATCATCTTGCAATTTTTGTTTGCAAACATCAAACATTTCAAAGAACTCAAGAGGAGGAGAATAACCTATTATATGTAACCAGATATTTAGCATTTATATTTTTCGTTCTTTGTTCCTGGTGTTCCAAGATTAGTTGTATTATTTTCCATCTTTCTCAAGAACTTTTTTGGCCATTCTTTTAGAATAGGTCTGGTAGCAGTAAATTCTCTTGGCTTTCCTTTATCTGAGAATGTTTATGTCCTCTTCATCCTCAAGGATATTTCCCCTGGATATAGAAACCTGTATTTCCTTTCAGCGCTTTAAAATGCTGTTTTATTTCCTTCTTGCCCCTTTCTGATGAGAACTATAGAGGCATTCAGATCATTTTTTCCTTAATAGGTAATAACATCATTTTTCCCTGGTTGCTTTCAATATTTATTTTTTTTACTTTGTCTTTAGTTTTTAGCTTGAGATTATTGTGAATCCAGGAGTAGACTTTCGTTTTATCCTTTTGGGGGATTGCTGAGCTTCCTGACTCTATATATTTATGTCTTTTGTCAAATTTATGACTTTTTAACCATTATTTCTTCAAATATTACACCAGACTCTTGCTTCTCTCCTTTTGGGACACCGATGGCCCAAATATTAGACATTTTGGTATTGCCCTACAGATCATTGATAATCTGTTCTTTTTTCCTCAAGTCTTTTTTCTCTCTGTTGTTCAGATTTGATGTTGATTCCTGTTTGATATTGCTATTAAGATTTGACCTGTCTTCAGGGCACCTGGGTGGATCAGTGGGTTGACCTCTGCCTTAGGTGCAGATCATGGTCTCAGGGTCCTGGGATCAAGGCCCAAGTTGGGCTCTCTGCTCAGTGGGGAGCCTGCTTCCCGCTCTCTATCTCTACCTGCCTCTCTGCCTACTTGTGATCTCTATCAAATAAATAAATAAAATCTTAAAAAAAAAAAAATTGACCTGTCTTCAAATTTATCTGTCTTCAGTTTGAATTTGAGCTGTCTGAAAATTAACTGGATTCTTCTGTCGTTTCTGTTCTGCTGTTGAACCCATGAACTGAGTATGTATATTTTGGTTGTTAATATTTTTCAGTTCTAAAATTTCCTTTTGGTTCTTCTTTATATCCTCTATTTTTTCTTAAAATATTCTATCTTCCTATTGGTTTCAGGAATATTTCCCTAAATAAAAGAAATTTCATTATTTTTTTTAAGATTCCTATTGGTTTCAGGATTATTTCCCTAAATAAAAGAAATGTCATTATATTTTTTTAAGATTTTATTTGACAGACAGCGAGAGGTGGAGTATAATTGAGGGTGAGGAGAGGGAGAAGCAGGCTTCCTGCTGAGTAGGGAGTCCAGTGCAAGGCTTGATCCCAGGGTCCTGGGATCATGACCTGAGCCAAAGGCAGATGCTTAATGACTGAGCCACCCAGGTGCCCAGGAAGGTTATTGTTTTAATCATGGATACGGATATTAGGTCAGTCTAGGCATTTATCATGCTTAAACGTAATTCCAAGTGACAGATTATCTTTCTACCTCCACGGAAGTCTTTTTGAGTACCTTTTTTTAAGTATAGTTGACACACAGTGTTATATTAGTTGCAGGTGTACAACATAGTGATTAGACAAATCTACACATTATACTGTGCTGTTGGAGCATTTTAATAATAGCTGTTTTAATAGCTGTCAGATTTCCTATATCTGTGTTATCTCAATGTTGTATCTGGTCATCTCTTTTCCTATGCAAATTGAAATTATCTTGTTTTGTTTTTTTGGTTTTTTTTGTATGCCAAGAAATTTTTAGATTATATTTTCGAAATTATGAATATTATGTTAAAGGATCTGGGTCTGATTTAAATGTCATGGTGAACATTGACTCTTATTTTAGCAGGCATTTGACCTGGTTAGGTTCAGCTTGCAAGTTCTGGCCAGCCTTTAGTGGATGGTGATTCCAAAGTCATTTGAGTTTTCTAAGCATTTGCAGTGCTATTTAGATTTTTTGGCAGGTACACCACCCAGTAACCCAACTGGGACTTGACAGGTGGTTATTTCATAGTTCAGAGTGGCTTTATTAAGAGATACAAGGAGATACATGCTGAATTATTATATGTGAAGGATCATTATGAGAACATCTCAAATAGCCCTGAAAAGAATTTACACACATGGGTGCATGCACACATACATACTAAATCCGAATATGAATCTAGTTGGCTGTTGTACTGTTCTTGCAAAATCTCTGTATGTTAGAAATTTCTCAAAAATTTGGAAGCAAAAAAGAAATAAAGGTCAGAAACATAACATTCCTCTGCTTAAGAACTCCCACTGGACTCTCATCTCAAGTGAGATTGCCTCTCTAAATGGAAGAGCCAGATTCCTGTCAGTGGTCTCTTTGGCCCTTTAGGATCAGCTTTTTACCCCTCTAGTCACTTCTCATCTCATTCAAAGTAAAAGCCAGACCCTTTCTTTTTTCCTTCTGTATGATCCTTAATGAATCTCTCTCATACTCCTAGAGTTTATCATAATGTTTGGCCCATAGTAAGAAGACAAGCTCACAATGAATATGAATATGAATGAACCTGTCTTTGTGACAGGTTTTATCATTTTCCTCAGGATGCCTGAACCCCTACCCATGTATTGTTTTGTACTACTGAAGAACTTGTGCCACTTATAATGTCCATTAGTTCCTGTGGCAATGTAAATTATTACTACCTTTCCTTGGGCTTTTAAAAATCAGGACCTGGGACGCCTGGGTGGCTCAGTTGGTTAAGCAGCTGCCTTCGGCTCAGGTCATGATCCCAGCGTCCTGGGATTGAGTCCCACATTGGGCTCCTTGCTCAGCAGGGAGCCTGCTTCTCCCTCTGCCTCTACCTGCCATTCCGTCTGCCTGTGCTCGCTCTCTCCCTCTCTCTCTCTGACAAATAAATAAAATCTTTAAAAAATTAAAAAATAAAATAAAAAATAAAAATCAGGACCTGAGGTCACTTATTTGTCTTCTGTCTGCGAGTCATGCAAATTTTTTTCTTTTTAAAGATTTTTATTTATTTATTTTAGAGAAGGAGAGAGAGTGCTGGTGAGGGGAGGGACAGAGGAAGAGGGACAAGAGGGACAAGCACAGAACCTGAGCTGGAGAGTGGCTTCACCCCAGGACCCTGAGTTCATGACCCTGAATTCATGACCTGAGCCAAAGACAAGAATCATGCTTAACTGATTGAGCCATCTAGGTGCCCCAGACCCTGCATATTTTTAAGAACTGGGTGGCTCAGCTCAGGTCATGATCCCAGGGTCCTGGGATCGAGCCCTGCATTGGGCTCTCTGCTCAGCGATGAGCCTGCTTCCCTTCCTCTCTCTGCCTGCCTCTCTGCCTACTTGTGATCTCTGCCTGTCAAATAAATACATAAAATCTTTAAAAAAAAAAAGAACTATTACTCTTCCTCCTGTTGTTTTTTGTACTCTTTCTTTTTTAAAAATCTATTTATCCTCATCCACATACTTACACTCTTTTCTTGTCCTTTTTTATCAATTTTATCAGTAAGAAGCCTTCATAGTTTCCCAATTCCCCCATTTTATAGCCAGAGTCTCTTCCCCATCCTTTTGGGACACACATGGAAGGAGGAACAGACAGCTACTAGTATTCTGGGTTGCCCACCTTCTTCCTCCAAGTGAAAAATGATTGCACTAAATATAGCTCACTGGAAAGAAAATTCTGTTTCTAGGTTTGGTCCTAATTTCTGAAGTCTAGCCTAGTAGCATTTAAGCAAAGATCATTCTTCTGTCCTCGGTTATTTCACAGGTGAGAAAAAGGCAAAGTAGATTTAAAAGTGAACTTTTAACTCCATACATATCTGCAACTCATTATTTTCTTATTTAATAAGCCCTTATTTTGGCATCTCTGTGTATGCAGCAGAAAGGAACTGCTGCTGTATCTTTAAAAGCTATCCTCAGAGCAGTGTGGGGGCAGGCATGTCACTGAAGTGCTTGAATGAGAACGCAAAGAGGAGTTGGGAGGGGGTGCTCTTGCAGCCTGTGTGTGTGTGTGTGTGTGTGTGTGAGAGAGAGAGAGAGAGAGAGAGAGACTGTTGGCAGAGCTCTAGGTGACATCTCTCTGAACAGCTGGGCCGTGGTCTGCTTCAGAGCTGCTTGTCAGAGCAATTAGCCTGCTGGAGACGCAGCAGCAAGGATCAGTAGCATTTCATTCAAGGGTGAAGGGGGTGGGAGGGGACCGTGGGTGGGGGAAGAGGCACAGGTTTCCCAGAAGGAATTTCTTCCTGCAAAATTCCGGCAGAACAGATTCTTACAATGAGGTCTCCATTAAAAATGTGAGCTTGCTGTTGGTTTAAGTGCAGATCCATCTGGGGTGAGTTTTGGATAATTTTCTTTCTTTATATAAATAGTCCTTGAACTCCATAGACTGGGTAAGGAAGAAGCTAGAAAAATAGATCCCTTTTTTATCTTGGCCAATTTAACTGTATAATACACAGTAGGAAAATTACAGAGTTATCAAATGTTGTTTTGTGGGCATTTTCATTTGCTGATTTTTACCTTTAAAATGTTTTAAAAATTAGGTTTGCTAGAACTTTTATTGTATTCAGATTCTACCTCTTCCATAGCTATTTCAAGTGATGCTTCATTCAGATTTAGCTTATGAGAATAGTGGTGATTTCTGTTCCTTTGGTGATGCTGTTGACGCACATTGCAGGAAGCAGGGAATCCCCTATAAATATCCTTCACTGTGTCATTCCACAGCTATCCACACCCGGCTGGTGAATATGTCTCTGTGTCCTGTGTCTTTATGTAACTGCCCCCTAGTCTTTAACTGTGATGATAAGAAATATGTCGCCTTTGCTGTGTCTGGGAAGCTTTTTTAAATTATGAACGTCTTAGGAAAATTTGTTCAGCTTTTTTACTGAAACACACTTTTTGACATATTGAGCTTTATTGTAAGAATTTCCTGTGGATTTACTGCTGCTTATTTTGGATTACTTATTTGTTTCTTGTAATTGGCTTTTGTTTGCTGACCTTGGTATCTAAAGAGTGCAGGGATGGGATTCCCTCTGCCTCCAGTGACGTAGTGATTTTGTTTGCAGTCTTTTTTCTTCCGAGAGGGAGGGGACAGAGAGAAGGAAGAAGAAAATCCATCTGAAGCGGTGCGTTCTCTCCCATCTATGCCTTAATGATAACTGGGTTCCATTGAACAGAGCAGAAGCCAAAGTGGGATGTTGTTAATGATAGCGATGCTATTTTGTTTGTTTCTTTTTAGAATAGGTTGGGGCCAGAGCTGACTGCTGAAGCACAGTGCCTGAATTAACCCTGTATGTCTTGCTGCTTATGAATTTTACCTAATTGCTTTTTCTAAATATGGAAAGAGAAGGTGCTCACGAGCAGGTTTCTGGAACCTAGCATCCACGGGTAATTCTAGGTTGAGCTTTGGAATTTGGAATTATTTCTACCTTATTTGCACTGGTCCTGAGCAGGCAGTTTGTATGCTGTTTCTCAGACCTCAAAAATAGGTAGTTAGGTGAAATTCCTTGCCACTGTAGACTAAAACTCTCATTTTGAGTGTATGACGCTAGAGCAAAGCTTTAGGAAGAAATTGTTAGATACCCTCTTGGGTGTGAACCTAACTTACCCTTTCCTGGATTAAGTAAGTATATGGGCTTCCAGTTCTTTTTTATGCAACTCCATTTAATACCACTGATCTCTGGAGGGCTGCCTGCAGAGGTCAGTGTGAAAAATTCAGTAGACTAGAGCCTAGGAAAATTTGAGGTTTTTGCCTGTCTGTGGATGTGTTTGGCTAGCATATGTGGAAAAGTACCTTTAAGAACTTGCTGGCTTTTCTGCCCTGACATTCTTTTCTGTTCTGTGCTCTCAGTTATTCTAAGTTCTGTGTGTGAAGTGAAAAGAATATTATCTGCCAGACTCAGATTCCAGTCCTATTTTTTATAGTAGTTCAATATATCAATATTATCAATTTATTACAGACAAAAATATTTCAAACTAACAAAATTACAATTTTATTTGGAGAGAAGTTGGAGGAGGAAAAGGAAGATAATCCTAGGGTAAACTGAGAGCATTCCAGAAGAATAACTTATTTTGAAACTTGCCAGAGACTGGAGCTATAAGGGTTAAGAGAAATTCCATCACATCCTTATATCTCAGTATTGCAGCAAATATGTGGACAGTTTCTTGTTAGCTTTTCAGGAAACCCCTGTGGTGGACAGCCCTTATTAATCGTTGCTGGGAGACTGCTCTGACGTCATTGGGAGCAGTTCCCTGTCTACAGTGAGGACAGGAATAGCCATAGAGGGGGAAGAAAACTGCTGTGAAATTAAAAGATGACGGTTTTAACTTGGTTTTCATTCCATTTGGGAGTGGGTGGGATCGACCTAAGTCTTTCTTAAATGTTTCAGTCATTAGCAGTGGAAAAATTACTAAGAGGTCTTTTTTATTTCAATTGAAAGTGCCTTCTTTTTTCATCTTTGTTTTTTAACTGTCAAGGTTTTGGAAAAGGTCAAGGCAAGAAAAGCTGTTGAAAGGTGTTGGAGAAGTAAGATTTCAGTTTCTTATCCTTCTTAATTTAATTTTTTTTTTTAAAGGGGGAGGAAAAGGACAAGAACTGCTTTTGCAAAAGGTGTTTACCATCACCCTATTTGGGATAATTTAAAATGTGATATATGTTCAAAGAATTTTCTGGCAAAATTGCTTGAGACAATTTCTGTGCCTGAAACTTTTTAAAAAAGATTTATTTGTTTATTTATTTGAGAGAGAGAGAGAATGAGCTAGGGGAGGGGCAGGGGCAGAGGCCGAGGGAGAAGCAGACTCCCTGCTGAGTAGGGGGATGGACCCAGGGCTTGATCCCAAGGTCCTGGGATCAGGACCTGAGCGGAAGGCAGACACTTAACTGTCTGAGCCACCCACATGCTCCTGTGCCTTAAGTTCTATACCTACTTCTCTCTGGTGTTCTCTCCTAGCCTACCCACTCCGATTGTCTATAGCCTGTTAGGAGCTTTTTTTTAAGTGTAGTGGCTAAATGCTTGGACTCTGGATTTAGACTGCCTGAACTCAAATCCCAGCTATGCCAATTGCTGGTTCTCTGACATCGGGCAAATTACTTAACCTCTCCATTTCTTCATGTGTAAAATATATGAAATGAAGGTAACAATGGTATCCACCTCCTAGAGTTGTTTGAGAACTAAAAGAATTAATGCATGTAAAGCCTTTAAGATAGTTCCTGGTCCTCTTAAAGGCTTACTTAGCATTAGCCACTATTGTTAATGTTTAGAAACTAAACAGAGTTGGGGTGCCTGGGTGGCTCAGTCAGTTAAGTGTCTGCCTTCAGCTCAGCTCATGATCCCAGGGTCCTGGGATCCAGTCTTGCATTCGGCTCCCTGCTCAGCAGATGGCAGAGAGCCTGCTTCTCCCTTGGCTGCTCCCCCTGCATGTCCTCTCTTTCTCTGTCAAATAAATAAATAAAATCTTAAAAAAATATATTAAACAGTAATTTTTGAGGAAGCCAGAAGTCATTTTAAAGCTATGTAGAATATTGAGTTTTTTAAAAGAATATAAGCATAATCTAAATATTTAAGGTTAAAATTGACACAGTTGATCCTTTTAGAAGTATCTTCTCTGGGCACCTGGGTGGCTTGGTCAGTTAAGCATTTGCTTTCCACTCAGGTCGTGATCCCAGGGTGCTGTGATTGAGACCCATATTGGGCTCCCTGCTCAGTGAAGAGCCTGCTTCTCCCCCTCCCACTCCCCCTGCTTGTGTTCTCTCTTTCCCTGTCTGTCTCTCTGTCAAATAATAAATAAATAAAAATCTTTTAAAAATAAAAATAAATAAAGAAGTATCTTCTTTAATCTGATGCTTATTATTTGAGACCCAATTGGGGAACACATTAAGTCAGATTAATAGCTCTCTTTTTATTTCCTTGGCCATCATTCATCTTTTGACTTCTGTAGATGATGGTTGTTTGTTTTTTTTGTTTGTTTGTTTGTTTTATGTTTTACTTTGTAGCATTGGTTCTGATATACTTTAAAATCTTAGGACACTTGTCTTTATTGTCTACCTCTGAAACTTTGTATCCTCTCCTTTTCTCTCTGAGTTGATGAGGTGGTATTCTTTCTCCACATATTTGTGAGTGTGGGATTTATATGAACCATTATATAGAAAGACTCCTTCATTTCACAAGCTTAAAAAACTCTAGGTGGGGTGCCTGGGTGGCTCAGTGGGTTAAGCCGCTGCCTTCGGCTCAGGTCATGATCTCAGGGTCCTGGGATCGAGTCCCGCATCGGGCTCTCTGCTCAGCAGGGAGCCTGTTTCCCTCTCTCTCTCTCTCTGCCTGCCTCTCTGCCTACTTGTGATCTCTGTCTGTCAAATAAATAAATAAAATCTTTAAAAAAAAAAAAAAAAACTCTAGGTGCCTGGCTGGCTCAGTTGGTAGAACATGTGACTGTTGAACTCGGGGTTGTGAGTTTAAGCCCCATCTTGGACATCGAACTCACTTCAGAAAAAATCTAGGATCTTGGGAGACCTTGGTGGCTTAGTTGTTAAGCATTTGCCTTCGGCTTAGGTCATGATCGCAGATTTCTGGGATCAAGCCCTGCATCGGGCTCCCTACTCATCGGGAAGCCTGCTTCTCCCACTCCCATTTCCCCTGCTTGTGTTCCCTCTCTCGCTGTCTCTCTCTCTCTGTCAAATAAGTAAAATCTTAAAAACAACAACAACAACAACAAAAAACCACTTAAAAAAAAATCTACGATCTTAAATAGACCAAATGTCAAATCACAAATATTGAAGTATTCAATATCTCCATGCCCTTTTATTTTCTTACAGTTTCATATTAAAGACAGAGACACGCAGCAAGAGAGGGAACACAAGCAGGGGGAGAGAGAGAAGCAGGCTTCCCGCTGAACAGGAAGCCTGATGTGGGGCTCCATCCCAGCCCCCTGAGATCATGACCTGAGCTGAAGGCAGACGCTTAATGACTGAGCCACCCACATGCCCCAAGACAGAGAATCTTAAGCAGACTCCACACCCAGCACAGAGCTGACACAGGGCTCCATCTCACAACCCTGTGATCAGAGCTGAAATCAAGTCAGACCCTTAACCAGCTGAGCTACCCAGATGCCCTCTTTCCTCCCTATTAATTTTCTTAGGTCAGTCAGTCTAAAGGAGTACAGCGTATATATCTCTTCTAGTGATATATAAGAAAGGAGAGTTAATATTACTAAAACGGCAGGGCATGAGTTGAATAAAAGTAAGAAGTACACTGCCTGGGTGAATATCTAACTTAAAGTCTAGGCACTGTCATGGGATGTGCTTAAGTGGACATGATGTGTTTCTGAGGGAACAGTTGAAAAATACCATAATTAGGTAGTGTGGCTCTCCTTTTTTCTATTTACTGGGGTGAACTAAGGGAGAAATTTTTTTATCTCCAAAACTCTTAAATGTTGATGAGAAATATGAATAAAGATCTAAGTTCAAAGATACGCATCACAACATTATTTTGTTGTAAAAATTAACAGCTTCCCTGGGGGCGCCTGGGCCGCTCAGTGAGTTAAAGCCTTTGTCTTTAGCTCAGGGATCTCAGGGTCCTGGGATCAAGCCCCACATCAGGCTCTCTGCTTGGCGAGGAGCCTGCTTCCCTTCCTCTCTCTCTGCCTTGCCTCTCTGCCTACTTGTAATCTCTGTCTGTCAAACAAATAAATAAAATCTTCAAAAAAAATTTTTTTTCAAAAATAATTTAACCACTTACTAACTATACAATAATAAGGAAATAGTTAAAAATTATGGTACATGTGGGGTTCCTGGTTGGCTTAATCAGTAGAACATGCCACTCTTAATCTTGGGGTTGTGAGTTCAAGCCCCACTTTGGGTATAGAGATTACTTAAAAATAATTTTTTTTAAAGATTTTATTTATTTGACAGAGAGAAACACAGTGAGAGAGGGAACACAAGCAGGGGGAGAGGGAATAACAGGCTTCCTGCCAAACAGAGAGCCTGATGTGGGGCTCAATCCCAGTACCATGGGATCATGACCCGAGCTGCAGACACTTAATGACTGAGCCACTCAGGTGCCCCTTAAAAATAAAATCTTAAAAAAAAAAATTATGGTACATGTATGTAGTAGAATATTAGATAGCTATTAAAGTGACTGGTAAAAGTAATAATGGAGAAAATGGCCACAGGTTTTTTTTTTTTTTTAAATCACATTTTAGTAGTAGAAAAAACATGGTATAAAGATGTTCTGTATATAATGTATACTACATAAAAATTATTAGGTATGGAAATAACATGCAATGTGGATACAAATTCCATAGAAATATGGAAACAGAATTTAGAAAAATTTATCTGAAAACACTATTGTTAATCGCAGTTATCTCTTAGTTATGGATTATGGCTCATTTTTCTTTTCTTTTGTGTGTATGTGTTTTCTGTAAGTATAAAGAAGCCTATCAAGGACCTTTTCTGGTCTTGTTAACAAGGATGAAGGGGATGCCTAGCTGGCTCATTCAGTTAAGCATCTGCCTTTGGCCCAGTTCATGATCTTAGGGTCCTGGGATCAAGCCCCACATCAGGCCCCGTGCTTAGCAGGGAGCCTGCTTCTCTGCCCACTGCTCTCCCTCCTTGTGCTCTTTCTCTCTGACAGATAAATAAATAAAATCTTTAAAAACAAAAGAAAAAGAGTGAAAAAAATTTTAATCCTCTATTTGAAGGCAGATTTTCAGAATATATTAAAGTGAAGATAAGTGTGGTAAATTCTATAAATTCTTGAGTATGGTGTTTGGAATACAGTAGGCGTGTAATAAATGAGAGCAGCTGTGGCTGTAGTTGGTACTTGAGGAAGATGACCTCCTCTGACCAGAGCCCAGGGTGGGTATCCTGAGAAAATAGCCTATTCAGGCAACTTCCTGTGCTTCTTGGGTCAGTAAATATGCTGTGTTTCTATATGTACTGGCCCAGGATCTCAAAAAAAGGCGGCGGGCAGGGTCGGGGCGGGGGTTGCTGCACTGTAGGACCAGAGCAAAATGTTTGGGTTTTCTGCTATGAAGGTATAAAGGAAATTGATGTAGAGAGTGGCCTAGGAGTGATTTCCCCTCTCCCCCCACAGTGACTTTTTTTTTTTTTAGTTTTGATATTATTTATGATTCCCACTACAAGTTACATTTTACCTTTTTTCTGGGTTGTCTCCTTAACAACCTTCATTCTCCTTAATATCTCCTTAATTCTTGGGAAATTTGAAACCGTGTAACAGGGAGCATTTTCTCTGTTCTAGGAATTTCTGGAACTCTGTCTATTGCTTCTCATGTTAGTCTGCTCTTACGGGTCCCTTGGAACTCAGTGCTGACAAAAGAGATGTAGACTTCCATCTACTTTGGACTTATTTGGGACCTGAGATGTGCATGTAAGAAACTGTATTCAGCATATGAAAAACATACTGGAAATAGACATGTGGGTGGCTGTTTTTAGTGAGCATTAGTGTCAGATCTTAACATCTGAATGTTCTTCATAAGCTATACTTCTTAATAGTAAGTGCCTTGTATAATAAATACATGTTCTAGTAAATAGTCCTAGAAAGAATGATTGTAGTTTCTTACCATGGCTTTTGTGTCTGAAACGATGTTCTCTTCTACAATGCAGGAAAATGTGAATGTACTTAATGCTACTACTGAACTGTATTCTTAAAAATGAATAAAATGGTAATTTTTATATTATGTCTGTTTAGCACAATTAAAACAAAACAGAAATGAGCCAGATGCAAATGTACAGTTTCCAAGCTAATTTTGACCCTGACCATTCAGATTCTGTCTGCTTCTTAGCATTCACTTACCATCATGTGCCACAAGGTGGGGACCAAAGTTTCTTGTTGCATCCAAAGATATTATATCAGTTATTGGCGAAAACCATGCCAGGGAAGCAGGATACCTTGTAATATGTCAGGTGGATTTTAGAATGTCAGTGAGTATCACTGGGGAGAATGATGGGTTGTTTCATTCTAGTTTCCTTGTCTAGTTTGTAATTATCTTGTTTCCTCTTTGCTTCAAGAAGGTCTACAGCTGAGGGAGAAGGAATGGGGGCATATGGTATGTGAAGAGCAAATATATTATTTCCTCATTTGGACATGGCAGTTTTTTCCTAAGCATAGTGAGGGTGCTGGGGAGGGGAATGTAGAGAAGACAGACTTAGAATTCGAAGGACATATAACTGTGGTTTGCAAGATACGGAGAATAAGAACCTGAGATCTGTGAGTTTTGAGGCTTATTTTAACAGTTCAAAAAAAAATTGTGGGAAAAGGTTAGCTGTCTTAAATTAAAGCTTTTTGCTCTCCCTGTATATTGTGGCATGGGAAGCTTCAATACCATAACTTAAGCGGGGAAGGCAACACTCCCTAATTACTAATCCTCAATTTATATTGGTGTTGGTTTTTCACAATTCAAGCGTTCCCGAATTTCTCTACTGAAATTAAACAGGGTCAAATCTCTGGAGTTTTGGGGATCCCTTGTTATTTGCATAGATTCATTGTCATTGCTATCCACTCTTTCTCCCCAGTATTCATTTTTAGTATATCAGAGTGGCAGGATTTCTTATTTGTCTGTAGAGACTATTTTTTGACAGTATTTGCAGCAGTTTCTGTGAGAAATGCATTATTTAAAAAAAAAGAAGAAGGAGGAGGAGGAGGAGGACAGAAAAGGCAGAGGGAATCTTGTCTTGTAGCTCTTAGTGATAGAGCCTGTTGCCATGGAGTCCTGGATCAGATTGGCTGACCTGGGGCCAATGAGCAGATAGAACATATACATATCATCATATAACCTTGCAGAATTCATTTACTCAATGATATGCGACAGTAATACCATAACGCTATTTAAAGCTGTGAAATAAAATGTTTTAAGAATGGTATAAGATGTTTTCTCTTTCAAAAATTTGCAGTTTAATATAAACACTGTAATGATACATCATCTTCTTAATGTGATTTGATTGGAAGAAGATATGGTGGGAAACACCTATCACCTGTTTGTGAATCAGGCTGCTGGGATAGTCAGTTGAGCTTATGCCAAACTCTGGCCTTATAGACCAGAAGAGATTTGTCATTATATCTAGGTGCCTTACTTATTTTGGTAACTTTAAATCTGAGTCAGAAATTGGCACCTTGTGTCTGACTTGTTTTTCTTGTTTCTCTTCCACTCTAACTCCATTTGTCTGGTGTTAGAAAATAAGCTGGAGGGGCACCTGGGTGGCTCAGTGGGTTAAAGCCTCTGCCTTCGGCTCAGGTCATGATCCCAGAGTCCTGGGATCGAGCCCCACATCGGGCTCTCTGCCCAGCAGGGAGACTGCTTCCTTTCCTCTCTCTCTGCCTGCCTCTCAGCCTACTTGTGATCTCTGTCTGTCAAATAAATTAATTAATTAATTAAATATTTTTTAAAAAGAAGAAGAAAGAAAATAAGCTGGAGGTTTCATCTGTGTTTTCCATTTTCACTTTCCTAGCCTGTTCATATTTATTAGGGTAGGTCTGGGAAATTTCACTCAGCTCAGTGTTAGTTCTTTGTCATCGGAGATCATGGCATGTATTTTCTCCTGTACTTATTGCTTTAGAGATTGAGAATGAGTCATTCATACCAAGAAACCTACCCCCCTAGATTTTTGTAAGTGAAATCAAGAGTATTATGTTTCTCTTCTTATATTTTATATCATAGATAGAAATTATGGTGGGTCTTGTTCTCCTTTTTCCAGTGCTCCCATACTTGACTATTTACAGATTTGAAGGACTGAAAGAGACCTCAAGAAGTCCATGAATTTGTTCTCCCCTTTTGAAGTATTTGCATCTCTATGAGTGAGATGTGAACTTTTCATTATACCATCACTTTCTGTCTCAGAGGAAGAAAACCATCAGATTTATCTGTTAAGCAAAGAAAAGCAAAAGTCTGTTTGGAATCTAATTAAATAACTTTTTGTTAGGGGAGGCCTTGGAGTAGGATAGGAAGTATTAGGGGTTTTATAATTTTAGTTATTATGACCAGAGGAAGGCTTACTGAGATAGCATTTCAGTAAAGACTTGAAGAGACGAAGTAAGCATGCTGTTATCTGGAAAATGATTGCTCTGGGCAGAAGGAGGGAACAGCAAAAATAATCACTATAAAGTGGGCTTAGAGCATAGCGGGGAGCCAGTATGACTGGACCTGCAATAGTGGGGGTTGGGGGCGGCATAATAAGAGATAGGATCAGAGGGCAAACTGGTATTGAGATTATTTAAGTTTTGTAGGTCATTTTAAGAACTTCGGCTTTTGCTCTGATTGAGATGGGAGCCATTGGATGGTTTTGAGCAAATGTGTAACATGATCTGAAGATGTTTTTTCACAGTCACTGTGGCTACCATGTTTAGAAAATACTGGAGGGAAGCGAGGTTGGAAGCCAGAAACTAGTTAGTAGCTTATTATATCATTCCACCAAGAAAGATGGCGGCTTGGATTAAGGTGGTAGCAGTGGAAGTGTGGGAAATCATCAGATTTTTGATGTACTTTGAAATTAGAGTGAATGAGTTTTGCCTTCTGATCACTTTGATCTTCAGTTTATTCTTCCATAAAAAAGGAACGATAATACCTACTTTGTGTCTAACTCTGTGCACACAACAGAGTGAGTAGTTCTAGAAGTAATTCTAGAAGTGAGGGCTCCTTAGGATCTGAACCATCAAATATTAGGTATTCTTTACACATCTGACCAGCCATCGTGGGTAACAGAATCTGAAGACCTTGTCACTCTTCAGTGATTGATCTCTTGCCTTGGGCCTGTGCTTACAGCTATAATAAACATTGGAATTCTTTCTTTTGGAAGAAGCATTTACCTGAATTGACTTAAAAAAAAAAAAAAAAAAACCTTGGGGCGCCTGGGTGGCTCAGTTGGTTGGACGACTGCCTTCGGCTCGGGTCATGATCCCGGAGTCCCGGGATCGAGTCCCGCATCAGGCTCCCAGCTCCACGGGGAGTCTGCTTCTCCCTCTGACCTTCTCCTCGCTCATGCTCTCTCTCACTGTCTCTCTCTCAAATAAATAAATAAATAAATTTTAAAAACCCAGATAATTCTTAAAATACCAAAGTACTAAGAAAAAGTAGAAGCTAACAGGAAGGGGTAAATAAAATTCTCTTTTCTATTTCTTGTAGTCTTTTACTGTCCGCTTATCATTGAAATAGGTAAGAGTCTCACCTATGCAGGATAACATGGCTTCTACACTGATTGGGAAAAGGGTATATATAAGATACCAATTCTGAATGGAAATGTGTTCATTCATAAGAGAAAAACAGTACCAGTGAGCAGCAAGGGAAAGGGGTCTCTCAGTCATTGTTCTTTCCCTTCTTACTGTGGAATGACATTTTCTGAGCATCTACTGTGTGCAAGCACATTGCACTTGTTATCTCACATGTTTTTTCAGTGACTCCGTAAGGTGTGTCTGATGCCTGCTCTTACAAATGAGGAGGCCCAGGCTTAGTTACCTGATTGCTAAGTTGTAGAAACCAGACTCTTCTAGCCAAATTCACATCAAATTACAGAGTTCATAAAATTTATCCACTACAACATGCTTGCTGCCTTCTATACTCTGGAGCTTGAATGTTCTTTATTTTGATGGGTGCTACCCCTAACTCACCCTATTACTATGTTCAGTCTTTTCCTTATAGCAGAGGTGGTACTAGAGCACAAGGGTGATGCTCTTATATTCTCCATAAAATGCCAACTTTTGGGGTCTCTGGCTGGGTCAGTTGGTAGAGCATGCGACTCTTAATCTTGGGTTTGTGAGTTTGAGCCCCATGTTAAAAAAAAAAACTTAAAAAAAAAATACCAACTTAAAAAAAAAAATACCAACTTTTCTTTATTTTAACTTTTTCTCTCCCAAGTACATATAAGCTCCAGAATGTTGCTGCTTGATTTTTGCTTGTAGGAATTGAGGAATTATTACTGGTTTTATCAGAATTACTTTGTGTCTGTGTATATGTACATGCACACACATGTATCTAGTATCTTAGTTAGGAGTGAAGTGTATTTTTCTCACATTAAGGAAATCTAGAGGTAGTCAGTCTAGTCTGGAACTGCTCTAGTCAAGGATCCAGGTTTCTTTTGTCTGTTTCCTCATGATCGGTGGTTTTCAATCTTAGTATCATCTCACAATCCCAGATGGCTGTTTCTACATTTAAGCCAATAGGAATTAGGGTAAGTAAAGAAGGTCTACCCACTTCCTCTAAGGGTACTTCATAGAGGTTGTATTTACTGCTTGTATTTACTGTATTTATTTCGTAGGGCTGCCATAATAAAATACGACAGACTGGATGGCTTAAGGAACAGAAATTTATTTTCTCAGTTCTGGAGGCTGGAAGTCCAAGATCGAAGTGTTGGCGGATTTGGTTTCTCTAGAAACCTTTCTCC
Organism: Mustela putorius furo; assembly: GCF_011764305.1. Lineage (NCBI taxonomy): Eukaryota > Metazoa > Chordata > Mammalia > Carnivora > Mustelidae > Mustela > Mustela putorius. The sequence continues at coordinate 2,635,127 of NW_025422127.1, read as the reverse complement.
TGGACTTGCAAATGGCTGCCTTCTCACTGTCATCTCACAGTTTTTCCTCTGCCCATGTATTTCTCATGTCTCTTTGTGTGTCTGGATTTCCTCTTCTTATAAAGATATCAGTCAGATTAGATTAGGGCCCCACCCCACTCATTTTAACTTAATCACCTCCTTAAAGATCCCTATCTCAGGATGCCTGGGTGGCTCAGTGGGTTAAAGCCTCTGCCTTTGGCTCAGGTCATGATCCCAGGGTCCTGGGATTGAGCCCCGCATCAGGCTCTCTGCTCCTCAGGGAGCCTGCTTCCTTTCCTCTCCCTCTGCCTGCCTCTCTGCCTACTTGTGATCTCTTTCAAATAAATAAATAAAATCTTAAAAAAAAAAAAGACTCCCATCTCCAAATAATAGTCACATTCTGAGATACAGGAGGTTAGGGATTCAACATGCAAGTTTGGAGGGGGACATAGTTTAATTCCTAACACTACTTCTTATATCTCATGGACTAGAACTTAGTCATGTCCTCGTATTTAGCTACAATGGAGGTTGGGATCCGTGTAGCTTTTTTCCAGGCAGACATATGCCCAACCTAAAACCAGTGGTTCTGCTAAGGAAGAGGTAATTGGATATTGCAGAATAAATAGTGGACTCTCCTTTGCAGCAGAGGCTTAAGGAATAGCGATTCTTAAAGGTCTTTAGTTCCTTTATATGAACTTGGATTCTTCTTTCATTTCTCTAGCAATCTCACATTTCATTTTTTTTTTTAAAGATTTTATTTATTTATTTGACAGAGATCACAAGTAGGCATAGAGGCACAGAGGCAGGCAGAGAGAGAGAGGAGGAAGCAGGCTCCCTGCCAAGCAGAGAGCCCGATGCGGGACTCGATCCCAGGACCCTGAGATCATGACCTGAGCCGAAGGCAGCGGCTTAACCCACTGAGCCACCCAGGCGCCCCTCACATTTCATTTTATATTTTGAAATATTCTTTTAATACTACATTGTTGGCTTAGGTGTCCTCTCTACCTAACAAGCAGTGACATTGACTTCTAAAGTCATCACAGTAGGGCAAGGTAGACTTATCCACATAGCCTTTAAGTTAGTAATAGAAGGCATCCTGAAATGCCATGAACAGTAGCTAAGTTGTAATTTTTTATTCTCTTTGCCAGAATGTCTTCTCTGGATTCAGCTGGGAGCACTTTTGCCAGGGCGTGGGAGAATACAGTATGAACTTTCAAGGTCCTGTGCCTCCCTAAGATTCTGTGATATTTTCTACATAGTGGCATTACTATGATAAAACTAAAGAAAATGGAAGCAACAGAAGGAAAGGCACCCACCCACTGGTGCTCTTTGCTTAAAAGAGGAGGAAATTTGATTTGTTCTGTTTTGCTCACAGAAGTAAAATGGGCATTTTTTGGCCAGAAATGTAGAGAAGCTAATAGAAACTATAATGATGCCCAACATTTTAGTCCATCAATTAAAAGCACCTGTAGTTCTCATTTCAGGACAAGTACAGCCGTAACAGATATTGAACAAAGAAAGAAGGTACATGTCCAGAACATTTTAGTCTTGTTCCTTTCTTTTTTTTTTTTTTTTTTTTTTTTTTAAAAGATTTTATTTATTTATTTATTTGACAGAGAGAAATCACAAGTAGATGGAGAGGCAGGCAGAGAGAGAGAGGGAAGCAGACTCCCTGCTGAGCAGAGAGCCCGATGTGGGCCTCGATCCCAGGACCCCGAGATCATGACCTGAGCCGAAGGCAGCGGCTTAACCCACTGAGCCACCCAGGCGCCCAAGTCTTGTTCCTTTCTTTAGTTTGCCTAAGAAATTGCTCTAGACATCAGCCAACTCCTGTGGCTTTCTTTATACACCAGTAAATCCTTTTGCATTTATAGAGCAGAGTGATTTTCTTAACACTTACCTGATCTAAAAATTGGTAAAATTGTTGTCATTATTGTTATTTTTATTGGCCTAGTACTAGTGAAACCTGTGACTGTTGACTTTTGAAGTCCTTAAAGGACTTAGTAACTGTCACATAACTGTAGCCTTACATGTTCCAGAAGTACTTTACTCTCTAGTCCCCCATATTCTGCTTTCTCTCTTTGAAGAAAAGGGAGTATTGGACCCATGTCTCTTATTTATAACTCAGTAGGGTCTTTTATCATACCTACCCAGGGCGGTTGAGCCAATTACCTCTTCAAGCATGCAGTTATCATACTGTTCTCGGTTTTCGTCCTTTGAGCACTGTAGTGAAAAGAACATGGGATTTTGTAATCAAGAAGACCTGGGTTTGAATTCTACCTCCTTATACATATTGTGTGGCCCTGAACAATTCACTTACTATTTCTTACTGTTAATATTTCATTCAAAAATTGAGATAATTTTTTATACCTTGAGAAGATCAAATAAGATATTCTCTGTAAACTGTAAAAAATCTAAAGTCATGCGGGTGACCCAGATTGAGGAAAAAGATGGGAGAATGTAGAAACCCAATTTTTGAACCCCCAAATTTGTCCACCACCAACACTCTGTAGAGAGACTTCGGTTCTAGGCACCCCTTTCATCCCACACTTCATGCCCCAGAACACTCTTGAATGTCTACCTTGGAACACCTACAACTTTGGCTTTGGGATAGATTCAGCTAGGTTGGAATCCTGCCCTTGCTCCTCTTATATTAACTTGAGAAAGTTATTTAATTCCTCTGAGCTTTAGTTTCTTCCTTTCTTTTTTCTTTTTCTTTTTTTTTTTTTAAGATTTTATTTATTTGTCAGAGGGAGAGAGAGAGAGAACACAAGCAAGGGGAGCAGCAGGCAGAGGGAGAAGCAGGCTTCCCACTGAGCAAGGAGCCCAGTGAGGGACTTGATCCCAGGACCCTGGAATCATGACCTGAGCCTAAGGCAGATGCTTAACTGACTGAGCCACCCAGGCATCCCTGAGCTCAGTTTCTTCATCTGAAAATACCCTGACAAGAGTTTTGTTTGGATTAAATAAAGTAATGTGTAGGAAAAATAAATCAGAGTCAAAGAAAGCATGTAGACTTTGGAATCAGACAACACCAGTGTTCTCATGTGGTTCTGTTATTTAGTAGTGGTATGACCTTGGGCAAGGTGATTAACTTCTCTTGATGATCATGAGTTGAAGTGCAAAAAGCACCAGGTTCATAATTGTGCTCAGTGAACATTAGTGCTTTTTCCTTTTCTCCCAACTCCAGTCAAATGTAGGAATAAATTTGCCCTGCATGAGCGCAGACTTGTTTTGTTTTTACCGTGCCATTTTAACTATAAGGATGTTTTGTCCCCATTGTCTTGACTCCTAAGGGCATTTGTGTGTGTGGTTTGTGTGTGTTTATGTGTGTGTGTATGTTTAAATAACATACAATAAAATGCACAGATCTTAGGCATTCAGTTCATAACTTTTGATAGTTGCATACACCCATGTAACCACATCCCTCAGTAAGACAGAATATTTCCATCACTTGAAGGATCCCTTGTACCCGTATTTTACCCCCATTCCTAAGCAGGCACTTCCTGATTTAAATCGTTGTAGTTTAGTTTTCTGTGTCCATTAACTTCTTGTAAATGGAATTTTTTTTTTTAAAGGAAGTTCTGCTTTCTTTTACCTACCATAAAAGTTTGAGATCCATCCATGTTTTTGTGTATTTCAGTTTATTCCCAGCAAAGTCCCCTAGTCTTTCTGATAATGATCAAATCACTGGTCCCTTCCCAAACCAGTCACAAAAAGTAAACAATTACCATAATTGGTGTACCTAATTAAGGTCCACCACCTCGGGTTCAGAATAGGGTCAGTTTCTCTGATCATGTGTCTTCAGAACAAGGCAAACACCAAAAGTTCTTTCTTTTTTATTGTGGCACAGTGTTCTATGAACATATAGTAATTTGTTTATCTATTCTCTTGAGCCTCTAGATTTTGAACAGTTTAAAATCTATTTTTTCAATTGAGAGTCACTTATTCTTGCTATACAAATTGGCAGAGGAATGGTAAGTTTACAAGAATTTTGCCACAGGGTAGGTCAGAATTTTTGGCCTCTAGCTATTGTCTTCTTGTTTACATTCTGTCTACTTGACCATAGATTAAAAGGGAGAAAATGCCCTTCTGTCTCTGAGTATCCCCTATATAATATATTCTTTTTGGCCTCATGCCTAGAAAGTTGTTTATGAGTTGATGGAAGGATATATAGTTTCACTGTGCTCTGGAAGGTACTTACCTTGGCAGTCAAAAAATTTATGGGGAATATGCAGTTTTCTCCCTGAAAAAATTGCCAGATCTTGGCTCCCATTCATCTTCCCTGTATCATCCTATTTCCTCACTCCATCTCCTTGTCCCCCACTTCTGACAGTCCCCTCTGTGCAGCTTTGAGCCGCTGAGTGTCCTCAGGAGACATTCTGGCTTAAAGTTATACTGTTTGCCTGGACGAAATGTACAATGTGCAGAGAGAGTTTGTAGGGAAGCACGTATCTTGGCTCTCCTGGGATGTTAATGTCTTTGCTTTGTTCTAGTCAAGTTATATATGAAATAGTTCTTTTCTTCTTTTGACTGCCCCAAGCCCTTCATCTCCTCTCTGTACCAAATAAACCATCAAGAGTAGAAATTACTTCTCTGCTTTTAACCCTTTTCTACTAGCTTTATTTTTGCTCCTTAAGACTTTTAAAAAAGTTATTAAATTGTCTTTGTCTTGTCCCTCAGCTGGAACCTTCACTTTTTGCATTGAAAAAATTGCTTCCAGAAATTTTTTGCCATAAGAAAAAGGAGAGACTTCCACATAGGACTGGAAATGAACTTAGTTAAAGTTTATTTTGTAGAACAAAAGAGAGCCTCAGCTCAAGAAATACAATTTTGAGCTCATTGTGTCTTCCAGTGGATCTTGACTCTGAATGGTAACACTCTGACCTCTCTTAACTAGCTGTTGTTAAGTTGAAGGTAGCTTTTTTTTATCCTGAAGCAAAATGGTGAGGAAATAAAACTGTGTGATTTAAAGACCTGCCTTAAGAAGCTGGAAGGGTTTAGAGAAAGGAGGAAGATAAAGTTGTCTCCTGCAAGGGGCTGACTTGGAAGGGAGATTAAGCTTGTTCTTTATGACTTGCACAGAGAACTAAACTGAGGCCAGTGACAGGAAGTAACTGGAAAGGAAGTTTTGCCTCTTTATACTTTCCCCCGAAACAAGGTTTGTATATGGAAGAGATGACTTCCTTCCACTAGATGTATATAAACAGGGTCAAGCCAACAATTTTTCAGAGTTATTGATGATTCAGGAACGTGACTGAGAAGGTCCATGGATATAAAAGGATGAAACTAAATGAGAAAGCTGCTGCATGCCTTTCCAGTTGTGAATTCCATGATTCCGTTGTATCTTTGGTAGACCTTCTGTTTTCTGCCTAGTCTTTGAACATCTTTCCCCTTAATTAGTGGAAGTATTGCATAAAGGTTAATAAAGCAAGTGCTAGAGCCATATTTCCTGGCTTTGAGTCCTGCTCTGCTGTGTACCAGTTGTATGACCTTAAAGTATTTAATTGCTCTGTACTTCAGGTTACTTACCTATAAAATAGTGATGGTAATAAAATATATATCTAATACAATTGATGTAAGATTAAATGAGACACTTAGAACACTTTAGGATCATGCCTGACACAACATAAGCACTCCAAAAATTTTAGCTGATACCATCAATTCTCCCTCGCTCGCTCTCTGTCAGTTCTTTCTACTTATAAAGCTAGGCTTGTCTGTCTGGTCCAGGTAGTCCCTCTCTTCACCTACAGTTTCTGATTATCTCAGGATGCTTCTGGCTAGAAGGAATGGTAAACTCAAATCAAAATAGCTTAAGTGAGGGCACCTGGGTGGCTCGGTGGGTTAAGCCTCTGCCTTCGGCTCAGGTCATGATCTCGGGGTCCTGGGATCTAGTCCCACATCCGGCTCTCTGCTCGGCAGGGAGCCTGCCTCCCTCTCTCTCTGCGTGCCTCTCCATCTACTTGTGATTTCTCTCTGTCAAATAAATAAATAAAATCTTTAAAAAAAAAAATAGCTTAAGTGATAATGGGATTTATGACCTCATGTATCAAGAGGTACAAAGCTAGGAGGATCCAGGCTGACTAATACAGTCTGCCTCATAGCATCAAGGATCTAGACTTATTCTCTCTGCTCCACCATCCTCCTTGAGTTAATAGAATATTGCAATCCAGGCATCATCTGTATACAAGACTACCTTCAGTAAAAGATAACAACCATTTTTTCCCCAGTGGCTTTTTTTTTTTAATAGAATGAATTTCTTTGAAGCTACTCACCTGGCAAAGTCCCCTTGTATTTCACTGGGTTTAATTGAGTCACTTGCCCCTTCCTAAATCAATCACAATTACTGATCTAGCTACTTAGGATCTTAGTGAAGTGTCCTAGTCTCTCTGATAATGATCAAATCATGGTCTCTTCCCAAACCAGTCACAAAAAGGAAACAATTACCATTATTGGTGTACCTAATTAAGGTCCACCTCCTAGGTCTCAGAATAGGGTCACCTTCCCTTAAATGAAGGCAAACACCAGAAGAAAGTCTGGGCTAGATTGGTATGTATGGAAAAGGGGGAAGATTTGGGTAGTGTGCTAGTGTGCTAGTGTACCTTTTCCTCTGCTGTTGCATTTTCCTTGGAGTAAGAATTTTTCCCTTAGTGCTGTGACTGAGAAGCAGTGTTTAGACACTGTGAAGTTAGTCTAGGTATCCAGATAGTTGAGTCTTTTCTGACTTATGTGTGAAAAGGAGCTGCAAAGTTGTTATTCTCATTTGAAGAAATATACCTATTTGGTAATTGAAACCTGGAAAAAGAAGCACCCAGCTGCTTTTCCATAGCACCTTCCCCCCTTTTTAAAATTGAGATATAATTAACATATAGCTAGGTATAAGTTTAAGGTGTACTACATAATGACTTGACATACATATATACTGAAAATGATTCCCACAGGGCCACCTGGGTGGCTCAGTTGGTTGAGTGTCTACCTTCAGTGCAGGTCATGATCCCAGGTACCTGGGATGGAGTGCCGAATTGGGCTCCCTGCTCAGCGGGGAGCCTGCTTTTCCCTCTGCCCGTTGCTTCTCTCTTTGCCCACTGCTTCTCCCTCTGCCTGCTGCTTCTCTCTGTGTGTTCTCTCACTCTGACAAGTAAATAAAATCTTTTTAGAAAAGAAAAGAAAATGATTACCACAATAAGTTTAGTTAACATTCATCTCCTTATATAGCTACAAATTTTTTTTTCCTTGTGATGAGAACTTTTAGGATCTACTTCCTTAACAACTTTCAAATATACCATACAGCAGTGTTAACTGTAGTCATCATGTGGTACGTTGCATCCCTACTAGGTATTTGTCTTCTAATTAGAAACTGGTATCTTTTGACCACCTTCATCCAATTTCCCCATTTGCCAGCCCTCACATTCTCTTTCGGACAGAAAAATCTCTTGAAGATTTTAAGCCTCAAAAAGAAAATACTGAAGGTCTGTTATGTGGTAAAAGAAGTAAACCTAATTTTGTGTGACTGGACAGCAGATTTAGCATCAAGATTGAAACAGTACATAGCTTATTATAGGGAGTAGCTCTGTAGCAGTAAGACTGTTTAAAAAATAGTGGGATGATCCCTTGCTTGGAGTTTCCTAGGAGAGGCTTGCAGGAAGTTACAGAAAGGAAGTTCTGATGTGGGGAGATTGGCAGGGGGGTGGTGTTGCATGAAGGTATATTTAAGAACTCTTACAGTTCTCTATTGAAAACATCTCTATTGATGTTTCCCAGCTAAGAGATATGGAAAAGGCATGTGCTGAGTTTTATTACACTTCAGACTGAAGAGAATGGGTGCTTGATTTACCTATGGGAGAAAAAATCGCAAGTGTGTATATGCAGTCTCCATGAACAGCCTAAGATCCATAAAGCTCCATAGGTTATAACTCTTTTATAGAACCCTCTAGGTACTAGATCCAGTTAATTAAAAAATAGAATATTGGCCATTTTCTTGTATAGTCAGTTTCTTCCAGTATTTGTCATCTTAAATTCAACTGTATGACTATGACTATATGAATGACTCTCTGGCCTTTTAAAGGCCTTTGTCCAGCCCTCTACAAACTGTCCAGGCACCTGCAAAAGAGTTACCACAAGGTGAACAAAGCAGTAATCTTGGGAACTAATTTACACCAGGATGAGATTACCTGTGCTTCTTAAGGAGCCTTCGGGTCTCATCTTTTTAACTGATTGGAAGGAGGAAAAAATGACAGTGTGACAGTTTTCTTGAATGATTGCTATATGTTTGTTTGGCTCAATTTCTAGGGCCACGTGAAATAAACATGATGTCTGGGAGCGTTTTTAGTCTTATTTTTTTTAAGATGGGAAAGAGAAGTATTCAGGATTGAAAGGCAGTCTGTAATCTATAGTAAGGAGGAACCTCTACAAACTTCTGTTTCTTTGTGCTTGGATTACTGGGTTCACTTGCTCACAGGATTTCCCGGGTATCCAGAGTGAGTGATAAAGAGCTGGTTACCCTGCAAGACGGAAGCTCTGTGCCCTGGGAGGCAGGGGAATGACTGAACCCAAATAGGGAATAACAAGGCAAAGATTCTTACGTCCTCATTGCTTAAGATAAAGGAAAGAATTTAAGAATCTATAACCAACATCTGATTTTGCTGCCTTTTGAAGAGGGAGATACTTGAAGTTGGTAACATTGTTGTGGCTTGTGGTAGCTGTGGAAGTTCTCCCTTAGGAAGGGAGAGTGATCCTCGCTGGTAGTGAATAGAACTTTATAATATACTTTTCTTTCTGGAGAGAGTCTAGTGCTCAAGCTGAAAATGTGAGCAAATTTCTGTAGGAAAGGAGACAGGGCAAATAAAGTGCTAAGAGGACTCATACTACATTGCTTTAGAACTGGATCCTGGTGAATCTCAGCATAATTACCCAAGTAAAAGAATCCAGATAATACATGATGTGAAATGCTAGCAAATAGAGACTAATCTATAGTGACAGAAAGCAGATCAGTCATAGACTTGGGGATAGTGGAGTGGGAAGGGGCCTACAAAAGAGCAGGAGGAACCTTGAATGTGCTTGTTATCTCGACTGTGATGATGGTTTCACAGGCATGTGCATGTTCTTAATTCATTATCTTGTACATTTTAAATATATGCAGTTTATTGTATATCAGTTTTATCTCAGTAAAGCTTTTATTATTTTTTTTAAAAGATTCTATTTTTAAGTAATCTCTACACCCATCATGGGGGTTGAACTCACAACCCCAAGATCGAGTCACGCACTCCACTGACAGAGCCAACCAGGCGCCACTACCTCAATAAAGCGTTAAAAAAAAGAAAGAAAGTGGGGTGCCTGGGTGGCTCAGCCGGTAAATGTCTGCCTTTGGCTCAGGTCATGATCCCAGGGCTCTGGGATCAAGCCCCACATTGGGCTCCCTGCTCAGCAAGAAGGCTGCTTCTCCCTCTTCTACTCCCCCTGCTTGTGTTCCTGCTCTCTCTCTGGCAAATAAATAAAATCTTTGAAAAAAATAGAGAGAAAGCAGTCAGTCAATCAATCCTGGATCACCATTTATCCAAGGACCCTTTGTGGTTTACAGGGTGGCTGCTGCAGACTAGTATGTGAAGTGCAAGTCTTGTGTGTATGTGAAGTATGGATAAATACCTCCTGTTTAATTCATTTGACATTTCTTTAGGAGTCCATAGAGCCCACTGTATTATATTGAAGAAGATGTCTAACAGTAACACTATTCAAGAGACCCTGGAAATAATGAAAGAATCAGAAAAAAAACTGGTGGAAGAATCTGTAAGCAAAAACAAGTTTATATCTAAGACTCCAAGTAAAGAAGAAACTGAGAAAGAGAGTGAAGATACTGGTTTGCGTCCAGAGACACAGGTAAGGATTAGAAGTGCATCATAGGCACACTTATTATGCCTTAATAGAAATGTCATTGTAATTGGCATTGGGAATCTGTAAGAAGCTAGTCACTTGATTCTCCCTAAAAACCCAATTTTCAGCTTTCAAGAACTGTCTCCTTCCCTTTTTGTCATAGAATCCCCAGTGAAGTCTAGAGAAGACAATAGTAATTTCCTAATCCATTTGGACCTGCATTACACTGGGTTCTTGCTACATTTGATATTTTTTAACTATCAAAAAATGAACTGTATACAAACACATATTTAACAAGTCATGATATGGTTCATATAATAAATTCTTAAAACTACAGCTGCCTGGCTTTAGACACAGTATTAAATTCATATCCTGGTTGTATTAAAGCAGTCAGGATTTTTTGGGTCAGAAATAACCTGTGAACTTGCTACTTGGTAAATGAGTGAGAAGAATTTCACTCTTTGGTTGCCATGTTGCTTTCCATCCAAATTCATAGTGCAGTGCAGATGTGATGGCAGTAGGTAGCCAGCCAAGCTTCCTCCAGGGCTCCTATTTGGTACCCAAGCAGTTCATACTCTGAGCCTCCTCTGGTTTACCTGTTCTGGTCCTTCTCTTCTCTGTGGTCAGTGCTAGTCTCCTCCGTTAACCAGACCCAAATTATGTAAATCCTTTCTTTCATGCCCAAGGGTTGGACTGGTCGTTCTTACATGCTTAGGAGATAGACTAATGGTAGTAAGTTAGTTTAAAAAGCAGTGGTGGCAACATTTTGGAAGGTTTCGAAAGTTGAAGCATCATTTCTCTTGACAACCCAATTCATTTAGGCCTTTTTTTCTTGAAAGACTAAAACAACAACAACAAAGGGACAAATTAAAATCAGACAGCTCCCTGAAATATTTTGTTCTCTGGCTGCCTGCTTTTCTGCTGTCTTTCCTCTCGCAGTTTGCCATATCTCTGTACTAGTTGCTTTTCTTTCCATTATCCTTTGCATGTAAGTTGTCATTCCCCGCCCATCCTTCCAGAGTTTGTAGAGACAATCTGCCACTGTTCCAGCTATACTTCCAGCCTCCACTGATACCAATAATGAATTTTAAATCCTCAAGACAGATAAGTGATGAATGTTTAATTATATGCTGTCATGTTATATGGAAGATGATAATTAGATGAACTTTGGGTCCAAGTTATTCTCAGGAGACTATTTGAAGTGGTGTTCTGAACTCCTGTTGTGTGTACCCCTTGAAGATAAGCAGAAAAGGATATGTATAAGTGTTATATACCTAATGGACATTCAATTCAGGAGTGTCTTCATCTGGATATACAAATAGGTCATATGGGAAGTTGGAAGGGGACGACGGACTTTTTGTAGCTGCTAGAACAGGGGGAGCTGCTGCTGCCATCTACTGGAGCTCCTACTCATTCTACCAAGTCTTCAGTTTTGTCCCCCACTTCAGAAGCCCTCTCCCCTCTACCATTTCCCAGCAGATCATGTGCCCCTTCAACAACACTAAAAATTCTGCTCTTTATCTTACCTTCCCCCACCTCAACTCATACCCCGGAAGTCCCCCCGGGGTTCTTACTGATGCTATCAAGGGAGTGCCTGTTATAAATTGGAGCTGGAAAATTTGCAAAAAGGGGAGTTTCCTTGCTTATACTATGTGAGACATATTCTTAGAACCAGCAGTTGGAACTCAGAACATCTTTCACATGGAAACAGTGCTATAAAAGGCAGATTCAGTTTAGAATGGGCAAATTAACCCTGACCTACCGAACTTAGGGGGGGTCCTTCAACTAACCCATAACAACTGGGAATGACCTCCTAACTGGGCTTTCTGCCTTTAAACTTGTGATCCTTTTGGATTCCTCTACTGTACTGCTTTAGAAAGATCACCATGAAATAAATATTTGATTATGTTCATTCTCTTCAAACTTTCTGTATGTTTCATTGTCCTAGGCTAAGACCCAGATTTATCAGCATGACATATTGTGACCTAATCCCTTGCCTGACAGCCACCCGCCTCTGGCATCCTGCACTTCAGCATTGTTTGATTCCTTGGGCCTTGTTACAAGAGCTGGAAAGTGTGGAGAAAGCATGCTTTTGTACTTGCTTTCTCTGCCTAGAGTGCCTTCCTTGGTATTCTTTCCTTGGCTTCCCCCAACCCCTGAACCTCCCTTGCCAACATCTGCCTGAAACTCAAAACTCAATTCAGATGTGTCTTTCTCTAGTAAGCCTTCCTTGACAGCCTTACTCACCCATTGCAGGTCTACCCTGTATAATTCTTAGAGTAATGTCTGTCTCCATCTCTACGGAACTATAAGCTCAGTGAGGCCCAGGATTAGGTCAGTTTGGGCTCACTGTTGTTTCTCAAAAGCTTGACATAGTTCTTTGCAGGTACTCAATATCTGTGAATGTATGAATCTGTGAGTTGCTAGGTCTGGGTTAGATGCTTGTGCTGTGTGCTCCTATAGCACTATGTGACTACTTCTGTAATGCATTTAACCTACTGTATTGTAATTGTCTATTTGTCTGTCTTCTCCAACAGGATTATGAGTCCCTTTTGGATAAGGTTTGTGGTTTTTATCTCTGTATCCTCCAGTAATTAGCATGGTGCCTGGTAGATACTAGATTTTCAATGTATCTTTGGCTATTACACGAAAACTATCCATTCTGGTAAATAAGCAGATTCATAAATTGCTTGGAGGGCTATAAATTGGTATAACTGGTATAACATCTTTGAAGGTCACTTTGGCAATAATTTTATTAAGAATTAAATTTTAAAAATTTTAAAATGGACTGCAGATAAACAGTATTTGTAGATACACTTGATTTGGTCATTGAACCATTGTTTATACTAACAAAAGATCAGAAACACCCTAAATGATGCTGTTTAAGGGACTGATAAGATAATTTATAGTACAGCCCCAAGTAGAATACCATATTAGACATTGAGAAAAATGGTAGATCTTCTGTAGAATAATATCTGTGGAAAAAAAGTTTAAAGGCAAGGTGTGTAAAATATACATCTGTTTGTTCTTGTTTTGGGGGTTTATGTGGGGTTTTTTTTTTTTTAAGTTTTTATTTATTTATTTGATAGATCACAAGTAGGCAGAGAGGCAGGCAGAGAGAGAGAAAGAAGCAGGCTCCCCACTGAGCAGAGAGCCCGATGCGGGGTTCAATTCCAGGACCCTGGGACCATGACCTGAGCCAAAGGCAGAGACTTAACCCACTGAGCCACCCAGGTGCCCCTGTTGTTGTTGTTGTTGCTGTTTTTTAAAGATATCTTTCTTCCTTTATTTGAGAGAGAAAGTGCATGAGCAGGGGGAAGGAGCAGACTTAACACTGAGCAGGGAGCCGGACTTGGGGCTCAATCCCAGGACACAGATCATGACCTGAGTCCAAGGCAGATGCTTTTTTTTTTTTTTTTTTAAAGATTTTATTTATTTATTTGACAGAGAGAGATCACAGTAGGCAGAGAGAGAGAGAGGGAAGCAGGCTCCCTGCTGAGCAGAGAGCCCGATGCGGGACTCGATCCCAGGACCCTGAGATCATGACCTGAGCCAAAGGCAGCGGCTTAACCCACTGAGCCACCCAGGTGCCCCCCAAGGCAGATGCTTAACAGACTGAGCCACCCAGGCACCCCCATCTGTTTGGTTTTTTTAAAAAAAGAAGAAAAAAACCTATGTGTACATATGTACAGTGAGCTTATATATATATATATTCATAAAAGACCTATAGAAAGATTATAAGAAAGACAGTACTACTTGATCCTCTAGGAGAGAACCAGGTAGCTGGGGGACAGATATGAAAGGAGACTTACTGTTGTGTATACCCTCGTTACACCTCCTGAATGTTTGTGTTCTGTGTGTGTTACTGCCTTTTTGAAAAAAACAGTGAAATACTATTTCATATTCCCACACTATGGCTTTTCCGTACTGTAACATCTCCTTACATTGACCAGATCCATCGTCATTTCTTACTCTTTCCATCCACCTTCCTGTTTCTCCATTTTGCATTGTGGCAGTGTTTGGTAACTAGTGAAGAGGACAAAGGAAAGAGAAATCCTCATCTACCCAGGACCATGCTGGTATTCTGCCTCTGTCTTGTTTTCCCTTCCCCACTCACCAACCTCGGTTCTCCCCACACCCCAATGGGCAGTGAGTTCCATTCCAGACATCTGAGAATCCCCAGGTGCTTCCTCCCATACAAAACCCTACCTCCACCTCTTCCTCAAAGCCCCCATTTTGACTTCTTAGCTGTTCAGAAACCCTATCAGTGAATTAGTCTTTTCTTACCTCATCCTGCCATAGGCCTTCATTTTTTCATCTTCTTCAGCTTCTATTCTGCTCCTTACCCACTTTTTTTTTACCCTCCATTTGCTCTGAAAGTCTTGTCCATATCTTCCATGCTCCCTTATTTTTATCCTGTCCCAGACAGGCTATAAGAGCTACTACCAGGAGCTTAGAACTAGGAGAATTCTTATCTTCAGGAAAGGAGGCAATTGGCAAGAAGAGTCTTCATTCCATTTCAACAGCCATTGGGATAGGTGCTTTGGGTCTCTCAAGTTAGAACTCTGTACATGTTATCCTGTAAAGATGTTATTTTAAGTGATGATTAAGGGCCATATTGCATGTCTGTTTTGGGTTAAATAGGCTCCTGTGATCATGCTTGGGTAAAAACACTCTGTCATGCTATGGTAGTGACATTTCCAGAAGCTGTCTAATCAGGAGATGATTCGTGGTTTATCCAAAAGTAATTTTTATTAACCTGTGAAGTAGGCCAACCAGTCAGTGTCTTCCTGTTCATTTTCTTCATGGTAAGTGGCCTGTGGTCCTTTATGTGTCACAATTACTAGAGTTGTAGCAAAGAGGAGACAACCACTCCAAGTGGGTCTCATTATTGTTTAGCTATTGTAATGGTTTTACAGTTAGTGCTTTCTCTTTGTAAACTTGTATTGTTTTTAACCTAAGTGTTGATTTTCTATACCTTTAATATTTTCTAATCCCCTTCTAACAGAGGCGGACATCCAACCATGGTCATGCCAGGAAAAGAGCCAAGGTGAGAGCCCTTTCCGTATGCTATAGTCCCCCCACCCTTATCTGAGGTTTCGCTTTCCATGGTTTCACTTACTCCTGGTCAACTACAGTCCAGGAGTAGATGATCCTGCTTTTGACATATTGTCAGGTCAGTAGTAGCCTAATGCTCTATCACAGTGCCCACATCATTCACCTCGCTTCACCTCATCCGCAGGCCTTTTATCATCTCACATCATCCCAAGAAGAGTGAGTACAGTGTAGTAAGATATTTTGAAAAAGAGAGAGAAGGACCACATTGATACAAGTTTCTTACAGTATTTTAATTGTTCTATTTTATTGTTGTCGTTACTGTTGTTAATCTCTTACTGTGCCTAATTTATAAATTAAACTTTATCTTAGGTATGTATGTCTAGGAAAAAACATAGTATATGTAGCATTTGGTACTATACATAGTTTCAGGACCCCACTGGGGGTCTGGGGAAGTATCCCAGGGGATAAGTGGGGACTACTGTAGTTTCTTTTCTACTGTTATTAGTAATACGTTTCACAGATGCACTTATCACTAGTATCTAATTTATTTAGATTATATGCAAGCAAAGTTTTTCTGCCTGCACTTTATACTCTAATTGTCAATATACGTACACACACACATTTCATGTTAGAAAGTTTGGCTGTATTTTTCTGTTACCTCTAATTCGGTCACAGTCTGTTTCTGATATCCAGCCAGAGCCTCTCACAAAGCCTGAGCAAATTAGTACTGGTTCTGCTGTAAAGCTAGTTTCTCTGTTCACTTTTGGTTTCTCTAGGAGTACTATGTGAGTGTTATCTTTTCCGCCAACATTTTTTCCCCATTTATCCTTTAGGAATTTATCCTTTATAAATCCTGCCCCATTAGTAGAAATGACTCAACACTTTTGGACATCCTAAAAATAAAACCTTTTTTGGTGGTGGTGGGGTTACTTTTTAAGTTGGGGCAGGAAGGAGGAGGAGGATTTTGTTTTTAATCATTTTATGATAAAATTAGCACATCACGGATTTTTTTTTTTAAGATTTTATTTATTTATTCAACAGACAGAGATCACAAGTAGGCAGAGAGGCAGGCAGAGAGAGAGGAGAGAGGAGGAAACAGGCTCCCTGCTGAGCAGAGAGCCCGACACGGGGCTCGATCCCAGGACCCTGGGATCATGACCTGAGCCAAAAGCAGAAGCTTTAACCCACTGAGCCACCCAGGCGCCCCTTTCACGAATTATTTTAAGCAGTGTTATCAGAGAGCACTATATGTGTCAGTATGTGATGGTTTTTTAAAATTTTAGTTGGGAGAACAGTAAAATCTTAAACCTTTCTTGCATTGAGAATAGTTATCACCAGAGTAATTATTAAGTGTATCTACCTATTCCCCCCCAAAAGACAATGGCAGAATTTGGGAGTGGCTCAGCCAGTAGGTAGCCTGGGTTTGAAGGAGAACACATCAGATAAATGAACTCTGTGTCTTGCCTGACATGGCCTAATCCTCAGTGATGGGCTTGATGTTAAAGTTCACATCAGAGGGTGTTCACCTCTACTTCACTTCCACCTATACTTTTTGAGATAAATAAGACAGTTATTGTGTCCATTTTATAGATGAGGAAAGTTGGGTTTATAGAGATGGAGTGAACTTGACAGAATATTCACTAGTAAGTGGCAGGGCTCCACAGGAAGTCAGTTCTTCAGACTTGCAAGTTCTCTTCACTGTACTGCACAACCAGGAACACATTCCATGTTTTGTGCTGTTGTATTCATGGAAAATCTAGATTTTGTTATAAGAACTCTTAGTAAATGTTTATAGGTAGGTTTCTATCATTTTTGGCTTTGGGGATCCCTAGGAGAGCAATGATTTATAAAGTGAATTTCAGATTTTTTTGGTATTCTCCAGCCAGCAAAAGTAAACCAAGCTTCTTAATTAGCTTGGTTTACTTTTACCATTAGCTTCTTAATCACATTAAATCCCCAACGTTGGGAGGTTTTCTTTCTCTTTACTCTTTTTTTAGACGCTTCTTTCCATACTCTTGCTGCCTCGGGTTTAGAGTCATTTAGCATTTATCGTCTGCTGTGCTCTAGGCACTATTTATGATATGTTTGTTTATGTACTTTATGTCACCTAATTCTCACAAGTCATCATTAAGTGTTTTTATCCCTGTTTTATTGAGGAAAAACAGAGACCTAGAGAGGCCAAGTAATTTGCTCAGGGTCTCTCATAGCTCATAAGTGCAAAAGCAGGAGTTGAAGCAGGGACTTCTGGCTCTTAAATCCAGTGTCTACTAAGCTCTTCAACTGTGTATTTTCAGTAAACTTCTGAGTCTGAAATTGGAGCATAAGCTAGAGAAAGGGGTGAGAGCTAAGTGAAGTGCTTTTCATATCATCTGTTCAAAGTAGCCATTTTGTTTTTATAAGTTTATTAATGGAAGTAGGAAAATTATCTTTGAAGTAAATCAGGAACTGGGGAGTAAGTCCACTTTGGGCAAAAAAAAAAGAACAACACAAAAACCCTACTTAATGGAAGCAGCAACTAACAGAGGCAAAGAGGATACCCTTCATTCCGCGAAAAGCAGCTTTCTGAATGTCCATATATATATATTTGGGCTTTTTTCAGTCTAATTCCAAGCTGAAGTTGGTGCGCAGCCTAGCAGTGTGTGAGGAGTCCTCTGCCCCATTTGCTGATGGACCACTAGAAGCCCAGGTAGGTCCTTTATCAGAGTAGTGTAACTTTTTTTTTTTTTAGATTTTATTTATTTATTTGTCAGGGATAGAGGGACAGAGAGCGAGCGAGCACAGGCAGACAGAGAGGCAGGCAGAGGGAGAAGCAGGCTCCCTGCCGAGCAAAGAGCCCAATGTGGGACTCGATCCCAGGACGCTGGGGTCATGACCTGAGCCGAAGGCAGCTGCTCAACCAACTGAGCCACCCAGGCGTCCCAGAGTAGTGTAATTTTTGAGATTGGCAGTTGTTTGGTAAACTGTAGCGTAACAACCACAGCATCAACAGTAGGCTTGGAAATCAGGGTAGAAGGAACTTCAAGTGGTTGCTGTAAAGCAGGGCATGGCTGCAAGCATGAAGTACAGGTCTTCACACCTGGACCACCCGGGATGAGGCAGACAAGAAGATCCCAGGGCTGCATCTTGTTTTCCCACCCACACTTTCCCTCTGGCAGTTAGACCCATTTCCATCTAGTTCCTGTGCCAAGAACAGCCAGTGTAACTTGAGCTCTCCATTTGGTGGTTGTGATTGTTGGCAGAAAAGGCTTGGCCTTCTACCCTTTTGGAAGAACCCAAGCTTAAACAATTGAATTAACAAAATACTCTCTTCTGTAAGAGAATGCTGCCACCCAAGATTTCCCTTCTTTGAGATTTCAAGGGAGCGTCAAGTCCTGTGGGAGAATTAAAATCCTTTTTCCCTTTTGATTGTATTCCTCTTTCCCCTTAATCAAGGATATAATTCAGTTGCATATCAGCTGCCCCTCTGACAAGGAGGAAGAAAAATCCACGAAGGATGTCTCTGAAAAGGAAGACAAGGACAAAAACAAAGAGAAGGTCCCAAGGAAGATGCTTTCTAGGGGTGAGAACTCTCGCCACCCCTTATGTCCTAGGGTCTGGCTCTGCGGTGCCCTTTCCTTCCATCTTGGAGCCTGACACCCACTAACCTTACTGGCTCAGCAGTTCCTAGTGTTCTGTTGACTTCATGGTTGCTTGGTGGGGAGGGGGTGCTTAACTAGGTTACTTTCCTTGCTGCTTTAGTTAACCCTGCCTTAGGGGCTCACTTGCTGCAGAAAGCTACTCCGTTAACACTGGCACTACCTATAAGAGGACATTGTAGTTAATTCCGATTTTATTTCTCCTCTGGAATAAGTAGTGACATGAATCACCACTAGTAGCAGATCCTCCATATATCATTTATATTTTGGTTTTGGGATGCTTGGAGTGATTTTTTTAAAAATCAGATTTGCACTAATTATTAAGCTCTCTTTGGTTTTAAACTCTTGAGCTGGTAGCAAAAGACCTGGTCCATAAAAATTATAGTTGACAGGAAAAAGGCAACCTTGGGATTAAGATTTTATAAATAAATTGTAAATAATCAATATTTGAACCTGTTTGCTGAGATTCTGGAAAATTCAGCTCTGATTGCTCTTACCTGGAATTTATTTTCCTTAACTTGAATAAAATCTGCTTTGTTTTGGTCGGGACATTCAGCAAATACTTAATTATGGTAAGGTAGCGTCTCAGTGTAATACTGATGCAGCACTCTGACCCAGATTCTACCTTCCATCATTGTCATGGGGAATCTGGCAGGGGGAAGGGACCTGGCAAATCAAGCGTCATTCTGGTTTTTAAGCTAAAACCCCTAAAGTTTGATTTTACTTTGCTGTGATCCCTCCTGATTGGGTTGTGGGCTTCTGCTTGGGATTAGATTTCATGTAAGGCAGTTTCATTTATTTTAAAATTTCTTTTGTTGTGATGGTTCTAGATTCCAGCCAAGAATATACAGACTCCACTGGAATAGACCTACATGAATTTCTTGTAAATACACTGAAAAAGAACCCAAGGTAAAAACATTATTTGATGGAAGGGGGACAGTAGGGTCCAGCCAGGATACTGAAAAGGACAAGTAGCTTTTCAGGATTTTCCCATTAGTCAGATCTATGCTATTGACCCTCCACCACCTTTCCCTCTAGTGTAGTTTTATATTCTGTGAGGGATCCAGAATACCCTTGTGTTGAGGTGTCTTCTTTCAGAAGAGCTTAGAAAAATCTGTGGAAGGAGACTGCAAAAACAAAAAAATGTGAAGTCTTGGGAGAACTATTTAAAAGCAAGAAGGAAAAATAATTGATACATACATATGCTAAATCATAATTGTTTTAAAATTGTATAAATAACAAGATGGAATGTAGACTACTGATTAGATTTATTTTAAGTATAAAGTATGTGTTTAAATGAATATGGCTGCCAACAGAGAGGTTTCTGATAAGGAAAACAAAGTATTGATTAGGAGGATCTGCAAAATGTATACTTAATTGTTTTTCTCTTTTTAAAGTAGTGTAAGACAGGCCAGTGAGGCTCAGCAGCCTCTGTGTTTTTGTCCACTGTTGGGGTTTGGATCTGTCCCTCCCTCCAGCTTCTGTAGGGTGCAGGTTTCAATGCTTTTAATGTCTATGGGAGGGCTGCTTTTTGTTTTGTTTTGTTTTAATCTTTTTTAAACAGGGACAGAATGATGCTGCTAAAATTAGAACAGGAGATTCTGGAATTTATTAATGACAACAAGTAAGTTACTTGAATGAAATACACATTTAGAGGTGGGAGGGGGCACTGAAAAGAAATTCAGGTACAATTTTAGGATATTCCTCTTAAATCTTTCCCTTAAAGTTTGAATTTTGAAGTAATTACTCACTGGGAACCAAAAGGAGTTGAGGAGAAATAATAAGAATGTATTAAAAAGTACATGTGACCCAAGTGAGTTTTAAGTTATTGCACAGACTTCAGTTGAAAAGAATTAATATCTTTTCAGCAGCTACCCTTGTCCCATATTTAGTTATTCTTAAATTTCTCCCTTTTTTCCTTGTAGAGTATCATCCAGGTGAGGGAGACCTGGAGCTTAAGGAATAATCTTAAATGAGGGTAGTAGATCAAAGGAATATACAAAATGCTATAGAAAAAGAAGCTGAGAGAACCTTTTTGGTTCTCATTTGAGTAAGGATCTATCTTCCTTATAACATGTCTGTTTCTCCTAAGAAATTCTCCACTTTAGACACAAGAAAAGTTACAGTTGGCTATTACTGCTATTGTTTATCCTTATTTCACTTTTTCCCCTGGTTTCCCTTCAGTAACCAGTTCAAGAAGTTCCCTCAGATGACCTCATATCACCGGATGCTATTACACCGGGTAGCTGCCTATTTTGGGATGGACCACAATGTTGATCAAACTGGAAAAGCTGTCATCATCAACAAAACCAGTAACACAAGAATGTAAGGGAAGAAACCACAAATTGGGAAACTTCCCTGGAATAGTCTATGGGGAGAAGAGGAAGGTGTAGGACCAATATATTCCTTTCTGGGGAGGAGATAGTATGGAAGTTACGTGATCAATTCCTATGCTTCGTGAGGACTTGGAGATAGATTCCGGAGGCAGTGATGTTTTGTGAAGACTGGCGCCTGGCCTCTCTTCACCTTTACTGATGGTACAGGTATAACTTTAGGAGAAGACAACTTATTTATATGTATAAAGAATAGGCCTTGAAGATTTCTTTGTGACGTTTTGGATGCCTGAGTCCAGTAACTTCCTGAAGGGACTGTAGGATATAAGAATGCTTTATTATGAGGCCTGCTTCCTAACAAAAGCATCTTTTACCTTACTTCCTTCTACATTCTCCCCCAATCCCAGCCCCGAACAGAGATTCTCAGAACACATAAAGGATGAGAAGAATACAGAATTTCAACAGAGATTCATTCTCAAGAGAGATGACGCCAGTATGGACCGAGATGATAACCAGGTGAAGAATGGAAAGGGGTTGGGTCTGTATGGAGAGATTGCAGTAAGAGAAACTGGGAGGGGAGAAGAATTTTTGTGGGATAAAACTCTAAAACATAATTAGTGTGGAAAAATGTATTGAGTTATGCTGAGTTGGCTTTGGCTTAATGTTGAGGACTGACTACACTTGTTGAGCTGAATGCCGCCCTCTTAGCCCCAGAGAGACATGGTGCTGAGTTTTGCTGGGTTTTCTCATTTGGCCTAGAACTCCCTGGTTCTGCCACTGACTTCTAACTCTATGTCATTTTGGGACAAATCAAGGTCCCTCCCTGCTTCAGCCTTGATTCAGCTGATGGCTTCATTCTTTTTTTCTTGAATGGTTAGGAATTTCTTTGGGAACCACCAAAAGCTACTTTATCCCACTTCTGTCTTATCCTAGCTCAGGGCTAGCCTTGGACTGGCAAAGTTGTGATGTAATATACCCACCTATAAAGATGTTTCTGATCCCTTTCTGCAAACTCCTTATTCTTTTCCCAACTCCTTCCACCAAGGTGAGTGAGTTAATTTGACATTTGATGCTGGGAGTCTCAGGCAGTATCCCCTTTTTAATCCGTTCCTATGGGAATAAGAAGTGAACAGTCTGTCCCATTCCTTCACTCATGGGCCTGGCTGTTGCCCTGACTTCTAGCCTGCCCTTCAGATAGTAAGTTTTCGTTTGGGGATTAGTTTTCTCAGCCACGTACAGGGTTTAGATCCAGCCTGCTCTGCTTGACCTCCAAAGGAGGTTAGGTGGAGAACCAGGATTAAGGTTTGAAGAACGTGGTTGAGTAGAGCCAATATTAGTCTTGCTAATTAATGATAACTGTAATAATATCTTACCTCTAGAGTCAAAATTCGTTTTCTTAGGATATTGTATGGTCTTGAGACCAGGACTTTTCCTGCTTGCTACTTGAGTATTTGAGGGAGTCCTTTTGAGAAAAATGCCATTATCTTTTGTGGACAAACACACTGGGTCTGATTGAAAAGAATGAAACATACAAAAAGACAAAATTTAAAAAACAAGAAAGAGCCTTTCCATCCTGATGCCCTTCTCTCCATTTTCCCAGAACCCTTTTTCTGTGGATCAGGAATTATTCAGGCCTAGAGACACATTGGGGCAAAGTGGAATCTGTCCATATTATGAACTTTTCCATCTCTCAGCTTCAGGCTTGATCCATAGGAGGGGAGCCTTTATGCATTTTCTGTCTATGATATTAATAATAAATACAATGATTGTTACTTCTGTTGAGTGTTTTCCCTGAACTAGACTCTGTTCTAGACACATTATGTACATTATCTCTTTGAATCGTCTCTACAACCCAGTGTAGGTGGGGTTATTAGCTCCACTTTAAATATAAGAAAGCTGAGGCTAAGAGTGTTAAGTTACTTGCCTGAAATAACTTTACACAGAATGGAGAGCTGAGATTCTAGCCGGGACCTCAAAGCACATTATGCTCTTTCTACTCTGTCGCTGGTTCACCAGTGTTAGGGGCCCCTGATGTCCTACATCTTATTGGAATGGGATTTATAAATGGACTGTTTAGTAGGATTTAGGTTCTTAAGGCTAGTGAGAATTAAATCTAGTCAAAAGTTTATACTCCTGAAGTTACGCCAACCTCTGGTGACGATCAGGAAGATCAGCCTAGAGTAGCAGCCTCCTTGGTTGCTTCATCTGAAGCTTTCAGAGACTCTGGATTGAAGGTCAGAATCTTTCATACCTGATGACATTCATTTGATGGGCTGTCTCTCTCAGAGCATCTTGCCTTCAAGAGCAGTATGGAAAAAGACACTGTGTACACCCTACCTGGGACAGTGCTCACAACTCACAGTCCAGGAGAGGAAAAACAATGATGGAGAACTGGGCGGTAGGCTAGCCAGAGGTGGTGATTTGCCCAGCCCTCCCTTTTCACCTCTCTGTATTTTTCAGAGAATTTAAGGCTCTCTTAAATTTCTTTTAAGAAATTTTCCCTTTCTGTCACTCTCTCTCTCTTTCTCTCCTCCTTCCACCATACCTTATTTGTCTCTTCCTTTTCCTGTCCATCCTTCTTTCTGTTCTGTTCTTCTTTTCTTTCTCTTCTCTTTGTGTTGCTATGTTCTCTTTTCTATTTCTGTAGTTTCTATCTCTTTCCCTCCCTCCAGTGGCTGTAGTTAAGATGAGAAAAAGTGCTTAAGCTTTTAGGTTAGCTTCACTTCGATTTAATTCCCAGGGCCCTCTTCGCTGAGCTGAGTGTGACTTGGGTCTTCAGGCCATGGCATTAGTGAGTAAAGAAAGGATAATATCAGGTGCTAGTTCTGTAAAACTCTTCTCTAAATACTTGTTTCTTCTCCCTCTCTAGTTTCCTCCTATCCCTTTCTTTTCCTCCAAAGCAATGTTGTTTATTCCCTGGGCTTTTCTCTTGATCCTTAGGATCTCAATACTATAAGGAAGTAACCCAGTCCTTATAAATTGTTGTTCTTGTCACTCTGGGTGGGGATGGGGAAATGAAGAGGCTCCAATCATCCAGAAAACCTGATCTCCCAAACTGCATGGTCAGATGTACCCAGTGAAACCTGTCCGACACTGGAAATTTTATTTCTTTTTTTTTTTTTTTTCTATTTTTTTGATGGCAACTATAAACTCTCCCGGTTTCTCTTCCTTGCTGGTGTGCAGTGAGCTTGCAGTACGAGGAGAACTTAACTAGCTTAATTCTGCTCATCGATCTAGATCAGAGTTCCATTGCAGGATGGAAGGAGGAGCAAGTCAATAGAAGAGAGAGAGGAGGAATATCAAAGGGTCCGAGAGAGAATATTTGCCCGAGAGGTAAGTGTAGCTTCTGAGAGTTGTCAGCCCATAGCTTTTAGCTCTTAATCTTTGGAACTGTGATTGGAATGAACCCTCCATAAATGTTTTGTTGTTGTCTTTTTTTTTTAACCAACATCAGCCAGCCCCAATTTGTCTCTCATATTAAATGTGGCTTACTGGGAAACTGCAGATTTTTATATGTATTATTTTAATACGTTTTGCTGTATGGCAAACAAAGAGCACAAATGGAATGGCTGAATTTGGTAGGTATGATTAGACTGAAAATAGAAATGGTTTTAGCAGGGCTTATGGAAGGGCCCTGACTCTGGCCTGTCAGTCCCTTTTCCCACTTACCCTTTTTCACTTCCATTATTCATTTTAGGCATCTTTGCTTCTAGGTGGAAGACTTAGTGTCCACACAGCCTATATACATCCATCTTGTTTGGCCAGCCTCGTTTTTAGGATATGTTGGTGGTTGTTAGAGCACAGGTCTGCCATCCATTCTCTGAGATCCACATTCCACATGCACAGAGGGTACCACTTACTATTCCCTCCAGTCTCTATCTGAATAGGAAGTCTCTTTCTTCCTATATTTCCTACCTCGTTTCTTAGAGTAGGATGGACTTATGGGCCAAAAGGCAACATGATCATTTTAGGCAACTTTATTCTTAAGAATTGTGGGCCATATTAAATATACTTGGTACCCCTGTATTTGGTGGCCTTTGCCTGTAAGACTAAAGAGAAGTATTTCAGAAATTCAGGAAAGACTGTAGATAAGCAAGAGAGGAACAGATCTTCAGAAAAACGTAGGGGATCTGGATAACAGCACTATCTTAAAGTCAAATTAGCAAACAAAGTAGAAAGAGCCAGCCTCCCTTTGTAGTCAAAAGATGGCCAGTTCTAATCAGTATTCTTTGATTAACACTACTCTCCTCTCATTTCCCCACTCTCCCCTCCATCAGCAAGACAGAAAATACTTTATCTTTCCATCATTACCTAGCTCAGAGAAATATTATCTCTGACTTCAAGAAAATTGAACTCCTCTATGAACTTGTTCTGTTGTCTCAGGAGACCCAAATGTTCCAAGGATACTCATGGGGACAGATGCACAACAAATCTGGCCCAAAGTCCAAGGAAAAGGAATCATCTTACCTTCTGTTATATGGACTTCAATTCTGAGTCAGAAAAAGAAAAAGTCCATCCTCCAAATTATCCAGTCATAGCCCAAAGAGGGTTCTTTACCTTTACCTGCAAACCATTTGTGTGGAATGAGAGGAGAGAGGTCACTTGTACATGGCTGTGGCCGGCAATGACCTTGAGCTGTAGATGAGCAGGTTGGTGGATAATAACAAAGATTTACATACTGCTTACTATCTTTCAGACACTATTCTTAGTATTTTGCATAAATTAATTTATTTAATCCTCACATTAGGTCTATGAGGTAGGTTGCATTGTTTTCCTCGTTTTATAAATGAGGGACTGAGGCATAGAAAGGTTAAGTCACCTTAGATAACACCTCTAGTTAGTGAATGGGTTGTTATATGAACTCAAGCAAAGCAGTCTGGCTCCAGAGACCATATCCTTGACCCCTAAAGTAAACCACCTCGCCATAGCTTGCTTTACTCTGGGATCTTTAGATTAGGAAGTACCAGTGTCATCCTGGCATAGCCATCTGTGATGTGCTGCTCTGCTTCACTGAGACATGGTAAATGACTGTCCCACCATGCCAACCATTATTAGTAGAGCCCTGGACACTGAAAGCACAAGTAACTTTTAATAAGGTATTGTGGCTAACGAGGACCAACACTGGAACATACCTGTGTACAGCTGTGCAGCTGTAATAAAATCACATTCGCTCTTCTCTCCTTTTTTCTCCTGATTGCTCGTCTCTCCAGCCTCTACTAATATATTTATTCTTTGTTAAATTCTTGTGGATTTACCACTTTTCATTTCAGCACTTCCTAACTCTTGCTGTGTTAGAGGCTTCAGGAATCTCAGAAGGTCTAGACAAGGAAATGTGGCCAAAGCCCACCAAAATCCTGAGATTCCTATGTGGAGAGGAGCCTGGCCAGTCAGAGGGAGCTGGTGAAGGGTAGAGCTGTAGGTTGGGTCGGACGGGAGGAAGAGGCAGGCCAACAAGAAAGGGAAGTGGCAAGAAGGGTGTTTGGATGGAAATGCTGCCACCGCAGCCTTCTCTGGAGCCTGAGCTGCCCCTTATAGGCTCTGTTCCGTGTGGAGCCCACTCTGCTCAGCAGTGGGACACTCTTGGTGCCTTTTCCTAAGGCTTGGGAGTGCATCACAGTGCTCACTTCACTCAGCTCAGTGGCTTTGTCAGGAAATGATCCCCCAAATATTTCGGGCTTTTAATTCTTTCATTTTTTCTAGGCTCCGAAAAATACCTGCTTCCCCAATTCCTTATTCTCCTTGGGTCTCAGGTCAGGTCAGAATGTCTTTCATTTTGGCCAGTGTGGAGGATAGAAACAGAATAGTCGTGGAGGATGACTTCCAAAAAAACTAAATTTCTTTCTCTTGTCTCCCTTTGCCTTTCCCTTGTTCGTACTCTCCGCCAATTATTATGCTCAGCTTACCTCTAGAGAGAATAAATTTAGAACTAAAAAGGAAATAATAGCTTAAAACTTTCCTCTTCCTCCTTTCCATACTCCCACGTTTATCAGCGTCTCTTTTTAAGCACTCTGTGGGAAGGCTAAAAACACTGAATGCTCTTTCCCACTAAAGGTGAGAAGTCAGATTGGGTGTGTGGGTGTGGGTCATCCTATCCCTGCTCCCTCTCTCCCTGTTGGGGGGTGAGCTTGGTTTGAGGACCTCGGGTATTCATAGCATCACGGACACCCTTTTCGGTTATGCCATGCTGTTTTCTTATAAGTTATTTTCCGTTTTCTCCCCTTCACCTAGACTGGCCAGAACGGATATCTAAATGACATCAGGTTAGTACCACTTAGCATGTTCCCTGCTTCTCATTGAGCTTTGTCAGTGAGGTTAATATAATCCTGTAATGATGCTTTTCTTTGATGTTAACCAACAGACTCTCCAAAGAAGCCTTTTCTTCTAGCTCTCACAAGAGAAGGCAGATTTTTAGGTACCTCTGTGTGATCTATATCTCTCCTTGTTTTTGTTTTGTTTCGTTTTGGTTTTTTTTTTTGTTTTGCTGTAATCTTTTCAGCGGAGTGAGTTTGCTCCATGCATGGCTGCTTGTGGAATAATTCAATTTGTGGTTTTTGCAACGTTGGATATTTTTCCCCATTAAAAAAGAAATGGCTCCTGCTCAATGACTTTATTTTTATTGTTGCTGATTTCATTTTAAGTCGTGGATAGGTGGTGAAGGGGACCAGATAGGTGTGTCTGGGATAGGTACTGCTCCTTTCCAAAAGTTTGCTGGAATTGGGCATTTGGGGAAGATTTTAACATACATTTATATTAAGGTAAAAGAATGGGTGTCTTCTGGCTACCTTTTCTGAATCTATGAAAGATGTGAAAAGCTTATCCCTGACCCAGCATAGGGAATGTTTTATAGCTTTAAGAAAGAATAGGACGTGCACACACACATATAAAAACACAGACATCTCTGTCTATGTAGTTTTCTCTTTGGGACAATGTAATCTGTAAGGTGGCCTCAGAAAAAGACTTTTCTGCCTTAGCATGGACATATAGCACATCTTTTTTATGGCTGTTCATGATTTGCTGTTAACATTGTTGAAAGCTGCTGTATTAACTTCTTCAGGCCTAATAGTCTCCATGTTCCACAAAGCCGTCATGAGACTCTCCCTTCCATTTGATTTTCTCAGTCCCCCCTCCAGAGGATTACTGAAGGCAGTGAGAGAAGCACTTCATTAGGACCCTGTCTGGTACCAACTCATTTTAGATACGTTCTTCCCATTTTACTAATAGAAAAACTATGGAGAAGAGAAAACCTGAGCACTCAATAGTAGGATTCGGGTCCAATCCTTTCTGAAGGGCTTATGGGTTTTTCAATCCTAAGCTTGATAGGAACTAATTAACTCAAATTAGTAAGAGCTCTCTTTCCCAGTATCTCAGTTGTCTCTTCCCCCTTGTCCTTTCTAAAGCTAGTCAAACCACATAGAAATTTGGGTTGTAAGATTTCTCATTCTTGGAAAGGGGCATTATCTCCTCTTCCATATCTGAACTCTTCTAGACCATCCCACCCTGAAATCTGTCTGAAAGCCCTTAGGCAGTGAGGACTCTGCCTTTTTCATGATAGTTGAGGTGGAGTTCCCCTTTAAAAAAAAAATTCCCTGTTCTCTATTGTATACTTCAAGATCATAAATCATCCTAGAATCCTGTAATAAACATTTTTAAACTAACTTCTCTGCATATGCTAATGCACAGGGCTTTCCTGTTGCCAGAGTATACTGTATACTCTGTATCCTTCATATCTCTCAGTATCCTGATTTGGTAAACTGGTTTACATGTAAGAAAACAAAAACAGAGAAATTAAGTAGCTAGCCCAAGTTGACATGGCTGTTAGTGGCAAAACTGGGACTGACTCTCTGGTGTTCTTTCACTGTACACCAGACCAGACCAGCTCTCTATAAACATCACCCTTCCTCTCTGAGTAGTGTTCCATTCAGAGCCCTAATTCGCGTACACTGATAGAAGCGATGCCCACTAGTGTTATGGAGCATCAGATTACATCCAGCTGTGCAGGTAACAGCTCTAAAGATCCAGTGAGCAGGTGCAGCCCTCTCCTACCCAGACCTTTTAAGCTGCTGCTTTCCATAGTAAGTGTTGGCTCAAGATCTAGGTCATCTAAAATGCAGTACCATGGACCCTCAAGGGGGCAACTTCTTCTGTTTTGGTACTAGTCCAGAATCCTAGTGATGAGAAGCTGGTCTTCTCTAACTGCTTTTTCTTTTCTTCCCAAATGTTTGAAACAAATACTGTTACACCACATTCCATCATCCACACTGGCAATTACTAGGGCAACTTCCCAGTTCTTTGGAAGATTCTGCTCCATTGACAAATAAGCCATTACTGGCATTTATTGTCACTTCTTACACAGGCCAGCCTACCCACTCCCCAGAACCAATAAACTGAACTTTTCACCAGCATAAATCTACTTGTGAGAGCCAAGTCAGCTTTGACTTTATAGGAGTTTAAAGTGTGAATATCTCTGTCCCGCACCCCCTTCTCTCCAACACACATACATACCCCAGTCCAGTGCTTAGAACTGAGTCTGGGTGTTTTCCCTGGTTGCCATATGGTTTAGTAAAGTGGAAAGACATGGCTAGAGATTAGGTTTAGTTGTAGTGCAGAAAATTGATCTTTTTCCTGGCCAAGACTCAACTTAGATTCTCTAACTCTTGGAGGTTTAGTGTGCTAACTACGGTTAGATTGTCAGACTAGCCACATTTTCAACATTTGGCCCTCACTGTCTTGGGGGAATTTGTGGAGTACAGAAGCGCTGCCACTTTGGCTCAAGCTTCCCAGGGTGTTTGGTTTAAAGTTGACTCATTCACTGTTTACCTCCAGTAGAAAGACAAAGTAAATGGCAGAATTGTCCTAATAGATAGTGCTGTGTCTGATTTAGGTATAAAAGTCAATTAGGACTTGTCTTGTAAAATTCAGGTTCTAACACCTAATGAACAGCTCCATTCATTGCCACTGCTCTGTCCCCTGCCCCAGCGACAGACACATCTTTATCGAGTTCTCTCAGTAGACTTGCCTTTGGCTATTGAGTCAGAGCTCTGGGCTCTCACTTCAGGTCTGGTTCTGTTTCTGGAGAGTCCCTGATTTTCATTTCTTTCTTTGTTTCCCATTCCACTTTTGACATTTCCAAGAGAAAGGGATAAGGTTTTAGGGAGACAGAAATATTTTCCAGTTCTCTTACCTATATAAAGAGGGAAGCACTGAGGTTATATATACATCTGCTTGGGATTCCAAGAAGAATTGGCATGTCCCTAACCAGCTGTGCCAGTTTGTTTTTCGGCCCACCATGTTTGGCTTGACTAAAAACTAAAATAGTGACCCTAGCTT
Source organism: Mustela putorius furo (assembly GCF_011764305.1). NCBI lineage: Eukaryota > Metazoa > Chordata > Mammalia > Carnivora > Mustelidae > Mustela > Mustela putorius. The sequence continues at coordinate 2,604,907 of NW_025422127.1, read as the reverse complement.
TTATTTTGCCCATTTTTCCCTACAGTAACCTTAGGAGCAGATATCCTCCAATAAAGAAAGGTATTTCTTTAATATTACCCTCATGGGAAAACTACCTTTCTTTTTTAGAATAACTCTGAGCCTTTTATCTTTGAAGCTAAAGGGATTGGGATAGGGTTTTCTCTTTGCTTTAGGCGGGATGGTGGTGAAAGGGAGGGAGCCCAAGCTACTATGATTTTTGCTCACCTGCATCCCAGTGTATATATCAAAATCTTTGTAATTGTTGTCATTTAGTTTCTTTAGGTCAGTAGTTGTTGGTTGTGGAAGATATGAAAGGAAAATTCCTGGTTCTTGTTTGTTGATTAAGAAGCTGTAAGGGCTCAATAAGACTTAACGGGTTTTAGGTCAACCCCATCTATCTTAAGTACAAGTGTTTATAATCATAGGCAGTAATGATGACATCAGGATAACCCGATGTTTCCAGAGCAAAATAAGAGAGAAGTCCCTTGTGCTTTGCCTAGGGCAATAGGTTGTTAATATGGCGGCAGCTAGGCACAGCCAGCCCCCTGCTCCTTGCCATCCTGGGTCCCAAGGGCATATTTGCTTGATCATGTTGAACACTTTAGCCCTTAGAGACCCTGGAACCAGTTGTTCCCAGATACCGATGCAGAATTTCCACAAACAGGTTGGATCAATTTCAGACTGTCAGACTGAGTTTTCCAGAGGGCCCCGTTAATCTGTTGTACTCCTCTTCCCACCTCTGGAAAAGTGGTACCTCCATTGGCTTTGACACATGTTATGTAGAAGACCTTTTATATTTATCCATGTCTTGGCTACCCCTGCCTTCTAGCAATAGTAACTTCTAGGAGTCCTTTTGTTTTAAGAACTCCTAGAAGGAAAAAAAAAAAAAAAAGAAGAACAACTCCTAGAAGGAGGCGATACCCCTCTGCTCCTACTATCTCCTGCATGTGTGGGATCCCTGCGGGGGCAGGGAAAAAGACTACAGCCAATCTCAGCATCATGTATATGGTTTCCTGTCCACCTCTGGTCTGATGTATTGAATTAGTTGCCAGTGCACTGTCTTCCAGATTTGCCTCTGTGTTCTTTGTTACTGTACTGGATCTTGTTCTGTCTGCTCCCGGCAAGTCTTGGTGGCCAGCCAACTAACAAGAAATCAGTGTCCATCCTCCTCCCAGCACTCACCCCTTCTTTGTTATTGAAAGAATAGAAATGAACTCTCTCCTAGCTCTTCTGCTGAAGTGGTAGGTGGGGGGTGCTCTGACCACTGTGGTCTCTGCAGGGGGAACCGTGAGGGGCTGAGCCGAACCTCAAGCAGCCGCCAAAGCAGCACAGACAGCGAACTCAAATCCCTGGAGCCACGGCCTTGGAGCAGCACAGACTCCGATGGCTCTGTCCGGAGTATGCGGCCCCCTGTCACCAAAGCCAGCAGCTTCAGTGGAATCTCTATCCTCACCCGAGGGGACAGCATCGGGAGCAGTAAAGGTGGCAGTGCAGGAAGGATCTCCAGGCCAGGTAGTACTGCTTCTGTCCTTCAGTGTCATGATCATCACTTCTTCTTCTCCTCGGCAAAACGTCACTGATGTTTACTTTTAAAGTAAACTGATGTTTACTTTTAAAACCCCTGTCCCAATATAGTGTCCTGGAAAACTAACACAGTCAGATGAGGAGAAATTTGATTTCTTGGATCCATTGTTCTTTTGAGTCCCCTTTCTGATTTTCTTTCAGACTTTCTTCCCTAATTGGAAACGAACAAACAAAAGATTGGGATTCAATTATTTTATCTTCTTTCCGACCAAGGTTAGGCATCCCTATCAGCCCAAGTTCAAGTTACATACTAAGATGAGACTGATGTGCTTTCATTCTGTTTTTATAGAGGGGTGTTTCATTCTGAGTTTATAGAGGGGTGGTAGAGCAGAGAAACCCTTGGCGTCCAGCTGTTTATAATCAGTTGGTAGCGGCCAGTAAGCCAGAACTGCATGCTTTGGCTGCTTTTCTGGAGCCCAGCCACTGTGGAGGAGCCTGTGTTCTCCATGCCAGCCTTGGAGCCACCCCCAGCTCTCCTGACGTGCTATGTAAGCTTCTCCACCTATTCCTGTTGTGCTCTTAGCAGGGGGTATTTAGCTCTTTATACCCAGTGGGCCTCTGTTTCACCCTCCTCCCACCTCTAAAGAATTCTTGCCTCTCATCCCAGAAGTTCTATAGTCTTGTCCTCAGAAGACCTCAGTAGTCGTGAAGATTTTGCCTCTGTTAGGTCTCTGCTGTCCTTCTCTGTTACCTCCTCTCTAACTCCACTGCCTCTGCCTTTATCTGGGCTTTGTCTTCTTTGGTTCATTATGACACTAGCCCCCAAGCTGGTTTCCCTGCTCCATCCTCAGCCCTTTTTAGCACCAGTTTTTAAGTTCAAAATATAGATCTAATCATGGCAGTCCTCCTTTTAAAAATGTCTGTTTCTGCATCCCCTGCATAATAAAAACCAGATGACTTAATGCAGCATTTTTTCCTGACCCCAGTTTGCTACTTTGGCCTTACTTCGGGATATCCGTCTTCCTCTTGTCCTCTAGCCATTGGCTGGATATGGTATTAGCTTCATCCCCTCTTGGTCTGAGAAGCCTTCTCCTCACCCTTCAAATTCATTTCTCGGGGCGCCTGGGTGGCTCAGTGGGTTAAAGCCTCTGCCTTGGCTCAAGTCATAATCCCAGGGTCCTGGGGTCGAGCCCTGCATGGGGCTCTCTGCTCAGCAGGGAGCCTGCTTCCTCCTCTCTCTCTGCCTGCCTCTCCGCCTACTTGTGATCTCTGCCTGTCAAATAAATAAAATCTTTAAAAAAAAAATAAAAAAATAAAAACAAAATCCATTTCTCTTTCCACTTCCTCCTTAAGTGAATTACTGCTTCTTCAACCTTGCGGCCATACAACTTTGTTCATATCACGGATGCATCCCTTATCCTTATCAGATTGTAATCATTGTGTGTGTGTCCAGCTCCTGTCAGAAGATCCTGTGCTGCTTAAGGGCAAGAACTGTGTTCTCTTCACCTTTGTGCTCTCAGTTCATTGTACAATGCCCAACACATAGCAGATAGTCAGTAAAAGTATTTTATGTGAATGCGTGGCTTGGAGAGGCTGAAAATGGGGAGAATAGTTGGGTGACAGTTGTGCTTGTGTGTGTACACAGGCGAGTGCTTGGAGAGGCAAGGTTGCCTTCTCAGCAACTTTTATGAAATGCAACAAGTTGAAAAGAAATCAGAGAGAAGATAAGTCTATCAAGGGATCAGGAATCTGCACCTTCCCAGGAAGCAAACATTCATGTTTTCAACTGTCTAGTCATGATGGACAGATTCTAGCCCCCTCAGGGGAGGTGCCTTGGCAGCCTCACATTTCGTTCAGTTCTGAAATCCAACATCGATGGGCAAGGTATTTACTGTTCCTGGGGAGGAGAAACCTGCTAAGATGAGGACTGCCATCAGCAGGGCAGCTGAAATGCATCAGTGCTCATGAGCGGATCTTCCCAAGACAGTGGGGGAATGGACAAAAGGGAAGTGAGGAGAAGCAGCAGGGAAGGAGTAGAACCCTGCATCTCCAAGGATGGCATGATCACGGCTGGTGCTTACAACTCTTGGTGGGTCTCCTCTTTGCCTTAGGTATGGCACTAGGTGCCCCAGAAGTGTGCAGCCCAGTCACCTCATCCCAGTCTGTCCGGGGCCTTCTCCCTTGTACTGCCCAGCAGCAGCCACAGCAGCCGCCACAGCCGCAGCTTCCTGCTCTCCCACCCACGCCTCAGCAACAACCACCCTTGAATAATCACATGATCTCACAGGTGAGTCACCAAGCAGTGCCAGAGCCCCCTCCCCTCTGATCCTAGAAGTACAGTTGTGTGTTTTGTGCTGTGGGTGGCAGGAAAGATCTGTTGGACACCTGCCACTCCCTCCACTGTGTCTTGTTTGTTAGTTGTCGGGAGAGAGGAGTGAGGGCAGGGCTTTGGCCCAAGTGCTTTTAGAGTCAGTCTGGGAGCTTTTTGCTTCCTGTTTCTTCCTCTTGCTGAGAACTACCAGTGGGATCTTTTACCCCATTCCACATTTCTGCTGTTCCGCATCTCCCTCTGTGTCCTGTGTAATTAGCAAGGCGATTTTGTTCACTGTGTCCACAGATGGAGCTTGAAGGGATCACAGCTCCCACCATAACTGACTGAATGTGTTCATGGGACTGTTGAGCCCTAAACATGTATTTATGAGTCGGGGTTTGAAGAAAGGAAATATACTCAGGACTCCTGCCATACATATGCTGTGAGGCTCAGAACTCCCCCAAATTGTCTTTGTTTCCCCTGTCATGAAAGAGCTCTTTCTCCTTCTGTTGCTGGACTGATAGAGGTTGATTCCCAGTAGGATTTGAGTGAAGTTTTGTTTCCGTGGAGATCATGCAAGTCATCGGCATCAGAATCAGTCCCTATTCTAGACTGGAACGTTCATGTTCTGGTTTAAGTCTCCTTAATACTCTGAGGAGAGCTGCACTAAGGGCTTCACTTTCACTCTTCTCCCTGTGAGTAGAGCTTCCCGGGAGTGGAGCCCATCCTGTGTCCTGGCGTGTCTCTGGTGGCACTGTCTACTAGCGGGAAGCCCATGTCTGCACTCCGCTGCCACAGTGTTTCTCATTTCAGCTCCCAGGCTCCCTCACCTCCGTGCTCACTTAGTCCCGCTTGGCCTCAGATCTGTCTCTTCCATAGGTAAAGCAAGCAAATCACAGACACTCATTCCCCAAAAACTGGAAAATAGACTGGAAGGAGCCCAGGATGGCCCAGTAGTACCGCATTCTGATATTGTGATGATCTGGGAACCCTGCTTTGTATCTTAATGTGACCCACATGCAGATCATCCCAGGCCTTTCTCTTGGTCCCTAAATCATTTTCTCTGTAGTCCTGACTTCCATTCTTGCTCTACCACCATCTACCTCATTAAGTCCCATTCTTACCAGCTTACCTTCCTCCATACTGAAGTGTGCTGTGTGTGTGCTTTCCCTGACAGGTCTTCATTCAGACCTGGAAGTGGGTGCGCCTCTCTCTGGCTATCTCCTACTGCATTTCTGTGTGTGTGTGTCTCTTGTCTAAGGTCGCAATATTTGCATTTTCTGAAAGCAGAAAGTAGTTTAATACAGCCTTGCTCCCTTTTCTCCTTCTTTTGGTCTTCATCTGCCGCCTCCTTCCACCCATATGTAGAAACAGACAACAAAAGAGGGAGGAGATTAAAGAGACTAGAGAATAACCATTTGGGGCTGAAAGAACTTTAGAGTGTCTAGGTGACTGGCCCTAAATCCCAAACTTTAACTTATTCTGGCCCTGCTTTTGGATCATGAGGGCCAATGGGTCAGTCATGGGTATTGACTGGTCTCCTGCAGGATGTCCAGTACTAGTAAGGACCTGAAGGTTGGAGACAGGGGAGCATTATTTGTTACAGAGATTCTGTTCCCTCAGAAATTTGTAGCAAGAGGCATTTGCACCAGGCCTTTGCACAGTGCTGGCTGAACTATGCTAAACTTTCCATTCTTGGCAGGCTTCTGCTGTCAGAACAGACCTCCCTGTCATGTGTCAGTAGAACACATGAAACCAAGCAGTGAGGCCGAGTATTAAAGGACCAGTGGCTACCTTTTGCCTTCTTCACCTAAGGTGGCGCGGGACCTCTTGAGGAAGAGTCCTCTGGGAGTCTAGTCAGGCAGCCAGGAGCCAGTGATCTAACCCAGAATTCACCAGCAGGTGGCAGTCTTAGCCCTCAGGGCCAATCTTTGGCTTCCCCATGGTTTTTTGGAAGTTCCCTAGACCTGGAGTTTGAGATTCTCTGAGAATCTGTAGCTCTGTAGCTGAGGATAGTGGTGGAAAAACTTCAAAATAGCACCGAGACCCATACCTTTACCACTACCCTTTCTCAGTCAGAAGAGGCCTAAGAGAAGAGCATCATTTCTTCCTTTTTTCTTTTTTTTAAACTCAGAACTCACAAATGTGAAGAAACAGGCAGCTATACCTACGGCCACCTCTCTGCCCCCAGAGGATATGAGGCCTGAAGCACAATAGATCCTCTCCTGAGAGAAAGAAGAGGATTAGGGTAATAGAAAATGGGCTTAAAAGCCACCAGCAAAAGTAGCTCATGCTGAGCAGCCTGTTATATTTGAAATGGCTCTGGCTTACAGGCATGAGGGATGCTGGGAAAGCTGGGAGTCCATCACAGGGCCTGCAGCATCTCCCCCAGGTCACACAGTGGATTCTCAGTAGCTTTTTCCTAACCAAGATGATTTAGATTTTATTAATCCAGGTAACAGGAGCATTCTCTATTTTGGAGGTCTTCTAATTCCTGGATTCTGCCTCCAGAACTATTAGTCCCCTTTGTGAAATAGTCTCCCCTGAGGTATATGTCAGGAGATGATATTGATACCTTGGGCCCCCATACTTCTAAATTTGAAAGGAAGGTAGAGAATCATACAAACAAAAAAATGTTTGTATAATAATATTTAACTTCTTCCTTCACCTGCTCCCTACTGTTAGAGTGGACTGGAAAGAATACATGTCAGGCCAGACTAGGTTCCCATCCACCTCTGCTGCATTAGCTGTGTGATCCTGGATGTGTGATTAAATTCCTCCGAGCCTTACTATCTTAACTGCAGATACAAGTTATCACATCTGCCTATGGATTATTATGAGTCTGTAATGATACTACGTATGTAAATGAGACTGTATATAAAGGTTACTTCCCCCACCCCTTCCTAGCCTCTCTCCTTTCTCCCACCCCATCTTCCACCAAGGGCTAAGGCTGGAGAACTGATTCTCCAGGAGAGGTGATTGAAATGGCTGGAGGGGAAGAAGAGAAAGAAAAAAGAACTTCCCATTAGTTGGTTTAGAACACATCATGTTCCTCATAAACAAATCTTCCTGCTTGAGGCTAGTGAAGGGACTGAAGGAACAAAATCTACAGTAAAGCTATTTATATTTTATTCCAAATCCCTCCCCGTTTTCTTACCTGGGCATTTTTCATACTGCCCTCACAGCCTAGAGGAGCACAGAACAATGGCAGAGCAGGAGGAAGTAGCTGGAACCAGGCATGAACTGGCTGTTTTTTCCTTCCCTGCCCTTGGGAGGGACACGATCCCTTGTGAATGAGCACTTCCTCTTGGAGTGCTGTGGTGTGAAATCAGGGGCTTGGCTGGGAAAGCTGAACCAGACCTTGGATAACCTCTCCTACAGAAGCAGGAATCCCTTCTCAAGTGGGCATTCAAGGAGGGTTAGGATCATGCTCCCCAGGAATCGTGTGTTCAGAAAAAGTGCTTTGGGAAAAGCACAAAAGATTGCTCACAACAGCTGCAGAGTTCTGAGCAGCTAACGGGGTGCAGCATGCCCTGCCACGGGTGTCTCCAGAAGGAGAGATTGCTTGTTTGCCAGAGATGCCAAAGCTGTCAGCTATCCTGGGCTTGCTCTCCAGTCTGCTCAGCGGCCTCGCTATTCACGTGACATTTTTTTTTATGATTAACCTTGTTGTTCCTCCCCTTTCCCTCCCTGCCTCTGCTCCCCTCCCCCTACCTCTCCCTGTACCTCCCTTTTCTCTTTCCTGTACCACATGCCTCTCTGCTGGTCCACAGCCAGTCCCGGCTCTGCAGCCCTCTCCGCAGCCTGTTCAGTTCTCTCCAGGCTCCTGTCCCCAAGTCCTTCTGCCAGTCTCTCCGCCCCAGCAGTACAACATGGTATAAACTCTGTTCCCCTCTATGTCATGTCCATGTGTGGCCTGTATCTGTGGTACGTCTGTGGGGTCCATCTGGGACAAAGTAATTGCGTTTTCTGGAGGGCCATGTTAAAAGGCGTTTCTTCTTAAGCAAAGGACTAGCACAGGCTGAGCTATATTTTATTGTCGTGGCCTCATCACAGCACTTTAAGCATCAGAAGATGCCTAAGTGTAAGACAGATAGGAGCACTGAGTTTCAGGCGGGGGACAGAATGGGATATTGCTCTAACCTGGGCTTCTCATCACTCTCCTGTATGCATCCTCATCTCACCCCCTCTCTGGACATGTATGAACTCGCAGAACCCAGTTTATCTTGTATAGGCTGGTTTTCTGTAATTTCTTTTGAAGATAAAAGCACAATTGCAGATTTCTCTGGCATCACTGGTTAAAAACCTAAAATGTTCCTCTACCTTACTGTGTTATTTTATATTAAAAAATAGCCACTTCGAGTGCATAGCACATGCTGTTTTAATTGTTTGTACCCTCACTACAAATCCTGTGAAGGCCTAATTTACTTCATAGTTGTTAACTTCTATCATGATTATGAGAACCCTGGTTGTATGTGTGTGTGTGTGTGTGAATCACATGGTCTGACTTTTTACTAGAATCCCCTCTTTCCTTCCATCTCTCATCTCCATTCTGAAAAGTTCGGGAATATGGTCCTCAAAAAAAGCTGCAGTCCAGTCCTCTTACCTATCCCCGCCCACTAACGTAGTGAAACAGCTAACTTGAAGATCAGATTCCTAAAAATTAAGTGAAACCATAGGAAAGCATTGTCATTTATTTCTACTAGTTTGTTTTTCAAAAGAAGTCCTGTTCTTACGCTTGCGTGCGTGTGTGTGCATGTGCCTCTGCGTGCGTGCCTGTGTGTGTGTGAATTACTGTCCAGGAAGCAGAAGGAACAGGGAAGTTAACAAATTCTGACCTGTCATCATATAAGTGAGAGGTGGAACACCGTCCTTCCCTCTTGCTGCTTAGAGAAGAAGGCTGAGAGAGGAGGCAATTACAGACTAGCCTGTCAGTCTCCTTGCCCTCCAGCTCAGCCACTCAGCCTGGCCTCCTTTCAGAGGTGAGAATTGGAAGTCGTTCCTGAAGGGCAGGAGAACTCTAGGCAAGTGTCAGAGAACAGAGGTGGAAATGACCTCAAGAGGAGGGAGGAAGGAGATAAACAGCAGGAGGGGGAGCCCACTAGTCCTTTGACTGGATAGGCAAAGCTGAGTAGCCACATGAACCTAGCCATCCCTAGTCCACTCAAAGTGTTATTTAGGTCCTTCATTATAAAAACAGGATCTATGGCAACATAAAGCCTTTTGTATGGTTAGAAACATGAGGGAGGCACAGGAAATGGAGGACTTAACAATCTTTTTTTTTTTTTTAAGATTTTATTTATTTATTTGACAGACAGAGATCACAAGTAGACAGAGAGGCAGGAGGAAGCAGGCTCCCCGCTGAGCAGAGAGCCCGATGCGGGGCTCGATCCCAGGACCCTGGGATCATGACCTGAGCCCAAGGCAGAGGCTTTAACCCACTGAGCCACCCAGGCACCCCAACAATCTTTTTTTTAACCCTAATTAGTTTGTCCTATCTTTTCTTTTTTTTTTTTTTTTTTTTTTTTTTAAAGATTTTATTTATTAATTTGACAGAGAGAAATCACAAGTAGACGGAGAGGCAGCCAGAGAGAGAGAGAGGGAAGCAGGCTCTCTGCTGAGCAGAGAGCCCGATGCGGGACTCGATCCCAGGACCCTGAGATCATGACCTGAGCCGAAGGCAGTGGCTTAACCCACTGAGCCACCCAGGCGCCCTGTCCTATCTTTTCTATATAAATAGAAAGTTGTGTTTTTGCTCCCATCTCTCCAGGACTAATTCTGATTAAAGTCATAGTGAGAGTGGCCATTGTCATCTCACATGTGGTAAGGAGTCTTATTCTGGAGTTGGGCCTCAGACACCCGTTCAGTTAATAGTAGGGTTGGTTTTTTTTTTTTTTTTTAAGATTTTATTTATTTATTTGACAGAGAGGGAGATCACAAGTAGGCACGCAGGCAGAGAGAGAAGGGGAAGCAGGCTTCCTGCTGAGCAGAGAGAGCCTGATGCGGGGCTCTATCCCAGGACCCTGAGATCATGACCTGACCCAAAGGCAGAAACTTTAACCCACTGAGCCACCCAGGCACCCCTAATAGCAGTTTTTTTTTTTAAGAGTTTATTTTTAAATATCTCTACACCCAGTGTGGGGCTTGAACTCACAACTCTTAGATCAAGAGACTGAGCCAGTCAGGCACCCCCGCTCACAGCAGTTTAAAAACACCACATGACAGAGGCTTAGGGCTAAAAACTGCCTCCCAGGGAATGGAGACAGGAGTATCCCAAATTGGTGTAAATAAAGAAGGCTATAGAGAGGGTTGCTCTGTCTGTCTGTCTGTCTTTGTGTTGAAGCCAAATACAGGGGGCTTAATATGACTTGAGTCCTCAAGTCTCCCTTGCTGTCTCAACAGGCAGAGGACCTCAGCAACCCCTTTGGACAAATGAGCCTTAGCCGCCAAGGTTCTACTGAAGCAGCTGACCCATCCTCAGCTCTGTTCCAGCCCCCACTTATCTCCCAGCACCCCCAGCAGACTGGCTTCATTATGGCTTCTACGGGACAGCCCCTCCCCACGTCTAGCTATTCCCCTTCTAGTCATGCGCCACCTACTCAGCAAGTTCTGCCGCCCCAGGGCTACATACAGCCCCCTCAACAGGTGAGCAGCACGGGCTCCCACCTTAAACCACTAAGTCAGTTTGTCCACTATTAATAATCTTTCTTTCCTCATCTAGTTTACGAAGATCAGAGGGGATACCTGTCCCCACTTCAATCTCCCCACCTTGCACTTGAGTGTTGTCTTTCTAGGCAGAAGGTCATCCTTCTGTATAACATAAGTCATTCCTGTTCTGTTTCAAACTTGTTTATTAATGTTGCAATTGCAGGTCCAAAAAATCTCTATTTACAGATTTCTCGCCATTGACGCTGAAGCATTTATTGATTTATTGGTTTAAAGATTTTTTTTATTTGGGGGCTGGGTGGGACAGAGGGAGAGAAAGAATCTCAAGCAGGTGCTGTGCTGAGTGCAGAGCCCAACTCAGGCTTGATCTCACGACCCTGAGATTATAACTTGGCTGAAATCAAGAGTCAGGTGTTTAACTGACTAAGCCACCTAGGCGCCCAGACCCTGATGCATAGTTGGCGATGTTGGGGTTGAATTTAAGGAAGCATCTCACATATCTGTTTCCTCTCACCATAGATCCAGGTTTCTTACTATCCCCCTGGACAGTATCCTAATTCCAACCAGCAATACCGACCTCTGTCTCACCCGGTGGCCTACAGCCCCCAACGTGGTCAGCAGCTGCCTCAGCCATCCCAGCAGCCTGGTAAGAGGAACTGCTGGGGTAGGGGAGCAGTAAATAGGGGAAGGGCAGAGACTGGGACAAAGACAAGAAGTACCTTCCTTGGTTTTGTTTTTGTTTTTGTTTTTAAAAAGGCACAGGAATGATTAGTCCCAGGAGGGACCTAGGATCTCCAGAAAAAGAAAAGGTGAAATAGACAGGAGAAAGAAAATCACTGAGCAAGTGTGACCTCCTAAACATTGTTGAGACATGCTAATGTCTTCTCTGCCTTGCCTGTCCCTAGGTTTACAGCCCATGATGCCTAACCAGCAGCAGGCGGCTTACCAAGGCATGATTGGGGTCCAGCAGCCACAGAACCAGGGCCTGCTCAGCAACCAGAGGAGCAGCATGGGGGGCCAGATGCAAGGCCTGGTGGTTCAGTACACTCCACTGCCTTCTTACCAAGTGGGTGCATTCAGCACTGGGAAAGATCACCCAGTCCTTGGGATGAGGAAAAGGAGAACAGTCTCCCATGTCATCCAGTGTGACAACTCCGACACTAAAATACTGTTCACTTTCCCCCTAGATTTTGTAGGTGTTTTTCCTCTGAGAGCCCAAAGAGTCTGAGAAGGTGGTCTTTATTTAAATTGTTTGGTCTTTATTATACAGCTGTGCAAATGAGTATATAGCCCAGAAAACTAGGATCTAAAGGAAGTCAGGCTCCTTTCTCTACGTCAGATGCCCAAGGGAGGTGTTTGGAAAAGAAGGAAGTGCAGAAAGCTCTGTACACATTTCCTTTAGGCAGATGAAGAGAGTAGGAAGAGTCTGTAAAGGTAGGGAAGGAAGTCAGTGTCCTGGTCTGGTGATGACTTACTTGGCCATTCTCTGGATGAGCTCATTAGGAGTACAAGTGGTCATTCTCTTCTTATCTCTACCCAGGTCCCAGTGGGTAATGACTCGCAAAATGTGGTCCAGCCGCCTTTCCAGCAACCCATGCTGGTCCCTGCGAGCCAGTCTGTGCAAGGGGGCCTCCCAGCAGGGGGCGTACCAGTGTACTACAGCGTGATCCCACCCGCTCAGCAGAACGGTACAAGGTGAGGACTCCCAGAGAGTTGGGGCACATCTCCCATAGACCTTCCGCAACTTTCCAGTAACCTAAGAAAAGAAGGGCAGGGGTTAAGATTCCAGTGGTGCCCTAAAGCAGGTAGACTATGAGGGAGTTCATTCTTCTTTTCTCTTTACTGTTTTGACATTTGAATAAGACCTGATCAGCAGGAAAAAAAATTCCTGCTTCAGAGACAAAGGCTTTATGATGTCCCCAGTTTTTTTGTTTTTCTTACCAGTTTTTCAAATCAGTGGGATTTAGAACTATGGTATAGAGACTGCTCATCATTAAAAGAGGCAATTTGGAGTATATATATATGTAAATTTTTCTGTGTACCTCTGTTTATATCCATGGATGAATCTCAGTCTTTTTCTGTGTGTCTGCTTATGTGTGTGTGTGTATGTGTGTATCATAGTATAGGTTATAGCTGATAGAATTTTAGAGGTCAAAGCCACCTTAGAAATATTTAGTCCAGGGGCCCCTGGGTGGCTCAGTGGGTTGAGCCTCTGCCTTCAGCTCAGATCATGGTCTCAGAGTCCTGCGATTGAGCCCCATATTGGGTTCCTGCTTCCCCCCCACCTGCCTGCCTCTCTGTCTACTTGTGATCTCTCTTTCTCTCTGTCAAATAAATAAATAGATAGAAATATTTTTATTTCTTTTTATGTTTTATTCTAATATTAGAATAAAATAATTATATTATTTTTATTATATATATATTTATTATATAAACTAAATAAAATATTTTATTTTTTACTCTTTTTATTTTATTTCCACTCCCCCTTTTTAAATTTTTCTCCCTTCTTTTATAAATGAGAATATTCCAGCTAGGTAAGAAACTTACTCAAAGTCAACCAGCTAGTTAGAAGTAGAGCTGGTTAGAAGTAGAGCTGGTTAGAAGAAGAGCTAGTTAGAAATAGAGCTAGTTAGAACTAGAAGTCAAGTCTGGGCCTACCTATATGTATGTCTGTGTTTCTCACAGTGTGTATGTTCACTTCTCTTTTTGTGTGTATGTTTCCATGTTATCATGAGTACTGGGGGGAATTCCCCATTTGTCTTTAGGTAACTCTGTTTGCCATTGTGTAAATAACCTCAGTCAGACACCTTCTTAGTTCTTTTTCACCCATCGCTCTGGCACTGTATGTCTGTTTCTGGCACTTTGTGTTTTTCAGAATGTGTGTGTGTGTGTGTGTGTGTGTGTGTGCACGTGTATGTGTCTGGTGTTTCCACACTGTTGGGAAGAGCATGTGTCACTAACATTCCATCTGTAGCACTGATTAGCAGCTTCCTAATTGAAAGATGATCAAGTACAAATATATATAATTAACTTTGAACTGATGAGTGATTTTAGAAATTGCCTGGCAAATTGGTCTGGGAATGACTGGCTGCTGCCTGTGCTTCCCACAGGGGAGGCCCGGAAAGCAGCAGCTGTTTGCCAGGAGCTGTGCTCCTCCCTCTCACACTTTAACCCTACTCTCTTTTCCACCCCTCAGCCCTTCTGTGGGTTTTCTGCAACCTCCCGGCACTGAGCAGTACCAGATGCCTCAGTCTCCCTCTCCCTGCAGTCCACCACAGATGCCACAGCAGTACTCAGGTAAGAGGGTAAAGAACTGGAGGTCTTGGGTACCAGCCAGAGCAAACAGTGCTAAAGGGATTGTGCTCTAGAGCCAGGAACGACAAGACAGTTCAGGGATTGCCTCTGTTCCCAGTGTAGCGTCACCATGAGGAAAGACCAGGGTCCTTACTGGTGTTTTCCATGGGTGCTGAAGTTGACCTCTTGAGAGGTAAGGCTGGTTGCCCTGTCTCCATTCCCGGGAAGCCACATCCTTGATTGGGTTCCTTGTTTTCTTTCTTTCTTAATTTTTTTTTCCTCCTAGAATCCAGCATTACACTCACTGCTCTCATGCCTTTGAGACATGAAGTATTTACTTTTGTCTGTTGCACTCATTCTTCCTATAGACAGCTTTACTTTTCTGTTGGGAGTGTGAGGGAGGCTGATAAAATGCATTTTAAGTCATATCTTAGATTTGTTTGGCAATTTTTCATACATGCTCACATACATTGTGTCACTTTAATTCTCACCACAACTCTGTGAAGACGAGATTTAAGACTTGAAGAGGATAAATGACTTGCCTGAAGTCAAAATCCTAGACCTTGAACTTGGGTCTTTTGCTTCTTCATAACCCATCCTGCACCCTCAATATCACACCTTCAACAGGTCTCTGTACTCTTTTCCTTCCCCTCCACTGGGAAAGAAATGACTATCATGTCAATAGCTAAAGACCATCTTTGAAGCAGCCACTGTCAGGTGAATAGGCTGATGCCACGCAGCCTCTCACTTTCCGCCTTTGCCAGGAATTCTCCCAACACCCTTGTTTGTAGCCCTTTCACCCCACTCTGGCATAGCATTACACTGCAGCTAAAGCAGCTTTAGAGGTTCTCCAGCCCGGCGGGGGGAGAGGGTTGAGAGGTGGTATCTTTTTTTTTTTTTTTAAAGATTTATTTGACAGACAGAGATCACAAGTGAGGCTTGATCCCAGGACCCTGAGATCATGACCTGAGCCAAAGGCAGAGGCTTTGACTCACTGAGCCACCCAGGCGCCCCAGAGGTCTTAATGCAGTCTCCAGACATTCCCATTTCCCCCTGTTGTGGGAATATCAGAGTGCCCTCTTCTGGTGAGAAGGAAGTATTTTGACAGTTTTCCTCATTTTAGAAATAAGGTTTTCACCTAGGAGTTTTTGCACTCTGGTGTTAGTTAAATGCTGTGGAGTGGATTCCAGAATTAGTCTTGTTCATAAGACATGATCAGTTCTTACCTTCAAGGAGCAATGACTTCTCCCTTCATTCAGACCAAACATGGCTGTCTCACAGGGTGAGAGGTTTTTAAATTCAACAGCCTTTCCCCTTTTATTACGTTACTGGTCTCTCTAGCTTTTTCTCCTAGTGTCCACCAAGGGCACGTGATCTTGAAATTCCCAGCGGGTTATGGAAATTGTAGAAACCAGCTCCAAGAACCCCTGTAGCCTCTGGTGGTGGTTGCTACTCCAGGGCATTTTCTCTCTTGTTTGTTAAAACAAGTGTGGGCATGTGCATATGGGTATATTTGTATGTGCATTTTTATGTGAATCCTTAGTGGTATCTCAGTGTATGTATTGGGTCTCTGTGGTTGTATCTCTTCATCTTCAAATACAAGGTCTTCAAATCCAAAACAAAACAAGTGAGAAGAATTTTTCACCACTTACTCCGGACTTAATGCTGGGTTAAGCAAACTGGAACAGCTCTTTTTCTGAAAGTTGGCAGCACTAGAGGTCTGGGCTGGGATTGAAAGGAGGTCATCTCTGCTCTTCCCAAATCAATAGAAATGGATGAAGCCCTCTTCATCTTCTAGTTCCCTTACTTCAGAATCTTCTGTTATATGTCCTTTCTTCCAAACTGTCCTGATTGATGGATCTTAGGCTCCTCTGACTGATCCCTTGTTCTTTTCCTAGGTGATGGGACCCTCTGTTCCACCCATGTCACCTAAGAGACCATATTCACCATATCATTGATTTTAAAAGTCTTCAGTCTCTGCTTTTGGAATTATAAGAGGAGCTGGAAGAAAAAAACAAGTGCTGCTTCTTCCTTCCTTTCCAGTTTACCCTTTACTGGGAAGATAGAAAGCCAGCATAGCCCACAAGGGCTGCTATGTCACCTTCAGAGGACATTCACCCGCCCTTCTCCCATGTAGCAACATGGTCACTTTTCCAAAAATAAAGGCAGGGATTAAGATTGGCTGTTCCTGGAACAACTGTTCAGGCTTATTAATACATTTTTGTAGTTGTCCATTGTACCCCCAGGCCTAGACCTTAATTCCTCCACTGTGATATTAGACAGCACTATAACCCCAGGAAACACTTTTCTTCCCACTGATATGATGGCCCATGGCCCCTTGAGGTTTCTCCAGAGGAGCTTGTCTGCGGAGGAGGCACACAGACATGAAATGGCAGTGATACACACAGACATGAAATGGCAGTGATACACACAGACTCCCCGCTCACAGTGACACAGCGCCTTGGCCGGAGTGACATATGTACAGAGATAGCCTCTCACAGACTTACTGCTCATTTTGTAGCGGAGGGAATTCCAAAGCAAGACAAACACTTTCCTCTCCCACTCACTGAAGATATTCCTTTCCTTCCCCAAAAAAGGAGAAAAACACTAAGATACTATTGGATTGTATCCTGTAATATGGGAAAGATGCCTGTGGATATTACTTTTCTGGACATTCCTTTCCATAGATTTGATTCCTCATGGTAAGGAAGAAGCCTTATCAGTCTTCTATCTCAGTGATTTAGGAAAAAAAAAAACAACTAAACAAAAACCAATTCTGCTAGACATAAATGTCATCTGTTTGTATTTATGTGGTTTGCTCTGCCCAATCGACCTTTCTGCCCAGGTTTAATGATGCCACTTAAAAAGCCATTCACACGTCCCCTCTCCTTTCAGAGCTTTCAGGCTGAAATTGATTTCCTTATTCAACCCCCTTCTCCCCCTTCCTGCTTCAACCCAGGCTCCTTCCCCCAACCTGATTACATGGAAGTGCTGTCACTAGGTAGTGAGGTGGTTTTTCTCTTCTTTCTTTCTTTCTTTTTTTTTTTTTTTTTATTGCCACGTCCATAGCGACAGTTCAGCTGTTAACGGATGCCACCTGCTTTTGGCTTGAGGAAGAGAAGCATAAAAATCAGCTCATGGGCGGTGTAATGCTATGTGTCCCGGCTCAGTGAAAGAACAATGCTCCAGGCCAGCGGGGGAGGGCTTAGTGTGAGGAGGACCAAGGCTGGGACTGAAACCCTAGCTTTGGTTTTGTCGGGATCAGAGAAAATAATATGAAGACTTTGTTCTCTTTCCCCCTCCCCTTGAGCCCTCTAATAGCTCCTTATGGCTACATGTTGGTATTAGAAAGAGCTTCCACTGCCTTGCTTATGCCCATACCCTACACACTCACATGTTTCCCCCACCCTTTCTTGGCCTGAGGCACTAGGCTCAGATTATGAGCTGCCTTCTAGAAAGCTGTAGATTTGATTATTTTTGCGTTGGCCCCCTCAGGTAGCAATGAGGTGTTTGAATAAGGTCAATTGCAATTTTGTTGGTAGAGGATGTTGGAGCAGGTGGGGCTCTTTGGATGGGGAAAGAAAATGCCCAGAGCAACTATAGTAAGGGGGGAGTTGTTAAATGTATGACACTCCACAACTGTTCGATTTTCTGGTGGCCCTTCTACAAGCCATGCTGATGAATACCCTGTCCCCTGTGGCAGAGGATGGGGAGAGGCGAGCCTGTCGCTCTGAGTATTTGTGCTCTCTGATTAGATGAACCCAGAGGGTGGGGGCCACAAATTGACTAGAGAATAGGGCACGACAGATGCTGTGTCTCCAGAGCTGCTCTCTCAGGCCTCCCGCCGCTTCTTTTCCTTCCCTTTGACCGATGCTACCTGAGAAAAGCAATCATGCTCACTTCTCAGCATGACTGGTGCCCAGGGCAGAGGCTGCAGCATTTTCCGTCCCAGGAAGCAGTGTGACAACGGCAGCAGTGGCAACCTCAGAGCACTGAGCCATGACAGTGGCAGCACTGCGGCAGGTTTTCAGGCTAGCCACCCAGTCCCATTTCTCTTCTGCCACACACACATGGACTTATCCTGTCCCCCATCAGAGATCTCACCTCAGAGGTCAAGAGCAGATGCTCTGGCTGGACAGTCCCCTGTGGGGAAGCAGAGCTCCTATCCGTCCCTTCCAGCAGGGACTGTCATTCAGACTGCTTCTCCCTGGTCCCATACCTTGCTTTTCACCGTGAAGATGATTCAGGACTTAATGTTCTTTTACACTGAGCTCTTTGCTTCCCCCAGCTTGTGACAGGGTAAGGCTATCCATGGTTGTCTGTGCTAAAACCTCAGGATCACATCCAGTCGTCTGAGCCTGTCAGCGAAACCTTCAGAGAGGTTGCCACTCAGTTGCCGCTGTCACAGCTCTAATTCAGAACATCATCTTTCTTTTTTCTGTGGCTTTCTAATCTGTCTTCCTGCCTCTGGTCCCTCCACCCTTCAGCCGTTTTCCATCCAGCCACTTGAGTTAGCTTTATGGAGTTCTGTTCCCAACACCTACAGGATAAAGATCCTTACTAGAAAGTGCTTCAAACTCTGACACTAGCTGTTGGCTTAACGTGTGACTCCCTGATAGACTGTCCATCCTGTAAGGGCAAGGACACTTTTGTTTGTTGTACTCCGAGTACCCAGCGTAGGAACTGGCACATAATAAATGTTCAGTAAATGCTTAGTAAATGAGTGAACATATCTCATCTCCTACTTCCCCTACACAATCCCTATGCCTCAGCACCTTGAATTATTTTGTCCTTTCCCAAATATGACATACAGCCATTCCCACTTCAAGCAGTTATTGGCCTGGCTTAGGGTAGCGGTGTGCACTCATCTTCTCCAGAGCAACCAGAGATCACTGACCTATCTGCAGCCATTACCAGAAAAGCCTACACATGCCTGCAGCCCTGGCCCAAGCCCCAGGCTGGATCTATACCTTGCCCAGACATTTAAGCAATCTGACCTGGGCATTTGGTAATACCCAACTTTGACAGAATGAAGTAGTTTTCTGCCAAGCATACCAAAGTGCCCCTCACCAGGTGAAGGCCATGGGACCCATGTCTCTTCCACTTCCACTTTTCACTGGTTTGGGGAGAGGGGAGTCAGACACTAAATCAGCAACTATCTCAGATTCCTGACAAGACACAGTTTAAGTGACCCTGAGGTGAGTGGGTAGATTGCTTACTGGCTTTCACACTCAGGGTTAGTCGGAAGGTCAAAATACAGTTTGAATTGACAACTAATTCCTTTCTTCCTGCGACTCAGGAGTGTCACCTTCTGGACCAGGCGTGGTGGTCATGCAGCTGAATGTCCCTAATGGACCCCAGCCTCCCCAGAACCCATCCATGGTCCAGTGGAGTCACTGTAAATATTACAGCATGGACCAGCGTGGGCAGAAACCCGCAGACCTATACAATCCTGAGAGTAACCCCCAGGTGAGTCCTGCAGCCTAGCATTGTCTTGGCAAGGAGGAGACCAGATTCTTCTCGGAGAATAATCTTTGCCATTGAGTGAGCAGCCTCTTCTACTTGAATTTCTCTGGGTACTCTTCGGGGGGAATCATTAGAAATAGAAGAGAGCATCTGCTTGCAAGGAACCTAAGCTCTAAGGGACACATACTTAAAACACTGTGTCAAAAAATGGATATTAAAATAATACAGGGGCACCGGCGTGACTCAGTCCATTAAGTATCCGACTCTTGATTTTGGCTCAGATCATGATCTCAGGATCGTGGGGCTCTGAGTTCAGCAGAGTCTACTTGAGATTCTGTACTTCTCTCCCTCTCCTCCTCCCTCTGCTCCTCCCTACTCCACACTCACTCTCCCTCTCTCTCTCAAATAAATAAAAAAAATTTTAACAAAATACATTAATTATTAATACACATTAATTAGGGACGATGGGGGCTGTTGGAAGGAGCAATCTGACTTTGACAAAGCTCTGCAAGAGAAGTTTTCTGAGTGAGATGAATTTTAAGCCAAGCTATAGGAATATCCAGAGGGTCATATTTGCTATATGTATGATATGTGTGCCTCTCTCTTCCACAGGCCAGCACTCAAATGAGCAGCAGCCCTGTCACATCTCCTACCCAGTCTCCAGCACCCTCTCCTGTCACCAGTCTCAGCAATGTCTGCACAGGACTCAGTCCCCTTCCTGTCCTCACACAGTTCCCCCGGCCTGGGGGTCCAGCACAGGGTAAGGGGTTAGAATAGGGCTGGCTGCTGCCCTTCACAGCCCATTCCCAAGTGGGAAGACCCAGGTGATAGTGTGGTACTTAAGCTTGGAAGCAGACCTCAGTTTCCTAATCTATAAAATGGGATTGATCCAAATAAGATGGAAATAATTTTATCTGTTTCTGTCTTGGCTGTTGCAGCAGTAGTGAAAACCAGATGAGAATATGGTTTAAAAACTTCAGAGTGCTCTGAAATCTAGCATTTATCAACAATAAAGTAACACTTATGGTGCTTACTGTGTACAAAGCATGACTGTAAGTGCTTTGCGTGTCTTGTATTCATTCAACCTTCAACACTGATGAATAGAAAAGGTACCCAAGCTCTCATTTCCAGTCACAGAGCCAGGATTTGAACCTAGGCGGTTTGGCTCCAAGCCTGTGTTCTTATCCACTCACTATATTGCCACTCAACAGAAGTCAGACACTTGAGCCCTGGATTTGGGGTAGGAGGATCTATATAAGAAATTCGGGGCACTGGGCTGGCTCAGGCGGTAGAGCATATGACTCTTGATCTCAGAGTTGTGAGCTCAAGCTTCACGTTGGGCATAGAGATTACTTTTTTAAAAAAGGGGGAGGGAGGAGGGAGGAAGAAAGGAAGGAAAGAAGGAAAGACATTCATAAGGGTCTGTAGGTTTTCCCCAGGGTCTTTTGTCTGCAGTGGACAGAGCCCTTCTTCAAGGGTGAGGGAACTTAAAAGCCTCATTTGCCTGAGATACAGCTGACAGCCATGGGGTTTAGGAAGAGAGACAACTCTTTAGTCAGTCACCTGGGCACTCCTATCATAGAAAAAGTAGGAAAAGTATGCATTGTTGTCATCTATCTCCAAAACCCCCTGAAGTCTCATGAAAGTTATATCATGAAGTTCTAATTCCCAGAAAACCATCTGTCCTTTCTCCCTAGGTGATGGGCGCTACTCCCTCTTGGGCCAGCCATTGCAGTACAATCTGTCTATCTGCCCTCCCTTGCTCCATGGCCAGTCAACTTACACGGTACACCAGGTAAGGGTGTCCACCATCAAATCCCTCTTCTCATCCAGGCCCCTATCTCTGAGCCATCCACCTCAACCAGTGGCATGGACCCAGGCAATAGATAGCACATTGAGAATGAATAAAGTGGGAGGGAACTTACCCCTCTCCCATACTCATTCTTCCCACCTGACCCCAGTGCCAAGGGGGAAGGACTCTGTTTCTCAGTGGCCACTCTGGCCAGTCTGCCTGCCTGGTTGGGCAAGATCCTCAGGGTCAGGTGCTGCTCCTTAATCTTTCAGACAGACATTAGGATGCAAGGCAGTCAATGTTGTTTACCTGGGGTAAGAGTTATCTTTGAAATGTTGAAGGGACAGAGTGGATTGAAGCATGGAAACCGGAGCAAAAGACAAGCACTCAAATCTGCCTCCACTGACCTGGGGACAACAGATGTTGGTGAGTGACAAAATGCTGAATCCCCAAGTGAAGGTGCTCATCCCTCCAGCCTGCATTACTAGCCTAGGATGAGTGAGAAAAGCCAGTTTAGGATGTGGAGTAGAAATAGGACCCTTTTGTACTCAAGAGCAAGGAGAAACTGGAGAACTAAAGTGTCTCAGTACTTATCAGGCCATTTCAGGTCTTGGAAAAGGTGATGGTAAAAACTGAGTATAATACAATGGCTGGGGGTGCTGAGCCTATTAACAGGAGAGTCTTGTGGGAGTGGTCCTGACCCCAATCTAGGATGTCTGCCTTGGTAGTTCTCCTAGTCCTTCAGCAGAAGCTCGACAAGAGAATGTGGGAGAGTAACCCCCTGCAGGCCTTCCCCACTAGGCATACAAGATCTCTCAGGTTACCCCTATTTGGAGGGGTTTGCTAAACAAGAAAAGGCAGGGAAATGGACTTCCCTAGATGATAAGGAAGAGGGATCTCTGGGAAGGGGATGACTGGGATATATTTCAGATTGGGCTACTGACTTGGCACAAGAAATGAGGTGTAGGTCTCCAGATCTGAAGAAATCTGGGATTCTGACCCCCAGTTTCTTCTTGGTCTAAGAGAAGAAAAGTTTTCTTTGTTTCTCCTAGATGCCTAGATGGTGGGGTGTTACACTGGTTTGGGGAAGGTGGGTGAGGCCAGGCACTTGAGGACACTGTCAATAGACTTGATTCGGCTACAGAATTCTCTGCAGGGAGCTCACTAGTCCTCTCATAACCATGTCATTTCTCCTCCCCTTTTAGTCTTGGGCCGGGTGCTGGAGGTGACAGATCTCCCTGAGGGCATCACTCGGACCGAAGCGGACAAACTCTTCACTCAGCTTGCCATGTCTGGCGCCAAGATCCAGTGGCTCAAGGATGCTCAGAGGCTGCCTGGCGGGGGTGGGGGGGACAACGGTGGGACTGCTGAGAACGGCCGCCATGCAGACCTCGCTGCCTTGTACACCATCGTGGCTGTGTTTCCCAGCCCCCTGGCTGCCCAGAATGCCTCCCTTCGCCTCAACAACTCTGTGAGTCGCTTCAAACTTCGAGTGGCCAAAAAGAACTATGACCTGAGGATCCTGGAGCGAGCCAGCTCCCAATAAACAGAGGAGGGGAAGGCACCAGCGCAGTGGGGGCATGGGGGAGGGGGCCGAGGGATCCTTACAGACCACGGACAGAGGCAGAAAGGAAGGTGACAGACACTGAACTGGAGCCTAAGACAGTGGGGATGAAGATGGAACAGACACACTGGCACTGGACTCCTTCTCGCTCCCCTGCCATGGGTCCCCTCTTTTTCCCCAGTTGGCCCCTCCTTGCTTCCCTCTCCTTCCCATCCTCTTCTGCCATTTTTTATCTCTTCTCCCACCATGAAATTAATTTTTTTCATATTTTTTTGGTCAGGTAGATTTGGAAGGGTCCCACACTCCCCTATTCGATCTCCTTACCATCCCAAGCTCCCTTTTCATTTCTGGTCTTTATGAATATATTTATATGGACAGAATTAAGAAAAGCAAAATTGATTTCCCCTTTCTCTCACTTCCCCCATCTTGTCTCCCCAAACCCCAAAGAGTTAAAACTTAGGCCTCCCCCCACCTCCCAGAACACTTGTATATTGTTTGTTTGAGGTTTGTGCCACAGTAACAGACAGTATTTAATTGCACATACAGATGTTTGCTGGGTATATTCACTGTAAATTTTATTTAATCTGATTTTTTGTTTGTTTGGGGGGTTACTTGGAGGGAGGTTGATTTTGTTTTTAAATATAAAAAAAAAAAAATCTGTCACTGGACGTCAGTCCCTGTTTCTCTGTTGCTGCCCTGGTGTGGGTAGGGGTTGGAGGTCCTGAGTATGTACAGTTCCACAGCTATTAGAGGGATCGCATATAGGTTGGGATGGCTTTTCCTAGCTGGCATATGTACACGTACCTTGCTAACAGTATTCCCTCATCCCATTCTCCTCCTTGCCCATAATATTTGGAGAGATGGCTGGGTCACCAGTGGGACCTTTGTTCTGGGCTCCCCCCCACTCTTTCAATAAGTATGGTTTCATCAAGCACATCAGTTCTCAACTCCAGACCTCTGAGTCCTTATTAGTAAAATAAGAGACTTGGACTAACTAGCTTACCTCTGAGGTTCCTTCACTGTGTTAATTCTGTGATACTCATGTAGGGTCCTCTTGTCTGGAGAGGGGTGAGTGAGGTCCAAAACTGGGTTGAGATGGTGGCTTCATACATGTCCAGAATCTGATCTTTTGGAAACTCTTCAGGGCTGGAGGAGTTGGGCCTTTCTTTAAAACGAAAGCCATTGTGTTCTGCGTGGCAGGACAGAAGTGGGTGTTTTTTAGGGTAAAAGGTCCATCAATTGAACTTGCAGTGCCAAGATGCCATATTATCCAGGCACGCTCAGCAGTCCCTGTCCTGTACAACTGAAGAAAGGTGAAAAGCAGACATTCCCCCACTCTGCATGGATGGAGCTTTTCCTCTCTCTGCCCTCTTGTTGCACAGCCTGTCAGACCGGAGCCATTAGGAGCCATCCAGCAACCCCTATTCAATCTCACCCACCCCTTAAGGAAAAAAAGAGCAGTGACAGAAATGACAAAGCACATTACCCTGGAAATCTCTTGGGTCTGAGTAGCAATATCTCTAGCCAGGCTCCTCTGAGGCTTGTCTGACCCAACCTCCAATGTAATCCTTTACTTCTTACAGATACAAGGGATAAAGCAGCACTACATGACTACATCCAAATGGCTGTCCTCTGAGATGGGAGTATCTTCTCTTTCAGCCATGTCACAGCCCAGAGTAGAAGGCTGCATCCCTGTGAGATAAGAATGCTAGATACCTCACTGACCCATAAGTTCATATATCAGGGCGTCAGATGAGGGAGACGGAATCAGGGAATCAGAATGATTTCAGAAGTGTGGGGCATAGCTGTCTTACCTCAAAAGTTTTCAGTCCTCGCGGGGAGGCAGACATTACTTAGAGAAGATAAAACCCCCTCTGTGTGGTAACTGCCTTCTGTCCAGTGGGAATGATACCATCTCTACCTGACCATCACTGCACTCCCCCAGAGCCTCTCAGAAATCCCAGGCTGGATTTTTTTCAGTAGCTCTTAGATTTCTCTTTACCCTGAGGACAAGATTTTAGAATGGGGGATGATGGGAGGATGTTCCTGGGCACACTGGAGGGAATAAAGCAGTGCTCTGCATGTTCTTCACTCCCTTTCAGGATGGCAGCGAGGTACCCTTTCAGCTACCCGTGGATAAGGATGCAATCTAGTCTGGCTGATAGGAAACCTCGGAGAATTGAAATTTTCCTTTCTTCACCAGTTCCTGGCCCTTGGCTTCCTAAAGGTTTGAAGTAGAGTTAGATCAGTGTTTGTGGGTATGAAAACACAGGGCCACGGGAAGACAGCGGCTGAAAAAAATCAAAAGCTAGTTCCTAAAGTAGGTCCAGGGAAGGTAGAATTGGAGAGGTGTTTGGACCTTGGGGAAAACTGTACAATTTGATCTATACCTTCTGTCATCCAAAATCACCTGAATGAGTATGCGGCATAAACACTGTCCCTTCTTGAATTCAGCCAGGACTGACCTGTATACCATAGATAAAAAACCAGGGCGTAGCAGCTCTGGGGGATGGGAGGAGTTAGGGTCCAGCCCAGCCCAGACCTCCCCGTGTCCAATTTCTCTGTGTCAGCTGTGTCACTCAGCTGTCCACTTTCCTCCAGCCCTGTCATTTCAGCTCTGACACCAAGGCGAGAGACTGGGAGGTCTACAAATAACGTCTGGGTAGCCGGTGTGAGTACAGAGGGTACTGGGGGGGCTTAGCCCCCAAGGAAGAGGACCAGTCCTCCCCCAGCACCACCATCAAGACCCCAGGGGTTCCCTCTTCCCTCCACAGACTGTGGACTGACTTAGGGAATCCCAAACGTAAGTTGCCTCTTCATCCTCTGTCCATTGCCAGAACTGCTCCCCGCAACTTCCCCAATCTGTAGCCTTCAGTGTCTTCAGTTTGGCCTGTGAGTAGTTAGGGTTTTAGGAGTGAAAGTATGACTCCAGGACAAGAGCGAGGATTGGAGGGTGGGGTGGGGGTGGGGTCAAGGGAATGGAGTAGTAAGGGAAGGAAAGGCTCATATTACTCTGAAAACTTAAAATAGCCAAGAACTGAAGCAGGCTGGGAACTAGGCCCTGGGCCCCTGGGACTCAAGAAAGGGGTAGGGGTGAACAAATGTCCCCAGCCCATCCCTCCAAGCATGCTTCTGGACACACATTGAACCTCTTCAAGAAAGGGAATCTGGAAGGGTGTATGTCACCTCTCCCTTGCCCACAGATTCCCAGGAGAAACAAACTAGGCAAATCTCTAAACCATGCAGCTTTGAGCGCTATATTGGGGCTGGAAACTCAGGTTACCCCTCAGGGTGGGGAAGGTTTGGTATCTGTTTGAGGAACCGGTTGGAAAGTTCTTTAGTCTGTTGTGCTTTTCTCTGGACCTCCATGGAATCTTTCTGTCCATAAGCCTGTGAAAGGATTTCTGTTTAACCAAATTTCTCCCAAAGGCCACTCAAGGACCACCCTGCAATGAGGGACAGGAATTAGGACAGGAAGAGTGACAGGGATTAGATTTAATAGTGGGGTCCAACCTCTTGCAGGATGACAGAAAAGGAGGTGCTGGAGTCCCCTAAGCCCTCCTTGCCAGGAGAGACTCGGCAAAGTGGGGTGAGTCTGGGCCTGGGACCCCCGGGTGTGGGGAGCTGGGAAGCCACCACAGCCCTTGAAGAATGCTTGAAATGATCTCACTTGAATGTGACTCCTCCGTCATCAGAATGCTAGCCAGCACCTGCAGCCCCCAATACTCCTAATCCTGGGGGGTGCCCCTTGCCCACACTAGAAAAATGTTTAGTTAGCTTCAGCCTTACCTGCTCTAGAGAGCATGACAGTTCTTTTAATTTTGGGTTTCCTCCCCTCCCCCATCCTCTTCCTCCCTCAGCTACAGCGGCTGAAGCAGTTATTCAGGAAGGAGTCTCGGGGAACAAAGGAAATGGAGCTTCCCCCAGAGCCCCAGGCCAATGGGGAGGCAGTGGGAGCTGGTGGGGGGCCCATTTACTACATCTATGAGGAAGAAGAGGAAGAAGAAGAGGAGGAGGAGGAGCCCCCCCCAGAACCTCCTAAACTTGTCAATGACAAGCCTCACAAATTCAAAGATCATTTCTTCAAGAAGCCCAAGTTCTGTGATGTCTGTGCCCGGATGATTGTGCGTGAGTCACGAAGGGAAGTGGAGAGAGCGTGATGTTGAAGACAGGAGGTGGGGGAACAGGCACAGGAGAGGAGCATTTGTATAGCAGACAGGCTGTGGCAAGAGGTGGCTTTAAGAAAACACTATCAGTGGGGCGCCTGGGGGCGGCTCCCTGGGTTAAAGTTCTGCCCTCGGCTCAGGTCCTGGTCTCAGGGTCTGGGAGAATCAAGTCCAGAGTCAGGCTTTCTACTCAGCAGGTAGGCTGCTTCTCTCTCCCTCTCCCTCTGTGATCTCTAGCTCTCAAATAAATATATAAAATCTTAAAAAGAAAACACTATTGAAGGGGCACCTGGGGGGCTCAGTTGGTTAGTATCCAACTCTTGATTTCAGCTCAGGTCTTGATCTCAGGGTCTTGAGTCCGAGCCCCAAATGGGGCACTGTGCTCAGCAGGGAGTCAGCTTGTCCTTCTCCCTCTGCTCCTCCCCCACTTGTGGGCACTCACTCTCTCTAAAATAAATAAATAATCTTTAAAAAATAAAAACAACACTATTAGAAACTGATAGTGTTGGGTCCTAGAAAGGAAAGGGACCTGAGAGCTAGAGCAGCAGCACTGCTACAAAGGGAAGGGGAGATCAAGAACCTCACCCAAATGTTCTTCCCTCTCCCAAGTCAACAACAAATTTGGGCTTCGCTGTAAGAACTGCAAAACTAACATTCACGAGCACTGTCAGTCCTACGTGGAGATGCAGAGATGTTTCGGCAAGATCGTGAGTAGGCTCTGGGAAGTGAGGAAGTAGAAAGGAGAGAACGCATAGCCAAGCTCCCCTCTTCCAGTCCCTCCCAAGTCATCACATCCATTTCCCTGCTTTTTCCTTCTCAACCCGTTTCTTACTCTAAGAAGGGATTGCGCTCATGGGAGAGATGGGGTTGTGGGTCATACCCTGCTGTCTCTAATGCTTTCTCCCATCCCATCCTACAGCCCCCTGGTTTCCATCGGGCCTATAGCTCCCCACTCTACAGCAACCAGCAGTACGCTTGTGTCAAAGATCTCTGTAAGTGCTCCATGTGGGACCCGAGGGCAAGGGCAAGCTAGACATGGCTCCAGCACCACTTCTAGATTTGAAAGCCAAATTCTGAAACAGAAAGATTCTGTTTCCCATGGTTTTCTCTCATCCCAATATTTTAGCCAACTTGAATACAGAGTCAATATTCCTGTTTGATAGCTGAGGGAGATAAGATTTAGTGAGGGCTCCACACAGCTAGCAAGAGGCAGAGAGCCAAGACTGAAACTTTCATCTGCCTAGCTTCAAAATCTGGGCTCTTCATATGTAAAACTATTTCTGAGCAAGAACGAGGATTCTTGACTGTCCTCATCCTTGATACAGAGTAATACCAGCCTCAGGGCTAGACCAAGAGCTGTGGGCATCCTGGGCAGATTCATAATTTGGTGCCCCTTACAAACAAATTCATTGACAATTTACTCAACATTTATTTGGAGGAGAGGCTGAACTTTATGAGGAGCATGGGTGGGAAAAAGAAGAACCCACTGGTGGCAGCCCCCAGCTTGCACATGCCACTCAATGGGACAAAAGCCAACAGTTGAAGGACCACTCTCCTTAGAAGGAGAATAGTGATTGTGAGCATTCCCCAACTCCCGGACAACTTAGTCGCACAGTTGTCTTTCCAACAAGTGCTCTGCCTGGAAGGAGTGCTGTTAAGTATTTTTCTCCATCACATGACATTTCCAGTGATGTTTTTAGAGCTCTTTATAGATTGATGACTTAGATATGCCCAGCTGACCCTACCCTAATTCTATACACACACACACACACACACACACACACACACACACACGTATCCATCTACTCCATCCCACCTCTCCCTTATTTAGAAGGTCTCTGTTTCCTCCAGGTCTTTCTCTGCTTCCACAGTAATGGCTTCTTTCTTCTTCCCATTACCACTAGCTGCTGCTAATCACAATGATCCTGTGTTTGAAACCCTGCGCACTGGGGTGATCATGGCAAACAAGGAACGGAAGAAGGGCCAGGCAGATAAGAAAAATGTGAGCACCATATTTTCCTTCTGAGGTCCCTCTGAGAGATTCCCTGGAGCAGCAAGTCCTCTCTCCTCTCTGGAAAGCTGACAGAAGCCAGGGGAAGTGAAACATAACTCAACAGACAATTTTTGCATATAATATCAGAGGGCCTCAGATTGAGAACTCCTGCCATAGCATGTACTTTCTCCAGAAACTCCCTTCTGAAATTGTCAGATTAAGCACCGTAATCCACTGAAGCCTAGGTCCCAGACTGCCAGCATTGCTGAAAAGAGGCAAGAGCCATACTTTTGGATTTGGGGAAGCAAATTTATCATGCCAAGTAATTAGAATTCTAGAGCCATGAAGGGACCATGAAGATCCATGAAGGATCCATGAATATCATCTTGTCTGACTCACTTATCCTATAGACAAGGAAACTGAGGCACCAGACTAGCAGCCAAAAGTAACTTCATTTCCTTTTGTATTAAGGTTACTAGATTGGTAATGCCATAGACTTGCATTCAGTTTGGCAAAGAATTTTTTAGCATATCGTTACAGCTTTCTGGACAACCAGGATGGACTGATGTGGATAACAGTTAGATGGAGCCCTAAAATTGGATGAATGACTATGCCCGAAGGATTCAGGTCCTTTAGGGAGTGTCTAGCTAGACGGAGATTTCTGATACCTTATAACATGATTTGGTCCTCGGTCCTCACCTATGGAGATTTTTCTCACTGATACAAATGAAAATATAAATGGCATTATCCCTGAAGTTTGTGGGAAACCTAGGAGGGAAAACCTATACACACAAAAAAAGTATATTTAAATATCTTACAGACTAGAAGAAAAGCCCAAAACCAGTCATTTGAAATTTTGTAAGGAAAAATGTATATGCCTGTTCTTGGATCAAAAAAAATCAACTGCACAAAAACAGAACTAGGGATTGGCCTCAGAGATATTGATATGGAGGTTGGGTGCAAATTAGAGATTTCTGTAGAATGAACTATGATTTACAAGGCCCTAGCAGTGTGACTTGACTGCTTCCAGAAAGGCAAGCACACTAAGGTTCTATTCTCTTAAGGGAATTATAAAAACTGTGCTGCCCATTTTTTTTTGTCTTATACACTAGAGTATTTTTAAGAATGGACATAGTGAAAATTCTGGAAATAGCATCATGAGGGAGGGGGTGATTTGAAGGGACTAATTAGGGAAGAAGAGACAGAAGGGACTGATCAGCTATCCTCAGATCTTCAAGGGGACTATGTTTGTTCTATATTGCTCCAGAGGCCAAATCAGGACCAATTACTAAAAGTTACAGGGAGACCGAATAGGTTTAATTTAGGGAATTACCCTCAGATGGCATGAGCTTACTTTGTAAGGTCGTGAGCTCTTGTCATTAGCTACATTCAAGCACAATATGGATGGTCCACCTACCAAGATGTTTTACAGGAAGCTCAGGCATTAGGCTGGTGGTTAAACTAGGTGTTTCCTCCAAGGGTTCTTCCAACCCTGAGATCCTATTCTGTAGTTGGCTGGCCTGGCTGGAGAGCCAGGGCAATCATGGGTTCCCAAGAGAGCATCTTCCTAACTCTGGTACCCCCTCCAGCCTCTAGCAGCCATGATGGAAGAAGAGCCAGAGTCTGCCAGACCAGAGGAAGGCAAAACCCAGGATGGTGAGTGTTACCTACCTCCATCCCTAGAGATGGAGTAGGGTCAGGGGCTTGGTTGTGATATAGGATGGAGGGCCAAAAGGTATGCTGGGTTTGGAGATCAAAGAGGCTCTGCAACAGAAGAGTAAAAGAATGAGGGGCAACCCTCCAGTAGCTAGAGACAACTTGTTGGTGTTTCCCATCCCAGGAAACCCTGAAGGGAATAAGAAGGCTGAAAAGAAGACACCTGATGACAAAGTGAGATTCCTTTTCCCTGCAGGGACCCCAGTCCTCTCCCCAACCCAGGTCTGACACCACTCATGGCCTCAGCAGAAGCTCACACTTACTGCATGGGTTCCCATCACCCTTAACCTGCCTTCTCCACCACTTCACACACATGCATGCGTGCATGCATGCACGCAACAGAATCCTCATAGTTCAGGGACCTGGAAGAGAGTTGTAATGTAGTGTGCCTGGAGAATTCCCCTGCCCTGGACTCCTGCCCCTCAGTGTGGGACAGAGGAGCCCAGAGACTCATCACCTTCTTTCACCCCCAGCACAAGCAGCCTGGCTTCCAGCAGTCTCATTACTTTGTGGCTCTTTATCGGTTCAAAGCCCTGGAGAAGGACGATCTGGATTTCCCGTGAGAGGCCGTAGGACTGGGATGGGCGTGCACTGGGAGTGGAGAGGGGAGAGCCTAGCTCCCAATGGGAAAGGAAAGCGGGGGCACTCAGGGCTTGGAGCCTGTTGGGGCTGGACCTGGGCCAGATAGGTAAGTAAGCCCCCTACATCTCAGAGGCCTCTCCCTTCCTCTCGCAGGCCTGGAGAGAAGATCACAGTCATTGATGACTCCAATGAGGAGTGGTGGCGAGTAAGAGAAATGGCTCAGGCTAGGGTGGGACATCACTTGACTTTAGAATCTGAGACTGAACGACTGACTCGCCCTACCATCTCCTCTAGGGGAAAATAGGGGAGAAGGTTGGATTCTTCCCTCCAAACTTCATCATTCGGGTCCGGTCTGGAGAGCGTGTGCACCGCGTGACCAGATCCTTCGTGGGAAACCGGGAAATTGGGCAGATCACTCTCAAGAAGGACCAGGTAGGGGCTCCTGGGTGGCACAGTGGGTTCAGCAACCACCTCTAGCTTTCTGCTCAGGTCGTGATCTCAGGGTGGGAAGA
This sequence comes from Mustela putorius furo, assembly GCF_011764305.1. Taxonomy (NCBI): domain Eukaryota; kingdom Metazoa; phylum Chordata; class Mammalia; order Carnivora; family Mustelidae; genus Mustela; species Mustela putorius. Next base: position 2,573,321 of record NW_025422127.1, on the reverse strand, counting down.
TTGAGCCCTGTGTGGACTCTGCTTAGGGTGGAGTCACCTGAGATTCTTTCTCTCTCTCCCTCTGCCCCTCCTGCTTGTGCTCTTTCTCTAAAATAAATAAATAAAATCTTTTAAAAATAGAAAATAAATATAGATAGATGATAGGTAGGTAGGTAGGTAGGTAGAACTGACCAGGTAGCTCTGGTGCCCCAATCCAACCCCAGGCCCCAAGGTTCCTTGGCAAACCATACTCCTTGCAGATCTTAAGCCATTAACGGGGCTAGGATAGGCCTAGCATATATCCAGGCTCCCCTACTCCACCTTTTCCCTGGATCACTCTCCTCCCTAAACCTTTAATCCTTCCTTCAGATCGTGGTCCAGAAAGGAGATGAAGCCGGCGGCTACGTCAAGGTCTACACCGGCCGCAAGGTGGGGCTGTTTCCCACCGACTTCCTGGAGGAGATTTAGGCGTGCCGGCGCCTGCGGACGGGATATACCCAGGCCCCATTCTGGGCAGGCCCAGTGGAGGTTGGGGGAGGAAAGGGGCGTAAGCAACTATGCTGGATGGGGGAGGGGAGGGAAAGCCCGCCGGAGCTAGACGGGGCTTCGGGTTAGGGACTGGTTCCTGCCCACCCACCCCCTCCCCGGCCTCGGGCTTTGGATACCTGGCGGGCAGAGCCGCCTCACCGGCAACTCCTCAGGCCCAGCCCTTGAGAGCTGGAAGAAGAACGCGTCTCCAACAGGAGGCGCCCCGGGGGTGTGGGAGGAGAACTGTCGAACGCTGCGACTGTATTAAAGTTTTGAAAAAAGTTAGAAAAGTTTGTTCTTTAACTGGGGGCCGAGTCGAGGGCATAGGAAGCCGTGGAGAATCCTCCCCAGCTGTGTCAGCTCACTACCATCGGGTAACCGGACATCCACCTGGGCCGAGGCCGGTGGGAGATGGGGAGACAGGTGCGTCCGCCAGGCGAGGTCTCTGTTGTCAGTGAAGAAAGGGGAGCCTGACTGGAGTCACTGCCCCCCCCACCCCCCGCCGCGGCGGCTAGAAGGACCAGGCACCAGGGTAGTTCCCCTAGCTCTCGGCGATTTAGCCGCGGGCAGCCCCCTTGCGTTTCAGAACCTGGCTCAGTGCCGAGCTAGGCCGCCAGGGGGCGATGCAAGATCTCCGTTGGAGAGCGAGGGACGGGGCGGGAGAAGGCGGGGTGGGGGGGTACGGAAGGAGAGAACCTGAGACACCGTGCCGGAGACCCTGGGCCTGGGAGGGGGTGGGGTGCGTGCCGTCTCCATGGCAACACTTCCTCAAGTCCTCTGGGAACCAAGAGAGCGAGGCCGGGGGGCCTAACCCCTCCCGCGCGGCCCCCGCCCCAGCCCTTTGCGACAGGTACCGAGTGAGAGGGCGCCCGGCAGACAGCAAACCGGCTCACGCGGAGACCCCCCTGCGGCGCGCCGTATGCAAATGTTATTGTTTGCATATGCAAATATGCAAATGTGCCGGCCCTGGTCAGGGTGGCAGGTGGCGGGGAGCGGGAAGGTGTGGGGAAGGGAGCTGAAGGATACGAGGAGTTTGGGGACCTGGGAGCGGACCAGTGAGAGGCAGCCTGGGGTGGTCCCTGGAGTAGGGCAGGCCGAGGGTCGAGCTTGATGGCGGATGGGGGAGGGTCAGCCCCGGCAGTCAGGAGATCCTCTTCTGCCCGTTGTCTGCCAGGCCTGAGGTTGGCACCGCCTAGCAAGGTTGGCAGCGGGAGCCCGGGCACCATCTGCTGCTGGCGGGGGGAGGGCAGAGGCTCAGCTGGGCTGGAGAAGAGAAGGGCCCGGGACGGATGCGCCCCCCTTCCTTCCAGAAGGCTGAGGTGTGGAGGGGGTAGGGAAGCACACAGGAAAACTCTATGCGGAACAGGGTTCGGTTTCCTGTTCCCTTTGCCCTTGACTGTCTTGCCGGTGGGGGGGGGGGCGGCGGCGGCAGGGTCATAGAGGAAAACTCAGGCAGCCCCCCTGTAATCACGCTTGGGCTGGAATAGGAGCAGATCACAAGCAGCCCCCCTCCACCACCACACACAAATACAGCCTTTTGCCCCCATCCCTCCTCGGGATACGCCTACCAAGAAAGGCGTGGTGGGGATGGGGGGGTCCGGAGGCCCAGTGCGGGGACTCGGTCGCATCTCTTCATCAAGAGATCGGAGAGATCCGAGGGACTCAAAACTGAGATCCTCGAGAGGGCCCCCCCACAATGCAGAAGCAAAACCAATTTACTGGCTCATTGGGCGGTGATGCTGGTGTGGGGGTGCCGAGAAGCAGAGAGAGCTGCTGTTCTCCCCGCTCTACACTCGGGGGGCACCCCCCTCCCCTGCCTCGCGGAGCCGGCAGCTGTCCCTAATTAGAGCGGCGGTTTAATTGGATTTATCAGCAGTTAATAGGAAATTAAGCAAAGGGCCCGAGAGAGGGAGGGCGGGAGGAGCGGGGAGGCCGGCTGCGCAGAGCTCGGAGGACGGGGGCTTGGGGTGCCAGGGGTGAGGACTCCCGCCCAGTATCGCGATTGAGCCACATGATCAACGCCCTCCCCCCAACACTTGCCCGCTGGTTGAGCCCAGGCCTGCCACTGGAGAGCAGGACTCATGAAGGAGGCAGGAGCGACAGCGACCCTGTGTGAGCCCCGAACGCCCCTCACTCCCACAAACGGCCGCCTAGGTGATGGATGATGTTGCCACAGGCAGCAAAGGTCATAAGTCTGGGCCAAGGAATGGACTGAATTGAAAACAGACTGGAGGAGGGGCCAGGTTACCCTGGTCCAGGACACAACCCACACCCTACCCCTCTGCAGTGCCCACTCCGCTCTTAGCGAAGAAAGTACCCCCTTACAAGTGGGGAGATTGGGCAACACGGGGGAATGACGGGGAACGCAGAGCAATCGTCCCTTAAACATCTGCCTCCCAGCTGTGTGGGTAATCCTGGCAGTCCCTATACAACCACCAATGTCCCTCGGTGGCTCCCTAACCCTCCCCAAGTGCTGGGGTTGGGACCAGCTGGCTTGGTTGCTGTCCGAGAGGCCCAAGGTCTGTACCACCCACCCTGGGCTAGAAGGAAGCTAGCAGGCTGTCAAGCAGGGTAGCAGGGTCCACAGCCCCAGGCACCTCCTGTCACTACTACCTCATTATGTGGGTAGGCTAATAAGGCCTGCTTCTAGGACCCCGGCAACCTCTGCCACACTTTACCACGGGGCGGGGTGGGGATGGGGAGGGGGCACAGACAGCAGTTCCTGTGTGGGTGTGAACCTCTGAATGTGTAGGGGTTGGTGGGGGGTCCCTCTGTGTCCCTGGAGATTATGGGTGTCACTCAGCTGTGCCACTGGTGTATGTGCCTGTGCCCCAAGTGTGTGAGATGTGTATATCAGCACAAGATGTGAGTGTAAGTTGGTATGTGTGACCCTGGTGTGTGTCTGTGCCCTTAAGTATGTATTGGTCAGACTTGTCCCCATTCTCCATCCCCCCCAACCTCTATAATTTTTGTCTGGCTTAGCCCCCGAGTGTCTAGGTGTGCGTACGTGCTTTGGCGTGTCTATGTGTGCGATCTTCACACTTGGGTGTGCCCCAAGTGTGAGCATTTACGCGTGTCTCTGCCTGCAGGACTGCCTATCTGAGTATCAGGAAGAGCCACCCCTGTGAGTGTGTGTTGCTCTGGCGTCTCTGCCTGCAGGTGTATGTATCTCCGTGACAGTGCGGGGGCGTGTGCCTGGGTGTGAGCCGCGCGACAGCGTGTATTCGAATGACAGTGTGACGCACACGCGCGCTCGTGTGTGTGTGTGTGTGTGTGCGCGCGCGCGCGCGCGGGAGCGCCTGGGTGAGTCTCCCGCACCCGCCCCTTCCTCTCCCTATTTCTATTCCTCTCTCCTCTCCGGGCGGGCTTGGCTCCGCCGTCCGCATCATCTCCATCCATTATTGAAGAAACAGCCGCGTCCGCTCCAATCACATCAACACCCCCTGCCCCCCTCCGTTCCGTTCGCCCCACAGCCCCTCTGGGTGCTGGGAATGGGGGAGCCGCGGCGCAGCGGGGGCGCCGGGCAGGAGCGGGCTCATGAACCCGGTGCCCCGAGCCGGGAGAGGCACCGGGACTCCGGGGTCCCCGGCGGGGAGCGCTTTGCATAAACAGATGGCGCGGGCGTCTTTGTCTCGCTCGTTCGCTCGCCGCGCGGCTCCTGGCTCCACGGCTGTCTGGCTGATGCAATCATGATCATCTCTCAGAGCCTCGGGACCCGGCGCCCTTAATAGCTGCAGAGGGGGTCAGGGGCTCCGGGGCTCCAGAGCAGATGCTGGGCACCGTGTCTTCCCTCCCGGGCGCCCCCTCCCTGCCCCACAGCTGCAGAGGGAGGACGGAGTCCACACCGAGGTGACGGGCATATGGAGGTGACCGGGAAGTAGACCCCGGGCAGTGCCCTGAGGTGTCTCTAGGCTGTCTCGTTGGACTGCTACAGCCCCCCAGGGACAGCAAGCTGGAGAATAGGAATAGAATGGGGGATGGGAGAGGGGGAGAAAGAGATAAAGACAGAGACAGGCATTTGTAAAGAGAGACACAGAGGGTAGAGAGATGTAGACGGAAGGAGAGACAAACAGAGAGAGACACAGAAACAGATACAGAGGGACAAAGCCTGGTAGAGCTGCAGAGGGAGAGACAGACAGACACAGCCAGAATGTTAAGGAACAGAGAGACACAGACATACACAGAGACACAGAGAGACAGAGGTAGACAGAAAGGGCTGGAAGAAGAAAGAAGCAGAAAGAGCAGCCAGAGACTGGGGCAGGCAGGGGCAGAGGGCAGTGGGTAGTCTTAGGGCAGAGACCCAGCCCCGGGCATCTGGAGCCCACCAGCCCGGAGAGAGGAACCCGCCTGAACCTCTGGGTGCCTTCCACAGCTGGCGAGGTGGGAGATCCCTCGTGCCCTCTCCTTTCTTGACCCCCGCCCCACCTCAAACCAGAAGAGGGGAAGCTGTGGGACCCAGTGCCTTGGCGGTGGGAGTGGCAGGAGAGGCAGGCGGGTCTTGGACCGACGCTCCAGGCACAGACTTAACCGGCCCCAAACTGTGGGGCGCAGAGCCTGCGGGACCCGACAGGGGGCGCCCGAGGCATCTCCCCTAAGAGCTTGGGAGCATCTTAACCTCCAGGGGGCGCCCGCGCCCACAACCCCAGCAGCCAGCTCGCTCCGCCCAGTCCAGCTGTTTTAGACCAGCGGCGCCAGCGCGAGGATTAGTATCGCGGTGCGATTTGGCGTTTGGAATCTGGTCCCCACGGGACCCCGCACGCCCCAGGCCACCCCTAATCCGCAGCAAAAGACTTCTGCCGTCCCTCACGCGGCTTGGACGGGTGGCCTTAGTCTTTCAGATGGGAGAGTGCGCGAGGGTGGGGAGAGATGGGATCCGGAACTCACGGAGTTCCGCGTCCCAGCTCAGCCCCAGAGATCACGATCCAGAGATGAGTGGGGACTTAGAAGTAGGATCTCAGGCGAGGGATCAGAGACTGGTGATCCAGTCACCAGAAATAGGTGCAGGGTCAAGGCCCCCCCGGAGAGGCCAGAACAGAAGCAATAACGTAATAAGGCTCTTGGAAAGTGGGGGCGGAGGCCGAGGCAGGAGGAACAACCGCGGCTCTAGGAAAGGAGCGGGTCGGAAAGTTCGGAACGCGCCAGTCCTTGGTCACCAGAAGTCACAAGAAATAGTACAAGAGCCCGGGCGAGGGCCCGAGAAGCCAAAGGGCGCGGCACGGGGGCCAGACGTCCCTGTCTGCGTCCTGGCGCCCCAGCTGTGCCATGCAGAACCAGATGTGCAGCCCAGATGTGCAGCCCCTGGAGCTCGAGCTCTGGGATTGATTGCTAATCCGGGAGACTGGAGGGCTGGGGGGCATGAGTGACAGAACATTCCACTCCCCGGCGGGTCCTTGAGGTGCGGGTGTTCAGGGAGGACCCGGCTCTGCGCTCCAGGTTCTGACATCCTGTCAGTCCCCCCTTCTCCGCTCCCTCCCACCCCGACACACATCGCGCGAGTCTCTGTCTCTTTGTTCTCGCCGTGTCTCTGACACTTTATCTCATTATCCGCCGGAGGGAGGCGGAGAGCCTGGGACCCCGCAGCCTAATTACAGCCGCGCTTGTCAGCGCAGGGGGCGGGGGAGGTATCAGCGCCAGGAAAGGGAGGGGGCCCCTAGAAGGGTAGCTTCCTTCCCAGTTCAGCCCCCCCCCCCCACACCACCGCGCAAGCCCAGTGGTGGGTGCACAACTCACCCCTGTCCATGCCACCACCACCACTGGGCTCTGGGCTGGAGAGGTGGTGGAGCTCCGTGGGATTTGCCCGTGGGGTGGGAGGGAGGAGGATGGGAGGGTGAAGTTAGCATGGGAGTGGGGAGAGGTGGTTAGGACTAGGCTCCTGGGTGCCTAGGCCCCCAACTCCCCAAAGATGATGGCAGTGAGCTTTCCCACCCTAGCAGCATAGCAGACACCTAAGTTGGCTGCGGAAAGGGAGGCAATTGCTCGGAACATGTATCTCTGTATGTGTTGTTCTCTTTCCTCCTTCACCATCTTTTCTGTCTTTCCTTGGCTATTTTCCTTACCCCATTCCCTTCCTCTCCATCACAGTCAGAAACAGCCTCCTTAGGGGGCTCCAACTTCATCTGGAGGGGACTGGACGTAGGCAGAGCAAGCAAGTCTATCAAAGCCCCAAACTTCAACAACTGACTTAACTCTATCCTGAACCAGGTTTAAAATACACCCGGCTCCCCTGACCTCTAAACACTATTCCAAGCCAACCACAATACAACTTGGAGCACTACCCAGGGCTAGAGGAGCTGGGGCTGCTTTAGTGCTGTGGCTCTTTCTGTCCCTCTCCTCCTCCCACTACACTTTGTAGGGAGACAGAACTGGGGCCTTATCTGTGAGCTCTAGAGCTGTCCGGGAAGTGCTTCCGATGCTATCACTGGTCCCCAGGACCCTCCAGGTCCCACCCGTGAACACCACCCCTGCACCTGGCTTGCAAGTCTCTCTGTCCGGCTGCCTGTCCCATGGTGAGTTCCTCCTTCTACCTCTGGATCCTCCCTCAATCAGTCTCTTGCTCAAAGCCTGTATTGCCTTTCTCTGAAACCAGTTCAAAGCGCCAGGTGTGATGGTGTCCCCCAGACCAGGGTGCGGCCATTGGGAGGAGTGCCGGATCAGAAAGCCCTCTGCTTACCGACACTTCTCTGGCTCTGAGCTGGGAACTGCGGGAGGAAGAGATGAGTGGGGGTGGGGTGAGCCTGCTGAAGCGGGCCCCGCTGGGCCGGGCCGGGCTGGGCTGGGCTGACCCCTCCCCATTCGGGGGCGGGACCCCAGGAAGTGCGAGGGAGCAGAACCGCTGGGGAGCATCAGATGGTGGAGAGGCGCTATGGCGGGAACGAATCCCGGGGCCCGCTTCTACCGGCAGATCAAGAGACATCCCGCGGTGAGTTCGGTCCCCAGAGCCACTGTACTAACTCCTAACTCTCTCGCTTCCTTGGCTGCTCCTAAATCTCTCAGTACCCTGTCCCTTGCCCAGTTCCCCAGTGCTCCTGGTCTTTCTCCAGCGTGCCCTCAGTCTATCCCTGCAATATGCCCCGCGACTCTTGAATCCACCTGGGACCCACTCGCTGTGGGACAAGGGAGACGAAGCCTTGAGATGTGGTGTGGGAGATTCCAGGTCCTCTCTCCCAGACAGGAGGGAGTGCCAGACCTGGGCTGGGGTGGGGGCGGGGGCGGGTGCTGGCAGAGAAGATTGTAAAGGGACTTCGGGGAGGGGGCTGACCCCTAAAGTGTCCTCTGTCTTCCCCGCAGCTCATCCCGATGATCGGCTTCATTGGCCTGGGAATGGGCAGCGCCGCGCTGTACCTCCTGAGACTCGCCCTGCGCAGCCCCGACGTCTGGTAAAGGCCGGGTCTGGGACGCAAGCAGGGGGCCTGGGTGAAGCAAGGGTAGGGCAGGAACGCTAGGGCCTCTCAGGAACCGTGCCAGTGGGTGGTCTCATCAGGGATCCCCAGGGCGGCGCATCTGCGTGTGCGCCGCGGGGCAACTCCAGGCTGGAACCTCCTCCTGCCCCAGGCGGCCCCGGCCTGCCCTCCCACCCGTCCGGCTGACCACTCACTCCTGGGGCCCCAGACTCGACCCGCTTCGGGCTGCGGAACCCGCACCGCTCCCAGCCCGGTTGCCATGGCGACGTGCTCAGCCGGCGGGCAGCCTTTGGGTACCTCCACCTCCCCGCCAGAGTGCTGGGGGTGTGGCCGGGTGAACTGCTAGGGGAGCCTTTGGGGCTAGAGGGGAGCAGAGAGTCCCAGCCCCACCGAGGTCGGTGGGGGTGGGCCATGGGGGCTCTCCAGCCAGCGCCACGAGCACCTCAGGGGTAGAATTGCAGGCGCATCAGGAAACCCCAGCCCCTCAGGATCTCATTCCCAGCGCTCTGCTCTGGGGGGTGAACCTAGAGCGGCCAAGGAACAGGTGGGAGGCCCTGGGCTGGGTTGTCAGTCTCTCACTTGGCCCGAGCCTTCCTGTTTCACTTGTCAGCACCCCTGTCAGTCCCTGGGAAGTAGCCCCCCCCACCCCCGCCCCAGGATAGGAGGGGTGTGTTGGGGGTGGGGCAGAGACTCTTTTGTCACTTTAGGCTCCTGGGTCCTAGCTTTCAGAGGAAACCCTCACCTTCCCCCTCTTTCTCTGTAGCTGGGACAGAAAGAACAACCCAGAGCCCTGGAACCGCCTGAGCCCCAATGACCAATACAAGGTACCTCCTCCATCTGTTCATCTTGGTCCCAGGACCAACCTCCCCACCCCCAGGCCACGAAGGGATGTCTGGGGCACTCACTGCCCCTTTCCCTTCTATAGTTTCTTGCAGTTTCCACTGACTATAAGAAACTGAAGAAGGACCGGCCAGACTTCTAAGCTGGCTGGGGTGCCTGTGAGAAGTAAACCACCATCAGCCAGCCGACTCATTTCTTCCACTCTCTGCCCCCTGCCCCCAGGGCGCCACTCTAGCCACCCTGTCCAGCTGCTGCTTACACAGGCTTGGTTCCCACAGGAGGGGAGACGGCACCCCACCCCCTTCCCGTGCTCCCTTAGCGGAAGCGCCTCTGACCCTCCGCTGGAGTCCCACGCGGGGGGAGGAGTTAGGAGGGCGGGCAGTGTGTTGACCCAAAAGGCTCCAACCAGCTCCTCTGCCCCCCTACCCGGGCCTTGCAGGGTGTGGCTCAGGCTACGTGTTGAGCGTGGCCAACGTGAGCCAAGAGCAAGCGAGGACCTCTCGGTGCCAAGTGACGTGGCGGGCCCCACGTTAGCCCAGGCTCTGGGCTCCCGTGCAGGGGCGGTGCTGCTCTGGCTCGACTGGGCTCTCTGGCTCGACTGGGCTCGTCCCCTGCCGCCCTGCCCGCCCTGGATGAGGCACCTTCCCCGCCCCCCCCCCCCCCCCAGGAAGCTCAGCGAGAGCTCCTCCCCGCGCCTAAGCCCACTGCTTCCCCAGCCAACAGGCATCCCCTCCCTGCAGCCTTGCACCTGGGCCTCCCCCTGCCATCCTGCCCCTCCCTTGCTCCCCTCAGTCCCCTGGGATCAAACAGAAGCAGCCGTGGGCAAAATACAATTTCATTTAACAAATTGAATTTGCTGCGCCTGCTAATCACGTCTGGTGTCGGCTCTGATCAGAGACAGAAAAAGGAGGCTGCGGTGGGGGTGGGGGGGGGACGGTCCTTGTGGTGGTGGGAGGGAAGGGAGGAACATGTGGAGGGAGACAAGTCAGCACCGGCCAAGGGACCCCTCCCACAGTAAAAGGACAGCTCAAGGCAGGTTAGCATTTTATTAGATTAAAAACAGAAAGATGGGTGCCTACCCACCCTTTCCTCTGGCTCACAAGGGCAACTGGCCTCTCTTCAAGTAAAAGCAAGGAGTCTGTAACACTGAGATAATGGGAGAGCTCAGGGCAGAAAGCCCCAGGCCTCCTCCTTCTAAGTTTAGCAAAAAGAAATCTTCTCAGCTACAAAGTTCAGAGTATAGCTGGGTCTTTCCCTAAATAAGAACCCTTCCCTCCTCCAGCAAAAAATGGAAAGAGAGTCACACTCCTCTCCATTGGTCCCAGTAGGCAGAACAATAAACTTCAGTCTGTGGGCCTCGTTTCCTAAGGGCTCTCAGCGCTCATCAAAACCAGGCATGGGGAAGGCCCTGGCAAACTGCTCCACTCGTTGCCTGAGGTCGGCCAGCCGATGACTTGTTTCTGGGTCCTTGAGCAGGAAGGATTTGAAATCCTGAAGTTTGGCTAGAGGGGGGATAAGGAAAAAAGCGGTCAGAACTCCAGAGAAGCCTGTTTGATCAGCCAGCAGGACGGACGGATAGCGAAAGGCTGGCTCAGCCAGGGTCGTGCCCACTCACCAGTCTTGCTCTTCACCTCCAAGCCAATGCTGACACCTTCATCTATGAAGTCCACAACTCTCCGAAAGTCATCCTCGCGGAACTGTCGAGAGGTCAAGGCTGGGGCCCCTGGGAGAGACACAGAAGAGGGTCAGCACAGTCCAAGCCCACCTAGTAGCCATCCTTCCTCCCTCAAAGCCCAGGTCTCACCGAGCCGCAGGCCCCCGGGTGTGATGGCACTTCGGTCTCCCGGACAGGTGTTCTTGTTGGCTGTGATGGAGACCAGTTCCAGCACCCGCTCAGCCCGAGCTCCATCCAGGCCCTTGGGCCGCAGATCCACGAGCACCAGGTGGTTGTCAGTGCCACCTGAGGGGAGGGACGGCCAGCAGGGGGAGGTGAGTTCTAGGCCTCTGTCTGAAGCTGCAGAGGCTCTCACCCACCCGCTGGCTTACCAGACACGAGCGAGTAGCCTCGCTCTAGCAGGGCATCAGCCATGGCCCGAGCATTCTTCAGGACCTGCAGGGCATACTCCCGGAACATGGGGGTGCAGGCCTGCAGGACAAGACAGGAGCACCTGGAACCCCAAGGGCCACCCCTCTGCCCTGCCCCCTTCAGCACACTTGTGACTCCATTCTTGACCCCACCTGGGCTTCCCTGCTCTCAGCTCCGATTCCCTCAGCATGGAGCAGGGTCTAAGGCCCCAGGCCAAATGCCCTCCCCACAAGAGTCAGCTCCCCAACCTGCTTTAGGGCCACAGCCACTGCAGCAATGGCATGGTTGTGGGGTCCTCCCTGCAGGGATGGGAACACAGCGAAGTTGATTCGGTCCTCAAATGTGTAAGGGATCTCCCGGCCAGTCTTGGGATCCACAGCCCGAGTCCCCTTCCGGTAGAAGATGAGTCCTGACCTATGTGGGAAGTGGGTGATCAGAATCAAAGCTGAGAAGAAAGGACAAGGGGTGGGGAAAGCAGAGGAAGCTAGCTGGCCTGGGCCCCCTGTGCTCTGAGAGTCTACCTCAGCTGAGCTGGTGTGCAGCTGAGCCCAGTGGTCAAGGAGAGCAGCCCTTCAGGCTCACTCCCAAATCCCCCAGCAGAGAACCGCCACTATGGACAAGACAAGGAGAGTCATCACACACTGAGGAGTCTCTGGGGCTTCAGGTGGGAATGAACCTCTTTGGGATGCAGCCCAGCCATGCCCTGGGAAAAGGGCGTGAAGACAGGGAAAGACGAGGCCTAACTTCAAGGAAGCCTGACCTGGCGCCTCGCAGGGTCTTGTGAGTGGTGGTGGTGACAACATCTGCATGCTTGAAAGGTGAGGGGATCACCTTGGCCGCCACCAGGCCACTGATGTGGGCCATGTCTGCCAGTAGGTGCGCCTTGACCTCATCACACACCTAGGCAGGTACAGAGACAGGGCTCAGCCTGGGGAGGGCCCACACAGGTCTCCCCCAGGTGGCCCCCCTTCCAGAATCTCCCCTCTGCCTCCCTGGGATGTGGCCAGCATGCCAGCCCTCCGCCAACCTCTCTCATTCGGGCGTAGTCGATGAGGCGTGCGTATGCACTGGTACCAGCTATGATGAGTCGTGGGCGGAAAAGTCGGGCTGTCAGTGCCAGCTGGTCATAGTCGATAAGGCCAGTTTTAGGCTGCGTGGACAAACGAAAAGCTGAAGCCCTGAGAAGGAAGCAGGGCAGCTCACTCTTCTCCTTGACCCTGGAGGCTGCCCAGGACTCCCACCCCTCCCCATCCCCAGGAGAGGGCCACCAGGGCCCAGCACTCACATTTAGCTTATAGGGCATGGACTCAAAGAAAATGGATGTGGCTGAGACCCGCTTGACATCAGACATGTAGCCATGAGTGAGACTAGGAGCAGATGAGAGAGATCAGAGAGCTTCAGAGACGAGTAACTCCCAGACTTCACCACACCCTGCCTGCCCAGCTCCAGAGGACCCTGTCCCTGGAACGCTGCTCCAAGCAGGCACGATCCTCCCTGCTCCGTCCACTCTGTGCTGAGCACTGGTGACTGGGGTCTTCTCGTCTTCATCCACTGACTTGCACGGCAGGACACATGGAAGATGTTCAGTAACTCTTTCCCTATGCTCACCAAAGCCAACACCCATCCCATCCATACTCACTGGCCCCCGTCGGGCAAGTCTAGCCCCATGATTCGGTCATGAGGCTGCAGAAGGGCTGTGTAGGCGGCCAGATTAGCCGGAGAGCCCGAGTACGGCTGGACATTGACTCCCCACTGCACAGGATCCAGGTCAAAGGCCTCCAAGGCTCGGCGCTGACACAGCAGCTCGATTTCATCCACTACCTCTGCTCCTCCATAGTATCTGCCACAAGATGGGGATGTATCAGGGCACACAGAAAGGGTCCTGGTATCCCCTGCAACCAGAGGCAAAGGGCTGGGAAGGCCGCTCCTCTACACACGCTGGGAGGGTACAGGCAGGTGTCCCCCACAGGGAGCACCATCCCTGAGGCTGCCTTCAGCCCTCTGGCACCAGCCCTCACCTCTTGCCAGGATAACCCTCCGAGTACTTGTTGTTGAGACAGGACCCCAAGGCCTCCAGCGCAGCTCGGCTGCAGAAGTTCTGGGGTGGGGGGGGGTTGGGGGAGTTAATGTCAGAAGGTACTGAGCCCCTTTCCCTGGAGCCCCCCGCAGCCCTTCCCTGCCAGAGCCCAGGCCGCAGGGAGGGAGCTGGGTTCTAGAGAAAGCTGTTTTTTCATTCAGCGTTCCTTGTCAGGCCTGAAGAAAGCAACCTGAGAAACCGGGCTGCTGGGATGGATGTCCCCTGCAAGGCCACCTGTCTACTCAAACCTGTACTTCCAGGTTCCTCTTCCCTCTTGGGAAGGGGAGGGGACCACACTAGATTGCAGGGGCCCTGGACAGTTCTGAAAGCTAATGTCCCCAACCCCTAATCCAGACTGGCCCTGCCTTCTCTTCAGAGGACAGTAAGAAGAGGAGGAGATAAGGCCCAGCAGGAAGGCCTTGAGTCTGAAAGGAAAATCTGGAGAAAGAGCAGTATGATGACCTATTACTTCCTGCGCCCACTGTGGCCCATGCCGTGGTCCCTCTCCCCAAGCCCCACCTCTGATGCAATGAGCTCCAGGCCACGACACTGCCTGTCCTTCTCCCTCTGCAGCAGCTTCCACATCTCAGGGTCACTGTCTGACAGACGCTCCTGGCCTGTCCAGCCCCTGGCTGCTTCTCCAGTGTGGGTCTGGGCCACCTCACTGTGCTGGCATCGGACGGCCATCCTGACCAGCTGACCACATCTCTGCAGAGGCTAGGAGAGGAAAAACCAGAGTCAAAAAAACAAAAACAAAAAAACACAATCATCCAAATAGTCTCCCAGCAACCCTCAGCCATGCTTATCAGGCTTTCTGGCTCAAAATCCAGCAGCCAGTGGTCCAGCAGCCTTTTCCAATTCTTGCCACCCACACCTCCGCCTTCAAACTCCAGTTCCAGAGCCAAGGTTGAGTTCAATGTCCAGGGGGTGGTTCTGATTTGGTCCATTTAATTCACCTCAGAATTTCCCTCCAGCTTTACCCATGAACCACTCTGCAAAGCCAGAGGGCAAAGTTTGTCTCCCAGAAGCCTATGCCTCTGGAACTCAGAGGCAGTCCACTAAGGTTCCAGAACCTCCCCAACCCACAGGAACAAAAAGGTCTTCCTGCAGGACCTCCATGGCAGTCAGGGGGGTGGAGGCTGAGTTGGCAAGGATTTAGGCAATAGGCTGCAGAGGTAGTTTCCAGAGCAAGAGAGGTGGCAGACACCTTTAGCAGTCTCTGGGGGAAAGGTGGATGGGGGGAGCCTACTGTCAGGAAAGCCAAAACCCACATCCTGCCCTCTGTGCCCTCCATTCTTCCATGTCCTACCAGCCCACAGAGTCAAGGGACTCCTGATGTAAGTAGTGGGGCCGGGTTGCATCATCTGCAAGGCTGGAAGCTAGCAGGAAGAGACTGGGCTCGCCGGTCCAGTCCAGGAACCCGCTCATTCACCAAGGGTCCACGGGGCATCTGGTGCGGTTCTCTCCCCTAATGCCACGTGAAATGGGTGATCGCAGGCCCTGGGGCGTCTGGTTGCCGGAATGGCGAGGGGCCCCAGATGCTCCGCGGGCACTGGGGTCGGAGGAGTTCTTAAGGATTCCCTAGTTGCAAGTCCGTTCCCCGAGGACCAAAACCACGTGCATGGAAAACCCAGGAGAACCCCAGAGTTTGTGAATGGGAACTCGGGTAGGAGGAGCGCTCGCTTCCTATTGGTCACCCAGTATCAGAAGCCCCGTTCTTACCCGAGTCACCCAGAGCAAAGAGAAGGGCAGCATCGCAACCGGAGGTCGCAGGAGGTCCAGCCACCAACTCTGGCGGGGGCAAAGCAAAGGGTCAGAAGAAGACTGATCCGAGAGCGCGTGCGCGAGAACGGCCCGAGAAACCACCGGATTAAGGGAAAGGAACTACGCATGCGTGAGTCCGCCCCTTTATGATCTGTTGGGAATTGTAGTTTTTTTTTTTTTTTCACCTCCTTCTTTTGCAGCCCATAGTCAGAGGCTCTTGCCTGAAAGAAAAGAGATCCAGTGCCGCACCACCTCCTCGTTGTCCTCCAGCTTAGTGGGGGTATATCCCCGCAGCCATTTATTGGGTGCCTCCTGAATACCTACATTATTAGGTTCTTTGAAAATATAAAGATTCCTCTTTGAGCTAGAGAGCTGCCGTGCCCTGGAAAGCTCCCTGGCTTGGAAGGGTGAGACCTGAGTTCAAGTTCCACCTTTGGGACAAACTAGCAAATTAGCCTCTTTGGCCCTCAGTTTCCTCACTTGTAATTCAAAAACAACATGTAGTGAGGATTGAGTGAGACTCTGTATGTAAACATGCTCCCCAGAGCTCTGGAATGAATCACCGTCCCCTCATCCTCTGGCTACTCCATGATTATCTCCTTCGCCTGCGACATCCTGGAGCTGAGTGAGGCGCCCCCTCCTGTTGTTGCCACTTGTTGAATCTTGCTATTGGTTGACCTCCTGCCGCTGGCTCTAGCAGTCAGTGAGCTCTCTTTTATCCCTGGGGCTCTAGATCCTCAGAACCAGACAGGATCTTCCTTTCAGCCTGACTTCGTCTGGACTCATCCTTTGGGAGAGGGAATCACTGACCCCTCTAGAAGTAGGTCCCCAAACCTCGGGATCAGAATTGGCTGGGAAATGTAATATAAATATATGAGTGGGAGACTTCTCTTCCCTGGTTCTAATTCAGTGGATCTTAACGAGCAGACATTTGCCCACTCATGGTGACAGTAAAACCTCTTCTCAGTGATTCTAATAAGCAGTGATTTTGAGAACCATCTTCTTACTTAACAAAATGACACATTCATTCATTCACTCATTCACTCATTCAACAGACATGTTGCACTCCTACTCTGTGCCAGACATGGCCTAGCCTTGGAGATACAAGAAGAGATCACTGACTGCTGGGACATCAAGAAGTGAACAAGTAATAAAATGCAATAAGTGCAGTGATGGGCAGGGGCAATTCAGCTCCCAGAGGTCCAGATGTCCCAGGGGGATTGCGGGGAGGAGGAGAAGAGGATGGCTGCAGAGGAGGCAGTTTGTGAGTCAGAGGAAGAGGAGAAGGACAGTCCGTCACAGAACATGTTGACATGCAAAGTCTCATTTAATCTCCAGGACATGCTATTTTATTATTGCCTTACAAGTGAGGAAACTGAGACCCAGATGGGCTAACTTGCTTATTCTGAACATTTCCACTTGGCTCTCCTACCAGGCCTCAGAAGTCCCTGCTTTGCTCTAACCTTCCCTCCCACTCAAACTTCAGGTGTTCTCAGGTTTTCCAGCAATAAGCCCTTGGTTAGAGTTCTTCCTCCAGTCTCTGACCTAGAATCACCTCCCACCTCCCTCTTCCTTTCAGCTTGAGTTCTGTTATTCCCCCACCCACCCACCCACCCACCCATCCACCCATCCCTCCATCCATCCATGATTTATTTTCCCCTCAGCGACTTCTCACTCCCAGGCACGTCTAGGTCAGACTCACCTCTGACTCAGTTTCCTGCTGGAACCAGTGGGCAATTCCCTGGGGAGTACTGCACTAGCTGAGCGGGTATTTTGGCCCAGGACTCAAAAAGAAGGAAGGCAGAAGACCAAGTGTCCAAGTGTCGAGGTAGGTTCTGTGCCTCAGCTTGTTCTACCCCCTCCCTCGCCCCAGTCAGGGGTCCCCAGGGGAGGGGGGCGGCTGAGCTCCGAGAACTGCTAATGAAGCCGCAGCCAATTAACGCCCGGGCCAGAGTTGGGGGCGGATAAAATTAGCAGCGGCGGCGGCAGGAGGGAGCTGGAGGCGGGGGTGGGGAGGGTGGGCAGCTGGCTGAAGGGGGCCTTGTTTGCAGGCGGCCAGCGGCGACGACGCGGCCGGGCTCTCCAAACTCGCGCTCGTCCCTTCCCCCACCCCCTCGTCTCCGGCCTCCCTCCCTGTCTCAGCCGTCTGCAAACTCAGCGCCCACGAAATTAGGAAGGAAAAGGAAGATCGATGACTCCAGATGCCGCAAACACCGTTCCTCCCCCCCCCCCACCTGCCACTTCCCTCCAGCCCCTCGGAGCTTAGCAGGTTGTCGGCGCTCTGCCTACGCTGTCCCCGCGACTTCGTCCCATTTCAAGGCCTTATACCTCCTCCCCCAGGTCATCTCCAGCAGTCCGCTGGTAGTCCCCTTTCAGGTCTCCTCCCCACTCGATCTGCTGCGGCTTCCCTACGTCCACCTCGGGAGAAAATCCTCACCTTAGAGCTCCCACAGCAAGGGTCGCCCTCATCTCTCCCTCATCTGGTCTTGGATGACCTCCAAGGTGCTAGCTCCATCAATATTTGCCTCAGTTTCCTCGAGCCTGCCGAAGGAGGAGGTCCTGGCCAGAGCGCTGCTCCCCCATAAACCCACACCACCACCCCTTCCCTACAAAGGTCTCTCACACAGACACGTATTGGATTTCACTTTATTTTGTTCCCTTTCCCGTCTGTTGGGGCATAGAAAAAATATCACCAAGAGGAAGCAGCTGGAAAGGGGCAGGTGGAGCAGGACTGCAGGGATGGAAGGGAAGTGGGCAGAGGGCAGGGGCCCAGTCCATCGCCTAGGCCCAGGAGTTCTGCTTCCCCTACCCTAATTAGAGTTTCGGGGAGAAAGGCGGACAGGCATACCGGCAGGCAGAAGGGGTTGGGGATAGGCCGCAATTTTTAGGCCTCACAGTCTTTACGTGGGGACAGGGTGGAACAGGAGGACAAGCGCCTGGGGGTAAGAAAGGGTGCGACCAGGGTGCCAGGCCAGACGTCATTAAAGATGAGGACAAAGGTAATGTCCAACCCAGCGCCCAGGGGCATGAGGGGGACCCACTGCAGACATGAGGGACACTGGGACCTCCTTCAAGCCCCATCTATTCTAGACCTGTGCTCTTGCCTCTCCACTTTGGGAGGCAGAGGAGGGGCTACCTCTCCCCCCAGGCCCCCACCCCTGCCTCGTGGGCACTCCCCATAAGGAAAGGGTGGACCTATGGCGGGTGGCTGACTGTCCCCGGGAGGGCTGTTCCTTCGCCCTCAGAATGGAAGGGGTGGACACGGCCACAGGAGCTGCGGGGCACAGGGAGGGGTCTCACTTAGGGAGGCCGGGGTTTGGCACGAAGCTTAGGGTCCGGGCGAGGGCGAGGCGAGCTACCCAAAGTAAGGGTGCTCACTCTGGAAGTTATAGTCTGGGCACACCTTCTGCACCAGTTTGTAGTCAAAGCTGAGGAAAGAGACGAAGATGCAGATGACTTTGAAGGGCTTGGCGCAGAGCCAGGCAGCCTGGCTCTGCGTGTGCTCGGTGAAGCACACCTGCGATGGGTCGTACAGGCACGGGCGGTGCTTGCGCGCGCGGTTTGTCTTCTCATACTCCACGTGGCAGTTGAAAGTGCGAGACTCTTTGGCCCCGGGCACTCCCAGCGCGCCCCCGAATGGGCCCGCCAGCGCGCCCCCGAGGGTACCCCCTAGCCCCGGTCCCGCGGCCGCTATTCCCAGCGGGGGCCCCAGCCCAGGGAGAACCCCTTCCAGGGCCAGCGTAGACTGCAGCGGGTGGGGGGCCGGCCCTGGCAGCCAGACGCCCCCGAACTCGACCCGCTTGGAGGGCGGCACGATACTGACGCTGAGGTTGCCCAGGCTAGACGAATTGTGGCGGAAATACACGCTGAAGGTGCCGTTCACGTGGTCCACGATCTTGCCGGTCACCAGCAGCGAGAACTTGAGGGTGTGTACCCGGAAGTAGAAGTCCCCCCAGCCAAAGATCTTTTTGGCGCGGGCCGCTTTGATGGACGGCTTCCTCTTGGTGCGCGGCGCTGGCAGCGCCCCCGCCCGGGCCAGTGCCCCGGTGTGATTAGCTGGCCAGGCCCAGCTCCAGGCGCGGGCGGTGCCCAGGCTGTGGGAAGACCTGGGCACCGGGAGCTGTTGGCCAGGGGCGCCCCCTCTGGCCGCGGCGGGGCGCAGCTCCAGGTACTGCGGACTCCGGGACTCTGGTATCTGGGCATTGACAACCTGTGGGCGAAGGGAGAGCAGAAAAGAGAGGCGCTGGGGTTTTCCTTGGCCATCCCAGGATCCTACCACCCCCTACCCTACCCGGCCAGCCCCCTTTCCCAGCCGCTGCAAGCCCATAGGGAACTGGGCGGTCCACGGTCAGTGGTTCCGGGCTGTGTACTGGTGTAGGCCTGCAGCCCTTTCAACCTCTGTGCTCTTGGCCAAGTCACTGACCCGTTCTCAGTTCCCACATCTGTGAAATGACTTGGGAATCCTTGTGTTCCGGAGAACTCCAGTGCGAACTGAGGAAGGCAAAAAAGCCAAAGCCCTCGGGGCTGGATTAGGGAATGGAGCTGTGGACACCGCCGGCTGGGTCTTCCCTGGCCTGGAACCTGCTTGGTTCCAAGTAATGGTGGACTGGGGAGGAGCTGGACTCAGGAAGACCAGGCCGTGGGGGCTGTCAACATCCAGCATCAAGAAAGAAGTGAAGACCTCCCAACTTGACCTCTGCCAAGGCTTTAGTCTCTGCCCAGACCTCAGCCTCTACTCCCTTGTAAGGAGGGGCCCGGGAAACTGGCGGAGCAAGAGCCCTGGAGGGTCTCACGGCTGTGGGTTGAGGCTGGGGGGCTACACAGGCCCCCCTCTTCTCCTCCGACACTCTTACTGTGGGAGAGGCCGCCTAGTAGCCCTTCCCTGGGCTTGGAGGGGGCTGGAGGAC
The DNA here is from genome assembly GCF_011764305.1 of Mustela putorius furo. Lineage (NCBI taxonomy): Eukaryota > Metazoa > Chordata > Mammalia > Carnivora > Mustelidae > Mustela > Mustela putorius. The sequence continues at coordinate 2,553,740 of NW_025422127.1, read as the reverse complement.
CGCCCGTGCCCGCCCTCACCCGTCCCTGCCTGTCTCAGGTGGCCGCTGATCTGGGAGACAGCGCGGGCGCGAATACAAGATGGATCGAGGGGCGGGAGCGGCGGGGCCAGGCCCCGGCCATCAATTATCCGGGGCGGGTGGGGTGGGGTGGGGGCTGGCCGGGAGAGAAGGAGACGTTTGAGAGCCGGAGGAGGAAGAAATATGGAGCCGCTGCTCCAGCGAGGGCAGCGGGAGGGAGAGGAGCCGGGAGTGTCAGAGTGTGTCAGTCAGACTGTTAGCTGTGGCCAGTTTGTGTGGCCCTTGCTGCGGAGGTTCAGATTGCTGGGAGGGAGTAGCGCGGGCATCATCCTGGAGTGCTGGTATGTCTGGCAGCCCTGGGATGGTTGTGTGTGACCGTGTACCTGGAGTGATGGTGTGTGGGAGAGTATGTGTACGTGTGCACACTCACACTCTGTCTCAACCTGTGGTTGTGTGTGTGTGTGTGTGTGTCTGCCTGCCTGTATCAGTCTGAGGGGCCTGTGTGTGTGTGTGTGTGTGTGTCTGCTTGTGGTGCTGGCTGGTTGTTGTGTCAGCCTGTGAGGGTTCCGTATATATGCTTGGATTGTATGTGCCTGGGTTGGCTGTGTGTGTCTGTGTGTTGATCTGAATGAGGCTGTCTATCAGTTTGTGGTGGTTCTGTCTGTGTGACTGGTGTGGTTGTGTGTCTGGGTTAGCTGTGTCCAGACGTGTTACTTCTCCTGTGTGAGCTCCTATCACCCTCTGTCTATGAGTTAAGCTCTTTCTCAAGGGTGTGTATCAGTATGTCCACAATAATAGAACAAGTGCGGTGTGTTGGGGGGGGGATGTATCTGTGTGAGTTGTATATGAATGGTCTCTGGCGGGTTCCTCACTGGCCTACAAGCTGAGCTTTGGGTAGGTAAAGAGGCCTGGCAGCATGGGTGCCCCCTGTGTTTGCACATACCCTGTGTACACAGCATGAGTCCACAAGGGACAGGAATGCCAGAGTCAAGCTGCTGGGCTAGAATCTCCACCGCCTGGTCCCCATCCCCGCAGCACTGCGATCCCAGGTTATTAATGCTGCCGCCACCCGCTCGTCATACATATTTATCGCCCCCCTCATTCCTCCTCCCGTCCATCCCTCCTCCCAGCTCAGGTGAGGGGGGCGGGGGCGGCAAGAGTGATTGACTCAGACAGACAAGCTTGAGCTGGCAGCTAACACCGGGAGGGTGGGCTGGAGAGGGATGGTGGGAAGGGTCCCAGGCCACACTGTTGAGGGGGCAAGACAGACCTCCAAGGAGGTGGGCTTGGAGAGGGCAGGGCCTGAGCCTCAGGTCGGTCACTGGAGGAAGGGAGTGCATAAAGCTTCCAGGGAAGGTCAAGGAGGGGGGGGGTAGTCATTTGAACTCTGACTCCTAATCTCCTCACCCCTCTAGGTCCAACACTGCCTTTCCAGGGGCATCCATCAGTCCCCAGTCACCTGCTCTTATGACCCTGAATACCTCTGAGACACCCCCTCCCAGTGCACCCCTGCAGCACTCATAGTCCTGCACCCAGCCCAGGACTTGTCAGAGGCCGCTTCAGACCTACGACCCCTCACAGGCAGGGGCTGGGAGAGGAAAAGAGGTTTGGCTGGGTGGTGAGGGGTGCTGGGGGTTTCCCCCCTCCCCCACGGCCCTGTGATCCCAGACAAATTGCTGTCTGCGCTTCTCTGATCCTGGCAAATCCCTGGGCTTTGGGCACCCACACCCCCACCCGCTGCAGGAGACTGCCAAGATAAAAGGGAAGAGTTGGGGGGGCGGCCAAAGCGACCTCGGGAGGAGCTCGGACAGAGAGGGGGTGAGAGTCTGTGAGGAAACGAGCCGAGAAATGGGAACATGGAATAAAATAAAATCAAATCCTCCCTCTGGCTTCCTCGCTTGCACGCTCTCTCTCGCTCTCTCTCTTTCTTCCTCTTTCACTGTTTTTCCATTTCTCTCAGAGACTCTTCTCTGAGTCCCTCACTCTGTCTCGAATTTTCTCCTTCCGTGATTCTGTTTTGCTCCATTTCTGTCTGTCTCTCTTGGTTCTTTCCCTCTATCCTTCTGTCTCCATCTGTGGGTGCGGTGGGAATGAAGGAAAGCAGGGTGATAAAGGAGCCCCTATTTCCCCAGATCCATGGTGCTGTCCCTCCCCCTCCCTGACTGAGAGTGGGAGCAGGGTGTTGTCCGAGGAGGGGTCCCCCTCGCTCCAGAGCTGGTTTAATTAAGCTAATTGGGCGCGGTGACATTTGCCGAGGGGAGAGGCTAGTCTGGCTGTTGGCGCAGGGGCGGAGGTGCTTGGTGGCGGGCGGGGGTGTGGGTGTGGGTGGGGGGTGCTCCTCACCGGGCGCCTCCAGGCCCATGCGGGGCGGGAGCCCAGCCAGGAGCGCTTTGCCCCTAAGGCAGTAAGCCCACGCAATGGAGGGGAGTTGAGGCTGCCTCTTGCTGCTGAACAAATTCCAGTGTGTGTGTGTGGGGGGGCTCTTTCGGGATGGGACTGGGGGGGGAGGGGGGAGATTCAGGCTGTCGGCCCCCCAGCCGCATTGCAGGGCGCACCTCCCCCAGGCCTCCAGACCAGTCCCTGGCTTCTTTCCGCCAGCATGGGTCAGGTGGCGCCGCTCAGGATTCCGGACCCAGGAAGGGAACGGCACCCTGTGGCTGGGGAAGGAACAGTGCTCCTCCAGGCCCGGGATGGGGAAGGGCAGCGAATTGCGAATTAAGCCCTTGTACCTAGCAAGGGGTGGGGGTGGGGGCCACTGCAGACAGGGCGGGGTGGAATAGACAGGGTCCAGTTGGGAACCAGGGACAGAGAGGGGGGTAAGGACAGAGGTGGATGGATAGGATAGGCTGGGGTGAGGGCTGGGATGGGGGGACTGGGGTTTGGGACTTGGCAGGCACAGGTATAGGGTGCAGCAGTAAGGATGAACAAGGATAGGCATGGAAACAGGGATGGAGAGGTGATCATACATGGTGGACAGGCACTGGGTATGCAGACGGGGAATGACGGCAGGTGAAGAATGGAATGGAAACCAAAATGGGGATGAAGGAGAACAGGGATGGTGGTTGAGGAATGGGCACTGGGGATAGCAAGCGGGGCTGAGATGGGGTAGGAACCGGAAGATGGGGATGGCAGCAGATGGGGGCAGGAACAGAAATGGGGGATGGGGAATGGTTACTGGGCAGGAGCAGGGGTGCTGAGGGATGAAAAGGCCCAGGACATGAGGATGGCAGATGTGAATGGGGACTGGAATGGGCAATGGGGGACAAGGAAGGAGACAGGGGACAGGGACGGAGACAGAGCTGAGGACAGGTATGGGGGACAAGTCAGAGGAAAAAGCAGAAGACGGGCAGGACTAGGTTATGGGAGGGGGCCAGGCAGGTAGAAGCGATGATAGCTCCTTCCAGACCCCACTATAGCGTGAGGGGGCGGGGACCGCTGGTGGGGCGGGCTCTGCCCTTGGGCCGGGCACCCCCTCCCCCTCAGCCCCGCCTGCCCGCCTGCTCCAGGCCTGCAGCGCAAGGCTCACCGTTATCTGAATTTTGATTTTATTTTATTTTATTTTATTTCCCTGCTTCCTAGAGCCGGCGCGGTCCCCCCGGGAACGGCCGCCCCCCGCCCCCCGCCCCGCGCCTCACTTTATTATTGCAATAAATGTGCCTATAAAGGCGCGGGCTCCGGGGCGCGGTGGTGGTGGGGGGGGGAGAGCCGCGGAGCGGGGATGTAATTTCCCGAAGCCGGAGCCGGAGGGGGAGTGGGCGGGGTGGAGGTGGAGGAGGGGCAGGAGAGGGAGAGGGGGAGACTCGCCAATTTCTAGCGCTCAAGGCAGCGCTCCCTGCTCCCCATTCCCACCCCTCAGCTCGCTTTGACCCCACACGCCGCTACTCGCCGCTGCACCCAGCCGTGCTTGAGCCCTGGGACCCCTACCCCATCTCTCCGCGGGAAATGCCCTCTCTCTGTTACCCTGGTCCCTTCCGGGCCCCACCCATGTGGAGTTGCAGGGCTCTGTTCAAAGTTCCCCATCTCCTTGACAATGACTTCATCTCTTGAGCCCTGGGATGCCCCCTTACCTGGTCTCTATCAACGTTAATGTCGCCCCTTCCCAGTGACCTCGCCTCTGACCCCAGTGACACTTCATTACCTTGTTTCTGTCTCCCAATTACTTCACCTCTTCCCCAGTTACCCAGTCCTGGATCTCCAGTTCCTCCTGCACCCTCAACCCCATGACCCTCTAAATTCTCCTTTCCAATGGGTACCTCTCTCATATGTGCAGGCTCTGGCCCAAGGGAGCTGTCACAGCGCCCCCCTTCTCCTGTGCCCCTGGCCCAGCTGCGTCCCTTGATTACCCCCAAATCCCGGACACGCTCTGGGCCCTCACCCAGGCTGCGCGTGCCTAAGTGGCCCAGGCAGAGATTAGGTGGGGGGCTGGAGAGGGGTATGAGGCAGGAGCCGGTGGCTAGAAGCAGGTCTGGGGCCCGCCAGCGCTGAGAGAGGCTCACTTGGGCCTAATCCTTCCCCAAGGCAGGATAGAACTGGAAAGATCCCACAGGGCCCCGCCCCTGCCCTCCCCTAGCTAATTAGTAATTAGTGATTAGTGATTAGTGACTATTGATCGCCTGCTGCTTCTCCCAGTAGGCAGCTGCTTTGGCAAGGGGTGGGAAGACAAGAGATGGATGGAGAGAGGAGTCAGAGACCTTATCAGAAAGATCCTGAAGAAGGTCTGGCCAAGAGGCCTCAGTCCCAGGGGCAGCAGAAGCCCGGGGTCAGAGTCAGAGTCCCGGGCTCCAGAAGGGGAGGCAGGTGGCAGGGCAGGGGCTGGGGGCGGGGGGGCAGGGTTAGTGTTGGACAATTAGGGTTTTCCAAAGAGCTACCTTGTCATCTGTCCCCCACCAGCCCCTTACCATGTTAATATACTCCCAGCCCCCGCACTGAGACAGCCCTGAGAGAGAGAGAGAGAGCGAGCACACACACGCGTGCGTGTACGCGCGTGCGCACACACACGCACACACACGCCACACTCAGATACATGAACACATCCTGAGGCTCACAATCCCACACCCACACTCAAAGGCACTCAAAACCACAAGCACACAGACATTTACAAAGCCCAGAGACTTACCTCCAGGCAACACATGCACCTCAGCACACAGATGCACTTGGAGATCCACGTTGGGCTATGCACCTGTGCCCACACTGTACCCACAAGTGCACACAAGCACACAGATAGGTACCTGGACACACAAACACTTCTCTACACACACTCTGCCATGCAATTACACATACATACACACCCACAGTCCTTCCATGTGTGTAAACACTGATTCTCACACGCACACAAACTGGACTAAAAGGCAGATACACTCGCCCCCACTGCCTCCAACACAGAGGCCCACAGCTGCAGCTCTGAGCTAGATCCCCATCGTTCACATCCTCATGCTTACTCTCCTTCAAGTCTCTACCAGATGTTTCATTCCCCTTCAGGGGGCAAAGGAAATTAAACCAGATCTGTCCACAGGGGAGTTTATTTGATGCGGAGAGTGGAGAGAAGAGTGGGGAAGTACAAAGAAGGGGCAGGGGACTGGGATCCTTACCTCCATTCCCCGCAGGCCTTCACATACACAACTGGCTTGTGGGGCCCAGGGCCCCAACTGTAGTAGTCTAAGGGCAGGGCTGGGCAGCCAGTGCAAAGGGAGTTCCTGCCAGGGGAAGCAGTCTTTGTGGAGGGGACCCCTCTTCCCATATTCCAGCCCCTCAAGGTCACCAGGCGCATTTGGGAGAATCAGGAAGCTCAATCACCAGCTCCTCTAGGACAGTGCCTACCCTGCTGGAGTTGCTGAGTTTGATTTGGCTGAGCAGGTGGGGCCCAAGTGTTGGCAGGGGAAAGGCAGGGGGGCTATACCCCTTCCAGACTCCACAGGGGTTAAGGGCTGGGGTGCAAGAAGTAGGGGTTTAGGAAGCTACCTGCCACCTCCCAAGCTAGGTAAGTCACAGTTAGGGTGCAGGAAACAGAAAAGTCACAGGCAAGGAGACGATGAAAGGAGTCGGGGTCCAGGGCCTATGCCCCCACTGTGGGGCACAGAGAGGGCACTGTGAAGCAGGCTGTCGTACTCACCCCTTCAAAGCCAACACCACACACCACAGTAGCTTACACACGCACTCTGGACTGGGTGTCCCAGACACATGCACGCACACAGGTGCACACGCTGACCCCCGCACTCCACACCAGCACATATGAGCACACCGTGTTCAGGAGTTGAAGCCGTCAAGTTGGGAGGGAGGCAGATCAAATCGGGGCCTCCTCAGCCTCGGTCCTCGCCCCAGAGCCTCGGGAAAGAGGCAGCTGTGAGATATGGAAGCCAGAAGAGCACAGGAAGAGAGACTCCCTTTCCAGACAGCCCCCACCCTCTTCAGCTGGGCGCGAGAGAGGGGTGTGTCTGTGAGGTTTGTGCAGGGGAGAAGGTGTCTCCGCGGGAAATGTGATGGGAGATTGTAGCCAAGTTCGGCCGAATCTGTGTGCGCGCGTGTGTCGGGTCGTGTATGCTCACCTGGCATTGTGACAAGTGCAGAGAAGAGAGATGGGAAGGCGAGGTGGAGGGGTGGAAGGACAGACAGCGAGGAAGGCGAGCGACGTTGGCGCGGAAAGACGGCAAGGCTGACACCCTGCTGGCTTGTCTGTCTGTCTCGCACTCCCGCTCAGTCTGGCGCACTCGCGGGTCGGGCTTCGTCCCCTCCCCCGCCAAGCAGGGAGCCAGATCCAAGTCGGGCCTCCACCCCGGCACCCACCCCCAACCCTCAGCCAACTTGGGCCCAGGAGAGCGCCCGTCCTAGGTCGGGGAGTCTGTCTGTCCGCATCCGCCGCGCGGCGCAAAGTTGGGACTCTCCGCGCTAGGGGCGGGGCGAGCGCACGGAGCCCCTCGCACTCTGGGACCTTTGCGTTCCGGACCCCCGCGCTCCCGCTCCAGCCCGGCTTGCCCTTACCTTCTTCAGGAGCCACGGACCAAAGAGCAAGAGAAGCCATTCCGGGAGCAGCCGCATCTTCCCGGGCGGCTGAGCGGGGCGAGCGGGACGGGTCCCGGGCAGGCCGGAGCCGGGCCTGGGGGCGAGGGACCCTGGGCTGGCGCGCCGTGCGGTGGCTGCCGGAGCGGCGGGAGCAGGCGGCGCGGCCCGCGCGGACTGAGCGAGAGGAACCGATCTCGGCGCTGGGGGCGGGGCGCGGGCGGGGGAGAAAGTTGGGTCGGACTCGGGCGGGCGGGCGGGGGGGCGGGGCTCCGCGTCGCTCCAATCCCCGCCGCGCCCCGCGCGCCCCCTCCCGCCCAGCTGGGGGCACCGAAGGTGACTTTCACCCCGACACGCCCCGGACACGCCCCCGGCCCAGGTGCGAAGCGCAGAGGGCTGCGGGGCCTAGGGGTCGTGTACCCGAGAGGCTAGGTCTGTGCCCTGATGAGGAATGGGGCAGGGTGTGGGGCCCGTGGCTCCGGGACCTTGTCCTCGAAGGGGTGCACGGCGGAGCCGGAGCCCGGAGAGGCTCAGCGGCCCCACAAGACCTGGGTCCCTCGGCGCTCCGGGCCCCTTCTAGGCTCCAAGCTAAGGTGGGTCCGGGGCAGGAGTAGGGCAGGGGCCTCGGTGAGGGCGGGCGGGGCCTCGGGCGGCTGCCGCCGCGCGGCGCTGACGGGGATGGATGGGCGCCCCGCGGCTCATTCGGCCCGGAGATGAGAATCATTGATCACGGACGGAAACCCCATCACGTCTGTCAATAGAGCTGACAAACGGCGCCCGATGCCCCCACCTCCGCCCCCAAGGCACCTCCGAGGGCTCCGGACCCCTCTGCTGGACCGGCCGTTCACTTTTGCCCCTCGCCTCCCACCTCTGACCCCCACGCATCCCAGAGAGTCCCTGCGGGGGGGTGGGGTGGGACAGGAAGTCCCCTCAGCGCCGCCTGCCCAGTCTCTTGGTGCAGTCTCTATCCCTTCCCTTCCACTGTCCCATCTTTCACCATCAGCTCCTCTCGGCCCTTGTCCCTTTCCTTTTCCGTCTCTGCCCTTGTCTCTGTCCCCAGCCCCAGCCTTGTCTCTGTCCCTATCCTCTTGGCTGTTTCTTCACCAGCTTGGCTCCCTCCTCCCCCTAGTCTCGCTCTCTTCCCTGCCCAGGGAGTCTTCAGCTGTCAGCTGTTGCTATGCACTGAGGCTGTGGCTGAGGTTGTGGTACGACCGACACCTAGACAGTGAGAGATGGGGACAAGCAAAGAGATAGAGAGACAGACGCATATCGTGAGACACCAACACCCCCCCTCCCAGGCATGCACGCAGATGCATTCACAGGGACAGGTCACACCACAGAGGTGAGCACACAGGCGGAGTGAGACATGGTCATGCAGAGCCCAGCACAAACACACAGGCAGGTGCACACCTAGAGAGGCACACTGACACACACAGATGGACACACTCAATTCACACACACACACACACAGGAGCGCGGGTGCGCGCGCGCGCGCACACACACACACACACACATACAGATGCACACTCACGACAAAGACGCACACTCGAGCACACCCAGCCAGGTACTTGGACCTCAGCCCCCTTCCTCGCCTTGGCAGAGAGGCAACCCCCCCACAGACAGAGACGGACATGCACTCAGGTATACGCTGGCCCTGGCAGTCCAAAAGGCAAGCCCGGCCACATACAAAGAGAGACTCAGATACAAAGATATGACAGACAGCGGGAAAGATCAGCGATGCTGAGAAAATGAGGCAGACACGGAGACACCCAGAGAGAGAAGCCAGGAGGCGGGGGCCTGGGTGCAGATGGGGCCGAGAGGAGAGACGCCGGAAGGGGCAGGAATGGCCAGGCCTGAAGCCCCAAGCTCCAACCAGAATCCCGAGCCCAGGTGCCAAGCCCAGGGGCTGCTGTGAGAGAGTGGACGGGGCCAGCGGATACTCCTGGGCCTAGGGCACCCAGCTTGTCACTCGGATCTTGATCTTCTGGAGTCCTGACCCACGTCATCTCTTCACCTTTTGCTAGTCTTAGGTCACCTCCTTCTGTCTCCAGCTACACACACACACACCATTCCTGTTTCTGGGTCTTTGCCTCTGCCCTTGCATCTCTCCATCTGTTATCTCTGTCTCTTATTCTGTCTGTATCAGCCTCAGCCCCTGTCTGTTCTCCATCTCTGTCTCAGGCCCATTGTCCTCTCCAGGTCAGGAGTTCGAGGACTGCCTCCTGGTAGACCCTTTCCTGGCAGGTCCTGATGGGCAGAGGGAGGAAGCTGACAGGAGGGGTGTGTGTTCCAAGCCGCAGCTGGGGGCCCCTCTCGCTCTGCCCGGGATCTTGAGGCGACAGGCAGAGAATCAGTGGCTCCCCGGGGGCGCCAGATGCACGGCTGGCAGAGGGAGGGAGCGAGGGGGTGGGGCTGGTAGTGGTCGGGAGCAGGCTGGCGCTGGGGGAAGGAGGGAGCTGGCTGGCGGAGGGTGGAGGGGGTGTGGCAGAATAGCCCGAGGGAAGGAAGTGAGAGGCTAGGCTGGGGTCCGCCTGCAGGTGCATAATTAGCATCGCGGAGGGGGCTGTGCTGGGCTTAAGGGTGAGCGGCGCTGCAGGAGTGCGTGCGCCACCTGGTGGACAGATGAGGCCACAAACCTTCCCAAGAAGCAGTGGAGGATGCCTCTTCCCCAGCAGGGTGGCTCTGCCCTGGGGCTCCGGGGGTGCCCCAGACAGAGCACAATCTGAGAACTGACTTGGAGGCTGAGGCCGAGTTGGAATCTCGGGGCTAAGAGGGAAGGGGGGGTTCTTGTTTCTAGAGGTGCCTAGACTCAGAGGTTCCTCAAGAAAGGAATAAGCTGAGGAAGTCCAGGCAGGGAGGGAGGCAGAAAGCATAGCAGTGGCCTCCTTTGGGAGAGCGGTAAGGGTTCTTCGGCTGTTTGCAGATGCCCTCCCTGAGCTCAAATTTGCTTTTAAGGGGAGAGCGGTGCTCTAACTCTCTCTCAGTCTTGGACAGTGTAAAGCTGTGTGACTTTCTGCAAGAGGTTCCCTCTCTGGGTGAGGGTTGAGGCAGACCTGGGACCCCTTTGATTGTGGCAGTCCTTACCTTTAACCCCTGGGATGGCTAAAATGATTGGTTAGCTGGATCTGTTGGTGGCCAGTGGGGCCTGGCAAACTGGTCTTCCTAGCTCTCCTTCAGTCTAGGGTGCCCCCCGCCCTCCTTCTCCTGAATCTAGAGTTCTAACTTGGCATCTGATTAATTAGTCTCCAGGAGGATGTTAGCGCTTCAAGAGCAAACTCCGGCGGAGAGAGCTGTATGGAACACCCTGAAGGACTGATTAGAAATCGTTTCACAACCCCAGTGTGTTCAGTTCTTATGGTGGGATTTCTCACTGTGGGAGATCGTTTTTTGGGGAGGGCTGGTGGTGATGTCCCACAAGTGACAATGGAGAGAAACAGATTTTGGAGTTACTGTCCTAGAGCCAGAGAGGATATGCGATCCACAAAGGTGAAGTCACTGGCTCAAGGTCACACAGCCAGGAGAAGCTGGTCTTCCTCGTGAAGTCCAGTGCCACCCTCCCCCCCACCCCCAGCAGCCAGATGGAGAGGGAGAGAGCTCAGGAAGAAGGGCACTGAAGACCAGACTCCCCAGCCCACCTCTAGCTCAGGGCAGGCCTCCCTCTGGCGGCTGAGGCAGGCAAGCACAGCCCAGCTCCCAGAGTCTCACACTCACAGGTAGACACAAGTGGCATTTTTTCTTTTTTTTACAATTTTATTTATAACAATATCTGTGTTATTTAGTTGTAAAGGAATTCAGCAAAAATTATTAAAACGTTCATGTCCCCAAAGCGGGGCTGCCCGCTTGCCCTTTCTGGTTGTGCCCCCACCTTCTCCTCATCCCCAGGGGAGGGTGGGGGAGGCCGGGGGACGGTTACCAAAGAAAGTCTCCAGCCCTGGGAGCCATGGTGGGGGCACTGGAGAGGGGGAGGGCCTGTCTGGGGGGGTTATTGAGCATGGCCATCTCAGAGGTGCCCCAGAGTGGGGGCTGGCGCATGGAACGGCCTCCCCCAGGAAGAACTAAAAGATTCCATCCTTTCCTTGCTGCCTCAGCCAGAGCCAAGTCTTTCAGACAGGGGCAGCAAAGCACTCTTCCCTCCCCAGAATAAGCCCTGGGGAGCTGGGAGGGATGAGAGTGGGGTGGGAAGAGAAGGGGGAGAGCCTTGACAAAGTGTCTCGTACAGGGAGGGGAAAGGCAGCACCACCAGCTCTCCCAGTGGGGGTGCATTTTGGTGGAAGGTGGGAGGCAGGTACCTGTGAGCCGCAGGAGCTCCCAGAGCCCTCCCTGCCCCCCTCCCTGAAGGCAGCATGAGGGGGTTGCTGAGGAGCAGGCAGGAAGGAGGAGAACGGAAAGAGATAATACTGTGCTCGCTTGCTCACTTGCTCACTCACATATAAAAAGTAATTCCTTCATTTTTACATTTATACACCCCGGCAGGGCCGGGAAAGGGCTAGCTGGGCAGGAGGGGGCTCATCAAAGGACTTCTCTGGCAGGGGGCAGGAGGCTCTCTGGGGTGAGTCCAGTGGTCAGGGCCTTATGCCAAGGGGTCCCCTATCTCGTCCTCGGGGCCCCGGCCCAGGAGTTCTCGCTTCTCGTCCGTGCTGGCCAGGGAGTGGCGGCTGCCATGGCCACCCATGTAGAGCGTGGCGTACACGGGGTTGGTGAAGTTGGTGGGCTGCAAGGTGACAGTTCAAGTGGGGCTCAGGATGGAGTCGTTGGCCCGGTTGCCCAGCCCCCACCTCCATTCCATCATCCAAGCCGGGGCCCTTCATCAACACCCCCCCACACACAGCCTCCTCCCCTGTCCTCCCGGCCCACCTTGTCAGGGTCCAGTGCAAAGTCAGCATCCAGTAAGCCCCCTACATCATCAGGCTCCCCGCCTTCATACATCTTATAGGTGGGGTTCCCAATCTCCACATTCATGGCCCCGTTGGTCATCCGCTGGTGCTGGAAGCCCTTAGCCCTGGGGGAAGCAGGATTTTAGGGTGCAGGGATTCTAGGAGGGCAAGGCTAGGATGGTAAACTAACAGAATTTTCCAGAATTCTCCTTAACTCACCCTCGGACTCGCCGCTTATACCAGAATACCACTCCAGCTACCAGAAGCATCAGAAGCAGCAACAGCAGAGGGATGAGGATAGAGGCCATATCTGGAAGGGAGAAGGCGGGAAATGGAGTCAGAGAGGTTCAGGGAAAATGAGAGACCAAAATCTCCCTGCTCCAGAGCCCTGAAGCTCTGTCTTCCCATTCCCAGCCACCTACGTCCAGGCTGCTGTTGGCTGACCACCTGCTCCTCACACCGGGGTCCTGCCATGTGGGGCGGGCACCTGTAGACAGAAGGGGCAGACCTGAGCAGGCGGGACCTCCACAGCCATGGCTGCCAGGGAACTGGGAGGGGCCACAGGGTCCCAGTGTCCTTGCACAGCTGTGGGGAGGGGAGGGGATGAGCTGGGTCTCAGGAAGGCTCAGGTCCCACTCACTGGCACTCAGGCATCATTTTGCTGTTCATGGTGCAGGAACCACCGTTGCTGCAGTGGCCGACGCAGGTCAGACAGCTGGGGGCCACGCGGCCATCAGAGCAGCTGCAGGAAGGAGTGACAGGCTGGGTGGGCTTGGTGGGGGTGGGGTGGCTGAGGCGCTGAGGAAGGGGCGGGGCGGGGGCGGAGCTGTGGGGCAGGCCCCACTCACTTGCAGGTGACGTCCCCAGTCTGCTTGTTGACCACGCAGGCTCCCTCCAGGCAGCGGCTGCACTTGTTTACCTCACACCTAGGGCCCTCAAAGTAGGCAGTGCAGCGGCACTGCCGGGAGCCATCAGCGGCCATCTGGCATGTGCCGAAGTTCTCACAGTAGCCGGAGCACTGCCCTGGGGTTGAGGGGCGGGAAAGGAGCTGCCTCAAGCCCCACCCTCAGGAGGCTCCTCCACAGGCTGTGGGGGGAGGTGGCTGGACACCCGAGAGGACCCCTGGGCCTCTTAGGTGACTCCCACCTCCTCCCGAGCCCCCACCATCATGGACTCAGAGCAAACGTATGTCCCCAAACAGCCTGACAGGGCACTGCTTTCATTTGAATGATCCTGATGCCAGAGGGCTCATCACCTTGCGGGAAGTGTGCACACCTCTCTGGGTGAGCCCCCTGAACCTGCTTGAGCTGCCAATGGCCTCCCTCCCTAAGGCAGACCCCTGGGACTGTCAGCCTGGGCTCTAGCTGCTCCAGTGTACCTCCTCACCCCACCCCGGGGCCCACGAATGGCTCACTCACGGTATTGGCAGCGATCCCCCAGGAAGCCGGGTAGACATCGGCACTGGGGCTGGTTGCCCTGGTTGACAGTGCAGGTGCTGTTGTTGACACAGTAGCCCGCACACACCTGCTGGGTGCATTTGGGGCCCGTGAATCCCGTGGGGCACCGGCACGTGGGCATGCCTGGTGGGAGAGGAAATGTGAGTGGGACTGAGACCCACTGAGGTCCCAGCCCTGCTGCATGGGGAGCAGGGCCCGGAGGACCCAGGTGGAGGGCCTCGGCAGAGGGAAGGATAAGGGATGCTGGGGCCATGGGTGGGAGGTGGGAGGCATGGGAGGGGGCAGCGGAGGGAGGGACACTGAGGCCGTGGGTTGGGGCCGTGAGCAGGAGGCAGGGGTTGACAGCGTGGGGGGCAGAGGTGAAGCCAGGGAGGAGGGGAGCCAGGTATCGGGGAGCTGGGGATTTGCCCGGGGTGGGGCGCCAAGGAGCTGGGAGCAGGCGTGGCCTCTGGAGAACTGAAGGCTGTACCGGAGGGGGAGGCGGCACATGTGCCCCCATTGCGGCAGTACTCCCAGCACTGGTCCAGCTCGCACTTGTCGCCCGTGTACCGGGGCTGGCAGCGGCACTTCGGCTGCCTCCGCGCGTTGAGGAAGCAGCTGCCGCCATTGAAGCACTGCAGGTTACAGGTTCCGGGTCGAGGAGCTGCGGGAAGGACCATCAGGGCACAGAGCCAGGGAAAGAGGGGAGCTCAGGGCTCATGGGGTAGAGAGTCTGGGGCGGGAGAGGGGGGCTGGGGACATGGAGCAGGGGCATGAGCATACCATCTGGTGGGGGTGTTGGCGAGGGCACAGCCACACAGGTGCCATTGTCCAGCCGCTTCCCATTGGGACAGGTGCAGACAGGCCCACTGGGGCTCAGCAGGCAGAGCCATTCACACTTCTTGCGGTCACAGGGGTTGGTCACTGTGGGTGTGGGCAGGGGTGGAAGGATGCTGAGCCTCGGGGACCCAGGATCTTCCCGCACCCACTGAGACCTGAGGTGACAGCCTGGAGACTCTGCCTCCAGACCTGCCCTCTTTGCCTACCTTCAGGCTGCTTGTGTTGGTGGTACAGGACCACATCAGAGGCGTGGCTCAGGCCCCCTGTCAGGTTGATCAAGGGGCTGTGTCCAAACTTATGGATCTTGAAGACACGATTATTAATGTAGGTAACGCCGTAGATGTAATCCTCAAAGACATCAATGCTGAAGGGGTGACTTAGGCCTGGGGGAGAAGGTAAACTCAGAGGGGACTCAGGCCCTGGTCACTCCCAAGGACACTGGCTCCCATGGCTCCCAGGCATCCCAAACTCAACATGTCCCAAACAAAACTCCCCCCAACCTGTTCCTCCTCCTGTAGCCACCACTGGCAAAAGGTCCCATTAGCCCTTGACTTCTGGGATCAGGACCGACTTCTGCTCTCTCTCCCTACATTTACTAAGCTCCTCCTGCCACCTCTGTTGCCTCCATACAGCTCAAAACTCGGTGTAATGAATGAATGGGCAAGTGGGCCAGAGGATGCAGGGCTGGTACAGAGGTCCAGGGCCGGGAAGGAAGGAGGTGAGGCCGGGAAGGCACTGCAGGACTGCTGGGCACCAGGATGAGGAAGTGGCAGATGCTGGGCAAGGCCTTGGACTTGGTGAGGAAGATAAGAGGCCCGAGGGCAGGGCTGGCTGAGGCTGCTCTCAGAGGCTGACCTCGTTTGCTGTCAGCAGCCACGATGGGGTCCGTGCCATTAAGCCGGATGCTGCCGATGACTGAGAGCTTGGCGTCTGCCCAGTATAGTCGTTCATTGTGATAGTCCACAGCCAAGCCTAGGGAAAGGCAGAGAGCATTGTGAAGGCCCAGCCTCGCCCACCCTAGACTTGAGAAAAGCAGACCTGTCTCCATGCTTGGGACAGCTCTTTTCCTGTCCCCATGACCACTCCTAGTCACGTCTGGGAAAAGCTTCCATGACTTGCTGTCCATCCCAGACCAAGCCCCTTCCCCCCTCAGCTTTTATGTGACCTCAGGCTCAGCAAGTCCACCCCTCCCACATCCCCTGCCCCCTGCTGCCACGGACCTGTGGGCCATTGGATGTTGTCCTGTACCAGTGTCTCCCGAAGGGTCCCATCCATTGCTGCTGTTTCAATTTTGGGGTGATTCCCCCAGTCTGACCAGTACATGGTGCTGGGGAAGAAGAAAAAGTGTGGGTAGGACCTGGGGCTCCCAGAGGAGGCTGAGCAACGTGTGCCATCAGGTCATGGCCTCGGCACAGGGACTGCTGGGTAGTGGAAGGAGGGTGTCCTGTTTCCCTCCTCTGGAGAAAACCAGGGGAGTCAGCTCCCTGCTCAGGTTAAAGATCTTTTACTCTAAAGTCACACTGTGCTGATCCAGAGTCATCAAAGTGGGCAGAACTGCCCCCTGGAGCTAAGGAGGAACTGGAAGTTGGCTGCACATGACAGCCAGCTACGTGGAGGTCAAGCCCCTACCCAGCAGGCCAGCTGGGAGTTCTGGCAAAGGCAGCCCATGGAGAGGGCCAGAGCTGGGTACGGGCCTGAAGACGCTAGGGTTGGAGGAAGACTGATCTCAGGATGATCTGGAAGGGGAAGGACAGGCTTGGGGATGCTAGGTACCTGCCCCCCTCCCAGAAGCTTCCTAGCACCGGCTCGGATGCCTCCCCCCGGGAGGACCCCTGCATACCCCCTCAGCGGGTCCACCACGATGGCATGGGGCTCGTCGATCATGCCCGAGATGAGTGTCTTGCGGTTCTCGCCCTTCATTTGTGCCACCTCAATCACATCTCGGCCCGAATCTGTCCAGTACACGTTCCCAGCCACCCAGTCGATGGCAATACCCCTTGGCATCTTGAGCCCTGAAATCTGAATGCAGGGGTGACAATTTCAGGGGCCACCACCCTTTGTCTTCCTGCCCATTATCCCCCCCGCCACCTGCCAGCTTGTCCCTGCTAAAAAGTCAGCCTAGGAAGAGAGCCAGTTCTCTGATTTTGAAGAAATTCCCTGACACTTACCTTATGAGCCATAAGAGCTTTCCCATGTTTTGCTGAATTAGGCATTATTACCTTGCTCTATTGAGGAAAGAAGCGAGGCCCTAAGAGGTCAAATGGGTGCCCACGCCCCACAGAGTGGGTGGCTGTGACAATCAGGAGCTGAATTTGGTTCTGAGACTCAAGGCCAGCGTTCTCACTATACCCTGCCACTTTGGGCTGCCATGTGGCAGAGCCAGCTACCACTGCTGGCATCGCTTTGCCCACCTGTTGTGCCCACAACGACCTTGACTGCCCTGCCTGCCAGCCTCACCCTCTACCCCCTTCCACTGGCCTTTTCAAACTCTGCTCTGAACCATCTGCTCTTTGCCATCTTTCCATCCAATCTGTGTGGGTCCCATCCCCGGAGTTGGGGGGGCTACTCACATTGAGGTGGGTGACACCCCGGTCAATCTGTCGCCGGTGGCGGTTGGATGTGGTGGGGGGGGCAGCAGGTGGCAGGCTGCGATAGGAGATGGTCCCTGTGTGCCAGTTGGTCCAATAGACACGGCCGGCCTTGACATGGACATCCATGGCATCGATGCGGACACTCTCGTCACCCTGGAAGGCCTGTTCGTAAGCCGAATGGGGGTGACTGGGGAACAGGCTGCGGATCTCATTGTCATCGGCGATGTAGAGGACCTGATACTCGGAGCCTGGACGGGTGAGAGGCCAGGTGTTGGGTGCAGTAAATGGTAGAGATGGGAGGCCAGGCTGGGGGGTGCTGGGCCTGCTGCTGGGATGGGCTCCCTCCTCTCCTTCCCTGAGCTAATCTGGTGTGACCTGGCACTTCAGAAAACCTTCTGGGCCTCTCCAGCCCCAGAAACTTCTGCCGCTCCACGGTCTTGGGGCTGGCATCCCTACACTCTGCCACATGCTGTCTGATACCTGCTTGTGGGCACATGCGGTGGGATTGTGTGTGTACACGTGCCCTCGTGGGTGCGTGGGTTGTGTGTGTGGCGGACTGGGGGTGTCTGTACTCAGGCAGGTGCAGGTAAGCACCAAAGGATATGGAAGAGTAGAGCTTACTTGTTCTCAGTGCCCCCCAAGAAAGTAAATATGAGATGATGGTTTGTGTTAACTCAATGAAAGGAACCCTTTCACAAGGTGTATGTGTATCAAACCATCCCCTGTGCACACTAACTATCTGAGAGTTTTGTCAATTACACCCCACTAAAGCTGAAAATGAAAAGCAAATGCGGTACAGGTGATTGCCTGCTGATGCATACCTGTGCGCTCTGCGGGTGAGCGGTGGGTGAGGAAGCAAGCATGTATGGGATTTAGGTGTACTGCCCACACTGCAGCTTCCTCCGATGAGCCAACCCCCAAACTAGCACCCTCTGTGCCACGGCCGGCCTGTGGCTCTGGGGTTCCTTGCTTAGAGCGGGAAGGGAAGCATCCCTTCTACATGTCAGCCGGGTTTGTACCAAGGTGTCTGTAGCCCCACCCACTCCTGCAGTCTGCGGGCTGGGGCGGTACCTTCCGCCTTGCAGGTGTTGTGCGTCTTCATGAAGTTGCGGGCGCAGCTGCAGAGATGGCCACCCTTGGTGTTGTTGCAGAGCTGGGAGCAGGTGCCGAAGCGCAGGCACTCGTTGATGTCTGGGGGTTACACGGGGGAGGGGGGTCATGGAGAGTCTGGGTATCTGCCCGCCCCCTCTGAGTCCCGCCTTCCTACCCTGGCATCCAGGCTGGCCCGGCACGGTGTGGAAGCCAGAGCGACAGGCACAGTAGGCGGCTTTCTCCGTGCGCACGCAGCGGGCCTCATCCCCGCAGATGCTGGCGTTGGTGGCGCAGCTGGTCAGCTTGGGGTCTGCGGAGGACAGAGCGGGTCCCCTGCCCTGAGCCACCCTGTGCCCAGGCAGCGGTTCTCTGCCCAACCGCCCCAGGGCGGGCCCCCGCCCACCCCTGCCGGCGCGGGGCGGGGGCTTACCGATGCTGCAGTCTTCCTCATCGGAGCCATCCCCGCAGTCATCCAGCATGTTGCAGCGAAGCGAGGAGGACAGGCAGCGCTGGTTCCGGCACAGAAACTCCTTCTTGTCTTTGCAGTGGGGGGTCTGGGCCGTGGGGGGCTCTGAGGAAGGCGGGGGCTTCAGATCTGGCTATTGGCCACCCCACAGCCTCCAGGTCCACAGGGACGCCCTGCGGCTCTCTGTCAAGCTTCGGGGGATGCGGGCTAAACATTCAGAGTCCCAGTCTCCACCTCAAGACCTAGGCGCCAGGAAGCCTCCCGGGCTTTCTCCAGGGGCTTCTCTCTTACAAGGAAGGGCCCTTGGGCTCCCGGCAAGGGATCTGCACCCTCCGCGGATGAAGTCCGCACTTGGCCCACTCCCCTCCACCTCCTGTGCAGCACCCAAAATATGGCGTGCCCTTCCTCCCCAGCCCGCCGGCGCCAGGCTCCCTCCACCAGCTCCCTGCTCACCACAGTCCTCCTCGTCAGTCCCATCCCCACAGTTGTCAGTGCCGTCACACTGGCGCCCGATCCACAGGCAGACGCGGTCGTTCTTGCAACGGAAGGGCCGGTTAGGAGGGCACACGAACCGGGCTGCAGCGGTGGGAGCGGATGGAGCAAGAATGAGCCAGAGGGGCGGGCCTGGAGCCCCGGAAGAGCAAGAAAGCCCCGCCCTGTCCCAGCCCGGCTCCTCCAGCTCACCGCACTCCTCCGGGTTTTCGTCGGAGTTGTCCCCGCAGTCGTCCTCGCCGTCGCACTTCCACGCCAGCGGCTTGCACAGGGTATTGTTGCACTGGAACTCGTCCAGGGGGCAGGTCCGCACTGGGCACCACGGCCAACAAAGAGCCAAGAATGAGCTCTGAGCCCCAGGCTGACTGTAGGGGGCGGGGTCTTGCCTCCATCCTTCCCTCCACAGGTGTAGGCCCAGAGGAATAACGGGGCAAGTAGTGGCGGGGTTGGAATGAACCCAGGCCTCCTAATTTTATACCAGCCAGGCAGCTGAGCAGAACTGCCTCCTCTGGTTATTTAGGGGAGAAGAAGCCTTTCAGGGGAAGCTTGTACAGAAAGGTATGGAGGGCCCTCTTTGCTGGTTGTGGCAGGGCATCCGGGCCTACTCTAGTTTAACTGCAGGCACAAAGGAGGAACACTGGGCTGGGAGTCAGGAGACTTAGGCTTCCCTGACCAACCAGGGCAGAGCCAGAGTGTCTGTCCTTGGCTATCTGGATGGGGTTGTGGAATCTCTGCTCCAAGCCCCAGACTTCTCTTACCCAAGCTTCACAATGAGGCCTTGGGCCACTGAGCCCAGAGACAGGCACTGCTTCCTGGCCCCGGGAAAGGGAGAGGAGAGTGAATGGGGACTGCCCTGTGGGACCGGTGGCATGGAGCCTGGATGGACACAGCCAAGAGGTTTCTGCTGAATTTGGGCCCAATAGGCCGCTTGACTATGTGCTGCTGTGGAGGGCACACTCCACACAGAAATGTCCCCAGAGGCCCTGGGTCTGGCTCAGAGCTCTCTCCCCGATGCCTAGGATAGTGCCTGGTACACGGTATGTGCTTCAGAGTGATTTTTTTCCTGAGCAGTGACTATAGGAGAGGACGCAGGAGTGACCGGGTGGCGGGGGTGGGGGGTGGAGGGGTAGCGGGATAGGCTTACCGCCGGTGCCACAGGCTTCCTCGTCACTGCCGTCCATGCAGTCAGCGTCTGCGTCACAGCGCCAGCGCAGGGGGATGCAGTGGCCACTCTTGCACTGGAACTGGTCCATGTCACACCGGGGACTGCAGTCTTTCTGTGGGGACACGTGCGGGCATCCTGGTCAGAGCAGGGCACCCCGGTAGCCCAGCCCTGATCCCTCCGAGGCCATCCTTCCCTTGGGCTGGTCTCCCTTCCCACCTCGTCAGACCCATCTGCACAGTCGTGGTCCCCATCGCATTTCCAGCGCCCAGCAATGCAGCGGCCATTGGCACACGAGAACTCACTCTCAGAGCAGGGCCGAGGGGCTGGAGGAAGGATAGGGGAGAGACAGGCCCCAGGAGGGTGGGCACAGGGACTCAGCCATCGGCCAAGCAAGACCACCCATCCCCATGTCCCTGAGAGCCACAGGTGATGATCAAGATGCTCAACCAATCCTGAGCAAGCCAGCTGACTGCCCTCATGGGATTAGCTGGGTCCAGCGCAGGCTCACACTTACCCCTTTGGGGTGGACACACATGAGAGAGGGCACGGGTCCCCGGCTCTGCCCTCAGGATGGACTGTGTACGGGGGGTCGAGGGGAACAGGAGAGGAACGACACCACTAAGACAAGCACCAGGGTTTAGGGAGAGGCCAGTAAAGGATGATGGGCTGAGGCACAGGGATGGGTGGGCTCTGGGGCAGTGGCAGGGGGTATGGTGGGAGCACGGGCACATCGGAGACACCTACCTCTGCAACCCCGAGAGGACAGTGTGAAAATGGAGAGAAACATGAGATGAGGTGAAATGGCACAAACTCAAATACACGACATGGAGCGGGGTGGGGTGGGGTGAGCAGGGAGGGGGCACCTGACCCCCAGCCCTGGGAGGTTGCCACCTGCCCCGATGCCACCTGGTGGGGGCAGGGGTGCTGAGAGGGGAGGTGCCCCAACTCTCTTGCAGCAGGGTGCCTGCAGTGTGGGGTGGGGGGGGCGGGGACATACTGCAGCTCTCCTCATCCGAGTTGTCCCCACAGTCGTTGTCATAATCGCACTGCCAGCGGCCTGGCACGCAACGGTTGTTCTTGCAGCGGAACTGGTAGGGCTCGCAGGTACGCTCATCTAGTGGAGGCAAGATCGGGGGGCAAATGTCGGGGCCGTCAGGCACGGAGTGAGGGCAGGCATGAGGGTTTCGGACAAGCGCTGGCAGGATGGCCAGGAGTGGGAGTGAGAGCAGCCGGGGGGAGGCCACGCTGCATTCTGGCTGAGATGCAGGGTCCGCAAGGAGGTTATGAGGCGGGAGGAGCTGCCCAGGGGCGGGTGAACAGAGCCTTGGGTGTGGGGGGGTGGGCCAGGAAGATTCTACCCAGGTGTGTGCTGCTGAGGTGCCAGTGGGTGGGCATGGGGAATCCAAAGGGAGGTGGTGGGCGTTGGAGGTGGGGCCGTGGAAAGCCCGAGTTCTGCCCAGGCCGGATGCCCTCCTCCGATCCGAGAGCAGGTCTGGGGAGGCTCACCACACTCTTCCTTGGGCTCGTCGGAGCCGTCCCCACAGTCGTCCTCTCCATCACACTTCCAGCGTGCCGGGATGCAGCGGCCTGAGTCCTTGCAGCGGAACTCATCGACTCCGCAGGTCATCTGGGCTGCAGGGGGCGACAGTGGTGAGGCGGAGGCTCCTTGCTGGGGTGTGTTGGGGGGATCGTGCTCCGGAGCAGCAGACGCTGCGGAGGGCAGGTGGGTGCCAGGGGTGCCAGGCCACTCACTGCAATTGGCGGGCTCATCGCTGCCGTCCACACAGTCATTGTCCCGGTCACAGACCCAGACTCGGGGGATGCAGCGCTTGGTGATGGAGCACTGGAACTGGTTGGGAGCGCAGGTCACTTCAGCTGCAGAGTGGGGGAAAGTGAGGACCTGCCTATTCCACCAGTACCACAGCACCACAGCTCGAGATCACCACCTTCTCCCTCTTCCAAGCTCTAGCTGCAGTTCCACCAGCAATTTCTTCAGAGAAAGGGACCATTTAGCTCCAGTTTTGGTGCTTTTTGGTATGCACATCTCTATGCCGAGCATGATGTTTTTATGAGCAAGCCAAGTCACACCCAATACAATTTACGTTGCCCATCTAATAACGTTCCCGGAGAGCAGCGCAGCCCCTAGACAAAGCGGTGGGTAGATCTCACTGTGGATTGTTTCCATGCCTGTCTGCCCACCAGCCCGCTCCCCGCCCACAGCTTCGGGCACTCACGGCAGTCCCTCTCGTCCTCCCCGTCCCCACAGTTGTCTTGCCCGTTGCAGCGGAAGATGCCGGGTATACAGCGGTTGGTGTTGGTGCACTTGAATTGGCTGGGCAAGCAGACATGGATATCTGTGGGAGGGGGAGAGGAGGGGAGGGTAACTAATGGAGGGCGGAGGGTTCAGGTGCAGGGAGGGCCTGCCCCGCCCCCGCTTCCGCCCCACCCCCTCCCCGGCAGTGAGCAGTGCAGCTTCAGGGCCCAGAGCAGTTGGAGTCCAGTCCAGAGAGGAGGCTGCTGTGGGCTGAGCTCCCTCGCCCTTGGAGTGCTGTGTGAAACCTCCAAATCCCAGGGAGGGAAAAGGCGGCGGGGTGGGGAGGAGGGCAGCCGGTGTCTGGGCAGCCCTTTACCGCAGTTGGCCTCGTCACTGTTGTCTTGGCAGTCGTTGTCCCCATCACAGATGAAGGCAGGGTTGGTGCAGATACCGGTTGAGCACTGGAACTGTCCAGGGCGGCACTTGAACTCGGCTGCCAGGAAGGGAGCCTCAGAGTCAGAAGGACTGGGGCTGGGCATGGCCACTGGGAGCCTCGGAAGTCGGCTTGTTCCCACGAAGGACCTCCTTGCCACCCCTGCTCTGGGCACTTACGACAGTCCGGGGGCTCGTCTGAGTGGTCCCCACAATCATCCTCCGTGTCACACTTCCACCAGAAGGGGATGCACTTGTCGTTCTTGCACACAAACTGGAGGGCAGGTGGGGGCAAGAGGGGTTGGTGGGGATCTGGGGAACTTGGGAGGTTTTTGTTTGAGGGGCTGGGATGTTTCAAAAAAGTGGGAGGGTCAGGACATTTGGTGGGGGGCCTGAGCTGGATGGATGGAGGGGATGTGAGGTGTGCAGGAGGGCTGGGTGATGGGGTATCTGTGGGGGGGTCAGGGTGGAGGGTATTGGTGAGGGAGGGCCAGAGTTAGGGTGTAGGGGTGTTTGTGTGAGGTAACAGGTATATAAGTATTGCTGTGGGGAGACAAGAGGTAGGCAAGAAATGTGGGGGCGTTAGCGTGGAAAAACCAGATGCGTGAGGACATTAGAGCGGGTGCTGGGGTCCAAGGAGGAGTGGGGGCACTGGTGTGGGGGGTTGGGGAGCAAGGCGTTGGTGATTGGGGGTCATGGGGAGGAGCCTCACCTGGCTTGCTGTGCAGTTGGACACACAGGTGCGCCCGTCGCTGCCCAGGTAGAAGTTGGTGGGACAGGCACACTTGTGGCCCCCGCCGGGGGACAGGAGGCACAGGTTGCTGCAGCCACCATTGTTGACCTTGCAGGGGTGATTGGGCACTGCCGGAGAGAAAGGGGCTAGAGTACAGCCGACTGGACCCAGCGTATGGGCCACGCTCCCGGTGCCTCGGGCCTCCGGCAGAGCGTGGCCAACTCTCCCTCGTGCCACGCTTTCTGGTCTGCTGAAGGCTGCCCAGCCTACTGTATCCTGGCAAATGGCTCCAAATCCCACTCGCTTAGGAGGAGGCTGAAGCCAGAGAAGGGAGAGGTCCCTTCTAGAGGCCCCGGAATCAGGCCAGCCCTGAAGCCTCGTATGCTGCCTCCCCTGCCTTCGGGGTCCCACCTCGGCAGTCCGCACCCTCAGGGGCTTGCTGCTGCAAGACTCTGGGGCTGACTGGCCCCGGGCTGGGCTGCAGCTCCCGAGAGCCCGACCACGGCCTGTCTCCAGCCCCCCAGTTTTTCAGTGTCTGACAAGCAAGTCTCAGGTGATGCTGGAGATGGGGCAGAAGGCAACCAGCCCTGCTGGGCCCCATCCCTCCCACAGGGGCCCCTGGTGCCAGGCTCCTCCTTCATCTGCTCCCACCCCTCAGCCACTCACCATCTGGCTGGCGCAGGGCGTGGAACACATGCAGGTCCATGGGCCGGTGCAGGGTGCTGATGAGGAGTGTCTTGTTGGTGCCCGTGGTCTTGTGGGCTCGGTTGATGGACTTGGTCTCCCAGTCGGTCCAGTAGACATAGTCCTCGAACAGGGTCAGTGCAAAGATGTGTGGGATATCCTGGCTCAGCACTGCAGGCCGGGGAGGGAACAGGCCCAGCAGCCGGTTGGCACCTTTCCTACCAGATGCCCTTAACCCATAGCAACCCCATGAGGTGGGCGCTTGCCCTGCTTCCAGATGGTTTGGTGGCTCCCCAAGGTCGCACAACTAATAAGTGGCAGACCTGGAACTCAAACTTGGGCCTCTGACAGCAGGTTTCTGGTCCATAATATTATAGGATTCCTGGTGCTGAAGTATCCCGACCCCAGACCTCCCACCCCTCCCTTTCTCGGGGCCCCGAGCTGTGCATAAGAAGGGACCTCTCTTTCTCCTTCCTGAGGTAGCAGATGGCAGCCTCATGCCGGCGCTTGGCCAGGGGCCATAAATTGGGGTGCTCTGGACCCCCATGCCCCTGGTGGGTGGTATCCTCAAACCATGCCCTCAGACTTTTAATTCTACACTCTGACCCGAGGCCTGATCCACGGACTCTCAGACCCCCCTCCCCCAGGTCCGCTGTAGGCAGGCAGCCTCACTGACCGACATGGCGATTAGAGCCGTCCAGGCTGGCAAACTCAATGTAGTCCTCACGGGCATCAGCCCAGTAGATGCGCTCGGTGACATAGTCCAGTGTCAGGCCGTTGGGCCACGTGATCTTGGTGTCCACGATGACACTGCGGCCAGACCCATCCATGCCTATCCGGCCGATCAGTGAGTGGTCACCCCAGTCTGTCCAGTACAGGTACCTGGCAGGTGGGCGGGCAGTGAGCCCCAAGAGATCCTGTGGCTGGTCCCCCCGGCAGCCCACAGGGAGGCTGGGCCTCGATGCCTGAGCACACTTCTGGCTTTCAGGGGCTCCCCCAACCCTCCTCGCCTGCGTACCCATTCTGGACGTCCACCACCAGAGCCCTAGGCTCACGGAGGCCAGAGCTGACCAGCACCGTCCGGTAGGCCCCGTTGAGCTTGGACACTTCGATGGTGTCCCGGCCTTTGTCACACCAGTACAGGTTGCCACCCACCCAGTCCACAGCCAGTCCATCAGGGTTGCTGAGGCCTGTCCGATGCAGCACCTGTGTCAGGGGCAGGGAAGGAAGAGCTCTGGGTGACCTGGGCCATAACCCTCAGTCTCTCTGGGGCCCAGCTTCCTCCAGTGTGAAGTGAAGCAGAGCTCTGTCCCACAGCTTGGCCAGGAGGACAACAGACAGAAAACTCCCAGCCCTGGGCCTAAGGTCATCGGAGGCTCTAGGACAGGGGTCTTCAGGTGAGAGAGACCGCATCCCAAGCCCCACAGTGCCTGGGGTCGAGCATTTAAGAGAGGTTTGTTCTGAGGGAAAAAGACTAAGATGACTAGGAAAAGAGCAGGAGGAATCTCCTAGATTTTACTCTCTGAGCCTGGGGGGAGGGAGAAGCCCGGACAAGCAGAGCTGTGCAGAGACACCGTCGGGAAGGGGGAGGAAGGAAGAATTCAGTGGGATGCGTGGGGTGAAGGGGAGACGGCCTTGAAACAGAGAGAGCTCTCTGGGGAGAGACACCGGGACTCCTCCATCACCCTGGTCTGTGGAGGAGTGGGCTGCCCTGGCCTCACCTGCACGTTACTCCCGTTAAGGTGCATTCTTCGGATCATGCTGCCCTGGGTCGTCACATCTGTCCAGTAAATCATTTGTTCTCGGTAGTCGAAGTCCAAGGCGACGGCGTTGTTCAGGCCCTGGATGTGGGGGGTAGGGGAGAAGAAGGATGACAGAATCAGGACACAGGTGGCTGGAGGAGTCAGCAGGGGAGAAGGAGGGGGCTGTGCAGGGCAGGGAACATAGCTCCAGGCCTAGGGAGATGGGTGGGCTGAGGTGGGCCAGCGCGGCACCTGTTTCAGCAGCGTGTAGTTGGAGCCGTCCAGGTTGAGCCTGCGCAGGTAGTAGCGGTTGGCAAAGATCAGGAAGGGCTCCTCATCTGCAGACAGATCACCCTGGCTCAGCTGCCGGCCGGGGCATGCCCCCACAGCCCCAGTCCCCAGCTGTCCCAGGCATCTGACGCCCGCCAAGTGCCCATCTTACCAGTCACGGCTTTGCAGCTGTGGGGGTCGCCCCCACGGGGGGCGTAGCCCTCCACACACAGACACTTGTAGCTGCCGTGCGTGTTGATGCAGCGCTGACTGCAGGGGAATGTGGAACTGCACTCGTCCACATCAGCACACGTGCGGCCGTCGTCCTTCAGGCGGAAGCCTGGGCGGCAGCGGCACTGTGGGCACAGGAAGCCTCGGGCTGGGGTTGGGCAGGGCTCGAGGCCTCCCACCCCGGAGACTGGGGCTTCAGCTCCCCCCACCCCAGGCAGCTGGCTCGGCGGGCAGGCAGCAAGCAGGTGCTGAGTTGACCCGTGCCAGGCCTCTGCCTCTCGCCCCACATGACCGGCGACCGCCCTGTTTCTACGACCTGTGAGCGTTATCTGACAGGGCGGCTCGTGCTTCACTTCCGAGGCTTTCTTCACTTGGCTGTTCTCCCCCGACAGCAGCTGCCCCTTCTCAGGATCCTTTGCCAGTACCCCCGCACCCCCTGGCCCTCCGGGTGTCTGAGTGCAGGGCTCAGGCCTTGGACTTCCCCTCTTTTCCAACTATACTCACTCCCTTGGGGATCTCCAGACTCATGGATTTTAAATGCTGTCTCTACAGTGAAAAGCCGCCCAGAGTCTGTGCTCCCTTGAGCTGGGTAGCCCACTTTCTGGCGCCTCCCTGACATCTGCTCGTCCCTCCTAACCATGGCCCTTGCCAGCTCTACCTTCCACAGAGCGGCAGAGCCCCACCAAGCACGGGTTTTGGTTCTGTTCCCCACTGGGCCCTCAGTGCCTGGAACACTGCCCAGCAGACTAGGAGCTAACTGAGCCCTTGGTGAAGGAAGGGATGAAGGAGCCAGTGAATGAATGAAGAGGGGCCAGCAGCTCCCACCCTGGGCGGGGCTCACCTTGAAGCCGATCTTGAGGTCCTCGCAGTCCTGGCTGCAGCCACTGAGCTTGCGGCTGAGACATTCGTTGACGTGGCAGCCGTGCTCATCCGAGCCGTCCCCGCAGTCGTCCTGGCCGTTGCAAAGCAGCACCTCGGCCACACAGCGCCCGCTGCTGCACAGGAACTGTGACGAGGCGTTGCACTTGTGCTCTGTGGGGGCGGAGGCGTGGGTCAGTGGGGCACGGGGACACAGAGGGGGGTCCCCCCGAGGCCAGGGCGGGGCCCACCTGAGCTGGTGCAATGCGGGTTCTTGGGGGCCTCATCACTCTGGTCGTGGCAGTCGTTTTCACCGTCGCACACCCACTGGCGGGAGCTCAGACAGCGCCCGTTGGCGCAGCGGAACTCGTTGGGGCCACAGGTGGGGTACTCTGGGGGTGAAGGGGTGGGGTGAGGGGGTGAGGCTGGGGGCTCCGGTTGGGCCCAGGGTGGAGCCCGCCCCTGCCACCACCCCAGCTTAGCTTGCCCAGCTCACCGCATTCAGGGGACTCGTCGGATCCATCCGCGCAGTCCCGGTCGTGGTCACACACAAAGTGCTTGGGGATGCACTGGCGATTCTGGCACATGAACTCGCGGTCATCGCAGGTGCTGTTGTACACTGTAGACGGAGACGAACAAGGTCCCTCAACCCCCGCCTGGCCCATTGCTGCCCGTCCCTGGGACCTTAGAGCGGTCTGAGAGGTGGGATGTGCAGAGACACCCATCTGGGCTGTAGACAGGGCTCTGCCACTAGCCACCTGGGTGACCCTGGCTGAAGCACTGCCTCTCCTTGGCCTCAGTTTCCCCTTCTGTAGAGTGAGACAGTGGCCCCACTCCTCATGCGCCCCTGCCACTTACAGCAGCCAGCTGTGACGCTCTCGTCGGCACCATCAGCACAGTCCTTGTCACCATCACAGAGCCAGCGCTCGGGGACACACACATGGGTGCCAGGGCAGGAGAAGGAGGAGGGTCCACATGTCTTGCCTTCTGTTGGGGAAACCGGGAGCCCCCGAGAAATTCAGGAGCAGGCACAGCGGGCTGGGCGTCATGCTGCCCCTCCTACAGGAGGGAGTGGGGGTGGGGTGGGGTCTGTCCCTCCCGGATGCCCCTTCCTGAGCCGGCCATAGCCACTCCTCACCGCAGTGTGCCGCCTCGTCTGAGCCGTCCCCGCAGTCGTCACTGCCGTCACACAGCCACTGCTTGGAGATGCAGCGATGATTCTGACACTCAAACTGGGCCTCTGAGCAGAACTTGTCTGGGGCGGTTGGAAACCAAAGTGAGACGGGGGAGGGGATGGCAAGTCACTCTGCTGGGCAGCAGGTGGAGGACAGATGGGAGAGACCCCAGGCATCCCTTTGTGTGGGGAGGTCAGCCTGAGCTAGAGAGATGCCCCCTCAGGGGCCCTAGGGGCTCTTCTCCCAAGGTCACACTTCCTGGGAAGGGACTGAAAGGTCGGGCATGGACTGGGACTCCGTGGCCACGGTGGGCGGGCGCTGGAGTTGGTCACTCACTGCAATGGGTCTCATCCTCGCCGTGTTCACAGTCGTCCTCCTTGTCGCACGTCCAGCTCATGGGGATGCAGCGCCCACTAGGGCAGGCAAAGTAATTCAGGGGGCATCTGGGGCGCTTCACTCCTGGAGGGAGAGGGAGGCATGAGAGCACTGGCTCCCTGGGGTGCCTGCCGCCTGCCGCCCGCTACACACCCGGCCCGCGGTGGGACCTGGGCAGTCACGCTCGTCGCTGTAGTCCCCGCAGTCGTTGGCACCGTCACAGACCCAGCTGGGGGCGTAGCAGAGGGAGGTCCGCTCACAGGGCTGGAAGCGCACCCCTTTCACCCCCAGGCGGAAGTAGCTGCTGCAGTCGGTGGCGCCTGGTGGGGGCAGGGAAGCAGGTGACACACGATTCCCTCCACACTCCCTCCCCCGAGCTGCCCTCACACGGTATCCTTCTGGGGAGGAGATGCTGTCCACCCCTTCCACTCACACTGCCCCGGGCAGGGGCCTGGGGGCAGGGGGCAGGAGCACACAGGCTGTGAGTGGGCCAGAGGGTGGGCAGAGAGGAGGAATGAGGGAGGGACGTCACTCACTGCAGTTCATCTCGTCAGAGGCGTCCTCACAGTCCACAAACTGGTTGCAGCGGCTGGAGTTCCCAACACAGGTGCCATCCCGGCAGCGGAACTCGCCCACGCCGCAGGCCGTCTCTAGAACAGCCCCCACCCCGTGAATATCAGGCCAGAGTCTTCCCCGCAGAGACCAGAAGACCCCAGCCGGAACTCCTGGCCCAAAGTACTGGCCCAGCAACCCCCCCCAACCCATCCACTGTACCCCCACCCCCCGCCCCCACCAGAGCGCTGCAGCAGATGCCCTGGGGCCTGGGGAGGCAGGGCGGGGCGGAGGCGGGCAGGCCCTGTGTGGCACTCACTGTTGCAGGGGATCTCGTCTGAGCCATCTCCACAGTCATCTGCCCCATTGCACCACAGCATGTTGGACACACAGCGCCCGTTGTTGCACTGGCGGAAGGTCTTCTTGCAGCGGCGGGAGTCTGGGGAGGGGAGCGGGCCACCAGTCAGCAGCAGCTCTGGGAAGGTAGCCTCCTGAGGCCTTGACAACCCGCTCAGCCCGGCTCTGGGCTTGGCCCAGGGTTGGCCATGGCTCTGCCCTTCACGACCACCCTAGACTCCTCAGCCACAGTGGGTCAGGGAGATTTTGCAGCCCTCACTTGCACGCCTGGTCCTGCTGGGGGCTGGAGATCCTGGAGGGCCGGAGGAAGGGAGGTGGGCTGGGGCACTGGGGCTGGAGGAGGCACTTACTGCAGTAGGATGGCTTCTCGTCAGATTTGTCCTTGCAGTGGGAGACGCCGTCACAAGTCAGGCTGAAGTTGATGCATTCACCATTGGCACACTCGAACTCATCTTGTGCCCGGCAAGAGGAGTTCACGGCTGGCGAGAATGTGGGGTGAGTGTCCTGAGCCAGGGCCCTGGGGCCTGGAACGTCTCTACCCATCAGCCCCCGGAACTGAGGTCATCCTGAGTCCCTCCTTGGTAAAAGGTTTCAGAGGGTCGAGCTTTTGGGAGTCTGGGTGGAGATGGCGCCAGTATGTGCCCAGGGTCCCCCACCAGTGTCCCCCTCCTTCATCCCCTCTCTTACCACGGCAGGTGAGGTCCTCTTGGAGGATGCGGCCTCCTCGGCAAGAACAGTTGACGTGGCCTTGGTGAGTGAGCAGACACAGGTCCTGGCAGCCACCATTGTTGACGCGGCAAGGGGAGAGCTCGCCTGAAACAGGGACAGACGACAGTGGGCTAGGAGTGTTCGCAGCTGTGCACACACAGGAGGCCCCCACCCACTCACACAGCTTCATGGAGCTTCCTAGCCCCGGGCCTGTGGCATAGCGGCACATGGCTGGGGGAGCAGAAAAGGCGCTACAGGTGGTGGGCCAGGGGGAGTGTCTGGGGTGGGCCTGGGGCAGAGGGGGTGTGTGCTCTCAGGAGTAAGATTGAGAGGCCTGGGAAAGCTACGGATCTGGGTGAGGGCCGCTGGGCAAGGCCGGGGCAGGGGCACGCGCACATAGAGCATGAGGTAGGCAGAGCCTGGGATGCATGTGACCAGGCTCTGGGGCATGTGTGGTCCTGGGGGTGGAGAAGGACTAGGGCATGCACTGGGGTGTCCAACGATTCAGGTGAAACCATTGTGGGGTGGTATGAATGTGTGTAGGTGTGTGTGTGTGCACAGATGTCTTGAGGGAGCTGGAGTAGAGGGGTGTTAGGTGTCTTGGAGTTTCTTGGGGACTGTGTGTACAAGGTGTGTGTACAAGTGGATGTCCGCATGTGTGTGTACATGCTGGCACCATGGGCGGGAGAGCAAGGCTGGTGGCAGTGGCCCCACTCACAGCTGTTGGTGTCATTGGCCACGGCGATGATGCCCATGGGCTGCTGGGGGATGTCCACGCGCAGTAGCTTCATGTCGCTGCCCACGTACTTGTTGGCGCGCTGCACGGCTCGCCGCACCCAGTCAGTCCAGAAGATGTGCTCCCCGTACACAGCCAGCCCGAAGGGGTGGACTGGCTCCGACTTCAGGATCACCTGTGGCACCAGCACCAGGCCCATCACAGGTGGGCTCAGGTCTCCTGCCCCAACTCCGCCCCATGGCAGCTGGCCCCAGGGACGAGGGCTCCTGGCCTTGGCCCAGATCCCTGGATGCAGCTGGGAAGGGGAAGGACCCACAGAGACATCTTGCCTTTTCCTCCCTAAACCGATGAGGAAACCAAGCCTGGACAGGATGGGGGCCGCACGAGGCCACACAGCGAAGGGGCCGTGTCATTGCCTCATTCTCCCCCCAGATCTTCCCACTCTGCAGCCTGACCTCCTGCCGGGGCAATCCCTTTCTTGGCTGACCCGCTGCCCCCTGAGCCCAGCCCACCTCGAGCCCCATTCCGCCGGCCCCCCGACTCACATAGCGGTGAGAGCCGTCATACTCGCACCGCTCGATCTTGTCCAGGGTGGCGTCGGAGAAGTAGAGCTTCTCGGCCCGGTGGTCAATGGCCAGGCCGTTGGGAGTACGGATGTCCTTCTCGATGAGAGTCAGGACGTTGGCTCCCGACAGGGCTGCCCGCATGATGCTGGGGTGCTGCTCGTTCCAGTTGGTCCAGAACATCAGGCTAGGGGAAGGGAAGGCCCCGGGGGTCAGGAGTCAAATCCAGGGAGTCTGCCACAGAGGGCTCGGTCGAGGGCCAAGAGTTGACCAGAACGCAAGGGTCAGCCAGGGTGTGAGGCAGACGCCCACAACCCAGGCGGACTCATAGTCACTAAGGCCAACATGGCCCGGGTCCCAGAGGGCCAGGCTGCCACAGGGTCGCTGTGTGGGTGTGTGTGCACACGGATTTCTCGGTGTCTGGGAAGTGACCGTCTGTGTTTACTGAGAGACGATGGCGTAGCAAGTAAGGCAGGCTCTGGGCTCCCATCCAAGCTCTGCCACTTACCAGTGAGGAACCTCAGCAAGTGACTTAACTTCTCTGTGCCTCAGTTTCCTTCTCCAGGAGGCAGGGATAATACTACACCTGCCTCATAGGTGGTTTAAGGATTCAGAGTTAATGTTTACCTAATTACAGCTGGTAAAATGCCACATGACTATTTCCCATTAGGTTCTTAACTGTTTGCCTGGCATCCGGGAAACACTTGTGAGTGTCTCATATATGCCCGTGCTGGGGACACATGGACCCCACCCTCAAGGAGTTCTTGAAAATCACCCTCTCTGTCATTTCAGGCTTTTGCCTATCTGGAGTCTGAGCCCCAGTTCTGCCCCTTACTAGCTCTGACCTTGAACCAGCCTCTTGTCTTTGCACATTTGCTTCCTCTTGGTAAAGGAGGTGGTGGGATCTGGCCATGCTCAGCTCCCTTTGGGGGTGGGGAGGCTCCGGAGCTGGGAGTGCCTCACTTCCAGACTGCTCAGCCACTGTGCTAGGTGTGACAGTGTGATCCTCTGACCACCTGCTCTGGATCTTGACCCCTGGGTCCTCTGTCCTGGAGATTCACACTCAGTTAGGCCTGGGGCCGGGCTGAGGAACTGCACTTTCCTGCATTTCCCAGACAAGCTGCATGCACCCTGGAGTTGGAGAACCATCTAGCAGCAGAGTCAGTTCTGTTTCCCAGCTTCCTCACGGCAACTGCCCCTGCCTCCCGGCCTGAGGGTTCCACATTGTCTGCCCTCTGCTGCTCAGGACGCAAGGCGTCTGCTGCTCGTGGACTTGTCTCCTCTAACCTCTCCAGGCTTGTCTCTTTTTTTTTCAAGTAATGTCTACACCCCATGTGGGGCTTGGACTCGCAACCCCAAGATCAATTTTAGTATATGTGCTGCCGAAGCGAGCACACAACCCCAAGATCAGGAGTCGCGTGCTTTACCGACTGAACTGGCCAGGTCCTCAGGGTCTCTCTCTTCTTAACACCCGCTCCCCACTCAGTTTGAGCTGAGGCCTCCTGCTGCTATGCTCCGGTGGGAACAGGACACTCGTTTCCACTTAGGAGGTGCTGGCTGCTCCCAAGCCCTGGGACCTAAGGAGGCTGAGGCTCTGCTTTAAAGGTGCTCATCCTGGGGCAAGTGGGTGGGGGTTCTGGATGGCTCTCAGAGTTCAGGGTGGGAGTGTGGACAGTGGCCCGATGCCATCAAGGATGGTGGCATCTCTCTCCGGCCTCCACAGGGGAAAGTGTTGTCCCAGGCCCAGCTGCAAGAGTCAGCCTCCTGGCCTTGTTGGTCCCACACCCTCAGGTAGGGCCCTCGGGGACTTCCACACCACACCCTCAGGTAGGGCACATCAGACTCTGTGGTAGGAAGTGGCTTTCCTCTTACCATGACAAACTACCACATGTGGAAGGACATGTCCCACAACTGAGGATTCTGGGGTTGGGGGGGAGGGCTAGAAGGAGGGGCTTTCCTGAGGGGCAGCTGTAGGGTAGGCTCAGCAGGAGGGCAGGGGGTCCCTGTCCCCTTCATCTGGCTGCACACTCCCCCCAACCCCGACCTCAAAGTATTTGCTCCTTCTGGCCAAGAGAGGGCCTCTCCCAGACAACTCAACTCTTTCTCCTGCACCCTGCCCTGGCTTCAGTACCCCCGCCTCCCCACCTTCAGACCCCAGCTGAGGGGCTGCCTCCTGGAGGACACATCCCTTGGTATCCAGCTGGGTCAGGTCCTTGTTACACACTCATAAAGCCCCCTGAAGCCTCATGGCTAACAGCAAATAGGCCCAAGGTAGAGCCAAGGTCCATCTCACCCTCCCCTGGCTCCTCAGCACATCGTTGGTTCTCAAAAGCCATTTGCTGAGTGAACAATGGAATTCCCTGGGCTCAGAGCAAAGGAACCTGCTGGACAGCCATGAAGGAGCTTCAGGAAGCCACAGTGCTCCATCACCTCTGGACTGGAGGTGGGAGGCAGACAGGGGTGTCCGGCAGCATCCCCCGCCCATGGAGGTTCCAGGCCCATAAGGGACAGCTGCCGGGGCCAAGGGTCACAGAGGGAAGACAGAATCTTTGTCGTGAGCCATGGACACGCAGGCCAGGGTGAGGCAGACCAGGGAGAGGGTCCTTGTGCTGGTCTGCAGGGCCAGGAGGCTGGGCTGGGGCTGGATTTGAGTGACATCAGGGTAAGGAATCTAGGTTCTGTACACTCACTGTTTCTAAGTAGTTGCTTTTGGGTTTTGTTTGTCCCTTCGTTTCCTAGCAAAGCTTTGGGAAAATATTCCAAGTGTTGCCGAGTTCCGGGGAAAACAGTTTTGCTTTCATGTGGGTCAGGATTTCTAAGGTGAGCGGGTGGCTCAGCAGCAGCCCACACAGTGAAAATTGTGGGGGCGGGGGGAGGGTGTTGCTGGCCCTGCAGGGAAGCACAGCGGGTGGAGACCAGGGGCGTGCAGCACCCCTAGGGCTATTTCCTCCCAAATTCTCCAGATTTGTGCTCTGGCCTCCCTTGCAACCTGAGCCTAACCTCCTGGGCCATCCTCAGGCCTGCCCTGCACATGGGAGCCCCTCGACTGGGCATGGGGGAGGCCCCCACAGTCCTTCCTGCCCAGAGCACTCCCTCCTCTGGTTGTCACATAGAGCACTACCCTGTGTCCGGGCTGCCCTTCCCTGGCCTGCCGACATCTAGGCCCAGTGCCAAAGCAGGGCCTCTGGGATGACTCCTGGTCATTACACATACAGTCCTGTACTTGTCTCAGCCTTTCCCACCACTGTGATTTCTCTCCTCCGGGCTGGTGGTTTGAATGGGCCCAGGTGAAGGCTTCCATACAGCAAGTGTTCAGTGAACAATCTTTGCCTGAAGCTTGGAGGGCCAGAAACACAGAGGACCTACTACGTGCTTCGACCATGGCTCTCTGATGAAAGAATCAATTCATCACTGAGCCAGAACTGTCCTTCAGAGTTCCCCGGTCCTCCCCTTGGTTCAGGCACCTGAAATATTATTGTCATATTACAGATGAGGAAACTAAAGCTCAGAGAACTCCCACAGCTGGCCCAAGGTCACAAAGCAAGGAAGTAGCTGATCTCAGGGGACAGCCAGCCCCTCCTGCGGCTGCACCCCCCACCCAGGGCTGCCTGGGGGAGCTTCTGCCACCCTGTGGCCTGTCCCTTTCCACTCCCTGTACCCAGCAGCTCACTTCTGGCACTCGTCCAGCACAAAGGCCCGTGGGTGGTCGTCTCCAGACATGGTAATGACCGTCTCACGCTCGAAGGCCCCTGGGCGGGTCTGATCGACTGTGTGGCGGGTGATGGTCGATGTTGTGTAACTTGTCCAGTAAAGGGTGTCCCAGCCACGGTGATAGGCCAGGCCTTCCACGGAGCCCACATCTACAAGGGGAGACAAGTAGTCGTGGGTTGGGATGGGGCCAGAGAGCAGAGCCCAAGGGGGTTGGCCCACAGCACCCAGTCCTCTGGCATATGTGGGGCTGTCGAGGGATGTGTGCGAACACAGCCCTTGGCACCCCCAACCCCTCCCGTCCTTCCCTGTTTTCTAAACGAATCGTCCATGGTCCATCTCCCGACCCATCTTCCTAT
Organism: Mustela putorius furo; assembly: GCF_011764305.1. Taxonomy (NCBI): domain Eukaryota; kingdom Metazoa; phylum Chordata; class Mammalia; order Carnivora; family Mustelidae; genus Mustela; species Mustela putorius. Next base: position 2,518,036 of record NW_025422127.1, on the reverse strand, counting down.
CTTCCCCACAGCCGAGTAGAAACACTTTATGGATTCTGGTGAGTCACATCCAACTTGGGCTGTCCCGGGAGCTTCCAAATGAACAAGACCCAAAACTGGATCGTTCATAAACATCCTAAACTCCGGTTAAAGAATTAAGTGCACAATGAGTAGTGGAACCATATCTTAAGAGAAAAAGACTTGGGCTTTTGTGGCTTCTAGCTGTATGACGCCGTGCTTGCCAGAAGGCTGCATTATGAGAAGTACTGTAGCTTAAACAACGGGCCGAAGACAGGGGACAGTTCTTGCCAGTCTCTCCTGGTCAAGCTATGGTTGCAGGGTATCTGGCTTAGCTCTGGACACGTTTTTAGGCAGGCATGTTCTGCATGGAGCAGATTGTGTCCAAAGGAGGTTCAAAGGACAGATGCTTGTTTACCACTGCTGGATACCAGGACCTCATTCAGTGTTGGGTAGGTCTTTGTGGACAGGATGAATGAAAGAAATGAGCAAAGGAGTGAGTCAAGGGACCAGGGCTTACCCAGCCCGGAGAAGAGGAAACCGTAGCACAATGAAATAACTTTGCTCTTTGCAAAGAGCCGAAAGGCCGTTCTAGGACGCTGTGTCTAGCCCCTAGCACTCTCTGTGGAACGTGTACACGTGTCCTGTGCTGAGCTAAGCTGTCACACCTGCCCTTCAGGTGACCCTGCCTCCCTACACACGTGAAACACCTGAGGCCTGGACAGCAGAGAGAACTTGCCCAAGTGCCTGAAACCCCGTGGCTGGGGCTGAACCAGCCTCTCTGCAGCCTGTGCCGTGAATACCTGAATACCGGCCACACAGAGTAGAGCTTTGTGGCCCCTGGGGGCAAACTAGGGCTGGAGGGGGAAGGAAGAAGAGTTGACTCTGACTTCAAATGAGGAGAAGCTTTCTAGTAACTATGACGGGTGCAGTGTGATTCGCTGGCGAATTGTCAGAGACGTGGTCATAGCAGGGATTGGGATCCAGGACGCAGGGGGTTGGCTGAGGGTGGAGGGCTCCTCTCCCCGGAGGCGGGGCTGGTCCTGCACCACAGCCCCCGACCCTCCCCTCCCGGGGGGAAGATCGGGGTATGGGCTCACTCTCCACGATGGTGGTCCTCCAGGAGCCATCATCATTGATCTGCTGGATGTTCCCGAAGTGGATGTCGCTGAAGAAGATACGATTGGGGGTGCCCGGGGAGGTGCCTGCTCGGTAGTCAAAGGCCAGTGCGATGACATTCTTCATGTGCTCAGGATCCTCGAAGGGCTGGACGGGTGCGTTGAGGTTGCGCTCGTCAGACAAGTGGATGCTCTTGAGGATAGTGCGTTCGGAGTACAGCAGGTAGCCGGCGTACTCGCGGCACGACGCCCCATCTTCAGCCAGCATCCCGTGCGCGCAGGCACAGGCCCGCTGCCCGCCGCCCCGGTACAGGCACAGCTGCTGGCACCCGCCATTAGCCACCGCGCACACGTTGGTGCCTGCCAGGGATGGGGGGAGGGGAAGGAGATGGCTGCAGAGGGTGGCCTCAGACATCTCTGCCACCGTGGGGACCCTGGCTGGGCCACCACTCTGCCTCAGCACAGACAAGCTTCTGGGCCTGCGCACACAGAACCTGGATCGGTCCCAGAGCTTCAAAGCCTCTCCTCCCCTCTCTCGGCTCTCTGGAGCTCCCTGTGGGCCCAGCCCCTATCCCAGCCCCTCCACTACAGGGGAGTCACTCCCAGGCCAGGGGGCCCCCCGTGAGCCTCACCTTTCTGCCGGTCCCGGTTGAAGACTTTGATGTCTTTTAGCTGGACGCCGATGCCCGTTCTCAGGGCCACGGAGTCTGTAGCATTGTCCTTACTCCCGCGTTTGATGGAGCCATTGGCATGAGTCCTGGGGGAAGGGAAGGGCTAGGCCGTGAGCAGGGCGTTGACAGAGGGCGGGAACAGACGGCGGAGGAGAAGACCAGGGCAGAAGACCTCACCTGTCACTCCAGTAGATGAAATCCTCAAACACGGACACGGAGAACATGTCCATGTTGTTGCTGGACAGAACCACCTCACGGTTCTCACCCGTCTCCAGGTCAATCCGCTCAATCTTGTCTGTCCGGGCATCACACCAGTAGAGCTTTCCATCCTACAAGCCAGAGGCACCCACCTCACCTCTAATGCCCAGTGCTTCTAATCAGCCCCAGGGTCCTGGACCACAGGACGGGTCCCACTCACTCCTGCCTCCCGTGTCTTTCTCCTGCTTCTTCCATATCCTTCCCGCCCTCTGACCTGCCAGTCTGACAAGCTCTAGGCATGCCTTCCATCCTCACTTCTGAGTGATGGCCCTGTACCCCTCTGGGGTGGCAGGAGTCCCATTCTGGGTCAGGAGCTGGGCCAGAAGACCCCATGACTACCCTAGGTCCACATCTTCCCACCAAATGGGGCCTCATCACAGGGAGAGTCAATGGGAAGAAAAGCATAGGGTAAGGGGAGCCTCCCCCAGAGCATAGGGTCTGGATAGCCCATGGGCTCCAGGGCCCAGCCTGCACCCAAACCTCATAGTCCACTGAGATGCCGTTGGGCCAGCTGATGCTGACGTTAACCAGCACGACCCGCTCAGTACCATCTAGCCGAGACCGCTCAATACGTGGGTACTGGCCCCACTCAGTCCAGAACAGATACCTGTGGGGTGGAGGAGGGAGAAGTTGGGGGTCAGTCCCCAGACCACCGAGAAGAGAAGGTCTCGTCAGTGTGGGCTGTGGGGAGTGACCAGGCCAGACCCGAGCCAGGGCTGGGACCTGGACAGCCTGTCCAGCTTCTCACCCCTTCTCTGGGTGAACAGTGATGGCCCGGGGTTTATCCAGACCCTGGGAGATGACCACATAGCGGAAAGAGCCATTGAGCCGGGCGACCTCAATGACATCGAAGCCCTGGTCGGTCCAGTAGATGTTGCCTGAGGAGAGAGTGGGTGGAGAGGAGGAGGAATGGGTGGGAGCACTTGTACCTGGTCCCTTTTCAGCCTCTAGATCCCTGCTGCTCCCCATCTGTTCTGGCCTACTCCTCCTCAGACTTCTCCTGAGATCCCACATCTCCCCTGCCGGGCCTCTACCTCACCTGGAGGCCCCCAGCCCACCCAGGACCCTCTCACGGCTCACCTGCGATCCAGTCCACGGCAATGCCCTCCACGCGGCCAATGCCATTGGTCACCACATCCTCACGCCATGTCTGGTCTCGCTTAGCCCGGCTGATGGTGCTTAGGCCCATGTCCACCCAGTAAATGGTGTCGTTTTCTGGAGGTAGAGGAGCCAACATGGGGAAATCCCACAAGACAGGGGAAAGGTTGGAGGGTGGGCAGAATCAAATGGCAGTCAAGGTGGAGGTCAGTGCTGGGATAGGGGCAGGAAGCTTGGAAGGGAAGACAGAGTAGGGTGGGGGTGCTGTGTTGTCTCCCCCTCCACCTGTGGTCGGGCAGCCTCTTACAGAGCACACCATCCCCAAAGTAATGTCCCACTCCCTCCTGCCACCAAATCACTCACCAGCATGGAAGTCGATGCCGACAGCCAGGGACGTCCCCGACACTGGGACCAGGGCATCTGACTTGTCGTTGGGATCCAGGGGGATTCCGCGGATTCCCTCATGCACAGAGTACAGGAGAAAGGAACCCACACCTGAAACGCAAGGACACTCAGGCCCAGGCCTCAGTGACACACCTTTAAGCTTGGGGTCTGTCACTCTCAAACCTATTATTGTTTTCTGCTTCTTTTTGATATCTTCTCACAGCTATCACTCCTCCCCATTCAACACACAGAAACACACACTTTACTTAGTCTGAGGCCTGCAGCTTGGGCTGGGAATGTGGGGAATAGGAAAGGAGAGCACCTCTGGTGAAGCACCTGCAAGACTGCTAGTCCCCACTAGAGGGCAGAAGAGACCTGGATTTCTCTCTCCCAAAGGGGGCCCTTTAATCTCCCTTCACTCAATACAAGCCCGCAACCCCAAGGGCTGTTGGGGAGGACCTGGGGAGGTTCAGACAAAGCAATGGAACGAGATGACTCCTCAGTGAAGACTTCCATCTTAGGTTCCTCTTTATCCTCCTCAGTCTGGCCTGTGTCACCTACACCCTCTCTCAAACACCTAAAACTCAACATTACTGACTTCTCACTCCTGAACTGGTCTCATTCTGTTTTCCCATTTCTTCTTCTTCTTTTTATTTTTAAAAACTATTTATTCATTTGAGAGAGAGAGAGGAGGGCGTGAGCGCAAGTCGGGGGAGGGGCAGGCAGTGCCAGCAGGGAGCCTGATGCCGGACTCAATCCCAGGACCCCAGGACCATGACCTGAGCTGAAGGCAGACACTTAATAGACTGAGCTACCCAGGCCCCTCTCTGCTTTCCCATTTCTTACAAGGTGCCACCATCAACATGAGCCAGAACCCTCCACTGCCTTTATCCCTTGATATAGTATGTACCCAGATCAATCCCCCAGCAGGCTCTGGTTTCTCAGGCTCCATGAAAAAAAAGGACTCATGGTCAAAGGAGTTTGGGGCAACCCCAAACATTAGAGTCTTCTCTTGAGAAAAATTCTCAGTGCAGATGAACATATTCAAGACTCTGAGAAGTTCTGTAGCAAAAAACACTTAAACTTTGTTCAACCCAGTGCTTCTTTCTGTAACATCTACCCACATCAAAGAGGAAGGTTCCCAGAGCGCACTTTGGGAAGTGCTGTCCTGGGGCAAATTCATAAATCAGTCAGCAAGTTCTTGTGAAATGTTTGAGTCTCAACCCTTCTCTTCAACCCAGCTGCTAAGCCCCATCTCTTAACACAGGGCTCACGCTAATAGCCTCCTAACTGGTCTAACCACCTGGGTTTGGTTTCTCCCTCCCCCACCGGCGCCGCCAGGTTAATCTGCCCCAAACACCACCTTCCAGGCACTCCTTGCTGAGAACACACCAGAGGCCTGACTTACCCCACAGCCAATCACCTATGATCCCTCCCATACTCTGCCCACCTATGGGCTTGGTGCCTTGAGGGCCCTTGCACACTTCCTCCTCTTGCTCTGGACCCTGTGCCTCACTTGTTCTTCCTCCTTTGAGCCATGCACTCAAATCCTCCTTGCCCTGTAGAACTAGGCTCACTGCACACCTCTTCCATGAGGCCAGCCCTGGCACTGCCTGCCGACATCTCTTTCTCCAAAACCCTCCTGCAGGACCCGGAGAGCACCTCACCATCCCGTTTCCCCTCCGGGTTAGCCCCATCTCTGGCTAAGACTGCGGCATGGGAACAGGACAGGGACTTCTACCCCCGGGGTTCCCCACCAGCTCCCAGCATGGTGGGGGCTTACCAAACATCTCATTCAGGAGGCACTTAGTAATACGAGATCCATGTAGTCCTGTCCGCAGGGTGACAGGGGGCAGGTGGGGGGCAGGTGGGGGGCAGGGGGCAGGAGGGGTCAGGGCTTGGGTGGGGGGTTCCCTGGACGGTGTTGGGCACGGACCTTCACAGGCCTGCTGGCCGCTCCGGAGGCTGTAGCCGGCGGTGCACATGCAGGAGCGGGTGGACTCGGACGTGGGCAGGCAGAGCTGGGAGCAGTCCCCGTTGTTGACGCTGCAGGGGTTGGTGCCCTCGTGGTCTGGGGTGGGTGGGAGGCACAGAGAAAGAAAGGGATGAGGTGGCCCTCCTCGGGACCTCACAGTCAGGCTTGCAGTGCCCAGGGACAGGATGGGCACTGCCTTCACCCTGGACCTTGGGTGGGGGTCACCACCCAACCCACACCCGGTCTTTTGTTCTCGCAGACCCCCAGCTCTTGCAACCGGTGTGGCTGTTAGCACATACGGCACCTTCGCGAGTATAAGAAAGAGGAGCCCCTCTGGGTGCAGAGTGGTGTCGAGCCCGTGCTCATCCCCGTTCACCTCCCTGCCCACGGAGCCCCTCTGCAGCCTGGCTGCAGGCCTCACCCAGCTGGATGCTCTCGTCGTACACTTTCATGTGCATCACCAGAGTGGTGCTGTTCCGCAGGACCACAGGCTCTGAGCCGTCCGCCTTGTTGCACGTGCCCATCTTCTCTGACACCTGATCTGCCCACCACAGCTTGTCCCCTGGGGAGGCAGGAAGGGATGAGATCCCGGGGAGGGCCTCACCAGGGAGGGCCCCACCCCCAGCCCGGACAGGCCCAGCCTCTCTGCTCCTGTCCCTGCCCCCAGCCAGCAGCCCTCACCCATGATGGCCAGGGCCGTGGCCTTTCCCAGCTGGCTCCGCATGGCGTCGATGACCTCCAGTCCGCTCCCATCCAGGTTGCAGCGGCTGATGGTGTGGTTGCCAGAGCTGATCCAGTAGAGTTTGCTTTCGGGGAAGTCAATAGCCAGGCCTGGAAGAGGTGGGTGTCACTGCCAGGGAGCGTGGCTCCTGGGCAGGGGGCTGAGGGATATATGGTCTTGAGGGAGGATGGTGAGGACACACACTAAGCTAGGAGTTTGGCAGACAGAGGGGCAATCAGTGGACCCCGAGGATCTCCTGACTGAGGAATTAGGGCAAGCTGCAGTTCGGGAAAGGCAAGCTCGTACCCACAGGGCCCTTCTGGCCACTGAAGAGCAGGGTCCGGTTGCTGCCGTCCATGTTGGCCATGCTGATGTTATCCCCATCGGTCCAGTAGAGCTTCCTGGGAAGGTGCGGGAAGATGAAGTCAGACCTCTCTGTTCCTGCCCCACATCCCACGACCCCCAACCCTGGGTCCCGGACTGACCCACGCAGCGGGTGGACCACCAGTCCGTGGGGCTGCTCCAGGCCCTGCACCACCGCGTTCTTGAAGGAGCCATCCAGCCGGGCCACGTTGATCTGCTTCTTGTTAGTGTCGTAGCTTGTCCAGAACAGGTTTCGGGACACCCAGTCCACAGCCAGCCCGTGGGCATTTGGCAAGTCTGGGGAGCACAGTGGGGACTTGGAGGATGGGTTTTTGCGGGGGTATAGGTCGGGAGGCTGGAGGAGGTGGGGGACCGGCCTGGTTTTGGCGGTTGAGTGGCTGGGGATCGGGAATCCAGGGCTGGAGCACTGAGAAGGGGGAAGATTTTGAAAAGGAATATTGGGATCGAGAGCACCAGGGATGGGAAGGAGAGCCGGATGGGGAGGCGCCCACACCCACTGCGGGGGTCCAGGGCAAGGGCAGAACCTGCAGAGACGACGGTCTCCACGCCCGTGCCATTGATGAAGGCCCGTTTGATGGCCTGTGTCCTCACATCGGACCAGTAGACACGCTGCTCGCGGGCATCGTAGTCCAGCACGGTGACGTTGTCAATATCAGGGACCGTGAAGGAGATGATGTAGTTGTAGTAGGGGGCCTCTAGGTCCACCCCCCGGATCTCCATCTGACGTGCGTACAGCAGGAACTTCTTAAACTCTGTGGGGCACGGGCCAGGTCACCGAGGGCAGTCCCTTCCCTTCATGCTTCCCGCCCACCTACATGAGGGTCCCTCCTTCTTCTGGTTCCTTCCATTCACAGCTGGCCATTGGCTATCAGGAAGTGATAGCATGGGCGTCACATCCCTGCCCGAGTTCCTGCCTCTTCTTCCAGTGGCTGTCTCTGCAGCCTCTCCAACTGGGACGGTCTACCCTCGCTTCCAGTCATGAGCCTGGGGTCCTGACACCTTCCCCTTGGGCTTCAGTTTACCCGTGGCCTTGAGGGAGCGGCCTCCTACCATAGCAGGTGGTGTTGTCCTTGTGGAGCTTCATGAGGTGGGGGCAGGCGCAGGAGACCGTCCGGTTGTAGTTGATGAGACACAGGTGGGAGCAGGGGCCCCGGCCCCCATTGGCCTCACAAGGATTGGGAGCTGGGGCAGGAGGAGAGGAGAAGTGAGGGCATCCTGTGATCTGCCAGCACCTACCTGGCCCTTCTCACCTGGACCAACCCCTCTTCACCCGCTCTCCCCCTCCCCATTTCAGCATCACCAGACCCTCCTCCATCAACAGGCTGGCCTGTCCCACCATCTCAGCATAGCCCCTCATGCTTTCTCGGCGCCCTCTCTCCTGGAGGGCTTCTGCCGAGGCTGCTGGCCCCTTACCCATGGGCTGCCGGGAGGGGTGGTACACCTGCAGATCAAAGGGCTGGGTGTTGGTCCTCTGCACCACGGTGACATTATGGCCGGTCCACTTGTTGGCCTTAGCCAGCGTGTTTGTCCGCCAGTCCGTCCAGTACACCTCCCCCCCATACAGCGTCACTGCAAACGGGTGCGACAGGAACTCGTGTCCCCGAAGCACCTCCATGTGGCCGGAGCCGTCGTAACGGGCTGAGTAAATGGCATCTGACCTGAGAGCGTGGTCGGGGCAGAGTGAGGATGCTGGCGGGGGCCAGACCCTGGCCCCCTGGCCCCCGCCCCCCACAGCCCTCGCACACTGGAGCAGTTCTTCCTCCCAGGCCTTGCCGGCCGGGAGAAACCAACATGACAATGTGGAGTGAGAACCAGAATGGTTTGACCTCTAGGACCCCGGCTCTTGGATCCCAAATCCCATGCCTTGGATCTCTTGGCTCCCTTCTCCATAGGGCCACAGTGAGCACACACGGCGCTTGCAGGAGGTTGGAAAAAGGCACCCCCTCTGAGCAGACCAATTAGAAGGTGCCCCTTCCCCTGGGCAGATAAAGCCCACTGGCAGGGGGCAGAGATCCGTGAATGAGGACGAGAGGTTGCATTTCTGCCTTGCCCAAGCCTGGGCCAGGCCCCCAGTGCAGACCTGTTTCCAGCCTCTTCTTCCCACACCTCCTCCCCCAGCCTGGCCTCACCCGTCATCTCTGTCCTCCCACTGGGCCCAGCCCTTGGCCGCCCCAGTTTGGGTTCCAGCTGACCAGGCCTTTTCACTACCAAGTCCTGAGGATCCCAACCCCACCCTGTCCCTGGAGGGGAGGGGAGAGATGGGAGCCTCTGGGGTCATGGTGGGGGGCGCTGACCTGGCGTCGATCCAGAGGATGCGCTTCTCCAGATAGTCCACAGTGAGCCCGTTGGGCCAGCCCCCTGAGCCCGTCTCCCTGTGGATGGTGCGGCGCCCAGCCCCACTCATGGAAGCGGCCTCGATGCGCGGCAGGCTAGCATCCCAGTCCGTCCAAAACAGGATCCTGGGGAAGGGGGAGGGGGTTGGGGTGCCAAGGTCAAGGGCCTGGCTATTATAGGATCTTTGGTAAAGGGCAGAGGGGGTAAATAGCCTTTGAAGAGACAGGTGTCCCCGACCCAGCTGAATGAGGCTTCAGAGGGGACCATGGGGCCAGAACAGGGCTGGGCAGGGTCCTCACCCATCTCGTGGATCTAGCGCAATTGCCCTCGGGTGCTCGATGTCACCAGCCAGGAGGGTGGTCCGAAGGGTTCCGTCTAGCTTGGCCACCTCAATCTGGTCCAGGTTACTCTCTACCCAGTAGATATTGCCTGCAATCCAGTCTACAGCCAGACCCTCGGGGGTGGCCAAGCCGTACTGAATCACCACCTCGAAGCTGGTCAGGGCTGGTGAAGAGAAGGTCATGAGCGTGAAATCACAGTAGACTAGGAAGTCTAGATGACTCACCCTCAGCCTTGACACCTCTACCAATATGTCTGACAAACCCCACCTTCACCTGGGGTTTGCAGACACCCCCCACTCACCTCACCCAGACCCTCCACCCCACCAGGAAGTCAAATAGGAGAGGAGAGGCCTAGTTTCCAGAACCCTGAAGAAGGGAAAGTCACACCTTTCCTCTGAAGGGCTAACCCATGGAAGGAGGTCAGAGTAGAGGGTGGAGGCTTTGGGGGGGTGGTGTGGGCAAACACAGAGTCAATATGAGAACTTTCTAGAAGTCACTTCATAAACTATCTTGAAGATTTTTCACAGGGGAAAAAATATATATATACACATACACATATATATATATATATGTATGTATACATACGTATATACATACATATATATATATATTTTTAACTGTTGCATAGTGTGAATATTATCACAATCTGCTTAGCCATCCCCTTGCTGATGAACATGTAGAATGGCTCCAAGTTTTTTTCTATCACAAACAATACAAACTCCTTTAGTAAAATGTGCTTTCAAGTTTTTGCTCAAATGTTGCCTCTTAGAGGTCCTTCCTTGACCACCCAGTTTAGAATGTCAATCCCCGTTCTCCCTACCTGACCCCGACCTCCTTTCTTTATACCCACAGCACTATCCCTTCTGCTATATTCCACGTTGTACTCGTTTGTTTTGCTCATATCTGATGTTTCCCTGGTGTGTAAGCTCCACGAGGGCAGCCATCGCAGCCTGCTCTGATCACTGCTGTCTCCCCAGGCCCCATGTGTACGCAGGTGCTCAGTACGTGTGTTACTAATGAGAGAAGTTTGTGATGGGTCAGGCCGCTTTTGGACAGAAGGGAGGATTCAGGTACCCCATCCCTAAATGGCTTTTTCCTTTTAAGCCTGCTGTTCGAGGATTCAGGGAGCTCCAGGCCATTCCAAAGAAAGGCTGATCATTTTGTTAATTATCAGGCTGCCGGCTCTGCTGACGATAATTACCGGGCGTCAGGAACTGAGACCCACAGCAAAATCTAACCCAATTAATGAGAGTGTGGGGGATGGGGGAGCTAGGCCTTGGCTTCGGGACGGCCTGGATCTGGGTCCGCAGCTCTGAGTCCCCAGGTGCCCCTTCTGTGTGTGGGCCACCCGCGACAGTCCACCTGTCAGTAGGAGGGGGCGGTCACCTCCGTTGTCCAGCAGCTTCCCACGGTAGATCTTGTCCTCTACCACATCAGTCCAGTAGAGGGCGCTCTGGCTGAGGTGGAAGTCCAGGGCGATGGTGTTGCGCAGGCCAGGCACCAGAACGCTGTAGTCCCCTTTGTGAAGATCGATGCGCCGGATCTCGTGGCGGTTGGAGAAGATTATGAATGGCTTGAAGGGGTCTGGGGAGGGGTGGAATACAGGGGTCAGCGTAGGGCTTGCTGCCTAAGAGCCACCCGGTCCCAGAGCAGGCAGGGTCCCTGCTGGCCCCAGGCCTGGTCACGGGTGGAAACAGCAGCCTTTGGCATCCGGCAGCCAAAACCCAGCCAAGGGCGACTCGGGGGCCTGCCCCAGCCTGCCCAGCCTTCCCCACCACCTTTCACCCGCATGTCACCTAGGCTGCGGCAGCTCTCGCCATCGGGCTCCAGCACCCAGCCCTCGTAGCAGGAGCACTTCACGCTGAACTTGTTCTGGTCGCACTTCTGGCTGCACTTGAGGTGCTTGGCACAGTAGCTCTGGATCTGGCAGGTGTGGTTGTCGGGCCCCAGCTCCATGCCCAGCGGGCACGAGCACACGATGCCTTCACCAGGTGCCACCGAGCAGTTGTGGCTGCAGCCTCCGTTATTCAGAGAGCACTGGTCTGCAGGGTGGCCAGCAGGGGACAGGACCCGGGACAGGGTCAGAAGCTGGGACGAGGCAGGACCATGGCCTGACCTGGCCCCAAGTCCTGGGTGGCCCAGACAGAACCCTGGCTCCCTGCCCATGGCATCCTTCTTTTCCATTTCTGGCCAAGTCTCTGCCCCTCCACTTGCCAGGCTCCCTCAGGACCAGGGTTAAGACCCCAGTACCCAGCACCAGGACCAGGAGGAGTGCCCCCACATCACAGCAGCATGGGGTCTCCGTTTCCCTGTCCCTTCTTGAGCCCATGGTGGGTGGGGTGGGGGTGCAGCTTTTCACCTCTCTTGGTGGGCTGCCCTTTCCTCGGTCTCCCCTGACTTGGGCATGACTGAGGTGGGGTGTGGTAGGGAATATCCTGCCGGGGTTCTCTGACACACCCTGAGATCCGCCAGCCCTGACTGATGACCCGTCAGCAGTTCTCTGGGCCAGTCCCAGCCTGCCTCCTCTCCCACTCCTCTCCCCCAGGAACAGATGCCCTGCCTGCCCGGAGGAGACAGGCGCCTCTGCTCCACTCCTCATCCCCCCATCCACCAAGTGGTCCTCCCTGACCCCTATTTGTTCTGACCCTTGAATGCACAGACTCCTCGCCCCCGCTTCTCACTGTGTAAGATCTAAGCATCATCTTTGGGAACCCAGTTAAATCCCTGCCTCCTCTGGGAAGGCTGTCCTGACCGTATCAACACGCAACCCTGGCGTCTTTGTTTTTAAAGGCAGCTCTGTGCTGTTCCACCATCTGGGTGTGGGGGAGGAGATGCGCCTGCAGGAAGGGGTTGCACCAGGCACTCTCCACAACAGTTTAGGAGCCATGTGACTTTGGACCAGTTATTTAACCCTTCCACCTCAGTTTTCTCATCTGTAAGATGGAGACAATAGTTCCATCTGCCTCACAGGGCCAATGGAGGGATTAATATGCTCTAACAGTGTGGCGTGCTCGGCTCAGCCTCTTGCCCAGCTGAGTCTGAACTCAACAAAGGCTGTTGGTAACTGCTCTGGGGAAGTCCTCCCCAGCAGCCTGAGCTGCTCCTTCCCACTCAGAGATCTCTCCCCACAGAGCTTGTCCTGCTCCACAAGCGCTGGCCCCGGCCCAGGCTCCTTCCCCAGCCGCCCTCCCCACTCCTATCCTGGGGCCTCTCTTAGGCTTGGGCCTCACCGCACAGCTCTCCCTCATCCGAGCCATCTCCACAGTCGTCGTTGCCATCACACAGCTTGTCGAGGGGCAGGCAGACTGAGGTGTTGTTGGCACAGGGGTGCGAGGGTGGCCTGCAGGCCAGGGACTCACAGTTCTCTTCATCCGAGTTATCTTCACAATCACTGTCACCATCACACACCCATGCTTTGCTGATGCATCGAGCTGAGGGATGGATATAGTGTGAGGCGCCAGGCCTGGGCACAAAGGCTCTCTCCATGTCTTTCTTCCCAGACCCAGTGCGCTTCTCTAATAGGGCCGTGATTGTAATGCCTTGGGGTCCACTAGGAACCTTGAGGCCTTCTCTGTCAGATTCACATGGGCAACAGAGAAAGCAAGAGTCTGCAAGAGTTGTGCTGAAGCTCAACATTGACGGTGATGGTTTTGGTTCCCAGGGCCCTTAGTGCAGGCCCTGGACCCTCCACTACTTCCCCCAGGCGTCACCCGCAAGCTTCTGTGCAGCCCTTTGCCTCCCAGTGTCCCCCGCCCCCTGCCCCTCCGCCACCAGCATAGTGCTATCTCCCTTGCCACTCCCCTGCTCCCAGTATGGTCTCCCCCTGTCCCGATCACCCTAGCCCAAGCTCCCGCCCATTCTTCTTTTTACCAGAATCTTTGCAGCCAAACTTGACATTGGGGTCACAGACGTGGGTCACTCCCTCGCAGCTCTTTTCATCGCTGGAGTCCATGCAATCAGTGTCCCCATCACAGCGCCACCGTAGGGGGATGCACAGACTATCCAGCCGGCACTGGAACTCATCATTGTGGCAGCCACCAGGAGGCCTCGTGGCTGCAGGGGGCAGAGGGGGGGCATGGGGGTAGGGGCTCTAGGTCAGCCATTCTCATGTCTGCCTTCCCAACCCCCCTCCTGTTCTCCCCAGTCTGGAGTATGAGCTGAGGCAGGGGTGGAGAGTTCTCTGAGCCTGGCTGACACTTCTCAGAAGCTAACTTGGAGGCAGGAAGGTCATACCTCCCAGGACCCCAGCAACTGGCTAGTCAAGAATCTCTCTATTTTACACACCAGTGGTCTATTGGTTAAGCAATTTGCCAGGCCAGAGCTCAAAGACCCGCCACCTTCACCTAGCCTCTGCTTTACCCAGGAAGGCCATAAACACTTATCAAGCACCTCTGGTGTGCCAGGCACTGTTCCTGGTACCAGTGTGAGCAAGACCAAGTGTCTACCCTCACGGAGCTGACGTTCTAGTGGGGAGCGATCAAAGCCATGGAGATGAAGCTGTGTCAATGGCACTGGGTAAGATGGCCAAGGAAGGCTTCTGAGTGGGAGAAGTCTGAACAGAGGCCTGAATGACATGAGCCATGAGCATCCCGAGAGGTGCAGCCCAGGCAGAGGGAACAGCTGGTGCAAAGTCGCGGAGACGGGACCAGGCGGGCATATAAGTAAAATGCCCAAGGTGTATTTGAGGCTGTCCGGCTGCAGGAAAGGAGCAGCAGGAACACAAGTCAGCGAGGTGGTGGGAGCCCTGCAGGCCGTGGAGTGGGGCTGGGCCTCCGTGCAAGCATGTGGGGGGCCAGTGCAGGCTGCAGGGCAGGGCCCGGCTGTGGTGTGACTCATGGGTTGCAGGCGCACTCCAGCTGCTGGGTCGAGGTCTGACTCAGGAGGTCAGGAAGCTGTGGGAGCGGCACCCAGAGGCCCCCACCGCTGACGGGGCAGGAGCCCCACCTTGCTCTCACACTGCTGCCCGCTCCTCCGTGTTGCCCGGCCACCAATCCGGTCAATGCTCTCATCTCAATGCCTGCCTCTCGGCAGCGGCCTCCTAGCTGAGCTTCCTTCCTCGGGGGGCCCCTCTGATTGGATCCCCTTCTAGGACTGTCCTCTGAAAGCACCTCCTCCATCGTATCACCTCCAGCTTCAAAGTCCTTCAGGGGTCCCAGTGCCTGACTTTCCCCTGCTGATGTCATCTGTCCCTTCTGGGCGCAGCTTCATTCCCGGCTGACTGCTCCGGCCTGAGCGGCCCCAACAGGCAGAGATGGAAGTGCCCAGTTTCACTCTCTAAATCTTGCTACTGTGTTCTCCATCCCTACCCACCTTCCATCTGAGGACCCTCCCTCTTGTCCATTTGGCCACTGTCCAAGCCCTCATCAGGGCCCAGTTCAGGCCCCACGTCATCCTAAATAACCCCAGACCACTTTAGCTCACCACCGCCATTACCAGTCGCTACCAGTCATGACATGCCTGCTTTCATGGGCCAGGACTCCCACATCCCCTCTCATTTCATGGAGCAGGAAGCCAAGGCTCAGAGGAAATGATTTGTCCAAGTTCAGCCAGCTTGTAGGTGAGGGGCAGAGTGCTTTCTCTGCCACACCGCAGGCCTCTGGGGACACCTTTCTCAGAATCCCAAGGCACTATTACCTGTCCCACTCGTACTTCTGAGATGGCCCTTGAGACTCAGTGGCTGTTTCCTGGGCCTCAGGTGACCCTCCCTGCCCTCCGTCTCAGTCCTGGGCCCCTGGTAGGAGCTTGTGCAACCGTACTGCTCTCACTCTATGTGCCTTCACTCTATAGGGCACAGGTTGGAAGCTGGAAGTCCAGGGCCCAGATAAGGCCCGCAGGAAGATTTTGGCCTACAGCATTTTTCCAACTTTTAAAGTCCACTGCCAGTTGTTGTGGGTTGATTTGTGTTCCCTAAAAAGATGCTGATGTCCTAACTCTTGGTGTGCGAATGTGATCTTCTTTGGAAAGAGGGCTTTGCAAACGATCGAGTTAAGATGAAGTCACTGGGGTAGGCCTTAATCCAATATGACTGTGTCCTTATAGAAAGAGGAAATCCAGACACAAAGACAAGCATACACACAGGGAGAACACCATGAGAGGATGAAGGCAGAGACTGGGGTGAAGCCCATACAAGCCAAGGAATCCCAAAGATGGCCTGCCAACACCACAAGCTGGAGGGATTCTCCCTCACAGCCCTCAGAAGGAACCAACCCTGCCAACATTGTGGACTTGGGTTTCTAATTTCTAGAACTGACACGATGAATGTCTGCTGTTTAAGCCGCTCAGTCTGTGGTACTCTGCTGTGGCAGACACAGGAAGCTAATACACCAGTGTTTGGAAATGGGCAGGATTCACACAGAACTCTGCCTGTCTAACTTCTCTTAAAGCCTGGACTGCCCTGAGTCTGCAGTCTTCCATGGAAACAACGGGCCAGAGCCAAGAAACAAACCGTCCTTCAGAGGGTCTGTACCTTCCAGAACACTCGGTCCCCATTGCCCCCTAACTGGGCCCTGGAGGCTTCGGCTCAGAGAACCCTCACAGAGCCCACGCCTCACTCCTTGGGTCCCCACTGTGCTCATTCACCCTCACCCATCACCCCGCCCAGCATCGTTGTTTTCAAGCTCCCAGCTTGCAAGCACAGGCTGTATGCTGAATGCTTTTTGTGCACGATCTCAGCGAACCCCCACATCAGCACCGTGATGTGGGTGCTATTATTATCCCCACTTTGCAGATGACACTCACAGAGGCCCACAGGGATGAAGCAACTTGCTCAAGGCCACCCAGATAGTAAGTGGCCAAGCTGGAGCTCAAACCCAAGGCCACCCAGCTGCAAAGCCCGTCATCTTAACAGCGTGTGATGAGGGTTTGTCGACAATCTCCCTCCCACCCTCACGCCAGGCAGCTCCTGAGGATAAGAGCCGGGTCTGGGTTATCTCTGGTTCCCAGATGTCTGCGGCGCACAAAGTTGGGGGGATGGTGGAGGGGGACGGAGGGATGGTTGAGTGTGACCGGAACGGGACGGCTACGCTGCACCTGCCGGCCCCCAGGCTCTCACCCTGGTTGGTGCAGTTGGCGTGGGTCTCATCGCTGTAGTCCCCGCAGTCATTGTCCCCGTCGCAGGTCCAGTGCTCGGGGATGCAGCGCCCGCTGTTACACTTGAACTGCGTGCTGGAGCAGGAGTGGCTGCAGCCGGCCTCGTCACTGTTGTCCCCACAGTCATTGTCTGGGGGGAGGCAAGAATGGCAGAAGCGAGGAGCAGGTCAGCCCGCTGCCTCCTCTGTGACCCCAGCTTGGGGCCCCCACACCCACCGCCCCATTCCCACCTCCCCACGCCCCCACTGAGAAAATAACAAACAGAAAAGACACAGAAACTGCATAGACTGCAGCATGCACCATGGCCCACGTGGGGGGTGGGGAGAAGTGGAGGGGGGGCACGACAGCCCTTCCCCGAGTCTCGGAAGGCAGTGAGTAGGGGACTGGACACACTCCTTTCCCTTTCTCCTTTTGGCAGGGTGTGGGAACAGGGGTCATCTTGCTTTGGGGAAAGGCAGAGGCTTCTCTGGTTTGGGTGGGAGTAAGGTGGGTGGAGAGTAGGTAAGGCGCCCTGCTCAGGAGGGAGGGGACTAATCAGTCCCTCCCGCTCCCCCGTCCCCTGCCCCGAGCTTGGGCACTGGTGGAGGCCAGGCTCTGGGCGCCCTGCTCACGGGTGAGGGGATACTGCCTACAGCTGGGGAGGATTGGGGGCCACTTCTGGAAGGCGTCTGAGGGTGACTGAATGAATGTCCTGCTTTTGAGGTCCAGTGGGTGGGGGCTATAGGACTTCCCTCCACGTTTTCAGGACACTTGGAAGGACTGGGTATGGCTTTCCCCCATGAGGTGTGTCCCTGCCTCTTTTCCAACTAGGTTTGTTTGTCTATCCTGCCCTCTGTGTCTTGCTCTTCTTGTCCCCACCTCTGTCACCTCCTCTCCTCTGCCCTCTCTGCTTCTTGCCCTTCTGCTGTCTTTCTCTCTCTATTGCCTCGTCTCTCCCTATCTCTTTCCCTTCGTGTCCTAGTTGCTCTCTGGAGAGCGGAGCTGCTGGGGGTCCTGAGAGGCAGCCCGAGGCCAGCTGGGGCCCTGGGGTGATGGTGCATGTGCTTCTATGCACTGACCGGCAGGCTCAGGACAGGTCTTTTCATCAGAGCCGTCCCCACAATCCTTCTCTGAAACACAGAAACCGCCAGGGCAACCATTGGCACGCGAGACACAGCACAGATGAGGGGCAACGTGGCGTTGGCCCCATACATCCTCTCACAATCAGCCAGGGCTGGAGCCACTGGTACAACACGTCACAACACACAGACACCACCAGAGCCGCGACACGGCACACACATGACGATCCACTGGCCCCCGTGGCTCAGGACTGACATCACGTGGTCCGTGGCCGACCGCCAGTTGGGCTCCCAAGCCTGAAGCCAGAGCCTGGAGGGTGCAGCAAGGACCCCAGGAGCTGGGGTTTGCAGGGAGAAGGGAACGGGGCACTGGGCTCCCCTTGCTCTGCCCCTCCAGCCTTTCTCCCTCATTTCTCCCCAGCCCCCAGTCCTCTACCAGAGAACGGGCCGATCAGGCCCTAGGTGCTAATGGGCAACCAGGAGGGTCTCCCCTCGGTCCATACTGGTTTCTCCCATGTGATTTCTGGCGTGGACTTACCACTCCCAGCCAACCCAGTGGGGCTTTAGTGAACTGGGAGGAGACCCCAGCTTGATTCTAAGACCCCTTT